>NC_089801.1:34730924-35471757 GCF_029633855.1 Hoplias malabaricus | reverse complement strand
CGCTACAACACAGACGTTTATTTTAGAACAAAATAACAATACAAACACAAACGAACTGGAGGGAAAACACCAAGCAAGGAACTGGAAACAAAACGAGTAGGAATTTAGAAAAACACGACTTAGAACATAGCAAAAGAGCACAAAACAACACTACATGACTTGGGGAATGAAACAAGTAAGAGAATGACACAAAACAATGCAAAACAAATGACTGATTACAGGAAATGACACAACGGAACTTAAATACATGAAGAAACGAGACACACCTGACACAGATAACGAGGGTAAAGTACAAGCAGGCGGAACAAAGGCGGAGACATGGACAATAATAGACAGACAGAGCCATGTGCTAAGTGAGCACATGGCGGGGGAAAACAAACAAGATTGGGCCAGGATGTGACACCGCCTCTCTGGGTGTGTGTTCACAGCTCCTAGTGCACTAGTGTGTGTGTTCACTGCCACAGATGGGTTAAATGCAGAAGACACATGAATAACTGCACACTATTATTATCAAATTATTATCATTGAAACACCCAGCATCTCACAGCAGTTTCAGAAAGACTGAACATCTTGACTCTAACGAAGGTTGCCACACTGATTCAGAATTTCCTGCTCTTCCTCTCATGATGTAAATGCTGTCTCTTTCACTCACACATGCATCGAAGGGTCATTTATTTCCAGAAAAAGATATTATTCTCCTGTCCTTCAGGAGTCCAGAGTCAATTAAAAGAACCTGAATGAGTTTTCCGTCATGTTTTTAATTGTGGACAGTGTTTAATTGTGGACATTTTTAAAGGGGCATGTTTTGAAAAACTCACTTGTTCAGTGCATATGTGCACATTAATGTGGGAATTTGTAACCCACCAAAAACATGTTGAGACCACCCAATGTATATTGAGGTCTGCATAAATCTGAAAATGTGGGATAACATGAGCCATTCTGAATTTGTGTTGACATCAGAATGACACTGCCCACACTCTGAGGATCTCCAATCACAGAACTGGACCTAGAAGCAAAGGTGGGGTTAAACTGTGTTAAACAGACACAGTGGAGACATGAGAAAATAGAACCAAAATAAGAGCAGTAAATGTAAAAAGATGTGGAGGAGAAATAAAACTGTGTTAAAACAGACCTCATGTGTCTTGCCTGATGTAGCTGTTCCACACCAGACCAGCTGCTCACACTTTGTCTACTGCTGCCAGCCTCAGACCACTCACCATCACCCACCACCATACATTACGTTGAAGTAGACATGGACTCGGATTACTAACCCTCAGACTGATGCTTCCAGCACTATTATAATTATTATTGTCCCAGACTGATGCCACTGTCACTGTTGTTGTTGTTATTATTATTGCTTTTACCCCAGTACTTCTATCACTCTTACACCATTACTCTAGTATAACTACACTATAGCAAAATGACAGACTGAACTGGTGATACTGCCACTGTTGTCTTTGGCTGCTCACCTGGGTCCATGGGGGTACAGTCATTGGTGTGCAGTGGGGAGTGTGGAGCACTCGTACTTGTGATCTGGATTCCCAGCCCTTCCTGCTGTTCTCTGCCAGTGAGGAAGTTGGTGATCCACTGGCAGGTGAGGGCTGTCACACTGAGCTGGGTCTGTTTGCTCTGTAGGTGTCCTGAGATTCTTGGGGTGTTTTGACCAAAGCAGGTCACAGATGCTTCATTAAATCCCAGAACTGTGTTCCCTTGTGGAAAAGGGCTACATATGTCATGTTTAACAGAAGTTTCCAGAATGTCAGGGGAGCAGTGTTTCAAGTTTAACAGGGTAATGTACGTCCACATTAACCCTTCATATTCCCCTGCACTATGTACTACCCCATGTGGGAGAAAAGGGAGAAATGGGAGGAGGATGTTTAATATGCAGATGTGCTTTACTCCAGATGTGAATAGAATTTTGGGGGAAAGGTTCTCTGTTGTTCTTTTCAGATGTGTTGTGTTTGTGGAGTATAGATCCAGCTTTAATGGAGATATGGTTCTGACACCTGCTCAATATTCATACAATATCTGTGTGATTAAATGAATGCTCTGTCTTTATCATTTCAGCACAACAGAATTCTGATCTACAAACTCAAACTCAAAGTCTGAGAAGTGTTGTTTCTTCACAGAAGACTGGTGAGTTTTTACCATTTAATCCATCAATCTTAGTCTTTATTAACTGTCAGTTAATGTCGATGAATAATTACTAATCATTGTCATTAATTGTCTGTGTTATTAGTTCCTCATGAATGTGTTTAACTGCTCTTTTCCACACGCCGTTCCTGACACAGAGACAGAATCTAAACAGTGCTCTTGTTTCTGCACTGGCTGAAAAACAGAGATGACTGCTCTATGATTGTGTTTCTCAGTGTGGAGAACGTGTGAACCTGTTTAATTATGATCTAAAATGTGGAATTCATGATTTCTTACAGATTTAGAAGAAAAGGCCAAACAGCTGGAAGAGAAACAGAACATTATAACAGATAAAGGTAAACAAGTAATGGAGAGAGAGACACAGCATCAGGAGAAAGACAGACTTCTCACGGAGGTCAGAGATGAACTGAGACAAACCAGAAGTGAAGTACAGCAGAATCATAGAATACAAATGGAAGAGATGGAGAAAAGACTTCAGGAAATAGACACAGTTTTAAAAGAACATTTAGAGATGATTGATAAAAGAGACGCGTTATTAAAGGAGACAAATGAAAGACTTGAAGGTGTTAGTGAACAGTTTAAGGAGAAAGACACAGAGCTGGAGAATGTGAGGAAACTGCTAAGAGAGAAAGAGTCTCTACTGGATGACAAAGTGAAAGAGGTGGACAGCTGTAAAAATCAACTGGAGACACAAAGAAAGAAGATGAAGATCCAACTGGAAGAACCTAAAAGTGAAGTGAGTGAAAAAGACAAACAGCTTGAAGAGAAGTGGAGGATTGTAAGTGAGATACACACACAGCTAATGGAGAGAGAGGAGCAGGTTAAAGAGAAAGAGAGACTTCTAGAGGAGAGAAACAAGCAGCTGCAGGAAAGAACACATCCTCCATCATCAGTTCCAGTCAGGAGGACAAACAGCAAGGAGGGGATTCCTCCAGACTGTAAGTAACTGACCAGGTCACTTACAATAATTTCTGCATTTTAATTTTCAGAGTATTTTTTATTATTGTGAAAGTTTTATCACGCATTGTCTGTATTTAATGTAGAGGAGGATTTGATTTATGATCAAAACAATATTATAAAATATGTACTATATTTATTTGCTGAGTTTAATGTTATGCTCTGGCCACAGTTCAGTAAATAAACAGTAGTTGTGTGTAAATAGACACTCATTTCCACAGCATTAACTGTCCACAAACTGTCTGTAAGAACAGTCTTTATTGTGGTTCTGTGGTTTCTCAGTCAGTGAAGAGACTCCAGACCCAGCTCCACTCAGGAGGAGAAACAGTAAAGAAGGACTTCCTCCATTCAGTAAATAATCACACATTCATATAGTTTCTGAAATATTTCTCTAGACAGACCATTCTCTCATGCTCAGTAATAAATGAACCCCTTCATTCTTGTTGATCTGCAGTGAGTGGAGCGTCTCCTCCAGAGTCTGGTGGTGTATCAGAGCTGAGGATGGTTCTGCTGGGGAGGACTGGAAGTGGGAAGAGTGCAGCAGGAAACAGGCTCCTGGGCCGAGAGGAGAGGAGCAGGGCTGGAGCGTCTACAGTGAGGCAGCAGAGTGAGAGCAGACAGGGCCAGGTGGCTGGGAGGCAGGTGACTGTGGTGGACACTCCTGACTATTTCAGTCCTGGACTCTCTCTGGACGAGCTGAGACAGGACATGGGACTCTGTGTCCGTCTGTCGGCCCCAGGACCCCACGCCTTCCTCCTAGTCATACCAGTGAAGGAGACCTCAGGACAGGAGAGAGACATGCTGCAGAAAATGGAGGAGATGTTTGGAGAGAGATGCTGGAGGAACACCATGATCCTCTTCACTGTCACTGATGAAGACCAAGAGAAGAAGATTGAAGAGTTTGTCCAGTCAGGAAACCAGGAGGTCCAGAGCCTTGTGGAGAAATGTGGGAACAGGTTTCACTGTCTCAACATTAAGGAGAGTGGAGAGGGGTCTCAGGTCTCAGAGCTGCTGGAGGAGATCGAGAAGATGGTGGAAGGAAACAGAGAGGAGTTCTACAGCAGTGAGATCTACCTGGAGACTGAAGCTCAGATCAGAGCAATGGAGACAAAGATCATGAAAGAAATGGAGGAAAAGAGGGTGAAGGAAGAGAGAGAAATGAAGGAAAAACATGAAAAGGAGCTGCAGAACTCTCTGAGAAGGATAGAGGGAGCAGTACAAGAGCACGAAGGAGAGATAAAACAACTTAACGACCGAACAACTGACCTAGAGAGAAGAATGAAAGAAGAGAGGGATGAAGAGAAAAGGAAAGGACTGGAACGAGAGCTGGAGAGAGAGTTAGAGCGAAGGACAGAAATGGAAGAAAAGGTGAAGAGACTGAAAGAGAAGAGAGAGAGAGACAGGTGTGAGATGGAGGAGAGACACAGACGGGAGATGGAGAAGATCATGGAGACGTATGAAGGAGAAGCCAGAGCTGAAGCAGAGAGAAACTTAATGAAGATCCTGCTGCCTGAACTCCAGAGGGACATTTTGGCTTCAAAGACAAAGATGCAGGAGGAGTTCAGCAGACAGATGGAGGAGAAGAACATGGAGCTGGAGAAACTAAGAGAGAATTATTCACAGCTCAGGAAGGCTCACTCACTTCTGGAGGAGGTCTATGAGAGAACTGTGAGAAGGAGCTCAGAGTCAGAGGAAGCTGCTCCAGCTGCAGAAGGGGGAATCTTTCAGAGGTTGATGGACCTGTTTGAATGATGAACAGAGAGTGTGAAGAAAATGAGTGCCTCGGTCAGTTGTGAATATTACACAGAGAGTGGTGAAGGAGGAGTCTGTGAACTCAGTGTAGAGGAGCTCTGAAGGAGCATTAGGTAAAAACAGCACAGGAAGTTGCATTGCAGATGTACACTGTGTAAACTGTGGTAATAATCACCACTTAATGAGTGACTTCAGCAGCTTTAATGCACCAGACTGTGGACACAGGTGATGAAGTGTGCACACAATTGTATAATCTCTACAGAAAAGCCTGAAACAACAGGGAACACTCTGGAGCAGCTACACATGAGCGTTTTTTACCATGCTCAGTGCCAGGTGTCAGGATGAGTAAATCTTGTAAACTTCTGTGTAAAATCTGTGTACATTTTATTACAGAAAGAGGGGTGTGTTCTCTGCCTTAAAAACTGTGTGAGTTTATTATGAAATTAAATACATATTGTTTCAAATGTTTAAATTCTTTGTTCAGACCCAGGAACCAGCAACTATTTTTGTTATTCTCAAAAATTAATAATAAAAATAATAATACATTATATTTATATAGAGCTTTTCAAGTACTCAAAGACGTTTACAGTTTTCAGAAGAAACACAGAAAATAGAGACACGAGGACAGAAAACATCGTTATAGAATCACAACAGAGAGAAGATAATCACAGACTAACATTAATGGGAACTGAAGGCAAGAGAGAAGAAGTAGGTTTTAAGTCTGGATTTAAATGTGGAGTTGGCCTCGTGAACTTGTGAGGGAAGAGAATCCCAGAGACGAGGAGCCAGCCTTGAGAAACACAATCACCATACCCCTGCAATCTGGACGGGGGAATGTGGAGTAATCCAGCAGAGGAGGACCTTAGAGTATGACTTGGTTTGTATGGGGTCAGGAGATCAGACAGATGAGAAGCTTTGTAGGTGAGCACAACGATTCTGAGTTGAATGTGGTACATTATGGGAAGCCAGTGAAGATGTTGCAGGACGGGTGTGATGTGCTGATGTGAGCGAGTGCCTGAGGAGGCGAGCTGCAGAGTTATTAATCCCTCTTTTCAAATGAAACCTTCTAAAGGAGAATTAGATCGAGAAGGTCCCCATTCTAAGAAAAGACTTTTCTGAGCATCAGTTGTTTACATGTTCCTTTTCTGATTTCCAATAAAATATTTCATTTTAATGAATCATATTCAATTTAATATTAATTTACAACAGTTATAATAATAGTAATTAAAGAAAACATTGGCAACAGTTACATCAACCACACCTTCACACAGAAATCTTTATGCTCCATGAGTGGATTTATTTGAACTAAATGTATTTACTGTTAAACACGTGAGTACATGGCCATTTTACACATTACATCTTTTTTTCTGCAGAATTGCTGCCTAAGAACCTTTTTTTCTTCTGTTTTAGTCCCTCTCTCTTCTCCGTGAACTTTTCTAAAAAGAAATATTCTCTTAATCTTCCCTCTTGCCCCTCAATCTCCTTTTCCTGCTCCTATACACACTTAAAAATGATGGTTCTGCAGGGGTTCTTTATTAAAGGAAATGGTTCTACACAGAACCATGAACACTTGAAGAATATTCTGCATTATTAAAGGGTGGCGTCATGAAAGGGTTCTTCAGACTGAGGGAAAATGAGCTATAAATGATTCTATGTAGTACCTTTTAGATAAACGGTTCTGTATGGAACCATAACCTGTTCTTGTATTGTTAAAATGGGCAAAATTTTACACCTTGTTTTTATCTTTGGTGCTGGTTACAACAGAACGGACACAGTGCAGTTACTGAACTTCATCAGTGGCCAAGCAAAGCTGGCAATATATAACTGGAGGAGGAACAATGTGGAGGACAGGACTGGGCAGGAGGCTTTCCCTCTGTTTCTTGTTTGGTGAAATCTAGACTGAATGTGTTCTTTGTGGTGCTCCTGTGCACCTTTAGAATAATTCTACAGAATTCTCCATGCAGGATCTCAGTCGGATGTTTGTCCTATTTGCCACGCTCCTGATAATTAAGTGGACCCCACACTTCACTGCTATAAAGGGTAATAGGGTCAATTACTGCTTTAGACATTTTTAGTCAAGTTCTAATTGGAAGTTCTACAGGAGTTTGTTGTTTTATGGCGTAGAAAGCTTTGCTTTTGCTTTAAAAGTCATTCACCGCCAAGTTAGAATTTCCAGTTACAGTGATTTTAATACCTAAATAACTGTAATTATTTAAATGTTCAGTATTGTGTTTGTTATGGCAAATTTAAAATTAATCTACGTATAACCAGGAAGGAAGATCGAAAGATCAATGCTCAAAGAATTCTTTGGTGAGAACAGAGGAATAAGACACACAGTCAAAGTTTCTCTCATCTCTCAAGTTTATTGAACTAAATCAAGTCATATATATAGGGCCTCAGTCACGTACACCATCAACATGTCTCATTCCGTTAACCCAAATATTCCCTTATTGGTGCCTCATTATCTCCAACTTTATAGTTGCCAGGGAGAAATGGTGAGAGATGTCCTTCAGTTGTTGACTGCCTTCCTTCTAATCTGCTCAGCGCCTTCCTCCCACAGGTCACCGTAACCACACAATGCAATAAGTCCCTTCACCTTCAAGCACTAAGGCCTACATAATTTAGTAAGAATCAACCAAGATTAATCAAACCCCATATATTATGTCATTAGTTATTATGAAACATTACTCATTAGTGTTAATCTGCATTTTTCCATTACATTCCTCCCTTTTTATGATTTAAAAACTTTTAATCATAATATTGCTAAAAGAAATATTAAAAGTTGTTAACTCCTTGCCTCAGTGAATGACCCGTTTGCTGCTCTGTGATTAGGAATGAAAGTGCAGCAACAATCACTAAACATGTGACATACCCCTCCCTTTTCAGCCAAAATCATATCTAGGGCAATTCGGTTCTGATATGTAATTTGTGAAGTGTAATGCAACTGTTCCCCCAGAATTTTCAGTGTGTCACGAGTCATATTAGCCAGACGCTGTTGATTATACAATATGAAATTTATCCAATCCACATTTTTGTTCATCGTTACCCATATGAAAATAGACTCAAACCCTGCTGCTATAGGGTTCCGTGCTTTAAATTAATCAGGGACCCCACGTGGAATGCCTATTGCATCTAAGTAAAACAAACGGTCCCCCAAGAAATTTCTCTTGGCCCTGTGAATCACCTTTTTAGTCGGAAGGTCAGACAATTTAGGAAAAATAAGTGTTGGCTCTGCCAACATAACCAGAGCACATGTACCTGTCCAGTTTGAAGGAAGGGTCGATCTAAGACGACCTCTGTTACCACACTGCCAAAATATGTCAGCCCTTGGTCTCCGTTGGGTCACCAAGAGCGTGTAGCATGGGGGATAGAGAGAATACATGTTCTGAAATGTAGTTGTGTGATCAGACCCCAGTTGAAACACTCTTTGATTTTGATCAACCACCCACATGATGGAGCAATGCCCTGGAAAATGTCCCACTTCTATCGCACAGGGGCGCAAGTGGTTTGCTACGACACACATTACATCTTTTGACAAGTTTCTAGTGTAACACTCATAGGGAGCGTTCAAATTGTCAACATAATCATCTGGGTTTTCAATCAAACCCCTTTAGGGGACAACATTAAGAAGGACTTAAGCCATGTGGGACATTCATGATGTATAATTGAATAGTTGAACGTTTTGGAGCCAGCTGCTAGAGCACAATCTCTAGGACACATAAAGCCCCCCTTTATTGACTGATCTAGGATGTCTTTATCCTTACACATTTTACCTTTATTCCCCTGCAGTAAGCATTCTATCTTTAATGGATCTGGATGCATTTTTTTCTCATGAATTTGGCACAAGTGGAAGCATTGTAAGGAAATGGCATGCTAATTGGAACGTCCCGTGCCCCCATACAGACATAACATGATGAATTTGTGGCTATTGTGGCAGTGTATTTAGCTTTTTGATACCAAAGATTTGTACCTGAACGTATGGTGCCACTGGGATAGCCTGAACCTAGAAATGACCCAGCCAATGCCGGTGCCAACAACATCACCCAAATGATTAACAGTTGGTAATCTTTCATTCTTGCTTCACGGTGTCGCTGTCGTCCCTCTGTAAGCTTGGTGCCTTTTTGCAGTGCGTCACGTGGATCCAGGGTGCGTGTCCCTCGACCTTCACCGCAGTTTCAGTAGTGAGCAGGACTTGGAAAGGCCTCAACCACCGTTGATTTTTCCAGTGCTTACGCCTGTGATCCTTTATCACCACCCAATCTCCTGGTTCTAGAGAGTGTAGCTTCCCCTCCAATGGTTTAGGCAAAGCTGCTGCTGCCTGTGAGTGAACAGAATGCAAAATTGTTAGTAATTTCTTACAGTAGGACAACATGTGATCTTCCAAAAGTCCCATGCTGTCCACGTGGCCTGGTGGATCCAAACCCCATCTCGGTGGCCTGCCAAACAAAATTTCAAAAGGTGTTAAACCAGTTTTGGTTCTGGCTCGCATGCGCATATACATCAAAACCAGTGGTAGTGCCTGCACCCAATTGAGCCCTGTTTCTACACAACATTTCTGATGTTTGCTTTTGATTGTTGCATTTTCTCTCTCGACTGCTCCTGCACTCTGTGGATGATATTCATTCATTCATTCATTCATTATCTGTAACCGCTTATCCAATTCAGGGTCACGGGGGTCCAGAGCCTACCTGGAATCTGTGGATGATATGCACAGTGTAATTTAACATCAATGCCCAATTTCTCTTCTAGCTGAGTGAGTGCTGTGCTGATAAAAGTTGGTCCATTGTCACTCCCAATGCGTCGAGGAATACCCTAACGAGGAATAATGTGCTGAATCAAAACTTTGGCCACTGCCTGAGCATCTTGTTTGCTGGTAGGGAAGCATTCAACTCATTTAGAAAACATATCCACTACCACCAGACAATACCTTTTCCCCTCACACTGGTTGAGTTCAATGAAATCCATCTGCAAATGT
Organism: Hoplias malabaricus; assembly: GCF_029633855.1. Lineage (NCBI taxonomy): Eukaryota > Metazoa > Chordata > Actinopteri > Characiformes > Erythrinidae > Hoplias > Hoplias malabaricus. The sequence goes on along the minus strand of NC_089801.1, from coordinate 35,461,919 downwards.
TCAAATAGCTCATTGGGTGGAGGATGTGCCCCTGGTGTTATTTTAATGCCTTGAGCTGTATTGTGCTGGGCGCATATAAGACATTTTTCACAAAATCTTTGTGCAAAAATAGTGAACCATTTGTGTACCAGAATTGCTGTACTGCAGATGCCATAGCCCCTTTAGATGCATGATCTCTCCCATGAGACAATTTTGCAAAATAGGGAAAATAAGCAGAGGGTAGGAAAGGCCTAGCATCTAAAGCTTGCCACATTCCGTCCTTGAAAACACAGCTTGCTTTGCACCAAGCAGAACGCTCTGCTTCTGAGGCCTGCGACGTTAGTTCTGTGAGTGTGTGAGAGGGTGGAGCTTCGAAACACAGAATTCCTGGAAAAGAGAAACATTAGGTCATTACCAGCTGCTTTTTTCGCTGCTTCATCTGCAAAAGCATTTCCTCATGCCACTTCTGAAGTGTCTTTTGTGTGAGCCTGGCATTTAATCACAGCAACAGCTTTTGGTAACAGGCGTGCTTTTAATAATGCTGCCACCAATGTGTAATGTGCAATCTGTTTCCCTGTGGATGTCAGAAAATTTCTATACAGAGTAACTTCGAGCAATTTTCAGTAATCTTTTCTTTGTTTATTTGTGTTCATGTTTGTAGCCCATCCAAGTTTAATCTCACGACTGATCAAAGCAGGTGAAACTTATTCGTGTCCAGAGTAAGAAACACCGCCGAGATAGGGGAAAATCGTAAAATAAGTATAAGCTTATTAATTCGATTTTTAGTTCTGGAAACTGCAAGGACAAGCAAACTTCTGTTCCAAAGCTTCATATGGATGGAACCTCCCACTCAGGACAGTGAGCCAGAGGAAATTCTTTCATCTGCGTCACCACACTCTGAGTACGCCCGAGGCAGCCTGACTCGCGGGTGACCAAATCCACTCTGACCCAGCCTGAAAGCTCCCACGGAAGAACTGCGGGAACCAAGCGGGACTCCTCTCTCCCATAACCTCAAAGCGCCTCTGTACCCATCGAGTGGTTGAGATCGACAGAAAAGTAAGCTAAAATTACACACTTCCAGAGCTGAAAATTGAATTAAATCTCTTCGTAAAATAATCTCTTAATCAAACCATGGCAACATATCTTTTCAAGTCATATCGCCTAGTCTATCTCTAAAATCTCAAACCTACGTTGATCCCGTGAGAATTTTTAGGATTGTGCTATGTTTATTAAATATTCTCTTTTCTCTTAATAAAATATTTTCATTACTTGAAATAACAGTGTGTGGAGTCTGTTCATTAAGAGTCTGAAAATCCTGAAGAACTCACGTAGCGATGACAGTATTCACTCTCCAATTACTTGTTAATGTTTTTGTCATTTAAGTCAATCATAACAACAACAATTATTATCATTAGTTAAAACGTCATTAATCAGAACAAGTTTGAATAAGGTCAAACGCTACATATAAACATAGTACATATTTATTGGTGCCCAATGTGGGGCAGGAGAAAGTCTTTTTAATGAACAAACTGTAAACACTGATAAATAATCTCAGCTTGGGTTTATAGAAATGCTTTCCGCTGTTTATGTTGCTGAATAACGATTGAGATTCAAAGCTTGATGTGGGCAATTTCGTGTTGTGTGTGTGTTACTGTTGAAAATCTGTTCTGTGGTATATATCGTTGAAAAAATAAGCTTGGTTGTTTTTGAAGTGTGCTGCTCTGCGCCATTTTGCATGCATTAAACTAAGGCCTCAGCACCCCATTACGCGTATTCCGCGGTGGGCCAGGTCACTGCACCACACTGCCCCAGGTCACTCCTGATGTGCCACCTAGTGCCGCAACAGAAAGACAAGACCAGCAGGAAGATAGTGAGGATCAGGAACCAGACTCAGGGACCATAACCTTTAGAGCCACTGCAGCACCTCCTCTTGTATCAACAGGTATTTCACCTTCCCCTGTGTCTCCTGTCAGCCGTCCCTTACAACGCCCTGCTAGACCCAGAGCACTGCAACCCAGTGCCTGGCCCCCTCAACCTCTACACTCTCCCGGTCCCTCTTACAAGGACCTGGACAATATTGCGCGTAATATAACCTGCTTTGATCCCAAACCTGATGGTTCTAATGATATCTTTTCTTACCTGAAAGATATTGATTTCTACCTCCAACGGTTCCTCGGAATCACAGTAGATGACAAACTATATGTGATTAAACTGACCTCCAACCGAGACCTCAGTAACTTCATTGAACGTCAGCCAGGCTATGTGAAAGCGCAATATGATGTGCTGTGCCAAGCATTGGAGGAAGAATTCTCCAATTACCTGTCATAGACAGGACTGGCCGCTGCTTTGAACGTAAAACAGCAACGACAGGAATTCCCTCAGCATTATTATAACCGACTTAGGCAGGCGTATTTCGGACCTAGAAATGACTCCGGAATGGAGGAAGAGTTAAATTTTAGATCACTATTTATCCAAAACCTCCATCCCCACACCAGTCATCAGCTGGGAATCTCAGCTTGCCCTCGCACCCTGTCTAGCAGACAGCTGCGTGATTTAGCGCTCAGAGGTTTCCTAAAAACACAACAAAATCCCAACAGACGGTCCGAAACACCCCAAGTCTTTAATGTCGTCTCCAACTCCCCACATTTAGAGTTGGAGGGTGCCACTGAGGTATATTTATCAGACAGCCTCATAAGACAGTATTAAGAAATGTTCAGTGTATTCAGCCAAATGCTCTATGTATGTGCGCTACAGAGAGGGATGTTTAGGATGAGCTGTCAGAGGCAGGAAACTATCAATTTTACACCCTCCCTTTAGAACATGCTAATGTAAACTATTCTTTATGTTTGACATATTTGGAAAGAAGAAGACATATATAAATTGGGTCCTAGCGAGATGTGGGAGAGAGACCTCAGAAATGGAGAGATGACCCGAGCTCGCAATTGAACACTCTCTCACGGGATCCTTAAGAACCCGTAAGACACTGTTTTGGTAAATAAAGATGTATTTACACTTTTAACCGTGTCTGTGGAGATTCTTTTCCATCACCTGTCTTCACAACACAGCAAAAGTTAACAACAAAGTTTGGCGACGAGGATGGGATTCGAGCTGTGACCTGTTTGCTTCAGATGACCCCTGCATTCGAACTACCGCTTAAAAGCCGGCAAATAGAAGGTGAGATTTTCACAAATTTGAGCGCTGGTTGGGTGTTTGGGCTGTCTGATGCAGAAGGGTTGCACCGAGATAGACTCATTAGTGTATGCAGTGTTGTGTTGGAAATGGTGTTGGATAAAGATTCTCCGTTCTAAATTTAACTATAGTCATAGTAATAGAGAAATGAAGAAAATAAAAAGGAATAGAAGAAAAAGGTTAAAAAGGAAAGGAAGTATAAGTGTAGAATAGCTTAATTAGTAACGATAAGGTGAGCTGATGATGACATGCACGTTTGGGTAAACAGGGCCCTATTTTTGCTTGAAACTGTAAGACATGAATCACAGTCATTGCGTGAAAGTAAGCTTTGAGTTTTTTTTTTGGAATTGGATTGTATTGAAATAGTGAGAAGCCCTGGGCCCAGTGGCATTTGGTTAAAATTTATTTAAGGTTTTAAGGTTTTAAGGATAACGAGAAGGAATAAAAGAGAAATATATGGAAAATAGAGGAAAAGAGACTTAAATAAAGAAAGGAAGCCGCAGATTTCGGATATAAGCCCTCGTGGAGGCGGGATAGCCCGGCCGCAAATCCTGAAAAATTCACTAGGTGATTTTTTGGGTCAGTTTGATGAGAAACTGGAGGTGTGATGCAGAGATTTAATTAGGGGTGCCCACTCGAAACACTGTTGACGAACACTGTATTGATGCTGCCTCTTTTTGAATTATTACACCTCATAAGGTAGCATAAATTAAAAATAAGGAATAAGAAATAAGGAAATAAGGTAAGGGCGGCAATAAAAGCATGCTGTTAATGTGTGAATGGGTCGACTATGAGAAATTGTGTTGAAAATGATGAGTGTGTGTAAGCGCTGTTTGGAGGATGTTGGATTATGTGTGTGTGCCTAGTGAGTTAAGAAAAAAGGAGTGTCTAACTATGTGTGTCTGTGTCAGCTGAAATAATTTTTTTTGGGAGAAAAAGGGGGAGTGATCAACCCCCTCCCTTCTGTGGTTGCTTTTGAGTGTGTGTTCAGAGAAAGGGGGGAAAGGACACCTCTGCCAGAGAGTGTCAGAGAGAGAGAGAGAGTTAAAAAGGGAATGTGATAAAGAATGAGAGATTTAGAAATTAATAGGGAAAGAAATTTGTAATGGTAAAAATTATGAGCTTCGTTCAAGGACAGTTATTTAAATGAATATGAACCTCAATAAAATGAGGGGTTTGTTTATTTATGACAATGAGCCTGAACGGAAGACGTTTTTAAAGTAAAAATATATAAAGTAAAAATAAATGAGCTTTCTGGGAGACAGTAAATTAAAGAAAACAGTAGAAAATGAGCTCCAGAAAGACGTTTTTAGATGTTGAGAATAGGAGAAAGGAGAGCAAGGTATAAATAATTAATAATAATTGAATAGGGTGAACTGAATAATTAATAGGGTACATTGGGGAAACTGTAAGGTTTAATCATGGGAACTAAAGGGAAAATTGTTATTGAAGAAAAAGGAGAAAAATTTTGAAATCTCCATATGATGGCTTTTATTGGGAGAAAAAAAGTGTTCATGGGTCTGGTTCCTCTCATTTTGTTGAATTTTTGAGATCTTATGCTTTGCGGAGGGGTCTCTTTCTGCAAGTGTGTAAGGCCTAGAATTCACTCTTGAAAAAGAGAAAAATGGCAGGACTTTGATTTGTGACGTACTGATAAAAGCCACGTTGATTTGATTTAAATAGAAACTAATAGTTATTGGGCAAATTAGAAAATATTGATGTATAGTGCTGTGCAGGGGTTTGAAGCTCCTGATAATGGGTGTGGTGCTTGTGTTGTGCTTATGATCTAAAATAAAAGGGAATAGAGGATTAATTTAACATAGTGTGTGAGAGTGAATTGGTGGAGCAGTAATTTGTTTGTGTTCTCTTTTAATGCAATAGTTTGATGAAATTGAGATACATTGAATGGGGTAATTGTTTTAGGCCAGTGGAACTGAGGAATGGCCTTATATGGAGGGAGCTGCATTAAGGATGAACTTATTGCCATCAATCACTTTAGACCCTTTTTAGGGGCGTTGAGATTAAGGTCGCTTGGGCTTCAAGCCAATGAAGAGTTGTTGGAGGTGTTTACAATATTGAATGAAGGGTAAAAATGTTATGAATGAACTAAATGTTGGTAAATAAAATACAAATAAGCATATTGAATGTTTAATTACTAAGAAGTAAGCTGAATGTATTAAATTTCTATTTGTCTTTTTATCCTGTGGGGTGTGTGTGTGTATGTGTGTGAGTTGTCTCATTTTAAAGGAGACGGTAAGAAGAGGACCAGGAGGAGAAAAGGGGGGTCAAATTTGCCCATAGCAGAGCAGACTGCATAAGGCCAGTCATTTTATCCACAAACTTCTTTCACAAACACCTGCATTGATACATTTAGATTTAATCATTAATAGGTCTCATTATTAAAAAGTAATAATTGGAAATTCATTGATTTGTTTATCTATTTGCATTTAGTTCATTAGAGGTGCTATAGTACATGACATAGACTTCTTCAAAGAAAGCTTGGCAACAGGTTGTTCATTTTTAAGATAATAATTTGATTATAAAGAATCAACAACGTGGTTTATGAAGAAAAATTATTATTTGAAAAGGGATTTCTGATCTAAGCTTTGCTATAAGTGTATGTGGTTGCAAATATTTAGTGGTAATCATATTTAGAAGTGCTTGTTGAGTCTTATATAAGTTTGTATATTCTTTAATTACAAGATAGTTACTGAATGTTTAATAAATCTAGGTTTATGGTGCACTTAGTAGTTATATTACTTAGTAAAGGGGATTTAGTGGTGTGAATTGTATTGCATATTAAGGTTTGATTTCTCTGAAGTTGGCAAATACAATTGGGGATTAATTTTTATTGATTGTGGTAATATAGTGGCATATAAACAGAGGAAAAAAGGGAGAGAAATAATTAATAAGTGTAAGTTGGGAACATATTTAGTCATTATTATGCCAAAAATGGGCACTAATGTTTCAAAAGGGGTTACTCCTGTTGATATAGTTAAGAAAAATAATCCTCTAATAAAAGGCATTGCAAGAATATCAGAAAAATTTTATAAGCGATGGCCTGACATAGACCAACCATGGCCGGTAGAGGGGACACTTAACCCAGATGTAATTAAAACAATAGAGGTACTTGTATCAACATATAAAGCAGGACAGAAAAAAGGGCGTCAAGGAGAAAAGCGAAAGGAAAAAAGAGAAATAGAGCTTGGCATTCTCCAGTTATTTGAACAAGAGAGTCAGAAACTGATGAAGGCAGCGAAGGACAAGAGGGAGAAGAGTGTAGACGCGATTAACCAACTTACGAAAAAAAACGAAAGACAGATGGCCAAAGTTAATGTGTCTTTTTCACATGTGGACTCAGTTAAGACACCACCACCTTATGAGAAGGAAGTGAAAAGTGAAAAAGCCTATCCTCAGCTTCCAGTGATTAGTCAAGGAGGAAATTATCACATTGAAGACGAAGATGAATGCATCATTGAAACAGGACAAGCAGAGACAACGATAAAACTGTATCCTAGTTCCAAAAGCAAGAAGAAAACTCGACGTCTGCAGACTAGAGGTGAACTGAGAGTGAGAAGGAGGACCATTGAAAATGAGGATCTGAGTGACCAGGAGGAGGCCATGGGTGGATATGATCCAGCCATCAGACGAATGCTGGCTAAAGCAGAAAAAAGAGGAGATGTGAGTAGAAGGAAAGAGGACTCGAGAGATGGAAGTTCTGATGAGAGTGAAGAAGAGAATGAAGAAAGTGATGATGGATGGAAGAGTAAGGGATCTTTCTCTGAAAGAGGATTATTTCCTGAAACATCCAGCACAAAAGGAGAAGACAGACGAAGAGCTTTGAGAGAAGTAGAAAAAAGTATAGACCAATGTTTATTGAACTTAGATAATGCTTCTAGCTCACTGGAGACACAACTGAAAGAGTTGCAGACATATGAGGAGGATCTGAAAAATGAAGACACTAAAAAATCTGATAGACAATACACTTTGCGTCCAAGGAAAGGGAAATCACTTGAAAAGATATGTCCAGTGATAGTCCGAGGACGGAATTTGGAATACAAGCCTTGGCAAAATACAGATATGTCAGATATCATGGAAAAGTTGCCTACTTTGCAAGAAGGAGCACATCCTTGGATTTCAAAATTGGAAGAGCTTCTGGTGGGAACGCAGCCAGCAATAGGTGACATAAAGAGACTTTTAGCAAATCAACTGGGAGTTCCAGCCATGGAAGAAATTCTACAGAAAGCGGGCCTAGAACGATATGTAAGAACTGCTGTTAATGATCCAGAGCTGTTTGCTGCAATCAGAGGTCGAATGTGGAGAGCATTGAAAGATTCATTTCCAACCAATGTGCATCCTGACAATATCCTGATTGAGCCTTTGGGAGAAGATGAGAACCCGAGAGCCTATGTGTCAAGAGTCCATCAGGTATGGAGAAATGTCACAGGAAATGATCCAGATTTAAATCAGATGGAACAGTCAATTTTGCGAGCCAAATTACAGAAGGGACTACCCTTACCAGTGAGAAGTAAACTGGCAGAAGTAGTGGGTCTCGGAAGCATGGCAAAGAGTGTCTATACAGATCATATAGCCCATCAAGTGGAGCTATATAGAAAGAAGGAACATGATCAGAAAATACAGGATGAAGAGACCCTCAGAAAGCTGAACCAAATACAACTGGTGAACAACAAGAAAAAAGAAAAGAAACAAGTTGTAGTCATACAAAGTCAGCCTCCTAATTAGCCAGGACCACATCTGGATCAGACTCAACCTCAAGTGAGCCAGTCAGCATCAGTTGCTCCAGTGACTCCCTGGCCACAGCCAGTGTTTGGTCAGGTGCAGACATGGAGAGGAAGAAGTCAGGGAAATCTAGGAAGAGGAAGACCAGGAAGATTCAGTCTGAACTTTCAGCAGCCTCCTGAAGTGTGCTATAATTGTGGACAGTTTGGTCATTTTGCTCGTGAATGCAACCGGCCAGGAGGAAACTTCAGGGGATACTTTAGAGGAGGATTCAGAGGACAACCAAGGTCAATCAAGGGACCTGTGAACCCTTATAGGGGCCCGGAACCAGGATTCTAGGGTTGCCCGGAGAACTCGTGTGGGAGGTGTCAGCTGGTAGCAATAGGGCCGGAGAGAGATCCAACAATAGAGGTGAAAATAAATAATCGACCATTGACAATGATGGCAGATAGTGGAGCTGCTTTCACCTGTATTCGGCCTGAAGATGCTATACACCTCCCCAGGTCTGGTCAGATGATTCGGACAATCGGGTTTGAGGGAGTAAAACAGCTGATTCCTCTCACAGAACCAATTGAGCTCTGCTATAAACATCTGAAGACTACAATACCCATACTGGTATCAGAACATACACCTATTGCACTTTTGGGAAGAGATGCTTTGTGCAAACTGAACTGTACAATAAAATGCACACCAGACGGCTGCCTGGTAGAAGTGCCGAGTGAAATGATTGATCAACTGATGATGAAAACAGAGACTGATGCTTCTTCAGTATTTTGGATTGGAAATCTTAGCGAAGAATTCTTGGAACCAGCCAAGATGTGGGAGAAGTTTATTGTAGCAAACATGCCTGATGCAAAGACTCCAGAGTATCCATTTCATTGTACACTGAAATACTTTAAGGATGCTGAACAATCAGATGGAGAACAATGGCTGAGTCATCAACCAAAGCAAGTTGAATTACGTTCATGTTGCATAATTTTGGGACCACAAGGAGCTGCTATGAAGATAGACAAAAATGACTACTTGCATAAAGAGTTTGAGATGGGAAAAAGTGTACCACATGTGACTTTGCTGGTGTCTGAAGATTGTGAGCAGAAACAAATAGGTGAAATGATGGCAGAAGCAGAAGAAGTTGTCTTTAAACCGCTTAAAGAGAATCTTTCCATCTGGAGGAGTGAAGATCAGCGATTTATTAAGATTATGATTACTGCTCAAGGACAAGGACAGCCACAAGTCATCAGGATGACACATGAATCACTTTACAATGAGAAGATGGATTCAAACTCTTTGAAAGAGGAAATGCTGCGATGTGTTCCAAAATGTTTATGGTCACAACATAGCACTGACATTGGATTTGTGAAGTCAGCTCAACCAGTGAAAGTTGAACTCCGACCAGGAACAAAACCTCCATGGAAGCCTCAGTATCCTTTGAATGAAGAAGCAATCAAAGGGATCGAACCACAAATTGAAGGTCTTGTGAAGGCAGATGTGCTGAAGATAACACAGAATCCGCAGAGTAATACACCTTTGTTGCCTGTGAAGAAGCCAGATAACTCTTATCGTTTAGTACATGATTTGAGAGCAGTAAATGAAGTAGTCGCAGACTTTCCAGCAGAAGTGCCAGATCCACATGTTTTGTTAGCCCAAATTCCTCCGAATGCAAAGTATTTCACAGTATTAGATTTATGTGGTGCATTTTTTAGCGTTCCACTAAGTGTAGAAAGTCAGGGTTTATTTGGGTTTACTTACAAGGGACAATTCTATGAGTATAAGAGATTACCACAGGGATATAAACATAGTCCTCACATTTTCAATAAAGTATTGAAAGATGATTTAGTTGGGGTAGATCAGAAGTTAAAAAGTACTGTCATTCAATACATGGATGATATTCTTCTCTGTGCACCAGATGTGGAAACATGTCATAAGGATTCAATTACTTTGTTACAGGTGCTGGCAGAGAAGGGGCACAAAGTCTCTAAGAAAAAATTGCAGTATTGTCAGGAAAGGGTAGTTTATTTAGGGCAGACCATAACACAGGGACACAGATGTATTTCTGATAAGCAGTTAGAAGCTATTTGCAAAGCTCCCAAACCCAGAACAGTTAGAGAAATGATGACATTTTTGGGTATTGCAGGGTATTCCTCAGCATGGGTAGAGGACTATACTAGTTTAACAAGACCTTTGAGAGCTATGATTAAAGATACAGGGAATGCTCAACTTTATTGTAATCTTTCCTGGACACAGGATGGCCTTTTAGCGTTTGAGACAATAAAACAGAGGTTACAAGAGGCTCCAGCATTAGCTCTGCCAGATTATTCTAAGAATTTTTTGTTATACGTGTCCACTTCTACTGGAGGAAAATATGCATGTGCAGTTCTTTGTCAGCCAACAGGTACGGGAACCAATCCCCAACCAATTGCTTATTATTCAACTGCTTTTTCAGAAGTGGAATTGGGGTTACCAAGTTGCTACAGAGCAATGGTGGGAGTGTATTTAATGTATGAGAAAGCATCATCTGTCACGATGGGTTATCCTGTGACAATTCTTACACATCATAGTCTTAGAAATCTTTTAAATTTTGGTAAATATACTCTAACTATGCCTAGAATTAGAGATTATCATAGGCTCTTAGAACAAGAAGATATCACCCTAGCGAGGTGTGTAACAGTAAATCCAGCTGAGAACTTGCCAACTCCAGAGGATGGTGAACCACATGACTGTGTACGAGACGTAGAGAGGTATTCGAGACTTAGATCTGATTTGCAAGCTATTCCGTTGAGTGAGCCTGAAGTGGAGTATTGGACTGATGGGTCCTGTTATCGTGTAGGAGATAAATTGAGGGCTGGCTATGCAATAGTAAGAGCACAGGGGACAGAATTTGTTGTTGAAAAGGCTGAAGTGATTCCACAGCCTGCATCTGCACAACTTGCTGAACTTGTGGGGTTAACAGAAGCATGTATGTTGGCTGAAGGTAAGCGAGTGAACATATACATAGATTCGGTGTATGCCCATAATGTGTGTCATTTGTTTGGATCAGTGTGGAAAAACAGGGGGTTTGAGAAAACTGATGGGTCACCAATACAGCATCATGCTCAAATAATGAAACTGTTGCATGCTATGATGAAACCTAAAGAAATAGCAATAGCTAAATGTGCAGCTCATAAAATGGATGCATCAAGGGTCTCTCAAGGGAATAGAGCAGCTGATGGAGCTGCCAAAGCCATTACAGGAGCGGACAAACTCGGGGAAGTGTTTTTGGTAACTCATGAAGTGGACTTCGAAGAGAAGGTGACACTTAATGATGTACTTTTAATGCAGGAAGCTGTTCCTGAAATAGATAAACAATTGTGGTTAGATCGAGGTGCCAGTAGGGATTCTACTGGTCTTTGGAGAAACCATGAGGGGCTGATAGTAGCACCCCCGGACTTGTTAGGTCTGATGATTCAAGAGGCACATGGGTTAGCTCATGTGGCTAGGGGAGAAGTTAGGAGGAAGATTACAAAGGAGTATGGTTTTTGGGCACCATATTTGCTTGAACAGATTGATTACGTAATTGGCAGATGTATAATTTGTTTGAAAAATAATGTTCGCAGGGGGTTGATGGTTCCGCCTGGTTACATTCCAACACCAAGGGGTCCTATGCGTGAGTTAGTTGTGGACTTTGTAGACATGATAAAACCAGTTGAAGGTAAGAGGTATATGCTGGTTGTTGTGGACAGGTTTTCACGATGGCCTGAGGCATGTCCAACCAAGCGTAAGGATGCTCAGTCGGTTGCCAAGTTTTTGTGTAGAGAAGTCATAAGCAGGTGGGGACTTCCAGATCGAATATCCTCAGATAATGGGAAAGAGTTTGTGGATAAAACGGTGAAATTAATTTTGCAAAAATTAGGAATTAAACAGCGTCTGGGAGCTGTGTACCATCCGCAAAGTCAAGGGATTTGTGAAAAAATGAATGGTGTCTTGAAAAATCGGATTGTTAAAATCTGTCAGCACACGGGGTTAAATTGGATAGCAGCACTTCCATTAGCATTAATGGTTTGTCGCTCAAGTGAGCTGCGTGATTTACACATGACTCCTCATGAGTTGATGACAGGCAGACGAATGCCAACGCCATGTTTGCGTACGAGTGGGAAAGGTCCAAGTTTAGCTCTTTTAGAAGATGACATGAGAGCATATGTTTCATACTTAGCTAATTTACATAAAAGAATATCCACATACGTTTCAGAAAAGCAAAGAAAAGAGGAGGAGCAGGAGAGACTGGATGAGCAAAGGAAGAATACAGTGCAGCCTGGAGACAAGGTGTTTGTAAAGGTATTTAGAAGAAAATGGTATAACGAACGCAGAGAAGGACCTTTTGAAGTTGTTCGCAGTACTGGAACGGCAGTTCAAGTCAAGGGGTCTCCAACGTGGTATCATTTATCTCACTGTGTTAAAGCACCAAGTGAAGAGGAGCCTTTCTCAAAGGGAGGAGAGATTGCAGGTTCAGGAGAACCAAAAGAACATGAGGGAGAACAGGTTGAAAATAACATGCAAGAAACAAATCAGAGTAGATCTCCTGAAGAGGAGATTGTCCCTGGTTTGGATGATGCTGATGACTCTGTGTATATTTCTGATGATGCCAGACATGACACAGCAGATTGTAAACGAGACAAAAAGTTCGGAGAAATTGAATTTCAATATGTCCCAGAAACAGCAGGTCCTATTCCAGGAAGCAGTAATTCCATTTCAAAACAGTTCAGAGACTTGGATCAAGAGAAGAGTCCAAGACCAGTTCGGAAAAAGGTTAGACCTAAACGGTATGAGAACTAAAGAGAATGAAACTTTAAAGAATTTTACTTTTTCAGTGTCGAAAGTTAGTGAGGGGGTAAATGGATCACATCTAACTACACTAGTGCCTTTGATAATTTCAACAACGTCATCACCTTTCAAGACAGTGGTTAAAGCTAAATTAGGTAAAGCAGTTAATCTTCCCTGTAAATGTGGAAGATTTAATACAGGGGGTAATAGTCCTCCTGAGTGGAAAAATAGTCGTGGTGAAAAAGTGGTGTTAACAGGACCTGAAGTTGATCATTTGCCTCATGACCAGAAAAAGTATCTTTTGTTTAATGCCTTTAGGTGGTTCAGGGTTAGAGATGATTGTTCAATTCTTTTACGTAATGTTACATGGGAAGATCAAGGGGAATACACTTGTACTTATTTGGAACCAGAGCTTAAGTTTGTGCCATTTCAAAATGTGTGGAGAGAAGGGTACATAACTCGTACAGTGATAGTGATGATAAAGGACCAGAGTCCTATTGAAGTTTTTACATCTATTAAAAGAGTTCAGGACCAAACCACTATGACAATGACTCTGAAGGTTACTAAAGAACAAATTAAGCCAATTACTTTAGCTCCAGAAATAAGTAAAGGAAATAATGTAACTAATCGAGTTACTACTTTAGATATGCTATTAAAGGAGACGAATAGCACTACACTGCCAATGATGACTTCTGCTTCGGGTACATCTGAATCTAGCACAACTGTTGAAAAGGGAAAAATAACAAGATCACATAATGTTGTAAAAGTAACCCAGACTCCAGAACTAATGTCCTTTCCATTGCAGAAGGAAGTAAACATAACACAGGGTCCAGAGTTAAATATGGAGCATGAAGTGAATATCAGTCAAGTGACTTTTGAAGCTAGAAACCCAATGGAAGATATGGATTCAAAGGGTTTAGTAACCACTGAGAAAATCACTTTAGAAGGGCAGAGAGAGTTTTTTGATTCTGACTGGACATCAGAAGAAATGACTGACCGTTACCATGCATTACAGAAAAGAGAAGCAAAATGGAAAGCATATGGATTTGATTCTTCAGTGTTACAAATCACAGACCCATGGGCATCTAGAAATTTATGGTTTCAGCAAATAACCCATTCCGAATGAATGAGTACGATGTTGACTGGTCCATGTGTGGTGAAAGTTCCATCACCAAGCACATGGCCATCAATTTTAGAGACAATACCAGAACCACTGCATGCTATGTGTCAATCTTATGCTTTATCGTGGTTAATATATCAGCAAAACTCTGAAGAAGATATAATAATGGCTTTATCAGTGCATTTGTTTAGACCTAGATTAAATTGTACTTGGTTGATGAAGTTGCCATATGTGAATTTCCTTAATCGGCATGAAAATATACTGACAGCACAGCCTGATGCGATGGAAGTAAAATCTGTGGAGACTAAAGACTGTTTTTGTTCCAATGATACTCACAATGGACAGGGGATGTTTATGGGAATATCTGATTGTGCTCGGTATAAGATGAATTTTAAAGAGCCTAAACCTAAGGATGTTTTGTTTAAAGTGAATTTTCATACACCAGATAGCAAACAGAGTAGAACATTAATGGTGCAGTATGACATTTTGCCTGTAAATGTGACTATAGGAAATTTTAAGGATATTTGGTGGGTTTGTGGAGATAAAGCATACATATTTCTACCATATGGGTGGACAGGCTGTTGTTATATGGCAACATTAAAGCTTCCTTATGAGGTTTATACTCTCCAAAAAGTTGAAGCAACTGATGAAGGGAATTCTGAAGGTAATTCTGTAAGAAGAAAGAAAAGGGAAATGGCTCAGTTTCATAACTTGGAAGCCTACCATTGGAGAATCAGTATAGGAGAAAAATGGGGTATAGGATTATTCCCATGGTATGGTGTGACATTTTTAGCAGATCATATAGATAATATTACGTACACTTTACAAGGGTTTGCTAATGAAACAATAAGAGGGTTTCAGTTTTTGTCAAATACTCAAAAAAGTCACAGATTAACTTTGTTGAAACATGACATGGCTCTGGATTACATTTTAGCTAAGCAAGGAGGTTTATGTGTAGCTTTGAATCTGACAGGGGATGCCTGTTATACTATGATTCCGGATAATTCTGATAATATGACTAGTGTTATAGAAGCATTGAAGCATATAAGGGAGGCGTTTGGTCCATCAAAAGGAGCTGGATGGTCTGTGAATGCTTGGTTATTGGAGAAATTAGGACCACTAGGAGCAATGTTGGCTCAAGTTTTTGGAGCAGCTCTTTTAGCAGTGTGTATAATGTTTTGTTTGTGTACACTGTTGTTAACTTGTGCGAAAGCTATGATTTTGAAATGGGTTGGAGTGGTAATGCCTGGAAATCAAGTACAGATGCCATTATTAAGTAGAACCGACTCAGGCAAACATGAGGAGGAAATGTTGGAAAACAACCTGGTAGAAAGATATCCATTTTGAATATCCACTATTATATATTTTTCCATTCACTTATGATATTATACTATTATTTTGTTAGGTTTATTATTTAGTAATCAAGTATAAAGATTGTAGGATGAAGTATACACTGTAGCTTATAAACCTATTAATCCATTAATGTTACTATTATTAAAGTTTTATTTGATGTTTGTTTGCATATGTCATTTTTGCAAAAGATACTGGCTGTTGTTTCTTTCTTCCAGAAAGAAAAAGGGGGGAAGAACACTGTAAGGGAGGATGGTTGTTCAAGATTCCTGAAATGCTACAGGGATCCAAAAACTCAAAAGAGGACAATAAAACAGAAGGACTTTGAAAAAGAATTGTGAAGACTTGCTGAAGCTCAATATGTCATCAACATCACATCAGAAGACAAAATTGCTGAAAAGACAATATTATGTCATATGTCTCTATTGAATTGTTTATTATTAGTAATCTTTGATAGTGATAAACCATTATATGAGTAATATTAAAAATTGTAAAAACTGTGTATTATGAAGATTTATAGACTGATGAAATGTAATCTGTGTAAGTGTATAGAAATCTCAGAGTTTTTTGTTTGTTTTATCGATGTTAGGGCCAAGGGGTGTGTCAGGTAGGGACAGGTCCACTGGAAGGTCCGATGGGTCGACCAGCCTGAATTTGGACATTGGTTTGATTTTATTTTCTGAGATTTTTATATACATTTACTTAAGTCAAATCCCTACACATATAGAATAAATTTAATTGGATTGGAGTACAATTTTGATCGCCTGGGCAGAGAGGGATCGTTGAGGGAATTTTTCCTGTCTAAAATGTTTGAAGGATTTTCAAGAAAGATTGCTGCCGGACAGGTTTTTTCGCCCTCACACTCCATGAAATTTTGTTACATCATAATGCAAGTGATGTTAAAATTGTGTGTAGGAAGGTATCACTTATTTGTTATGACATTTACATGTATGGGTTGCTTAAATTTTTACGAGACTTTAACAGTCTCGAAGGGAGGAAATTATGAGGTATATTTATCAGACAGCCTCATAAGACAGTATTAAGAAATGTTCAGTGTATTCAGCCAAATGCTCTATGTATGTGCGCTACAGAGAGGGATGTTTAGGATGAGCTGTCAGAGGCAGGAAACTATCAATTTTACACCCTCCCTTTAGAACATGCTAATGTAAACTATTCTTTATGTTTGCCATATTTGGAAAGAAGAAGACATATATAAATTGGGTCCTAGCGAGATGTGGGAGAGAGACCTCAGAAATGGAGAGATGACCCGAGCTCGCAATTGAACACTCTCTCACGGGATCCTTAAGAACCCGTAAGACACTGTTTTGGTAAATAAAGATGTATTTACACTTTTAACCGTGTCTGCGAAGATTCTTTTCCATCACCTGTCTTCACAACACAGCAAAAGTTAACAACACCACCCAGGCCGATCCACAAAGATCCGCCCGGGACTCTTCCCCCACTCCGTGGGCCAGTGAGGGCCCGAAATCTCCTCTGCCCTCACACCACTACACACGCTACCCTCCTCGGAGGCCAGACAGAAATTGCGGCAAAGATTTCTGGAGCCCTCGGGACAGGGCTGGGTATGGTCGTGACAACTACCCTGCAGAAAACCGCAGTGTGGGCGTCGGAAAACCAGCACATCCCCATAAGGGATATGAGCGAACAGCTCAGAACCAGCTATCTGATTCTAATAAAGAAAAGAAAGAAAAATACTGGTATCCAAATAAAGAAAATCACGCCAAAGACAAGTTTAAAGGCAAAGGATTTTAACTCTAAGGAGTTAGAGGACATCCGCCGAATGCTTGCAATGATTTGCAAAAGAGAAAAAGAAAAAACCTGACGTTCTTTCTATCACCTCTGTGCGGTCTGACCCAGAGCCATCCTCTAACCCCCCAGAAATGTTAGAGAGTTATGTAGGAGAAGTGACAAGCGAAGCTCCGTCTTCTAGTGTACCGTGCAATCTCCTCGTGACCCAAGCAAGCGCTGAGGACCAAATGGTACAGGGGGGTGACTCACAAACACCCTCCAGTGCTGTCTTGGTTGTTCAGTTAGACGGTAAGGAAGGTTTAACGCCAGACGACCCTTCGGTCATTGAAGGCGACACACCCGTCCAACAATTCATGGGACACTTAACTGTGAAAGGGGTTGCACGCAAATTCTATTTGTCCACCATTGTGGAGAGAAGGCTAGTACATGAGGCCCTGCTGGACACTGCATCAGATGTCACCCTCATGTCTTCTGCCTTGTTCCACCAGGTTCGAGCCATTGCGCGGCGTGAAAATAGCGAGATACAGCTCCAAAACTGTTCTCTTAAAATTCAGCCGTATTCACATGCAGGCCTCACGATCCAATCTATGGCACTAATACACTTAGCCATTGGACCAATGACTTTAGTGCAGGGGTTTCAAGCTCGTGGCCCGCGGGCCAACTGCGGCCCTCAGGACGATAGTTTGTGGCCCCACCTTAATATGAAAGTTTAATGTTAGCGCGGCATGTGAGTTTGATATGATTGGCACTTTTCAGTGTTGTGTGCGGAGCTGAACGAACCTACCAATCACGGTGGGATATATTCAGGGTGCGATTTGCCGGTGGGGATGGTGGGGACTTTACCACCCTCTGGTTTACACATCCCACCCTCTGCTGAATAATTTTTATCCTCCTATGATCTGTGCATCAGCGCTTGTATAGCCGGGTCAGCGTCTCAGCACCATGGACAACGCTGTGTGCGCGTATTCAGACAGGAACAGGGAAACCGCTGAGGTGTTTTGATGTGGGCGTGTCTGTACCTGCTGAATGTAACCGCTGTGAAACAACCAGGAAACTTTTTATTTCTCTGATTAATAACAGCTTTATCGAGGCCGGCGCTCTCTCTTTGTTGTTACTCTATGTCTCTCTACCAAAGCGCTCTCTCTCTCAAATAAAACTTTCGGCCTGAATTCAATTTTCCCTCTATTGATGTAAACAATGTGAAGTGAGGAGAGAGAGAGACGGGCGGCGGCTCCTTCCTGACCCAGGGCTTCTCTCTCCCTCCGATCCGCCGGAATAGAGAAGCACCGTCTCGATGTTCCGAGTTCCTCAAAATAGGCTCTATATCATGAATTAAAATTGTATTTTATTTAAAAACTCTATTTTTTATTTTTTAAGTTCACGTTCTAACTTAAACTGTGGTGTTTTTCACAAATGTAACAATTTTTTAAAAAAAATTTAAGTTCACATTCAAAATAGCTAGGAGTAGGAGTGTGAGGTTTATCTACACAAGAATTCACCGTTTTCATGTATTCACGCTATTGTGTGGTAATTTTTCTGAATAAAATGTTTCTCAAAATTATCCCCCCCTCTGTTTTTTTCACAAATCGCACCCTGGGTATATTGCTCTCGGAGGTGGGACATTGGCCAGGTTTATTGCGAATATAAGCATATTTGTGTGCATTTTCTATTTGTCATTATATGCACGCGGCGCATGTGCAATTCCCGTGGCAGCTCCTGCTTCACGCGCTTCGGCGTCCAGTCTGAACCCGGAAGTTGCTGCTCAACGGGACAGAAAAAGAAGCAGAAAAGACTCATCGGCTAAACACTGAAACTGAAACTTCAACGCGACAGCGACACCAAGTGGAATTATATATATTATACAGCCCCAAACATGTCTTTTTCAAAGCCTGCAGTGAAAAGAAAGATTTGTGATGAGCATAGACAATTTCAGGGAAAGTGGGAAGTGCAATATTTCTTTGTTGAGCACAGGGGCATCCCGACGTGTCTTATTTGCACAGAGAAAGTTGCAGTGCACAAAGAGTACAATTTGAAACGTCATTATACAATTAGACATGCTGAGGAGTATGCAAAATACCAGGGAGATGAGAGAGCCAACCGGGTTGCTAATCTTAAAACATGTCAACTGAGGCAACAAGATTTCTTTAAGAAAGCAACCAAAGAGAATGATCCAGCAGTCGAAGCTAGCTACGTGGTTAGTGAGATGATTGCTAAAGCAGGAAAGCCATTCATAGAAGGTGAATTTGTCAAAAAGTGCATATTACAGGCTGCAAGTATTGTCTGTCCAGAAAAGAAAGGTCAGTTTAGCAACATCAGCCTTTCTGCCAACACCGTGGCAGAGCACATTTCTGACCTGTCAAGTGACGTTTATGATCAACTGTGTGAGAAAGCAAAATGTTTCAGTGTATACTCTGTCACTCTTGATGAGTCCACAGACATCACCGACACTGCCCAGCTCGCAATCTATGTTCGTGGTGTTGATGACAATTTTGAAGTCACAGAGGAGTTGCTCACAGTAATTCCAATGCATGGCCAGACCGATGAACAACCGATGGAGCGCCATCAATGACAGGGAGGAAAAATGGACTGGTGGCACTTGTTAAAAAAAAAAACTGGAAGAGGAGAGTGTGGAGGAGGCCATTGCTCTGCACTGCATTATCCATCAGCAGGCCCTTTGCAGCAAATGCCTGAAGTTTGACAATGTGATGTCTGTAGTTGTGAAATGCATCAACCAAATCAGATCCAGGAGCTTAAAGCACAGAAGGTTCCGTGCTTTATTAGAGGAAATGGAGTCAGAATATGGGGATGTGCTCTACTTCACCGAGGTACGTTGGCTCAGCAGGGGAAACATATTGAAGAGATTTGAGATATTGAGAGAGTTGAGAGCGGAAGTGAAAGCCTTCATGGAGAAAGATGGGGTTGCTGTTCCCGTGCTAAGTGATCCCAAATGGCTCATGGACTTAGCTTTTCTTGTTGATATTACACATGAGCTTAATGTACTGAACAAGAAGTTACAAGGCCAGGGGCAACTTGTCAGCGCTGCCTATGACAACGTGAGAGCATTCTCTGCGAAACTTATGTTATGGAAAACCCAGCTTTCTCAAACAAACCTTTGCCATTTCCCAGCATGCGAGGCATTCATGGATGCAGGCACATCATTCAGTGGTGAGAAAGAAGTATGTGGATGCCATTTTGATGCTACAGGAGGAATTTGATCATAGATTTGCAGACTTCAAGACGCACAGAGCCGCATTTCAAATTTTTGCGGACCCCTTCTCCTTTGATGTGCAAGATGCCCCCCCTGTGCTTCAAATGGAGCTCATTGACCTGCAGTGCAACTCTGAACTCAGAGCCAAGTTCAGGGAGGTGAGTGGAAAAGCAGACAAGCTAGGGCAATTTTTGAGAGAATTGCCTCCCAGCTTCCCTGAGCTTTCCCGAATGTTCAAGCGGACCATGTGTCTTTTTGGGAGCACATACTTGTGCGAAAAGCTCTTCTCTACCTTAAAATTCAATAAGTCCAAGTACAGGTCCAGACTTACTGACGAGCATCTTCAAGCCCTACTGAGGGTCTCAACTGCCTCCTCCCTTAAGCCAAATGTGGCTCGGCTATGCAAGAGGAAGCACTGCCAGATCTCTAGCAGTAAGAAGTAGGCAGAAGAAGCCATGTTCATAACTGTTTATGTTCAATGTTCCATTCATGTTCAGAAAGTTAAAGGTTAAACAACTGTTAATACAGACATTTGAATCTGAATAATAATAATTACATTTCTCTAGTCAGCAACTATATGTGGTTTCTTCAGTGTTCTATATCTGCTGTATTATTATTATTATTATTATTATTATTATTATTATTATTATTTTCATTTTATTTATTTATTACTGATTGATTTTATTTTATTTTTTTCTTATGAATTGTTAATTTATTTATTTTTTCATCTTATTTTGTGTTAAAAAATAAAAATAAAGACATTTGATAACATTGTTTTTGTAAGAGCTTTTCTTGTGGAAAACCTGATGCGGCCCAGCCTCACCCAGACTCTACCTCCAGCGGCCCCCGGGTAATATTGAGTTTGAGACCCCTGCTTTAGTGCATCCAGTTCATGTGTCTCCTCTTGAAACAATTCCCTTCCTCACTGGCAAAGATCTCCTTAATCGCTTTGAACCACTGATTGACTTCAAAAGGTCAAAAATCTGGGCACAAGTGCATGAGCCTTTGCCCATCTGCACCCCACACCACCGGGAAGCTCAGTGTTGCCGCCTCGAAATTCGGCCTGAATCAATAGGAGATCCACCAAGTCAGATCCCTCACTTTGAGGAAGAGGAAACTGAGCCCATGGTGGCCACACCAGAGACTGCAGTCTCTTCCTGGCCCCCTAATGCCATGTTAGAACAGTGGAGCACATTTCTGTGCACTTTCACTAAGCCTTCCACAACAGACACTCCCGGCCTTCCCATCATGAATGGTCTCACAATGCTGGACAATGTAGTTCTGGCTCTGTAGACTGACAAGTCCGCCATAAGCCAAACCCTCTTTGAGACCCTGCGCCTCACTCAACCAAATATTCCTTTGGTGAGCAGTCCTTGTCACTTTCCTCTCGACCCGACATCAAAAGTAATGTCACCCACTGATGGAATTTGTGCTCTAACCATCCAGTGGAACAAAAGGGTACTCACCCATTATTTCTGGGTCATCCCTAACTTGCCACATGACGCTTACGTTGGAAGTGACTTCTTGGTGCGCCTCGATGTCCACGTAGACACCCTCAATAGTGTGCTGTGGCCCTTGACTGATGTTTCAACAGAAACCTGGTCCTCAGATCCCAGCAACCTAGGCTCAGGACAAACTATTCCCAAGGTATGTCAGGTTACTAACCAAGGTTCACTTGTTGTACCTGCGAACACCGCAAATGTACCCATCTGCTTGGTCATGCGACCTGGCCAACACTTAAGTCACGCTCATGCGCTCTTCCAACCGTCACCTCAGTTCTTTGAACTAGGTCTCACCCTCGAAGCCACACCTTTGGTGGAAACACGAGCAAGATCCACCTATCTGTTCGTACGGAACGAAACCACTCAACCCTTGACAATTCCTCATTCATCTCCTCTGGGTTGGTTGGTCAGTACGAAATTCCATGACTTCGAGTTGCAAATCCCGATTATAGGACCAATGCCTGAATCCCTGCTTCTTGATCATCCAGAATCAAAGGTGTTCTATACTCATCCGACACGAGCTGTTGCTCTCTTCTCGGCTCTGGACATAGGTAAAGACGCCATTTGCAGAATAGATCTCGCTGATGATGATCAAATGGCGGTCATGGTTCTTTCTTTAGATTCATCCCCGGAATCCTCCTGGGAATCATCTCTTCTCCCCGGAACGGGAGAAGACACTTCAAATTCACGCAATTCAAAAGAACTATCTGACTCTGAATTTAGGGTTCAAGTCGAACAAGTTCTAAAGGAGGCCGATGCACTCTAAAGCGAAGAAGAACGCGAGAAACTCTGGGAAGTGCTTCTTAAATAGCAAAAATCTTTTGCCAAAGATTCAACGGACTGTGGTCTCACTGACATTCATTCAGTGCGCATTACCACTCGTCCAGGAGCACCACCTACAGTTGTCCACAAATACAAAATTCCATTGGCATCCTATGAACCGGTACAAGAAATCATTGATGACTTGCTGGAAAAGGGCATAATTCGACCCTGCAACAGCACGTACTCTGCACCATTATGGCCCGTCATAAAACCCAATGGTAAATGGCGTCTGAACATCGACTATCGGAAATTAAATCAACAGATTCCCTTGTCTCGGTGGCCGATGACACAATTAGAGCAAGAAATTCCCTCTGTCCGAAATGCTAAATACTTTTCCACCATCGATGTAGTCTCTGGCTTCTGGACCATCCCGGTTCAAGCAGAAGACCAACACAAGCTAGCTTTCACCTTCGCAAACCGACAGTACACATTCACTCGGTGCCCCTTTGGGTATGCCAACTCTCCAGCGGAGTTCAACATTTTCTTGAACAAAGCATGCCCTGATGCCCACAAGCGAGGCACCCTCATATATGTGGATGACATACTCATGCCTAACCACTCCCTACAGGCACACATTGACGAGATTGATCATGTTCTTGACCAGCTCACAACAGCAGGTGCGAAAATATCACTCTCCAAATGTCAGTGGTGCAGAACAAAGGTGAATTACGTCGGTCTGCTCGTAAGCACTGATGGTGTTGAACCACAAGTGAGTCGAGTGCAAGGGGTAACAGACCTCGCAGCACCCACCAATCTTAGGGAACTCCGCAGTTTCTTAGGAGTATGCAACTACTCACACCAGTTCATAGAAAACTATGCGGATCTAGCTCATCCACTTTATGACCTACTAAAAAAGGATACTCCATTCACCTGGAGCGAAGCCGAGGAGCTAGCCATGCAGGCACTGAAATCGAAACTGTGCACAGCCCCATGCCTTGCCTACCCTGACAGTAGCAAAGTATTCTACCTAGAAGTAGGGTTCTCCGACCATTGTCTCAGCTCCGGTCTGTATCAATTACATGACAGAGACAAACGTGTCATAGCCTATGCTAGTAAAACTATGCTGGCTGCTGAACACAAATATAGTGACTGCGAAAAACACTACTAGCAACAGTGTGGGCAGTCAAACATTTCTCCAACTACCTAGGTGGTCAGAAGGTGATTGTTGAAACTCATCATCAGCCAGTCACTTTCCTGAACAGCCGACGAATTCGAGAGGGTGTAGTAACTAACGCTCGAGTAGCCCCTTGGCTAATGGCTCTCCAAAGCTTTGATTTGGAGGTACGTTACTCACAAAACTACAAGAGCCTCCTAGGCACAGGCCTTGCTTCCTACAGGCGATGTAGAAGGAGACATTCCTTCCCAAGTGCCACAGGCTCTAGAAACCCTCTTACCTACCATGGCTAACCACCACTATTTCGACCCTAACACATGCAAAGACCTTGTCACTGCATATGTAGATGGTTGTTCGTTCCGCCGAGAACACACCCTAATGGCAGGGGTGGGTATTGTCAGAATAAACGGGTGGCCTCACGGACCCCTAAGTTTCAAATTGGGTGCTCAGTCCTCCCAATATGATGAAATAGCAGGAATTCTCATCACAATCCAGCCTGCGGTCCAGAAAAGCGTAAAAACTCCAACTATACGCGCCTACAACTACACCACATCAAACAAAAAGCCAGTCAAACACAAAGAGCTTTTCGCGGCGTGTGAACACTTGGTAGACACACATGACCTGTAGATCTACTGGAAGAAAGTGAGGGGTCACTCCAGAATCCTGGGAGATGACAAAGAATTCAATGACCAGGCAGATAGCTTGGCACATCATGGATATTCGATCCCTCCCTTTATCCAAACCTGCCCGACATCGAAGTCCTAGCTATTACACGGTCTCAAACTGTAGCAATGGCGTCGCCTGACAATGCTAAAACCACCATTGTCTCTATTAACCCTGCTTTTTCTGACGCTGACTTAGTTACTCTCCAAGCTCGAGACCCTTCTATTTCTAAAATGTTTAGCCATGTCTCTGACCCATCTACATGTCCCATCTCAGCCCAAGATCTTGACACCATACCAGGCCTTAAAGACCTATACGGCGCCAGAGCGTCCCTCCAAGTCATCAAAGGCTTGCTTGTTCATGCCACTGACTCGCACACTTCACCTGCGTTCGTGGTTCCTCAGTGCCATGGGGGGTGATGCTGATGCACGCCCATGACTCCCCATCTGCGGGACACAAAGGGGTCAAAGCAACACACCATGCGCTCCGGCAGGTGGCATATTGGCCCCACATGGTAAAAGATGTGGCTGATTACATTAAAGGCTGTCTGGTATGTTGCCAATTTAAACCCTCAAATCTTCTTCCTAGAGCCCCCTTGCAAAAGAAAGGGTTATCCTTCACTTGGTCAAACCTCCAGATAGACTGGGTTGGACCACTCACTCGAACAGTAAGAGGTAACAAGTACTTTCTCACAGTCACGTGTGCATTCACTAAATGGGTAGAATGCCTTCCCGAACCGAATGACACAGCACTAACCACTGCATGCTTACTGTTGTACCATGTCTTCTCACGGTTTGGCCTACCCAGCCGTGTCGACTCTGACAGAGGGACACATTTCACAGCTGAGGCCATGCAGCAGCTCTGGCAACTCTTAGGAGTAAAAGCCAGCCTTCACATTAGCTACCATCCTCAAAGCTCAGGTCAGGCAGAGTGAGCCAACCGAACTGTTGTTAGCATACTGAAAATGTACGTAGCAGCAAACCAGCGAGACTGGGATGTCAAGCTACCCCTTGTAATAATGGCCATACGGGCAACCCCACATGATGTGGTCAGGGTCTCACCCTTTGAGTTGATGACAGGAAGACAGAGGACTCTGCCTCTACATCTGTTATATCAGGCAGGTGAAGCTAGCATAGCAGTAGCCTACATCACTCATCAGTATATGGAGGATCGGCAGAAACACCTCAAAGCCACTTTCGCCTTTGCCCAGCAGAAACTGGCAAAAAGTGCAGAAGGTCGCAAAGCGTACTATGATCACAAGGCATCCCACGACGAACTCCAAATAGGGGACAAGGTATGGTACTACATCTTTGTCCAACCTGTTGGAAGGTCGCGAAAAACAGGGGGGAATCTGGCCCGCAAATTCCTACCCCGATGGTCCGGTCCCTATAAGATCACAGACAAACTGTCCCCCGTTGTTTACAGGATCAAGATAAACAAAGTTCAGGGCAGTACTGAGCTCAAGTGGGTCTACCGCAACCAAATCAGACCACACACAACCCCCGAATGGGACTTGTAGAACTAAAGGCAAGAAGGGTGTTGGTTAACAGACAGCTACAGCCTTCTACTCACACCTTAGTTCTCCTATCCCTTTTTCCCCTTTTCCTCTCACTCTTCAGCAGGCAACAAGCTTCTAACCAGACTGAGGACACTCAGGGTGCAAGACCCTAGTCCCTCATAGTCAATTATTATAGAGTGTTTACCCTAGAAAAATTTTAATCAAAAGGGGGGTATAGTGAAAAATTTTATAAACTTGTCTAAAACGACTCGACGTAAATAACCTAAATCTAACCATGAGCATCTCTCCGGGTAGGATGGCCCCGCTGCTCATTCTCCTGATCGTCGGCTCCCTAGGAACCGCCGTGCTCCCTGAAGTGATTGAACCGGGTCCTGACTCCGGAATAATACTGAAAGACCAGCCGGGACTGCTAATCACTAATTGCCGCCTCCATACCCAGAGAGTATTCGTACGGTTGAATCCCGCCAAAGCGTGTAGTAAAAACCTACTGATAACCACCTTGCAAACTGGCTGGAATGGAGCTAGATGAACTGAGGAAGCTATCAGCCATGCCGAAGCTGACGTAACTCATATGCTCCACCAGCTACAAAAGTTTACCCTAACGCAATCAGAACTAAGTGGTTTTAACAAACGGTCTAAACGTTTCATAGGCGGATTGCTAATGGCAGCTGCAACTGTGGGATCACTACTGAGTCTCGGCACGTCCGCCGCCAATGCCGTCAATGTAGCCACTGTCAAACATCAAGTAGGAGAATTGCAGGCTGAAATTCCAAACATTAAAACCCAATTAAAAAAGCAGTAGCAACACCTGCAAACAATTGGGCAAACCCTACGTGGCACCGTCATAGTACTCAATGCTCACAGTGTCGCTTTGAACAAAACGCTCCAGACGGTTAACTCTATGCTTTCAGTAGTGCAACTTGACCTTGCCCACATCCAGCTTGTGAATATGATATTGTCTGATATGCTACAAGAAATCAGCTCCTCTGCATGAGAGAATTCCTCCCTATCTGGTGCCTCTATCCTTAGTAAAAGAGATTTTGTCTACAGCAACTCGAGAAGTAGTCACTGATCTCCAGGCCCACCTAGCCTATATCTTAGGTAGCGCCATCCCAATTTATGTCAATCCTCAAGACAGAGAATTAGCATTCATCATTAACCTTCCCATAATGGCGCCTGAAAACATCTACCATTTGAAAGATGTTGTCAACGTTGGCTTCTGGCAAGATTCTGCCTATGTTCGTGTAAAGACGACATATCCTCTTGTAGCATACCAAGATGATAACCCTGACCTATATCTGGTACCCAACTTGCTTATGTACACACTCACTAAAGACATCCACTACTTGTGCCTTAGCAAACCTTTTATTCGTGACAGCACAAATGGGATTTGTGGCCTTAAGCCTATCATGAGTAATACTCAATGCCCGGTGGTCATCACACCCCGACATTTGGTAACCAGTACCCAAGCTGAGATTGTTGTAAACTGTTGGTTGGTTAACACCCCCTTTAGAGAGGCCCTACTAACCTATGATCAACATGACACCTCAGAAAGGGTACCCCTTCCTAGCCAGACTTTCTGGGTAGATGTCCCCGTAAACGCAATCCTACATGTAGAAGACCTGGCCCTGTATCACCTGAACCCTGACCAATATGAGAGCGACATAGAAATCTCAGAGTTCTTCTCCAAACACACCATCGAGCTAGATACTAAAACACTAACTCACCTAGAATATGAGGGAACCCAAGTCATTGACCTAACCTCTATTGATAACACTCTTAGAGAGCTGTCGTCTCAACCCCTCTGGCCAGTTCAGCCTGTCACCTATGCATGGTCCACTCCAGACACCTTACTAGTTACACTGGTAGGATTAGGATATCTTTTGACCTTTGGTATAGTTTGGTTCTATTTCAAATGCACTCGAGCCCTACAGAGCAGGTTAGAAACTTGGTCTAATAAAATGGTTAAATTCGTTAGACATAAGAGAGCCCAGAGAGGTGAACCCCCAAGTTTTAGATATGAAGCCAAAGGCCATGTCGAAGAACCAGCTCTCGAGGTTGCGTTTGAACAAGACCTACCCCTAAGTAATTAGAATCCCTTCAGCATGCAAACATCAACACTCCATATGCACCCATACACTGATAGGAAGACATCAGCTCTGGAAATGTGTTTGAATATGCTTGCTGATATCACCTTCCTCCACAGCAAAAGTTCTTTCCAGCTCCATGCTCCCTGCCAGATCATAAAACTGAAAAAGGGGGGAATGTAGTGGAGTATGGATCGAATAAAGAAATGGAAAGTTCTGAATGAAAGACTCTCCACTCTCAATAAGGATTTCTTGGGACAGAACCCCACATTCCACAAAATTGTGTGTGCACCCCTCCCACCCCCCCACACACACACACAAACTCAAGCACATCAAAGACTGACCAGGACACTTTCCAATGACCCTCCTCGCCTCTTCTCCATGAATGTAAAGAAAACAGACCCAGTTTATGACGCTTTTAGGCCAGAAGAAGATCAAACAAAGTTTGGAGGCCAGGATCAAAAAGGACCCCAATTATAGCCATGGGTGCCTAGATTGGCGCCTAGATAGGCACTGATTATCATTTGCAAATTGACAGATGGCCCCCAGAGTTGAGAGCAGTGAACTCCCATAACATGGCTCAAACCAAACTAATAGCATGGACCAACAGTGCCCCCAAGTGGACGTTTGCAAAATCACATTTCGCCCTGCTGCCTTTTAAGTCCATAACGGACGCATCGAGTATTTATAAATATGTTTATGCAATATGTGTGAATGTTACTCTCTGTTATTCTCAAGTGAATGTCTACTAACTAATGAAGGGATGTGTATTACTGTTTCAATCATGAAGGAAAATTTCTGTCTCTGATTAAGAAAACGAATTAGTTTCTAACTTCTAGCATAATATTGTAAGTGGGATGTAATCGTAAAATACCCAAGATATACATATACATAGATATTTGATAAAAATAATCCAGCACACTCATTATGCTATACCCCAAGTATGTATTTTATCTTAATCATTATTCTATGTATCCAGTATATGGGACTCTTTTCTCTCACTGAAACGTGAAACAAGTCACGTGAGCCTCAGACCCAGGATCCAATCAAAGAAAGGAGACCTCCCAAATGGGTGTGACTGTGCCACATCTAAAAAGGGATTGCCCAGCTCTGAGGGAGTCCTGTTCAGCCTTCTGCTACCCTCTCTTGCTCTTTTTCAAGCTTACACTCTTACTCTTACGCTCCTCACATCGCTCTTCACTTCACGTGCGACGCTCTCTTCTTCTTACGCCGACGAAACTACTCTCCAACAGAACTTTATAGAGGACCTCACTCAACTCCAAGGGACGCCTTGTGCTAGTTAGCAGTGTGATACAGAAACTACAGAGTACCGTCGAGCAATTTTCAGTAATCTTTTCTTTGTTTATTTGTGTTCATATTTGTAGCCCATCCAAGTTTAATCTCACGACTGATCAAAGCAGGTGAAACTTATTCGTGGCCAGAGTAAGAAACACCGCCGAGATAGGGGAAAATCGTAAAATAAGTATAAGTTTATTAATTCGATTTTTAGTTCTGGAGACTGCAAGGACAAGCAAACTTCTGTTCCAAAGCTTCATATGGATGGAACCTCCCACTCAGGAAAGTGAGCCAGAGGAAATCCTTTCATCTGCATCACCACGCTCTGAGTACGCCCGAGGCAGCCTGACTCGCGGTTGACCAAATCCACGCTGACCCAGCCTGAAAGCTCCCACGGAAGGATTGCGGGAACCAAGCGGGACTCCTCTCTCCCATAACCTCAAAGTGCCTCTGTACCCATCGAGTGGTTGAGATCGACAGAAAAGTAAGCTAAAATTACACACTTCCAGAGCTGAAAATTGAATTAAATCTCTTGGTAAAATAATCTCTTAATCAAACCATAGCAACATATCTTTTATATAGTCATATCGCCTAGCCTATCTCTAAATTCGAACCGGTTTGACCTGCTTTGATCCCGTGAGAATTTTTAGGATCGGGCTATGTTTATTAAATATTCTCTTTTCTCTTAATAAAATATTTCCATTACTTGAAATAACAGTGTGTGGAGTTTGTTCATTAAGAGTCTGAAAATCCTGAAGAACTCACGTAGCGATGACAGTATTCACTTTCCAATTACTTGTTAATGTTTTTGTCATTTAAGTCAATCATAATATTAACAATTATTATCATTAGTCAAAACGTCATTAATCAGAACGAGTTCGAATAAGGTCAAACGCTACATATAAACATACTACACAGGAATATGCATATTTGGAGTCAGTCCAAATATGTACAGTCTTACCCTCAGCCAGTTTGCATGCTTCTGTGAGACCCACCGATTCAGCTGCTTGAGCTGAGAATGACCCTGGCAACCTGCCAGAACACAAACACTCATGCAGATACACAACAGCCAACTTGGTTCTTTCCACAAGTGTCATGGGACGCTATCCTATAAACAAACAGATTAAAATCAGTGTTAGGAACTGGAATATCCTTTAAAACAGGTCTCCAAGAGCAGACTTGAGAGATGGCTATCAAAAATCATGAGGCTCTCCATCATCCTGTGTAAGGAGCAGGCTTTAGAATTGTGCAACACTGAATAGTAACGTTCAGCAGTTAAAGCAACAAGGCAACAATTAACCAGCATGCAGCTGACAAATGACATGTTTCCAGTTCTAACAAAACTCATTAACACCTCATGTTGAACAACCAACATCAATTTTTTTTAACACCATGATATCTCTAAAAGCTAGGATCGCCAGTTTTGCTGGAGAAATATGCACCTGTTCATATTAATATTAATTATAAATAAACCCATGAGAACACAACAATGCAACATTATCTTCATGACATGCTTCAGCATCAGACAAACACACCAACAAATGTGCACTGCCTCCTGGAAAAAGAAATCCTCAAATCAGTCTTAAGGGCTGCATTAAAAATGATCAGTGATTCTGCATAACGCTGAGGCAGTCGGGTCCATGTCCACCCTTAAATAAAAATGCCAACCAGTACAGGATTTCTGGGTGCACCAGAATGCTGAAGAACGCATTCACTAAATTAATCACAAAAAAGTGCTGTTAACAGGTATAGTGATGCGCTTGAGCGGCTTTTTCGGTTGATAGTCCCTTTTAGGATTAACTACTACAGGTTGGGCGCATATCATCCCCAACTTTATTTGCACTTTGCATATCAGCAGTCTTGGACTGCAGCTAGTTCCTCAGGAGGTACCGAAACCCATACACAGCTCTGGTTTGTGTGTATTCATGTAAATTGAGAAAACAGAAACCACAGCTGTGTATTAGATGTAGAACATTTCAGAATTTTTCACCCTTTTTTTTCACACCTCCTCCATGATCCCGCCAATCATTCAAGGAGGTGCACTTGCACTACCATGGACCCAGATCTCTCCACCCATCCTCAAAATGTTTAGACAGTGATATATGAGGCTCGGAATGCAAAAATATACTTCTCTTTTGACAAACAAACAGTTTATGCAATTGCTTTTGTGAGGGTGAGAGGATAATCTGAGCCAAGGAGTGACAAATTTCCCACTAGAGATAAACAAGCATTAGCTTTTCACTTATAACCCATCAAATTCCTTTATGAAAATCTTAATCAGGCCCTTCATGCATGTGCACAGTGCGATGAAGGTCCTCTACTGACATGACATGGACCCAGTCTGTAAGGAGGTCAGTGGATTGCAGAAATTTAGACTTAACAGTGGTCATTAAATCTGCTGATAAAGCCAAGCTTTCCCAGCTTCCACTCATAATATAACAGCAAGCCACGTGCCTGCTTCACCATGACATACACCACTGTATCCTCCACACAGACCTCGATGCCCACATAGACTCAGTATATATTAAATACTCAATTTACACATTAAATCCCTAAATCCCTACCCAGGAGATTAATTGGGCGAAACTTAGAAAACAAAAATGCATTTGTTTTTTCTCTGTCTGCACGGAGCATCCTAAAGACTCCGTTACTACATCTGTAACTTTGGCCAGACACCCCTTATGCTGAGGTCTAATTGAAAAAACATGAAGCTCAAAAGTGGTTGCTCATGAATCTACTAAAAGCTACATTCGATCCTTGCTACTGTCATCTTTATTCTAAGCATGGCAACATAAGAATCAGTTTGTGTTAATAATAAAAATTGTTCACTTATCTATTCTGGTGTTCGTCCAGGCACTCCATCCCCATCCAGCTCCTCCACCCCCAAGGCCTCCTCTCAGTCGGAAGGCTCCATTGCTTGGGGCCCTTGTCTCTGGTCTTCATGTCTGTTGGGACAGTCCTTTATGAAGTGATCAGGGCTTCCACAGACAAAACACCCTGCGCTTCTGCCAGTGCTGCCATGGCCTCTTCCGCATCCTCGTCCCCTGCCTCGGCCTCCGCGCCATCCCTCACCTTTGATCGTGGTCCGTTGCCTGCTTCCACAATGCCAGCTGTGCATCAACCAGTTTGCGCTCCTCCTTTTCTTGTTGTTTTTCTTTCTTGGCATTCAGGAGTTTTTCTGCATGTGCTGCATACTTTTCCACCTCTTTCAATCGGCCCACGTCCACATCTAAACAGTTGGTTTCAACACAGGCGCGTAGATCTGAGCATAACCCGCACACAAAGTGATATTTTAGCTGGCTTTCCCAGGCTGTTATGTCCGCAGTCTCCCAGTCCTACGTTGGTGGTCCACCGCCTCCGTGTTTCCTTATCACTTCCAGGAGGCGGGAAAGGAAGGACTGCGCGGATTTGCCTGTTTGTTGTTTGCAATTTTTGGCACGGATACCTCCCCTTGATGCGTTCACACAATGCATCAAATTTGGTGAGATACACCTGACCCAACTCTGTCTTGTTGGGTTGAATGTACACTCCAGTCATGAGATCTCCTTGCACTTTTGTCCAGTCAACTCCTATCCGGACAGCCAGCACTCTTCCCAGCTCGTGCAGGCTCGGACAGTAAGTCTCACAGAATTGTTTTAAGCGTTTGCAGAATTCCTCTCCCCCATCTGTGACATCGGGGAATCTCGTCTCCTTCGTCATTGTCCCTGGAGCGGAGTTTCATGCTTAGTGGTGCAACCTCCCTTTTCTTGGCTTTGGGCTTTATGCTTGGCTCTGTCATGCTCTCAAGCGTGTCTGGAGGGGGAGAGCCTGGGAACAGTGGCTCTGCTTCCTCCTCAGTCTCGTCCTCCTTTGCCCTTATCTCTCACACTGCCTGGATGGGAGGTTCGCTTGGCGGAGTCTCAGCTGTTGTTGAGCGGTTGGTTGTGTCACGGAGGGTGGAGGGAGTGCAGTTGAATGCAGAGGAGAAGGTGGTGCTGAGGCCTGCGCTGGGCGATGTGGATTCACGTCCAGGTCCTAGCTGATCTTCGGATATAGACCGTACTCAGGAGGGGGTGGAATTAATTAATCAAAATTGAAAGAAAAAACCCTTATATATATATATATATATATATATATATATATATATATATATATATATATATATATATATATATATATATATATATATACCAACCCCAGGTTGATAAAACTCTTTTTTTTCTGTTTCTCCCATAGAAAATGCTCTTGCTTCTCCCATAGAAACAAACCTGACGTCACCTGTATGTTCCTCTCTAGCGGACTCTTTCTAAAGGCACCTTACTCAATAGAATGTCCTGCCCTAGGAGCTCGTCAGCTCTGAAAACATAAAATCATCAACACCTTACCGCGGTTGAATCGGTGTCCCGTGCCAAGTTCAATATCAGCGGTGCCGGTGGACCCGAAATGGGGCCATCTCCCCACTCTGGAGGCTTCTGGTGGATGGCTGGATTTGCTCTTTTCAATCCGCCCCCCCCCCCCCCCCTCGGAAGACACCAGACACACGTGATATCCTGGACAACGAGCCCGCAAATTGTTACGGCAAATTTAAAATGAATCTACATATAACCAGGAAGGAAGATTGAAAGATCAATGCTCAAAGCATTCTAAGACACACAGTCAAAGTTTTTCTCTTATCTCTCAAGTTTATTGTACAAAATCAAATCATATATATAGGACCTCAGTCACGTACACCATCAACATGTCTCATTCCTTTAACCCAAACATTCCCTTATTGGTGCCTTATTATCTCCAATTTTATAGTCATGCTAACAAGGTAAAGCATGAATTTGATCTCTGAGTCATGGTCAGTAAGACCGGGTGCTGCAGAATCATGGCCAATTCATTTATATAAAATAATCCTCGGTACTAAATTGAATCAAATGCCTTTTGGAAATCAATTGAACAAATAGAAAAATGAAGTTTTTATTTTGGATAACATATTTATCAATCAGTGTGTGTAGGGTATAAATGTGATTCAGTGGTGCAGTGATTTGGTAAAAATCCAGTTCGACTTTAACTCAAGACACTGTTCTTCATAAGGACGTTTAAAAACACAACTTATATAATCAGCTTTGTAAGTCTTGAATGTCTGAATGCGTCTGTGAGCTCCGTATACCGTTAGAAAGCGCAGATCCTACCGTTTCTAAAAATAGCGCACCCATCGCGGTGCTGTGAAGCCCCTGGAAGTAATCCAGTGTGAAAAACCACCTAAAAATCAAGGCGCTCCTTCAAAATTTGTGTTATGTTCTTGTCATGAAAGATTCTAATGATATTCACTATAATCATATAAATGAAGACGCTGCAAAAGGGACAAGAAAGACGTTGTTTACTTTCAGTTTAATTTTGACTCACATAACGTCAACCAAGCTGTCTCTGGGCAGAAAAATATGAGTCATCAGCAAAAACATATTCCTATTATTTATTTATAGTTTTTCAAAGTTTTTTGTAGGTTTCACATGAAATAATACTGCATTAGATCAACAAATATAAACTAAAAAGCTTAAATAATTCTTTATTGTGTGTATTCTAAATAAACAAGTATTATTTCATCATATTTTTAAAAGATTATAATAATAATAATCATTGTAATTATTATCAGCAGGTGCGAAAACTGCCAAAGTACCAAATATATTTTTGATTTGTTGAGATATTGTCCATATTTGCTTGGAACTATATTCCTGAAAGTCTGGGCCTGCTGTGACTGTCAGAGCATTATCAGTCATACATCCCAGAGCTTAGAATATGAAGAAAAATATGTCCATCTGATGCTACAAATTTATTTTGTCACAGTAATATGAGATGTAATAAATTAGCATAAAAAAATCTTATGTTTTCAACTAACAGACACCTCACACTAACAATCTGTGTCAAGATATCTGATGTGGGAGTATGATTTCAAGGCTATACATTGAGAAATATGAAATAAAAAAGCAGGCGCTACGTAAAATTTTGGTCAAAACATGACAAATGTATAGAAAATTGATTTATCGGTCAGCATGAAAACCTCAAGTGATTACATATTTGAGTAGCAAAGAGTCTTTAGAAAATAAAACAACATATTGAATATGGCTATGTCACATAATTATTGTTTAAATGCAACTGAAAGAGGCACTGAAAAAAAACAGAATAGCAAAATAGCATATAGATAGGGTTTTTAGGGATAAAAGTCTGGAATTTAAGACGCTACACATCAACTTCCCCAGGGTACTGTCCACACAGATGCCTCCGTAATTATTCAGGTCAAATTTATTTCCATTTTTAAAGATGGGTGTCATCAGTCCACAGTTCCAGATCTCAGGGAAGTAACCCACACTCAGAACCAGGTTAAATAACTTCAGAATAGTCCGCTGGAATTTAGAACTTGAACTTTTGATCATTTTGTGGAGTATGCCGTCAGGCCCTCATTCTTTTATCGGTTTAAGTTTGTTAATGTTCTCGTTGAGTTCCTCAAAGTTTCTCTGAGGAGAAATTAGAGGAGGAGGAAGAGGAAGGGGAGGACTAAGAGGTTGGATGGCCACGGCACGAGGAGGAAGAGCCAGAGCTCGAGGAGGAATTGCAGCAGCTGCAGAAGCTCGTGGAGCTGGAAAAGCCGGACAAATGGTCATTCTTCAGTGATTCCCACAATCACAACAACAACAACAGCAGCTCTCACAAATGAGGTCATAGTTCACACAGCTCTAAAGGGGCAGGATGTAGAACAGCGCCCCAAATGGAGCACGTGTGTAATTACTCAAACTCATACTCAAATTTATTTATAGAGCACTTTAACAAACACCAACAGCTAAAACAAAGTGCTGTACAAAAGATGTTTATAAAACAAAATAAAATAAAATAGAATAACCAATAAGGAAAAATAAATAACTTAATTAAATACAAAACTAATAAAACAAAACAAAAGTCTCATGCTGGGTTGAAAGCCAAGGAATAAAAATGGGTTTTAAGATAAGTTTTAAAAATCGAAAGTGAAGAAGCCTGCCTAATCTGTAATGGCAGGCTATTCCACAGATTTGGCGCAGCAATTGAAAAGGCTCTATCTCCTCTGAGCTTACGTTTTGACCTCGGCACCTCCAGGAGCAGCTGATCAGCTGAGACGTGGGGATGTAGCAGCTCAGTGAGGTAAGGTGGGTGAGTCCATTTAAAGATTTAAAAACAAATAAGAGAATCTTAAAATGCACTCTAAAATGCAAAGGCACCCAGTGGAGAGAGGCCAGAATGGGAGTTATATGTTTCCTCTTACACGAGCCTGTTAAAAGTCGGCAGCAGCATTTTGTACCAATTGGGGACGTCTGAGGGAGGACTGGCTGACTCCAAAATACAGTGCATTGCAGTAGTCCAGCCGGGATGTGATGAAGGCATGGATTACTGTTTGAAAGTGCTCGTGTGAGAGAAATGGCTTCACCTTTGCCAGATGCCTCAGGTGGAAAAAGCTGGACTTAACTACTGTGCCTATTTGACGGTCCAATTTAAAATCACTGTCCATCTTAAAACCCAAATTTAAGATAGTTGACTTCACATACAAAGTCAAGGGGCCCAAATCA
Organism: Hoplias malabaricus; assembly: GCF_029633855.1. NCBI lineage: Eukaryota > Metazoa > Chordata > Actinopteri > Characiformes > Erythrinidae > Hoplias > Hoplias malabaricus. Next base: position 35,425,207 of record NC_089801.1, on the reverse strand, counting down.
ACTGGAGGAGCTTCACAGGGACCACTGGGATCAAACACCATCACTTCTGTTTTGTTTTCGTTAAAATGTAAAAAAATTAAAGCCATCCAATCTTTAATGTCATTGAGACATAACAACGGTGGTTTAATCGAGAAAGCATCTTTCTTCTTTAAAGGGACATATATCTGGCTGTCGTCAGCGTAACAGTGGAATGCAATGCCATGTTTTCTCAAGATAGAGCCCAATGGGAGCAGATAAAGTGAGAAAAGGAGGGGTCCTAAGATTGAGCCCTGTGGAACTCCATATGATAGGGGAGCTGAGGAGGATTCTGAGCCAGCAAAACTCACACACAAAATTCTGTCCATCAGATAGGACCTATACCATTCCAAACCACTACCACAAATGCTGACTAGATGCTGCAAGTGGGAAACTAAAATGTTGTGATCCACTGTTTCAAAAGCCGCAGTTAGATCCAGCAGAACAACAATTGCATGGTCCCCAGAATCATTGGCCAGGAGCCAATTTATTATATATTATTATCAAGTCTGAATTGCAGGTGTCCTTGGGACATGCTCAGTTTCACCTGAGGTGTCTGAGAAGAGGTCAGCTGTCTGACGTTCCTCTTTACACAGGTGCGAAAACACCTGTTCAGCAGTTCCTGGAATTTCTGTGCTAATTCCAGATACTTCAGACACATTCGCATCATCTGAGCTTTCGCACTGGTGCCAGTTCTCATCCCTGTTCTCGTTAGTCGAGTTAGGACAAGGGCTTTTGTCTAGGGTTTTGTCGTGTGTGAGAGAGTTTTGGGGACATCCGTGGTCCAACATATTTCCCTTGGGTGCTGAACTCTCATGCCTACTGGCTGGGAATTTATTCTGAGGGTGCCCTGACATTAACTGATTAACACAGGGGTTTGAGTATTGTTGGGTTTCACCTGACCAGTGAGGACTGGAGTGAGGAGAACTCCTATTAGATTGTAAGGGTTTATTATTCTCCTGATTTTCTGTAAGCCTGTGAGATGGAACGGGCTTTGGATACCATGATTCAGCCCTAGAGGCTTCCTCTAGCTCCATAGGGGAAGACAGAGTATAATGGCTAAAATTTTGTGGCATCTACTGTGATTCTGTCATCTACTGTGGCTCCGGGGAACCTTTGCAAAAAGAAATCTATATCTCTTAGGTACGAATAGATTTCATTTGAGCCATCTGGCTTTAGGTCGAAGCACGTTATGTGGTGCGCGATTCTGTCCAGGTCCCTATAGGAGGGAGTCTGGTAATGTGCTGGTGGCACATAGCTAAACTGAGAGAACCTATGTTCGGCTGTGCTTGGGAGGACTCTGTTAGTCTCCAGTGGTGGAGCTGGTGTAGGGGCTGTTGGTGCTGGGAAAGGTGACTCAGGGATACCTTTGGACTTCTCTATTGGTTGCTAAATAGATGTGAGCGTACCTTCTCTAGCTCTGCTTTAGCAATGTTTAGCTTGCTTTCAGTCTCTGACTGCAGGTGCTGAGACAATTGGAGTTCATCTTTGACTGCAGCAAGTTCTGCTGTTGTTTTTGCATGCAGTGCCATTAAATGATCAGGCTCTTTGTGAGTATTTCTGATGTTCTCCATTTTTGGGCTCATCATTTGTGTTTTCACTGCTTCTAATTCTATGTCCTGGACAGTGTGTTTGAGTTTTTCTATTGCTAGTGTAGCCATTTGGCTGGCTACCTTTATTAAAGCCTCACCTTTAGGTTTCTCCATTAAATGGAGGGCCATTAATTGTGACATCATATTTGCCATGTGAAAAGGCTCAGCGCTGTGGATATTCATGGCTGTATATTCTGACACTGTGCCTCCTGTTGAGCTTGCTAATTACAAATACACCTCAGTCAGGGGTCTTACCACTGATGCTTGGTGACTGGGTTGGGTGTCAGATTTAATACTAATTAATGTTTAATTACTGCTGTTTTCATTTTATTTCACCTCAACCAATACAGATTTTATAATCAGTAATTGGTTACTTCGACTTATGGAAGAATGAGTAAAGGATTGAAGCAGTACAACAAAAATAACTTTACAATTTACATGCAAATTTAGTATATTATATGAAAGATAACTGCTTTTAATTAACTTGCACTTACACAAGTCATCCACAAGAGTGCACCAGAGAAATTTTAAATGCAGTAACCCAGCTGGCCACCAACGTCAAAAGACGTTGATATGTGGTTGAATGTTGGTCGTGACGTCGGATGACCAAAATTTTACGTCAGGGTAACGTCTAATACCGATGTTAAACTGACGTAAGAAACTGACGACATATGACACTGATATTTTGTTAGTTTTAAGTCATGATATTATGTAACCACAATCCAACGTCTAATAAACGTCATATCCTCATGTCAAATAGACGTAAATTACCAACATTTAGTTGTAAGGTATGGTGACCAAATCCCAACGTTTGATAAACGTCTGAATTTTAACGTCAGTTCAACCTGCCATTCTAACATCAATAGACGTTGATAATTTGTTGGTTTTAAGTAGTGATGTTATGCAACCAAAATCCAACATCTTCCAAACGTCAAATCCTGATGTCAAATTGACGTAAATTACCAACATTAAGCTGTAAGGTATGGTGACCAAATCCCAACGTCTGATAAACGTCTGGATTTTAACGTCAGTTCAACATGCCATTCTAACATCAATAGACGTTGATAATTTGTTGGTTTTAAGTAGTGATGTTATGCAACCAAAATCCAACATCTTCCAAACGTCACATCCTGATGTCAAATTGACGTAAATTACCAACATTAAGCTGTAAGGTATGGTGACCAAATCCCAACGTCTGATAAAAATCTGAATTTTAACGTCAGTTCAACCTGCCATCCTAACATCAATAGACGTTGATAATTTGTTGATTTTAAGTAGTGATGTTATGTACCCAAAATCCAACATCTTCCAAACATCACATCCTGATGTCAAATTGACGTAAATTATCAACATTAAGCTGTAAGGTATGGTGACCAAATCCCAACGTCTGATAAACGTCTGGATTTTAACGTCAGTTCAACCTGCCATTCTAACATCAATAGACGTTGATAATTTGTTGGTTTTAAGTAGTGATGTTATGTAACCAAAATCCAACATCTTCCAAACGTCACATCCTGATGTCCAATTGACCTAAATTACCAACATTAAGCTGTAAGGTACGGTGACCAAATCCCAACGTCTGATAAACGTCTGAATTTTAACATCAGTTCAACTTGCCATTCTAACATCAATAGACGTTGATAATTTGTTGATTTTAAGTAGTGATGTTATGTACCCAAAATCCAACATCTTCCGAACGTCACATCCTGATGTCAAATTGACGTAAATTACCAACATTAAGCTGTAAGGTATGGTGACCAAATCCCAACGTCTGATAAACGTCTGGATTTTAACGTCAGTTCAACCTGCCATTCTAACATCAATAGACGTTGATAATTTGTTGGTTTTAAGTAGTGATGTTATGTAACCAAAATCCAACATCTTCCAAACGTCACATCCTGATGTCAAATTGACGTAAATTACCAACATTAAACTGTAAGGTATGGTGACCAAATCCCAACGTCTGATAAACGTCTGAATTTTAACGTCAGTTCAACCTGCCATTCTAACATCAATAGACGTTGATAATTTGTTGGTTTTAAGTAGTGATGTTATGTAACCAAAATCCAACATCTTCCAAACGTCACATCCTGATGTCAAATTGACGTAAATTACCAACATTAAACTGTAAGGTATGGTGACCAAATCCCAACGTCTGATAAACGTCTGAATTTTAACATCAGTTCAACCTGCCATTCTAACATCAATAGACGTTGATAATTTGTTGGTTTTAAGTAGTGATGTTATGTAACCAAAATCCAACATCTTCCAAACGTCACATCCTGATGTCAAATTGACGTAAATTACCAACATTAAACTGTAAGGTATGGTGACCAAATCCCAACGTCTGATAAACGTCTGGATTTTAACGTCAGTTCAACCTGCCATTCTAACATCAATAGACGTTGATAATTTGTTGGTTTTAAGTAGTGATGTTATGTAACCAAAATCCAACATCTTCCAAACGTCACATCCTGATGTCAAATTGACGTAAATTACCAACATTAAACTGTAAGGTATGGTGACCAAATCCCAACGTCTGATAAACGTCTGGATTTTAACGTCAGTTCAACCTGCCATTCTAACATCAATAGACGTTGATAATTTGTTGGTTTTAAGTAGTGATGTTATGTAACCAAAATCCAACATCTTCCAAACGTCACATCCTGATGTCAAATTGACGTAAATTACCAACATTAAACTGTAAGGTATGGTGACCAAATCCCAACGTCTGAATTTTAACGTCAGTTCAACCTGCCATTCTAACATCAATAGACGTTGATAATTTGTTGGTTTTAAGTAGTGATGTTAAGTAACCAAAATCCAACATCTTCCAAACTCACATCTTGATGTCAAATTGACGTAAATTACCAACATTAAGCTGTAAGGTATGGTGACCAAATCCCAACGTCTGATAAACGTCTGGATTTTAACGTCAGTTCAACCTGCCATTCTAACATCAATAGACGTTGATAATTTGTTGGTTTTAAGTAGTGATGTTATGTAACCAAAATCCAACATCTTCCAAACGTCACATCCTGATGTTAAATTGACGTAAATTACCATCATTAAGCTGTAAAGTATGGTGACCAAATCCCAACGTCTGATAAAAATCTGAATTTTAACGTCAGTTCAACCTGCCATTCTAACATCAATAGACGTTGATAATTTGTTGATTTTAAGTAGTGATGTTATGTACCCAAAATCCAACATCTTCCGAACGTCACATCCTGATGTCAAATTGACGTAAATTACCAACATTAAGCTGTAAGGTATGGTGACCAAATCCCAACGTCTGATAAACGTCTGGATTTTAACGTCAGTTCAACCTGCCATTCTAACATCAATAGACGTTGATAATTTGTTGGTTTTAAGTAGTGATGTTATGTAACCAAAATCCAACATCTTCCAAACGTCACATCCTGATGTCAAATTGACGTAAATTACCAACATTAAACTGTAAGGTATGGTGACCAAATCCCAACGTCTGAATTTTAACGTCAGTTCAACCTGCCATTCTAACATCAATAGACGTTGATAATTTGTTGGTTTTAAGTAGTGATGTTATGTAACCAAAATCCAACATCTTCCAAACTCACATCTTGATGTCAAATTGACGTAAATTACCAACATTAAGCTGTAAGGTATGGTGACCAAATCCCAACGTCTGATAAACGTCTGGATTTTAACGTCAGTTCAACCTGCCATTCTAACATCAATAGACGTTGATAATTTGTTGGTTTTAAGTAGTGATGTTATGTAACCAAAATCCAACATCTTCCAAACGTCACATCCTGATGTTAAATTGACGTAAATTACCAACATTAAGCTGTAAGGTATGGTGACCAAATCCCAACGTCTGATAAACATCTGAATTTTAACGTCAGTTCAACCTGCCGTTCTAACATCAATAGACGTTGATAATTTGTTGGTTTTAAGTAGTGATGTTATGTAACCAAAATCCAACATCTTCCAAACGTCACATCCTGATGTCAAATTTACATAAATTACCAACATTAAGCTGTAAGGTATGGTGACCAAATCCCAACGTCTGATAAACGTCTGAATTTTAACGTCAGTTCAACCTGCCATTTTAACATCAATAGACGTTGATAATTTGTTGGTTTTAAGTAGTGATGTTATGTAACCAAAATCCAACATCTTCCAAACGTCACATCCTGATGTCAAATTTACATAAATTACCAACATTAAGCTGTAAGGTACGGTGACCAAATCCCAACGTCTGATAAACGTCTGAATTTTAACGTCAGTTCAACCTGCCATTTTAACATCAATAGACGTTGATAATTTGTTGGTTTTAAGTAGTGATGTTATGTAACCAAAATCCAACATCTTCCAAACGTCACATCCTGATGTCCAATTGACCTAAATTACCAACATTAAGCTGTAAGGTACGGTGACCAAATCCCAACGTCTGATAAACGTCTGAATTTTAACATCAGTTCAACTTGCCATTCTAACATCAATAGACGTTGATAATTTGTTGGTTTTAAGTAGTGATGTTATGTAACCAAAATCCAACATCTTCCAAACGTCACATCCTGATGTCCAATTGACCTAAATTACCAACATTAAGCTGTAAGGTACGGTGACCAAATCCCAACGTCTGATAAACGTCTGAATTTTAACATCAGTTCAACTTGCCATTCTAACATCAATAGACGTTGATAATTTGTTGGTTTTAAGTAGTGATGTTATGTAACCAAAATCCAACATCTTCCAAACGTCACATCCTGATGTCAAATTGACGTAAATTACCAACATTAAGCTGTAAAGTATGGTGACCAAATCCCAACGTCTGATAAAAATCTGAATTTTAACGTCAGTTCAACCTGCCATTCTAACATCAATAGACGTTGATAATTTGTTGATTTTAAGTAGTGATGTTATGTACCCAAAATCCAACATCTTCCAAACGTCACATCCTGATGTCAAATTGACGTAAATTACCAACATTAAACTGTAAGGTATGGTGACCAAATCCCAACGTCTGATAAACGTCTGAATTTTAACGTCAGTTCAACCTGCCATTCTAACATCAATAGACGTTGATAATTTGTTGGTTTTAAGTAGTGATGTTATGTAACCAAAATCCAACATCTTCCAAACGTCACATCCTGATGTCAAATTGACGTAAATTACCAACATTAAACTGTAAGGTATGGTGACCAAATCCCAACGTATGATAAACGTCTGAATTTTAACGTCAGTTCAACCTGCCATTCTAACATCAATAGACGTTGATAATTTGTTGGTTTTAAGTAGTGATGTTATGTAACCAAAATCCAACATCTTCCAAACGTCACATCCTGATGTCAAATTGACGTAAATTACCAACATTAAACTGTAAGGTATGGTGACCAAATCCCAACGTCTGATAAACGTCTGGATTTTAACGTCAGTTCAACCTGCCATTCTAACATCAATAGACGTTGATAATTTTTGGTTTTAAGTAGTGATGTTATGTAACCAAAATCCAACATCTTCCAAACGTCACATCCTGATGTCAAATTGACGTAAATTACCAACATTAAACTGTAAGGTATGGTGACCAAATCCCAACGTCTGATAAACGTCTGGATTTTAACGTCAGTTCAACCTGCCATTCTAACATCAATAGACGTTGATAATTTGTTGGTTGTAAGTAGTGATGTTATGTAACCAAAATCCAACATCTTCCAAACGTCACATCCTGATGTCAAATTGACGTAAATTACCAACATTAAACTGTAAGGTATGGTGACCAAATCCCAACGTCTGAATTTTAACGTCAGTTCAACCTGCCATTCTAACATCAATAGACGTTGATAATTTGTTGGTTTTAAGTAGTGATGTTATGTAACCAAAATCCAACATCTTCCAAACTCACATCCTGATGTCAAATTGACGTAAATTACCAACATTAAGCTGTAAGGTATGGTGACCAAATCCCAACGTCTGATAAACGTCTGGATTTTAACGTCAGTTCAACCTGCCATTCTAACATCAATAGACGTTGATAATTTGTTGGTTTTAAGTAGTGATGTTATGTAACCAAAATCCAACATCTTCCAAACGTCACATCCTGATGTCAAATTTACATAAATTACCAACATTAAGCTGTAAGGTATGGTGACCAAATCCCAACGTCTGATAAACGTCTGAATTTTAACGTCAGTTCAACCTGCCATTCTAACATCAATAGACGTTGATAATTTGTTGGTTTTAAGTAGTGATGTTATGTAACCAAAATCCAACATCTTCCAAACGTCACATCCTGATGTCAAATTTACATAAATTACCAACATTAAGCTGTAAAGTATGGTGACCAAATCCCAACGTCTGATAAACGTCTGAATTTTAACGTCAGTTCAACCTGCCATTTTAACATCAATAGACGTTGATAATTTGTTGGTTTTAAGTAGTGATGTTATGTAACCAAAATCCAACATCTTCCAAACGTCACATCCTGATGTCCAATTGACCTAAATTACCAACATTAAGCTGTAAGGTACGGTGACCAAATCCCAACGTCTGATAAACGTCTGAATTTTAACATCAGTTCAACTTGCCGTTCTAACATCAATAGACGTTGATAATTTGTTGGTTTTAAGTAGTGATGTTATGTAACCAAAATCCAACATCTTCCAAACGTCACATCCTGATGTCAAATTGACGTAAATTACCATCATTAAGCTGTAAAGTATGGTGACCAAATCCCAACGTCTGATAAAAATCTGAATTTTAACGTCAGTTCAACCTGCCATTCTAACATCAATAGACGTTGATAATTTGTTGATTTTAAGTAGTGATGTTATGTACCCAAAATCCAACATCTTCCGAACGTCACATCCTGATGTCAAATTGACGTAAATTACCAACATTAAGCTGTAAGGTATGGTGACCAAATCCCAACGTCTGATAAACGTCTGGATTTTAACGTCAGTTCAACCTGCCATTCTAACATCAATAGACGTTGATAATTTGTTGGTTTTAAGTAGTGATGTTATGTAACCAAAATCCAACATCTTCCAAACGTCACATCCTGATGTCAAATTGACGTAAATTACCAACATTAAGCTGTAAGGTATGGTGACCAAATCCCAACGTATGATAAACGTCTGAATTTTAACGTCAGTTCAACCTGCCATTCTAACATCTATAGACGTTGATAATTTGTTGGTTTTAAGTAGTGATGTTATGTAACCAAAATCCAACATCTTCCAAACGTCACATCCTGATGTCAAATTGACGTAAATTACCAACATTAAACTGTAAGGTATGGTGACCAAATCCCAACGTCTGATAAACGTCTGAATTTTAACATCAGTTCAACCTGCCATTCTAACATCAATAGACGTTGATAATTTGTTGGTTTTAAGTAGTGATGTTATGTAACCAAAATCCAACATCTTCCAAATGTCACATCCTGATGTCAAATTGACGTAAATTACCAACATTAAACTGTAAGGTATGGTGACCAAATCCCAACGTCTGATAAACGTCTGGATTTTAACGTCAGTTCAACCTGCCATTCTAACATCAATAGACGTTGATAATTTGTTGGTTTTAAGTAGTGATGTTATGTAACCAAAATCCAACATCTTCCAAACGTCACATCCTGATGTCAAATTGACGTAAATTACCAACATTAAACTGTAAGGTATGTTGACCAAATCCCAACGTCTGAATTTTAACGTCAGTTCAACCTGCCATTCTAACATCAATAGACGTTGATAATTTGTTGGTTTTAAGTAGTGATGTTATGTAACCAAAATCCAACATCTTCCAAACTTCACATCCTGATATCAAATTGACGTAAATTACCAACATTAAGCTGTAAGGTACGGTGACCAAATCCCAACGTCTGGTAAACATCTGAATTTTAACGTCAGTTCAACTTGCCATTCTAACATCAATAGACGTTGATAATTTGTTGGTTTTAATTTGTGATGTTATGTAACCAAAATCCAACATCTTCCAAACGTCACATCCTGATGTCAAATTGACGTAAATTACCAACATTAAGCTGTAAGGTATGGTGACCAAATCCCAACGTCTGATAAACGTCTGGATTTTAACGTCAGTTCAACCTGCCATTCTAACATCAATAGACGTTGATAATTTGTTGGTTTTAAGTAGTGATGTTATGTAACCAAAATCCAACATCTTCCAAACGTCACATCCTGATGTCAAATTGACGTAAATTACCAACATTAAACTGTAAGGTATGGTGACCAAATCCCAACGTATGATAAACGTCTGAATTTTAACGTCAGTTCAACCTGCCATTCTAACATCAATAGACGTTGATAATTTGTTGGTTTTAAGTAGTGATGTTATGTAACCAAAATCCAACATCTTCCAAACGTCACATCCTGATGTCAAATTGACGTAAATTACCAACATTAAACTGTAAGGTATGGTGACCAAATCCCAACGTCTGATAAACGTCTGAATTTTAACATCAGTTCAACCTGCCATTCTAACATCAATAGACGTTGATAATTTGTTGGTTTTAAGTAGTGATGTTATGTAACCAAAATCCAACATCTTCCAAACGTCACATCCTGATGTCAAATTGACGTAAATTACCAACATTAAGCTGTAAGGTATGGTGACCAAATCCCAACGTCTGATAAACGTCTGGATTTTAACGTCAGTTCAACCTGCCATTCTAACATCAATAGACGTTGATAATTTGTTGGTTTTAAGTAGTGATGTTATGTAACCAAAATCCAACATCTTCCAAACGTCACATCCTGATGTCAAATTGACGTAAATTACCAACATTAAACTGTAAGGTATGGTGACCAAATCCCAACGTCTGAATTTTAACGTCAGTTCAACCTGCCATTCTAACATCAATAGACGTTGATAATTTGTTGGTTTTAAGTAGTGATGTTATGTAACCAAAATCCAACATCTTCCAAACTCACATCCTGATGTCAAATTGACGTAAATTACCAACATTAAGCTGTAAGGTATGGTGACCAAATCCCAACGTCTGATAAACGTCTGGATTTTAACGTCAGTTCAACCTGCCATTCTAACATCAATAGACGTTGATAATTTGTTGGTTTTAAGTAGTGATGTTATGTAACCAAAATCCAACATCTTCCAAACGTCACATCCTGATGTCAAATTTACATAAATTACCAACATTAAGCTGTAAGGTATGGTGACCAAATCCCAACGTCTGATAAACGTCTGAATTTTAACGTCAGTTCAACCTGCCATTCTAACATCAATAGACGTTGATAATTTGTTGGTTTTAAGTAGTGATGTTATGTAACCAAAATCCAACATCTTCCAAACGTCACATCCTGATGTCAAATTTACATAAATTACCAACATTAAGCTGTAAAGTATGGTGACCAAATCCCAACGTCTGATAAACGTCTGAATTTTAACGTCAGTTCAACCTGCCATTTTAACATCAATAGACGTTGATAATTTGTTGGTTTTAAGTAGTGATGTTATGTAACCAAAATCCAACATCTTCCAAACGTCACATCCTGATGTCCAATTGACCTAAATTACCAACATTAAGCTGTAAGGTACGGTGACCAAATCCCAACGTCTGATAAACGTCTGAATTTTAACATCAGTTCAACTTGCCGTTCTAACATCAATAGACGTTGATAATTTGTTGGTTTTAAGTAGTGATGTTATGTAACCAAAATCCAACATCTTCCAAACGTCACATCCTGATGTCAAATTGACGTAAATTACCATCATTAAGCTGTAAAGTATGGTGACCAAATCCCAACGTCTGATAAAAATCTGAATTTTAACGTCAGTTCAACCTGCCATTCTAACATCAATAGACGTTGATAATTTGTTGATTTTAAGTAGTGATGTTATGTACCCAAAATCCAACATCTTCCGAACGTCACATCCTGATGTCAAATTGACGTAAATTACCAACATTAAGCTGTAAGGTATGGTGACCAAATCCCAACGTCTGATAAACGTCTGGATTTTAACGTCAGTTCAACCTGCCATTCTAACATCAATAGACGTTGATAATTTGTTGGTTTTAAGTAGTGATGTTATGTAACCAAAATCCAACATCTTCCAAACGTCACATCCTGATGTCAAATTGACGTAAATTACCAACATTAAGCTGTAAGGTATGGTGACCAAATCCCAACGTATGATAAACGTCTGAATTTTAACGTCAGTTCAACCTGCCATTCTAACATCAATAGACGTTGATAATTTGTTGGTTTTAAGTAGTGATGTTATGTAACCAAAATCCAACATCTTCCAAACGTCACATCCTGATGTCAAATTGACGTAAATTACCAACATTAAACTGTAAGGTATGGTGACCAAATCCCAACGTCTGATAAACGTCTGAATTTTAACATCAGTTCAACCTGCCATTCTAACATCAATAGACGTTGATAATTTGTTGGTTTTAAGTAGTGATGTTATGTAACCAAAATCCAACATCTTCCAAATGTCACATCCTGATGTCAAATTGACGTAAATTACCAACATTAAACTGTAAGGTATGGTGACCAAATCCCAACGTCTGATAAACGTCTGGATTTTAACGTCAGTTCAACCTGCCATTCTAACATCAATAGACGTTGATAATTTGTTGGTTTTAAGTAGTGATGTTATGTAACCAAAATCCAACATCTTCCAAACGTCACATCCTGATGTCAAATTGACGTAAATTACCAACATTAAACTGTAAGGTATGTTGACCAAATCCCAACGTCTGAATTTTAACGTCAGTTCAACCTGCCATTCTAACATCAATAGACGTTGATAATTTGTTGGTTTTAAGTAGTGATGTTATGTAACCAAAATCCAACATCTTCCAAACTTCACATCCTGATATCAAATTGACGTAAATTACCAACATTAAGCTGTAAGGTACGGTGACCAAATCCCAACGTCTGGTAAACATCTGAATTTTAACGTCAGTTCAACTTGCCATTCTAACATCAATAGACGTTGATAATTTGTTGGTTTTAATTTGTGATGTTATGTAACCAAAATCCAACATCTTCCAAACGTCACATCCTGATGTCAAATTGACGTAAATTACCAACATTAAGCTGTAAGGTATGGTGACCAAATCCCAACGTCTGATAAACGTCTGGATTTTAACGTCAGTTCAACCTGCCATTCTAACATCAATAGACGTTGATAATTTGTTGGTTTTAAGTAGTGATGTTATGTAACCAAAATCCAACATCTTCCAAACGTCACATCCTGATGTCAAATTGACGTAAATTACCAACATTAAACTGTAAGGTATGGTGACCAAATCCCAACGTATGATAAACGTCTGAATTTTAACGTCAGTTCAACCTGCCATTCTAACATCAATAGACGTTGATAATTTGTTGGTTTTAAGTAGTGATGTTATGTAACCAAAATCCAACATCTTCCAAACGTCACATCCTGATGTCAAATTGACGTAAATTACCAACATTAAACTGTAAGGTATGGTGACCAAATCCCAACGTCTGATAAACGTCTGAATTTTAACATCAGTTCAACCTGCCATTCTAACATCAATAGACGTTGATAATTTGTTGGTTTTAAGTAGTGATGTTATGTAACCAAAATCCAACATCTTCCAAACGTCACATCCTGATGTCAAATTGACGTAAATTACCAACATTAAACTGTAAGGTATGGTGACCAAATCCCAACGTCTGATAAACGTCTGGATTTTAACGTCAGTTCAACCTGCCATTCTAACATCAATAGACGTTGATAATTTGTTGGTTTTAAGTAGTGATGTTATGTAACCAAAATCCAACATCTTCCAAACGTCACATCCTGATGTCAAATTGACGTAAATTACCAACATTAAACTGTAAGGTATGGTGACCAAATCCCAACGTCTGAATTTTAACGTCAGTTCAACCTGCCATTCTAACATCAATAGACGTTGATAATTTGTTGGTTTTAAGTAGTGATGTTATGTAACCAAAATCCAACATCTTCCAAACTCACATCCTGATGTCAAATTGACGTAAATTACCAACATTAAGCTGTAAGGTATGGTGACCAAATCCCAACGTCTGATAAACGTCTGAATTTTAACGTCAGTTCAACCTGCCATTTTAACATCAATAGACGTTGATAATTTGTTGGTTTTAAGTAGTGATGTTATGTAACCAAAATCCAACATCTTCCAAACGTCACATCCTGATGTCCAATTGACCTAAATTACCAACATTAAGCTGTAAGGTACGGTGACCAAATCCCAACGTCTGATAAACGTCTGAATTTTAACATCAGTTCAACTTGCCGTTCTAACATCAATAGACGTTGATAATTTGTTGGTTTTAAGTAGTGATGTTATGTAACCAAAATCCAACATCTTCCAAACGTCACATCCTGATGTCAAATTGACGTAAATTACCATCATTAAGCTGTAAAGTATGGTGACCAAATCCCAACGTCTGATAAAAATCTGAATTTTAACGTCAGTTCAACCTGCCATTCTAACATCAATAGACGTTGATAATTTGTTGATTTTAAGTAGTGATGTTATGTACCCAAAATCCAACATCTTCCGAACGTCACATCCTGATGTCAAATTGACGTAAATTACCAACATTAAGCTGTAAGGTATGGTGACCAAATCCCAACGTCTGATAAACGTCTGGATTTTAACGTCAGTTCAACCTGCCATTCTAACATCAATAGACGTTGATAATTTGTTGGTTTTAAGTAGTGATGTTATGTAACCAAAATCCAACATCTTCCAAACGTCACATCCTGATGTCAAATTGACGTAAATTACCAACATTAAGCTGTAAGGTATGGTGACCAAATCCCAACGTATGATAAACGTCTGAATTTTAACGTCAGTTCAACCTGCCATTCTAACATCAATAGACGTTGATAATTTGTTGGTTTTAAGTAGTGATGTTATGTAACCAAAATCCAACATCTTCCAAACGTCACATCCTGATGTCAAATTGACGTAAATTACCAACATTAAACTGTAAGGTATGGTGACCAAATCCCAACGTCTGATAAACGTCTGAATTTTAACATCAGTTCAACCTGCCATTCTAACATCAATAGACGTTGATAATTTGTTGGTTTTAAGTAGTGATGTTATGTAACCAAAATCCAACATCTTCCAAATGTCACATCCTGATGTCAAATTGACGTAAATTACCAACATTAAACTGTAAGGTATGGTGACCAAATCCCAACGTCTGATAAACGTCTGGATTTTAACGTCAGTTCAACCTGCCATTCTAACATCAATAGACGTTGATAATTTGTTGGTTTTAAGTAGTGATGTTATGTAAACAAAATCCAACATCTTCCAAACGTCACATCCTGATGTCAAATTGACGTAAATTACCAACATTAAACTGTAAGGTATGTTGACCAAATCCCAACGTCTGAATTTTAACGTCAGTTCAACCTGCCATTCTAACATCAATAGACGTTGATAATTTGTTGGTTTTAAGTAGTGATGTTATGTAACCAAAATCCAACATCTTCCAAACGTCACATCCTGATGTCAAATTGACGTAAATTACCAACATTAAGCTGTAAGGTACGGTGACCAAATCCCAACGTCTGGTAAACATCTGAATTTTAACGTCAGTTCAACTTGCCATTCTAACATCAATAGACGTTGATAATTTGTTGGTTTTAATTTGTGATGTTATGTAACCAAAATCCAACATCTTCCAAACGTCACATCCTGATGTCAAATTGACGTAAATTACCAACATTAAGCTGTAAGGTATGGTGACCAAATCCCAACGTCTGATAAACGTCTGGATTTTAACGTCAGTTCAACCTGCCATTCTAACATCAATAGACGTTGATAATTTGTTGGTTTTAAGTAGTGATGTTATGTAACCAAAATCCAACATCTTCCAAACGTCACATCCTGATGTCAAATTGACGTAAATTACCAACATTAAACTGTAAGGTATGGTGACCAAATCCCAACGTCTGATAAACGTCTGAATTTTAACATCAGTTCAACCTGCCATTCTAACATCAATAGACGTTGATAATTTGTTGGTTTTAAGTAGTGATGTTATGTAACCAAAATCCAACATCTTCCAAACGTCACATCCTGATGTCAAATTGACGTAAATTACCAACATTAAACTGTAAGGTATGGTGACCAAATCCCAACGTCTGATAAACGTCTGGATTTTAACGTCAGTTCAACCTGCCATTCTAACATCAATAGACGTTGATAATTTGTTGGTTTTAAGTAGTGATGTTATGTAACCAAAATCCAACATCTTCCAAACGTCACATCCTGATGTCAAATTGACGTAAATTACCAACATTAAACTGTAAGGTATGGTGACCAAATCCCAACGTCTGAATTTTAACGTCAGTTCAACCTGCCATTCTAACATCAATAGACGTTGATAATTTGTTGGTTTTAAGTAGTGATGTTATGTAACCAAAATCCAACATCTTCCAAACTCACATCCTGATGTCAAATTGACGTAAATTACCAACATTAAGCTGTAAGGTATGGTGACCAAATCCCAACGTCTGATAAACGTCTGGATTTTAACGTCAGTTCAACCTGCCATTCTAACATCAATAGACGTTGATAATTTGTTGGTTTTAAGTAGTGATGTTATGTAACCAAAATCCAACATCTTCCAAACGTCACATCCTGATGTTAAATTGACGTAAATTACCAACATTAAGCTGTAAGGTATGGTGACCAAATCCCAACGTCTGATAAACATCTGAATTTTAACGTCAGTTCAACCTGCCGTTCTAACATCAATAGACGTTGATAATTTGTTGGTTTTAAGTAGTGATGTTATGTAACCAAAATCCAACATCTTCCAAACGTCACATCCTGATGTCAAATTTACATAAATTACCAACATTAAGCTGTAAGGTATGGTGACCAAATCCCAACGTCTGATAAACGTCTGAATTTTAACGTCAGTTCAACCTGCCATTCTAACATCAATAGACGTTGATAATTTGTTGGTTTTAAGTAGTGATGTTATGTAACCAAAATCCAACATCTTCCAAACGTCACATCCTGATGTCAAATTTACATAAATTACCAACATTAAGCTGTAAAGTATGGTGACCAAATCCCAACGTCTGATAAACGTCTGAATTTTAACGTCAGTTCAACCTGCCATTTTAACATCAATAGACGTTGATAATTTGTTGGTTTTAAGTAGTGATGTTATGTAACCAAAATCCAACATCTTCCAAACGTCACATCCTGATGTCAAATTGACGTAAATTACCAACATTAAGCTGTAAGGTACGGTGACCAAATCCCAACGTCTGGTAAACATCTGAATTTTAACGTCAGTTCAACTTGCCATTCTAACATCAATAGACGTTGATAATTTGTTGGTTTTAAGTAGTGATGTTATGTAACCAAAATCCAACATCTTCCAAACGTCACATCCTGATGTCCAATTGACCTAAATTACCAACATTAAGCTGTAAGGTACGGTGACCAAATCCCAACGTCTGATAAACGTCTGAATTTTAACATCAGTTCAACTTGCCATTCTAACATCAATAGACGTTGATAATTTGTTGGTTTTAAGTAGTGATGTTATGTAACCAAAATCCAACATCTTCCAAACGTCACATCCTGATGTCAAATTGACGTAAATTACCATCATTAAGCTGTAAAGTATGGTGACCAAATCCCAACGTCTGATAAAAATCTGAATTTTAACGTCAGTTCAACCTGCCATTCTAACATCAATAGACGTTGATAATTTGTTGATTTTAAGTAGTGATGTTATGTACCCAAAATCCAACATCTTCCGAACGTCACATCCTGATGTCAAATTGACGTAAATTACCAACATTAAACTGTAAGGTATGGTGACCAAATCCCAACGTCTGATAAACGTCTGGATTTTAACGTCAGTTCAACCTGCCATTCTAACATCAATAGACGTTGATAATTTGTTGGTTTTAAGTAGTGATGTTATGTAACCAAAATCCAACATCTTCCAAACGTCACATCCTGATGTCAAATTGACGTAAATTACCAACATTAAACTGTAAGGTATGGTGACCAAATCCCAACGTCTGATAAACGTCTGAATTTTAACATCAGTTCAACCTGCCATTCTAACATCAATAGACGTTGATAATTTGTTGGTTTTAAGTAGTGATGTTATGTAACCAAAATCCAACATCTTCCAAATGTCACATCCTGATGTCAAATTGACGTAAATTACCAACATTAAACTGTAAGGTATGGTGACCAAATCCCAACGTCTGATAAACGTCTGGATTTTAACGTCAGTTCAACCTGCCATTCTAACATCAATAGACGTTGATAATTTGTTGGTTTTAAGTAGTGATGTTATGTAACCAAAATCCAACATCTTCCAAACGTCACATCCTGATGTCAAATTGACGTAAATTACCAACATTAAACTGTAAGGTATGTTGACCAAATCCCAACGTCTGAATTTTAACGTCAGTTCAACCTGCCATTCTAACATCAATAGACGTTGATAATTTGTTGGTTTTAAGTAGTGATGTTATGTAACCAAAATCCAACATCTTCCAAACTCACATCCTGATGTCAAATTGACGTAAATTACCAACATTAAGCTGTAAGGTATGGTGACCAAATCCCAACGTCTGATAAACGTCTGGATTTTAACGTCAGTTCAACCTGCCATTCTAACATCAATAGACGTTGATAATTTGTTGGTTTTAAGTAGTGATGTTATGTAACCAAAATCCAACATCTTCCAAACGTCACATCCTGATGTTAAATTGACGTAAATTACCAACATTAAGCTGTAAGGTATGGTGACCAAATCCCAACGTCTGATAAACATCTGAATTTTAACGTCAGTTCAACCTGCCGTTCTAACATCAATAGACGTTGATAATTTGTTGGTTTTAAGTAGTGATGTTATGTAACCAAAATCCAACATCTTCCAAACGTCACATCCTGATGTCAAATTTACATAAATTACCAACATTAAGCTGTAAAGTATGGTGACCAAATCCCAACGTCTGATAAACGTCTGAATTTTAACGTCAGTTCAACCTGCCATTTTAACATCAATAGACGTTGATAATTTGTTGGTTTTAAGTAGTGATGTTATGTAACCAAAATCCAACATCTTCCAAACGTCACATCCTGATGTCAAATTGACGTAAATTACCAACATTAAGCTGTAAGGTACGGTGACCAAATCCCAACGTCTGGTAAACATCTGAATTTTAACGTCAGTTCAACTTGCCATTCTAACATCAATAGACGTTGATAATTTGTTGGTTTTAATTTGTGATGTTATGTAACCAAAATCCAACATCTTCCAAACGTCACATCCTGATGTCAAATTGACGTAAATTACCAACATTAAGCTGTAAGGTATGGTGACCAAATCCCAACGTCTGATAAACGTCTGGATTTTAACGTCAGTTCAACCTGCCATTCTAACATCAATAGACGTTGATAATTTGTTGGTTTTAAGTAGTGATGTTATGTAACCAAAATCCAACATCTTCCAAACGTCACATCCTGATGTCAAATTGACGTAAATTACCAACATTAAACTGTAAGGTATGGTGACCAAATCCCAACGTATGATAAACGTCTGAATTTTAACGTCAGTTCAACCTGCCATTCTAACATCAATAGACGTTGATAATTTGTTGGTTTTAAGTAGTGATGTTATGTAACCAAAATCCAACATCTTCCAAACGTCACATCCTGATGTCAAATTGACGTAAATTACCAACATTAAACTGTAAGGTATGGTGACCAAATCCCAACGTCTGATAAACATCTGAATTTTAACATCAGTTCAACCTGCCATTCTAACATCAATAGACGTTGATAATTTGTTGGTTTTAAGTAGTGATGTTATGTAACCAAAATCCAACATCTTCCAAACGTCACATCCTGATGTCAAATTGACGTAAATTACCAACATTAAACTGTAAGGTATGGTGACCAAATCCCAACGTCTGATAAACGTCTGGATTTTAACGTCAGTTCAACCTGCCATTCTAACATCAATAGACGTTGATAATTTGTTGGTTTTAAGTAGTGATGTTATGTAACCAAAATCCAACATCTTCCAAACGTCACATCCTGATGTCAAATTGACGTAAATTACCAACATTAAACTGTAAGGTATGGTGACCAAATCCCAACGTCTGAATTTTAACGTCAGTTCAACCTGCCATTCTAACATCAATAGACGTTGATAATTTGTTGGTTTTAAGTAGTGATGTTATGTAACCAAAATCCAACATCTTCCAAACTCACATCCTGATGTCAAATTGACGTAAATTACCAACATTAAGCTGTAAGGTATGGTGACCAAATCCCAACGTCTGATAAACGTCTGGATTTTAACGTCAGTTCAACCTGCCATTCTAACATCAATAGACGTTGATAATTTGTTGGTTTTAAGTAGTGATGTTATGTAACCAAAATCCAACATCTTCCAAACGTCACATCCTGATGTTAAATTGACGTAAATTACCAACATTAAGCTGTAAGGTATGGTGACCAAATCCCAACGTCTGATAAACATCTGAATTTTAACGTCAGTTCAACCTGCCGTTCTAACATCAATAGACGTTGATAATTTGTTGGTTTTAAGTAGTGATGTTATGTAACCAAAATCCAACATCTTCCAAACGTCACATCCTGATGTCAAATTTACATAAATTACCAACATTAAGCTGTAAGGTATGGTGACCAAATCCCAACGTCTGATAAACGTCTGAATTTTAACGTCAGTTCAACCTGCCATTCTAACATCAATAGACGTTGATAATTTGTTGGTTTTAAGTAGTGATGTTATGTAACCAAAATCCAACATCTTCCAAACGTCACATCCTGATGTCAAATTTACATAAATTACCAACATTAAGCTGTAAAGTATGGTGACCAAATCCCAACGTCTGATAAACGTCTGAATTTTAACGTCAGTTCAACCTGCCATTTTAACATCAATAGACGTTGATAATTTGTTGGTTTTAAGTAGTGATGTTATGTAACCAAAATCCAACATCTTCCAAACGTCACATCCTGATGTCAAATTGACGTAAATTACCAACATTAAGCTGTAAGGTACGGTGACCAAATCCCAACGTCTGGTAAACATCTGAATTTTAACGTCAGTTCAACTTGCCATTCTAACATCAATAGACGTTGATAATTTGTTGGTTTTAAGTAGTGATGTTATGTAACCAAAATCCAACATCTTCCAAACGTCACATCCTGATGTCCAATTGACCTAAATTACCAACATTAAGCTGTAAGGTACGGTGACCAAATCCCAACGTCTGATAAACGTCTGAATTTTAACATCAGTTCAACTTGCCATTCTAACATCAATAGACGTTGATAATTTGTTGGTTTTAAGTAGTGATGTTATGTAACCAAAATCCAACATCTTCCAAACGTCACATCCTGATGTCAAATTGACGTAAATTACCATCATTAAGCTGTAAAGTATGGTGACCAAATCCCAACGTCTGATAAAAATCTGAATTTTAACGTCAGTTCAACCTGCCATTCTAACATCAATAGACGTTGATAATTTGTTGATTTTAAGTAGTGATGTTATGTACCCAAAATCCAACATCTTCCGAACGTCACATCCTGATGTCAAATTGACGTAAATTACCAACATTAAGCTGTAAGGTATGGTGACCAAATCCCAACGTCTGATAAACGTCTGGATTTTAACGTCAGTTCAACCTGCCATTCTAACATCAATAGACGTTGATAATTTGTTGGTTTTAACCCCCTGGAGTCTGAGGGGTTTTCAGACACCCTGGTGTAGTCTGACATGCCTTGATTGTTTTACAAATTGTACGCATCTGAGAAAAAATCATTTCAAAGTGTTACACATGCATTTTTCAGAACTATCTCTGCAACAACAGTGTTGAATCAGTAAGAGTGTCATACATCTACATTTTGATTAAATTTACTCTAAACTTAGACTTTCCAAAAACCTATTTTCAGAAGTGCTGATATACTGTGAAAAAACACATTCTAAACATTCCTCACCGGGACCTTTGAGGTCAAAACTTTGTGAACACGGGTCTTGGCAACACACTGCTGATTCTACTTTTCATAAATTGTATGTAATTTTATACTTAGGACATAACAAATGTGAGGTGACACTCTGTTTTTCTCAGTCACTGGCTCCTACGTTGCATATGTATGAAGATAGGTGCGAAAACCGAGGTGCGAGGTCCCCACCCCACTGCCTAATGAATGGCCCATTAGCTGTCACTGCCACAGCTGTCAAAAGAGAAGAGACCAGAGGCAGAGTTTATCACAGTTTATTTCAAAAAAAGAGAACTAAACAAGCAATAAAAACAAAAAAATAAATAACTGGCATGAATTAAAATAAATGGAAAATGTGTTCACATGTAAACATAGTGATAATATACTAAAGATAGTCATACTGTATATCCTTGTGTGTGTATATATGTATGAGTCAGTTCAACAAAAGATGCCAGTCTCTAAAACAGTTTCTGTCTGGCTGCATGCAAAGGTAGACATCACACTGTTCACATTTCCATGGGGTTTTTGCATAGCACACAGCTGTTCAACAAGCTCTTCTATGAATGCCTTGTGGGTCAGGCTGTCCTGTTGCATAAGTTGTTGTGGAGAATGTAGGCATTGGTAGCAGCAATGTCCAAGAAGTGAAGAAACAGTTTTCTGTACCACTTCAAAGTTTTGTGCTGAGTTGTGTACTGCAAAATGCTAAACTTACAGAGCAGATGTGGAAGGACCATGTGTTTACACGTTGGTGGTTGCAGACTTGGTTGACGCCGTCGTCTTTGCTTGGAGGTGGAGTATTTTCCACATTTCTGAAAGAAAAATAATAAGAAATGTGAGCAACTGTCTTCTGAGCAGTTACAAAGATTAGCTATACATGCCAACAGTCACTACAACTAATAATTTCTTGTATTTCAAATACAGTACTTACATATGACCTATGTATAGCAGTACATAGCATAACAAGCTACATAGGATGACACTATTACATTCACACAGGCCATTTACACATGACATTACCACACTAGGCTAAACATTTACAGCCATAAGCCACACTTATGGTACTGGAGCCTCGCATGGTAGTGTTAGCACTCTCAGCATGCACACTCAGATTAGCAACAGGCTACACTTGAATGTCCCGTTTACACAACAGCAGGTTTTTTTTTTACATTCATTTATGCTTTCATATACAAAGTAATACTTATTTAATTTATTCTTTATTTTAATTTATCCGGAATTCGCGGAGTGTACACAGTGAGCGCGAAGCGTGGGTTTGTTTCATTTGAAAGGAAATATTTCACTTACCTATCACAAAAACCCTCCTTCGGATCAATCCGCATCTCAAAATAAAGTCTTTCTTCGTCACTGTCCTCCCCGCTTTCGTCAGATGAGCTGAAATTCTCTTCATTTTCCAGAACAAAGCTCTCCTCCGCAGTGGCTCCAGCTCCCGTGAGTGCGACATGACGAAGCTCCACGTAAACAATTCCGCGACATGTGGCTCTGTATTTGGGCGTTTTCATGCAAATTATCAGCCAATGATCCTCCACTAGTAGCTGCCGAATTACCATAGTGTCAACATATGAATGGCAGAACGCGTCTATGGGCGGAACAAAAAAGCTTGTGCCTCAAAAATGTGCCGGTTGTTGTTTACGCTTCTCTCACAAGAATATAAATATATATATCGTTTCATCCTATGTATAGTTGGAAAGTAGACCCTTCAAGGTTTCCGAGGTATGTTGTATTTTTTTTTAGGATAAAATCTCGCAGAGTTATATACGTGTTTATGTGGAATTTCAATTTTATCCCGCCGGCGGCATAGCCGACCTCAAAGGGTTAAGTAGTGATGTTATGTAACCAAAATCCAACATCTTCCAAACGTCACATCCTGATGTCAAATTGACGTAAATTACCAACATTAAACTGTAAGGTATGGTGACCAAATCCCAACGTCTGATAAACGTCTGAATTTTAACATCAGTTCAACCTGCCATTCTAACATCAATAGACGTTGATAATTTGTTGGTTTTAAGTAGTGATGTTATGTAACCAAAATCCAACATCTTCCAAATGTCACATCCTGATGTCAAATTGACGTAAATTACCAACATTAAACTGTAAGGTATGGTGACCAAATCCCAACGTCTGATAAACGTCTGGATTTTAACGTCAGTTCAACCTGCCATTCTAACATCAATAGACGTTGATAATTTGTTGGTTTTAAGTAGTGATGTTATGTAACCAAAATCCAACATCTTCCAAATGTCACATCCTGATGTCAAATTGACGTAAATTACCAACATTAAACTGTAAGGTATGGTGACCAAATCCCAACGTCTGATAAACGTCTGAATTTTAACATCAGTTCAACCTGCCATTCTAACATCAATAGACGTTGATAATTTGTTGGTTTTAAGTAGTGATGTTATGTAACCAAAATCCAACATCTTCCAAATGTCACATCCTGATGTCAAATTGACGTAAATTACCAACATTAAACTGTAAGGTATGGTGACCAAATCCCAACGTCTGATAAACGTCTGGATTTTAACGTCAGTTCAACCTGCCATTCTAACATCAATAGACGTTGATAATTTGTTGGTTTTAAGTAGTGATGTTATGTAACCAAAATCCAACATCTTCCAAACGTCACATCCTGATGTCAAATTGACGTAAATTACCAACATTAAACTGTAAGGTATGTTGACCAAATCCCAACGTCTGAATTTTAACGTCAGTTCAACCTGCCATTCTAACATCAATAGACGTTGATAATTTGTTGGTTTTAAGTAGTGATGTTATGTAACCAAAATCCAACATCTTCCAAACTCACATCCTGATGTCAAATTGACGTAAATTACCAACATTAAGCTGTAAGGTATGGTGACCAAATCCCAACGTCTGATAAACGTCTGGATTTTAACGTCAGTTCAACCTGCCATTCTAACATCAATAGACGTTGATAATTTGTTGGTTTTAAGTAGTGATGTTATGTAACCAAAATCCAACATCTTCCAAACGTCACATCCTGATGTTAAATTGACGTAAATTACCAACATTAAGCTGTAAGGTATGGTGACCAAATCCCAACGTCTGATAAACATCTGAATTTTAACGTCAGTTCAACCTGCCGTTCTAACATCAATAGACGTTGATAATTTGTTGGTTTTAAGTAGTGATGTTATGTAACCAAAATCCAACATCTTCCAAACGTCACATCCTGATGTCAAATTTACATAAATTACCAACATTAAGCTGTAAAGTATGGTGACCAAATCCCAACGTCTGATAAACGTCTGAATTTTAACGTCAGTTCAACCTGCCATTTTAACATCAATAGACGTTGATAATTTGTTGGTTTTAAGTAGTGATGTTATGTAACCAAAATCCAACATCTTCCAAACGTCACATCCTGATGTCAAATTGACGTAAATTACCAACATTAAGCTGTAAGGTACGGTGACCAAATCCCAACGTCTGGTAAACATCTGAATTTTAACGTCAGTTCAACTTGCCATTCTAACATCAATAGACGTTGATAATTTGTTGGTTTTAATTTGTGATGTTATGTAACCAAAATCCAACATCTTCCAAACGTCACATCCTGATGTCAAATTGACGTAAATTACCAACATTAAGCTGTAAGGTATGGTGACCAAATCCCAACGTCTGATAAACGTCTGGATTTTAACGTCAGTTCAACCTGCCATTCTAACATCAATAGACGTTGATAATTTGTTGGTTTTAAGTAGTGATGTTATGTAACCAAAATCCAACATCTTCCAAACGTCACATCCTGATGTCAAATTGACGTAAATTACCAACATTAAACTGTAAGGTATGGTGACCAAATCCCAACGTATGATAAACGTCTGAATTTTAACGTCAGTTCAACCTGCCATTCTAACATCAATAGACGTTGATAATTTGTTGGTTTTAAGTAGTGATGTTATGTAACCAAAATCCAACATCTTCCAAACGTCACATCCTGATGTCAAATTGACGTAAATTACCAACATTAAACTGTAAGGTATGGTGACCAAATCCCAACGTCTGATAAACATCTGAATTTTAACATCAGTTCAACCTGCCATTCTAACATCAATAGACGTTGATAATTTGTTGGTTTTAAGTAGTGATGTTATGTAACCAAAATCCAACATCTTCCAAACGTCACATCCTGATGTCAAATTGACGTAAATTACCAACATTAAACTGTAAGGTATGGTGACCAAATCCCAACGTCTGAATTTTAACGTCAGTTCAACCTGCCATTCTAACATCAATAGACGTTGATAATTTGTTGGTTTTAAGTAGTGATGTTATGTAACCAAAATCCAACATCTTCCAAACTCACATCCTGATGTCAAATTGACGTAAATTACCAACATTAAGCTGTAAGGTATGGTGACCAAATCCCAACGTCTGATAAACGTCTGGATTTTAACGTCAGTTCAACCTGCCATTCTAACATCAATAGACGTTGATAATTTGTTGGTTTTAAGTAGTGATGTTATGTAACCAAAATCCAACATCTTCCAAACGTCACATCCTGATGTTAAATTGGCGTAAATTACCAACATTAAGCTGTAAGGTATGGTGACCAAATCCCAACGTCTGATAAACATCTGAATTTTAACGTCAGTTCAACCTGCCGTTCTAACATCAATAGACGTTGATAATTTGTTGGTTTTAAGTAGTGATGTTATGTAACCAAAATCCAACATCTTCCAAACGTCACATCCTGATGTCAAATTTACATAAATTACCAACATTAAGCTGTAAGGTATGGTGACCAAATCCCAACGTCTGATAAACGTCTGAATTTTAACGTCAGTTCAACCTGCCATTCTAACATCAATAGACGTTGATAATTTGTTGGTTTTAAGTAGTGATGTTATGTAACCAAAATCCAACATCTTCCAAACGTCACATCCTGATGTCAAATTTACATAAATTACCAACATTAAGCTGTAAAGTATGGTGACCAAATCCCAACGTCTGATAAACGTCTGAATTTTAACGTCAGTTCAACCTGCCATTTTAACATCAATAGACGTTGATAATTTGTTGGTTTTAAGTAGTGATGTTATGTAACCAAAATCCAACATCTTCCAAACGTCACATCCTGATGTCAAATTGACGTAAATTACCAACATTAAGCTGTAAGGTACGGTGACCAAATCCCAACGTCTGGTAAACATCTGAATTTTAACGTCAGTTCAACTTGCCATTCTAACATCAATAGACGTTGATAATTTGTTGGTTTTAAGTAGTGATGTTATGTAACCAAAATCCAACATCTTCCAAACGTCACATCCTGATGTCCAATTGACCTAAATTACCAACATTAAGCTGTAAGGTACGGTGACCAAATCCCAACGTCTGATAAACGTCTGAATTTTAACATCAGTTCAACTTGCCATTCTAACATCAATAGACGTTGATAATTTGTTGGTTTTAAGTAGTGATGTTATGTAACCAAAATCCAACATCTTCCAAACGTCACATCCTGATGTCAAATTGACGTAAATTACCATCATTAAGCTGTAAAGTATGGTGACCAAATCCCAACGTCTGATAAAAATCTGAATTTTAACGTCAGTTCAACCTGCCATTCTAACATCAATAGACGTTGATAATTTGTTGATTTTAAGTAGTGATGTTATGTACACAAAATCCAACATCTTCCGAACGTCACATCCTGATGTCAAATTGACGTAAATTACCAACATTAAGCTGTAAGGTATGGTGACCAAATCCCAACGTCTGATAAACGTCTGGATTTTAACGTCAGTTCAACCTGCCATTCTAACATCAATAGACGTTGATAATTTGTTGGTTTTAAGTAGTGATGTTATGTAACCAAAATCCAACATCTTCCAAACGTCACATCCTGATGTCAAATTGACGTAAATTACCAACATTAAACTGTAAGGTATGGTGACCAAATCCCAACGTATGATAAACGTCTGAATTTTAACGTCAGTTCAACCTGCCATTCTAACATCAATAGACGTTGATAATTTGTTGGTTTTAAGTAGTGATGTTATGTAACCAAAATCCAACATCTTCCAAACGTCACATCCTGATGTCAAATTGACGTAAATTACCAACATTAAGCTGTAAGGTATGGTGACCAAATCCCAACGTCTGATAAACGTCTGGATTTTAACGTCAGTTCAACCTGCCATTCTAACATCAATAGACGTTGATAATTTGTTGGTTTTAAGTAGTGATGTTATGTAACCAAAATCCAACATCTTCCAAACGTCACATCCTGATGTCAAATTGACGTAAATTACCAACATTAAACTGTAAGGTATGGTGACCAAATCCCAACGTATGATAAACGTCTGAATTTTAACGTCAGTTCAACCTGCCATTCTAACATCAATAGACGTTGATAATTTGTTGGTTTTAAGTAGTGATGTTATGTAACCAAAATCCAACATCTTCCAAACGTCACATCCTGATGTCAAATTGACGTAAATTACCAACATTAAACTGTAAGGTATGGTGACCAAATCCCAACGTCTGATAAACGTCTGAATTTTAACATCAGTTCAACCTGCCATTCTAACATCAATAGACGTTGATAATTTGTTGGTTTTAAGTAGTGATGTTATGTAACCAAAATCCAACATCTTCCAAACGTCACATCCTGATGTCAAATTGACGTAAATTACCAACATTAAACTGTAAGGTATGGTGACCAAATCCCAACGTCTGATAAACGTCTGGATTTTAACGTCAGTTCAACCTGCCATTCTAACATCAATAGACGTTGATAATTTGTTGGTTTTAAGTAGTGATGTTATGTAACCAAAATCCAACATCTTCCAAACGTCACATCCTGATGTCAAATTGACGTAAATTACCAACATTAAACTGTAAGGTATGGTGACCAAATCCCAACGTCTGAATTTTAACGTCAGTTCAACCTGCCATTCTAACATCAATAGACGTTGATAATTTGTTGGTTTTAAGTAGTGATGTTATGTAACCAAAATCCAACATCTTCCAAACGTCACATCCTGATGTCCAATTGACCTAAATTACCAACATTAAGCTGTAAGGTACGGTGACCAAATCCCAACGTCTGGTAAACATCTGAATTTTAACGTCAGTTCAACTTGCCATTCTAACATCAATAGACGTTGATAATTTGTTGGTTTTAAGTAGTGATGTTATGTAACCAAAATCCAACATCTTCCAAACGTCACATCCTGATGTCCAATTGACCTAAATTACCAACATTAAGCTGTAAGGTACGGTGACCAAATCCCAACGTCTGATAAACGTCTGAATTTTAACATCAGTTCAACTTGCCATTCTAACATCAATAGACGTTGATAATTTGTTGGTTTTAAGTAGTGATGTTATGTAACCAAAATCCAACATCTTCCAAACGTCACATCCTGATGTCAAATTGACGTAAATTACCATCATTAAGCTGTAAAGTATGGTGACCAAATCCCAACGTCTGATAAAAATCTGAATTTTAACGTCAGTTCAACCTGCCATTCTAACATCAATAGACGTTGATAATTTGTTGATTTTAAGTAGTGATGTTATGTACCCAAAATCCAACATCTTCCGAACGTCACATCCTGATGTCAAATTGACGTAAATTACCAACATTAAGCTGTAAGGTATGGTGACCAAATCCCAACGTCTGATAAACGTCTGGATTTTAACGTCAGTTCAACCTGCCATTCTAACATCAATAGACGTTGATAATTTGTTGGTTTTAAGTAGTGATGTTATGTAACCAAAATCCAACATCTTCCAAACGTCACATCCTGATGTCAAATTGACGTAAATTACCAACATTAAACTGTAAGGTATGGTGACCAAATCCCAACGTCTGATAAACGTCTGAATTTTAACATCAGTTCAACCTGCCATTCTAACATCAATAGACGTTGATAATTTGTTGGTTTTAAGTAGTGATGTTATGTAACCAAAATCCAACATCTTCCAAATGTCACATCCTGATGTCAAATTGACGTAAATTACCAACATTAAACTGTAAGGTATGGTGACCAAATCCCAACGTCTGATAAACGTCTGGATTTTAACGTCAGTTCAACCTGCCATTCTAACATCAATAGACGTTGATAATTTGTTGGTTTTAAGTAGTGATGTTATGTAACCAAAATCCAACATCTTCCAAACGTCACATCCTGATGTCAAATTGACGTAAATTACCAACATTAAACTGTAAGGTATGTTGACCAAATCCCAACGTCTGAATTTTAACGTCAGTTCAACCTGCCATTCTAACATCAATAGACGTTGATAATTTGTTGGTTTTAAGTAGTGATGTTATGTAACCAAAATCCAACATCTTCCAAACTCACATCCTGATGTCAAATTGACGTAAATTACCAACATTAAGCTGTAAGGTATGGTGACCAAATCCCAACGTCTGATAAACGTCTGGATTTTAACGTCAGTTCAACCTGCCATTCTAACATCAATAGACGTTGATAATTTGTTGGTTTTAAGTAGTGATGTTATGTAACCAAAATCCAACATCTTCCAAACGTCACATCCTGATGTTAAATTGACGTAAATTACCAACATTAAGCTGTAAGGTATGGTGACCAAATCCCAACGTCTGATAAACATCTGAATTTTAACGTCAGTTCAACCTGCCGTTCTAACATCAATAGACGTTGATAATTTGTTGGTTTTAAGTAGTGATGTTATGTAACCAAAATCCAACATCTTCCAAACGTCACATCCTGATGTCAAATTTACATAAATTACCAACATTAAGCTGTAAAGTATGGTGACCAAATCCCAACGTCTGATAAACGTCTGAATTTTAACGTCAGTTCAACCTGCCATTTTAACATCAATAGACGTTGATAATTTGTTGGTTTTAAGTAGTGATGTTATGTAACCAAAATCCAACATCTTCCAAACGTCACATCCTGATGTCAAATTGACGTAAATTACCAACATTAAGCTGTAAGGTACGGTGACCAAATCCCAACGTCTGGTAAACATCTGAATTTTAACGTCAGTTCAACTTGCCATTCTAACATCAATAGACGTTGATAATTTGTTGGTTTTAATTTGTGATGTTATGTAACCAAAATCCAACATCTTCCAAACGTCACATCCTGATGTCAAATTGACGTAAATTACCAACATTAAGCTGTAAGGTATGGTGACCAAATCCCAACGTCTGATAAACGTCTGGATTTTAACGTCAGTTCAACCTGCCATTCTAACATCAATAGACGTTGATAATTTGTTGGTTTTAAGTAGTGATGTTATGTAACCAAAATCCAACATCTTCCAAACGTCACATCCTGATGTCAAATTGACGTAAATTACCAACATTAAACTGTAAGGTATGGTGACCAAATCCCAACGTATGATAAACGTCTGAATTTTAACGTCAGTTCAACCTGCCATTCTAACATCAATAGACGTTGATAATTTGTTGGTTTTAAGTAGTGATGTTATGTAA
The DNA here is from genome assembly GCF_029633855.1 of Hoplias malabaricus. Taxonomy (NCBI): domain Eukaryota; kingdom Metazoa; phylum Chordata; class Actinopteri; order Characiformes; family Erythrinidae; genus Hoplias; species Hoplias malabaricus. The sequence continues at coordinate 35,394,078 of NC_089801.1, read as the reverse complement.
CCAAAATCCAACATCTTCCAAACGTCACATCCTGATGTCAAATTGACGTAAATTACCAACATTAAACTGTAAGGTATGGTGACCAAATCCCAACGTCTGATAAACATCTGAATTTTAACATCAGTTCAACCTGCCATTCTAACATCAATAGACGTTGATAATTTGTTGGTTTTAAGTAGTGATGTTATGTAACCAAAATCCAACATCTTCCAAACGTCACATCCTGATGTCAAATTGACGTAAATTACCAACATTAAACTGTAAGGTATGGTGACCAAATCCCAACGTCTGATAAACGTCTGGATTTTAACGTCAGTTCAACCTGCCATTCTAACATCAATAGACGTTGATAATTTGTTGGTTTTAAGTAGTGATGTTATGTAACCAAAATCCAACATCTTCCAAACGTCACATCCTGATGTCAAATTGACGTAAATTACCAACATTAAACTGTAAGGTATGGTGACCAAATCCCAACGTCTGAATTTTAACGTCAGTTCAACCTGCCATTCTAACATCAATAGACGTTGATAATTTGTTGGTTTTAAGTAGTGATGTTATGTAACCAAAATCCAACATCTTCCAAACTCACATCCTGATGTCAAATTGACGTAAATTACCAACATTAAGCTGTAAGGTATGGTGACCAAATCCCAACGTCTGATAAACGTCTGGATTTTAACGTCAGTTCAACCTGCCATTCTAACATCAATAGACGTTGATAATTTGTTGGTTTTAAGTAGTGATGTTATGTAACCAAAATCCAACATCTTCCAAACGTCACATCCTGATGTTAAATTGACGTAAATTACCAACATTAAGCTGTAAGGTATGGTGACCAAATCCCAACGTCTGATAAACATCTGAATTTTAACGTCAGTTCAACCTGCCGTTCTAACATCAATAGACGTTGATAATTTGTTGGTTTTAAGTAGTGATGTTATGTAACCAAAATCCAACATCTTCCAAACGTCACATCCTGATGTCAAATTTACATAAATTACCAACATTAAGCTGTAAGGTATGGTGACCAAATCCCAACGTCTGATAAACGTCTGAATTTTAACGTCAGTTCAACCTGCCATTCTAACATCAATAGACGTTGATAATTTGTTGGTTTTAAGTAGTGATGTTATGTAACCAAAATCCAACATCTTCCAAACGTCACATCCTGATGTCAAATTTACATAAATTACCAACATTAAGCTGTAAAGTATGGTGACCAAATCCCAACGTCTGATAAACGTCTGAATTTTAACGTCAGTTCAACCTGCCATTTTAACATCAATAGACGTTGATAATTTGTTGGTTTTAAGTAGTGATGTTATGTAACCAAAATCCAACATCTTCCAAACGTCACATCCTGATGTCAAATTGACGTAAATTACCAACATTAAGCTGTAAGGTACGGTGACCAAATCCCAACGTCTGGTAAACATCTGAATTTTAACGTCAGTTCAACTTGCCATTCTAACATCAATAGACGTTGATAATTTGTTGGTTTTAAGTAGTGATGTTATGTAACCAAAATCCAACATCTTCCAAACGTCACATCCTGATGTCCAATTGACCTAAATTACCAACATTAAGCTGTAAGGTACGGTGACCAAATCCCAACGTCTGATAAACGTCTGAATTTTAACATCAGTTCAACTTGCCATTCTAACATCAATAGACGTTGATAATTTGTTGGTTTTAAGTAGTGATGTTATGTAACCAAAATCCAACATCTTCCAAACGTCACATCCTGATGTCAAATTGACGTAAATTACCATCATTAAGCTGTAAAGTATGGTGACCAAATCCCAACGTCTGATAAAAATCTGAATTTTAACGTCAGTTCAACCTGCCATTCTAACATCAATAGACGTTGATAATTTGTTGATTTTAAGTAGTGATGTTATGTACACAAAATCCAACATCTTCCGAACGTCACATCCTGATGTCAAATTGACGTAAATTACCAACATTAAGCTGTAAGGTATGGTGACCAAATCCCAACGTCTGATAAACGTCTGGATTTTAACGTCAGTTCAACCTGCCATTCTAACATCAATAGACGTTGATAATTTGTTGGTTTTAAGTAGTGATGTTATGTAACCAAAATCCAACATCTTCCAAACGTCACATCCTGATGTCAAATTGACGTAAATTACCAACATTAAACTGTAAGGTATGGTGACCAAATCCCAACGTATGATAAACGTCTGAATTTTAACGTCAGTTCAACCTGCCATTCTAACATCAATAGACGTTGATAATTTGTTGGTTTTAAGTAGTGATGTTATGTAACCAAAATCCAACATCTTCCAAACGTCACATCCTGATGTCAAATTGACGTAAATTACCAACATTAAACTGTAAGGTATGGTGACCAAATCCCAACGTCTGATAAACGTCTGAATTTTAACATCAGTTCAACCTGCCATTCTAACATCAATAGACGTTGATAATTTGTTGGTTTTAAGTAGTGATGTTATGTAACCAAAATCCAACATCTTCCAAACGTCACATCCTGATGTCAAATTGACGTAAATTACCAACATTAAACTGTAAGGTATGGTGACCAAATCCCAACGTCTGATAAACGTCTGGATTTTAACGTCAGTTCAACCTGCCATTCTAACATCAATAGACGTTGATAATTTGTTGGTTTTAAGTAGTGATGTTATGTAACCAAAATCCAACATCTTCCAAACGTCACATCCTGATGTCAAATTGACGTAAATTACCAACATTAAACTGTAAGGTATGGTGACCAAATCCCAACGTCTGAATTTTAACGTCAGTTCAACCTGCCATTCTAACATCAATAGACGTTGATAATTTGTTGGTTTTAAGTAGTGATGTTATGTAACCAAAATCCAACATCTTCCAAACGTCACATCCTGATGTCCAATTGACCTAAATTACCAACATTAAGCTGTAAGGTACGGTGACCAAATCCCAACGTCTGATAAACGTCTGAATTTTAACATCAGTTCAACTTGCCATTCTAACATCAATAGACGTTGATAATTTGTTGGTTTTAAGTAGTGATGTTATGTAACCAAAATCCAACATCTTCCAAACGTCACATCCTGATGTCAAATTGACGTAAATTACCAACATTAAACTGTAAGGTATGGTGACCAAATCCCAACGTATGATAAACGTCTGAATTTTAACGTCAGTTCAACCTGCCATTCTAACATCAATAGACGTTGATAATTTGTTGGTTTTAAGTAGTGATGTTATGTAACCAAAATCCAACATCTTCCAAACGTCACATCCTGATGTCAAATTGACGTAAATTACCAACATTAAACTGTAAGGTATGGTGACCAAATCCCAACGTCTGATAAACGTCTGAATTTTAACATCAGTTCAACCTGCCATTCTAACATCAATAGACGTTGATAATTTGTTGGTTTTAAGTAGTGATGTTATGTAACCAAAATCCAACATCTTCCAAACGTCACATCCTGATGTCAAATTGACGTAAATTACCAACATTAAACTGTAAGGTATGGTGACCAAATCCCAACGTCTGATAAACGTCTGGATTTTAACGTCAGTTCAACCTGCCATTCTAACATCAATAGACGTTGATAATTTGTTGGTTTTAAGTAGTGATGTTATGTAACCAAAATCCAACATCTTCCAAACGTCACATCCTGATGTCAAATTGACGTAAATTACCAACATTAAACTGTAAGGTATGGTGACCAAATCCCAACGTCTGAATTTTAACGTCAGTTCAACCTGCCATTCTAACATCAATAGACGTTGATAATTTGTTGGTTTTAAGTAGTGATGTTATGTAACCAAAATCCAACATCTTCCAAACTCACATCCTGATGTCAAATTGACGTAAATTACCAACATTAAGCTGTAAGGTATGGTGACCAAATCCCAACGTCTGATAAACGTCTGGATTTTAACGTCAGTTCAACCTGCCATTCTAACATCAATAGACGTTGATAATTTGTTGGTTTTAAGTAGTGATGTTATGTAACCAAAATCCAACATCTTCCAAACGTCACATCCTGATGTTAAATTGACGTAAATTACCAACATTAAGCTGTAAGGTATGGTGACCAAATCCCAACGTCTGATAAACATCTGAATTTTAACGTCAGTTCAACCTGCCGTTCTAACATCAATAGACGTTGATAATTTGTTGGTTTTAAGTAGTGATGTTATGTAACCAAAATCCAACATCTTCCAAACGTCACATCCTGATGTCAAATTTACATAAATTACCAACATTAAGCTGTAAGGTATGGTGACCAAATCCCAACGTCTGATAAACGTCTGAATTTTAACGTCAGTTCAACCTGCCATTCTAACATCAATAGACGTTGATAATTTGTTGGTTTTAAGTAGTGATGTTATGTAACCAAAATCCAACATCTTCCAAACGTCACATCCTGATGTCAAATTTACATAAATTACCAACATTAAGCTGTAAAGTATGGTGACCAAATCCCAACGTCTGATAAACGTCTGAATTTTAACGTCAGTTCAACCTGCCATTTTAACATCAATAGACGTTGATAATTTGTTGGTTTTAAGTAGTGATGTTATGTAACCAAAATCCAACATCTTCCAAACGTCACATCCTGATGTCAAATTGACGTAAATTACCAACATTAAGCTGTAAGGTACGGTGACCAAATCCCAACGTCTGGTAAACATCTGAATTTTAACGTCAGTTCAACTTGCCATTCTAACATCAATAGACGTTGATAATTTGTTGGTTTTAAGTAGTGATGTTATGTAACCAAAATCCAACATCTTCCAAACGTCACATCCTGATGTCCAATTGACCTAAATTACCAACATTAAGCTGTAAGGTACGGTGACCAAATCCCAACGTCTGATAAACGTCTGAATTTTAACATCAGTTCAACTTGCCATTCTAACATCAATAGACGTTGATAATTTGTTGGTTTTAAGTAGTGATGTTATGTAACCAAAATCCAACATCTTCCAAACGTCACATCCTGATGTCAAATTGACGTAAATTACCATCATTAAGCTGTAAAGTATGGTGACCAAATCCCAACGTCTGATAAAAATCTGAATTTTAACGTCAGTTCAACCTGCCATTCTAACATCAATAGACGTTGATAATTTGTTGATTTTAAGTAGTGATGTTATGTACCCAAAATCCAACATCTTCCGAACGTCACATCCTGATGTCAAATTGACGTAAATTACCAACATTAAGCTGTAAGGTATGGTGACCAAATCCCAACGTCTGATAAACGTCTGGATTTTAACGTCAGTTCAACCTGCCATTCTAACATCAATAGACGTTGATAATTTGTTGGTTTTAAGTAGTGATGTTATGTAACCAAAATCCAACATCTTCCAAACGTCACATCCTGATGTCAAATTGACGTAAATTACCAACATTAAACTGTAAGGTATGGTGACCAAATCCCAACGTCTGAATTTTAACGTCAGTTCAACCTGCCATTCTAACATCAATAGACGTTGATAATTTGTTGGTTTTAAGTAGTGATGTTATGTAACCAAAATCCAACATCTTCCAAACTCACATCTTGATGTCAAATTGACGTAAATTACCAACATTAAGCTGTAAGGTATGGTGACCAAATCCCAACGTCTGATAAACGTCTGGATTTTAACGTCAGTTCAACCTGCCATTCTAACATCAATAGACGTTGATAATTTGTTGGTTTTAAGTAGTGATGTTATGTAACCAAAATCCAACATCTTCCAAACGTCACATCCTGATGTTAAATTGACGTAAATTACCAACATTAAGCTGTAAGGTATGGTGACCAAATCCCAACGTCTGATAAACATCTGAATTTTAACGTCAGTTCAACCTGCTGTTCTAACATCAATAGACGTTGATAATTTGTTGGTTTTAAGTAGTGATGTTATGTAACCAAAATCCAACATCTTCCAAACGTCACATCCTGATGTCAAATTGACGTAAATTACCAACATTAAACTGTAAGGTATGGTGACCAAATCCCAACGTCTGAATTTTAACGTCAGTTCAACCTGCCATTCTAACATCAATAGACGTTGATAATTTGTTGGTTTTAAGTAGTGATGTTATGTAACCAAAATCCAACATCTTCCAAACTCACATCTTGATGTCAAATTGACGTAAATTACCAACATTAAGCTGTAAGGTATGGTGACCAAATCCCAACGTCTGATAAACGTCTGGATTTTAACGTCAGTTCAACCTGCCGTTCTAACATCAATAGACGTTGATAATTTGTTGGTTTTAAGTAGTGATGTTATGTAACCAAAATCCAACATCTTCCAAACGTCACATCCTGATGTCAAATTGACGTAAATTACCAACATTAAACTGTAAGGTATGGTGACCAAATCCCAACGTCTGAATTTTAACGTCAGTTCAACCTGCCATTCTAACATCAATAGACGTTGATAATTTGTTGGTTTTAAGTAGTGATGTTATGTAACCAAAATCCAACATCTTCCAAACTCACATCTTGATGTCAAATTGACGTAAATTACCAACATTAAGCTGTAAGGTATGGTGACCAAATCCCAACGTCTGATAAACGTCTGGATTTTAACGTCAGTTCAACCTGCCATTCTAACATCAATAGACGTTGATAATTTGTTGGTTTTAAGTAGTGATGTTATGTAACCAAAATCCAACATCTTCCAAACGTCACATCCTGATGTCAAATTGACGTAAATTACCAACATTAAGCTGTAAGGTACGGTGACCAAATCCCAACGTCTGGTAAACATCTGAATTTTAACGTCAGTTCAACTTGCCATTCTAACATCAATAGACGTTGATAATTTGTTGGTTTTAAGTAGTGATGTTATGTAACCAAAATCCAACATCTTCCAAACGTCACATCCTGATGTCCAATTGACCTAAATTACCAACATTAAGCTGTAAGGTACGGTGACCAAATCCCAACGTCTGATAAACGTCTGAATTTTAACATCAGTTCAACTTGCCATTCTAACATCAATAGACGTTGATAATTTGTTGGTTTTAAGTAGTGATGTTATGTAACCAAAATCCAACATCTTCCAAACGTCACATCCTGATGTCAAATTGACGTAAATTACCATCATTAAGCTGTAAAGTATGGTGACCAAATCCCAACGTCTGATAAAAATCTGAATTTTAACGTCAGTTCAACCTGCCATTCTAACATCAATAGACGTTGATAATTTGTTGATTTTAAGTAGTGATGTTATGTACCCAAAATCCAACATCTTCCGAACGTCACATCCTGATGTCAAATTGACGTAAATTACCAACATTAAGCTGTAAGGTATGGTGACCAAATCCCAACGTCTGATAAACGTCTGGATTTTAACGTCAGTTCAACCTGCCATTCTAACATCAATAGACGTTGATAATTTGTTGGTTTTAAGTAGTGATGTTATGTAACCAAAATCCAACATCTTCCAAACGTCACATCCTGATGTCAAATTGACGTAAATTACCAACATTAAACTGTAAGGTATGGTGACCAAATCCCAACGTCTGATAAACGTCTGAATTTTAACATCAGTTCAACCTGCCATTCTAACATCAATAGACGTTGATAATTTGTTGGTTTTAAGTAGTGATGTTATGTAACCAAAATCCAACATCTTCCAAATGTCACATCCTGATGTCAAATTGACGTAAATTACCAACATTAAACTGTAAGGTATGGTGACCAAATCCCAACGTCTGATAAACGTCTGGATTTTAACGTCAGTTCAACCTGCCATTCTAACATCAATAGACGTTGATAATTTGTTGGTTTTAAGTAGTGATGTTATGTAACCAAAATCCAACATCTTCCAAACGTCACATCCTGATGTCAAATTGACGTAAATTACCAACATTAAACTGTAAGGTATGTTGACCAAATCCCAACGTCTGAATTTTAACGTCAGTTCAACCTGCCATTCTAACATCAATAGACGTTGATAATTTGTTGGTTTTAAGTAGTGATGTTATGTAACCAAAATCCAACATCTTCCAAACTCACATCCTGATGTCAAATTGACGTAAATTACCAACATTAAGCTGTAAGGTATGGTGACCAAATCCCAACGTCTGATAAACGTCTGGATTTTAACGTCAGTTCAACCTGCCATTCTAACATCAATAGACGTTGATAATTTGTTGGTTTTAAGTAGTGATGTTATGTAACCAAAATCCAACATCTTCCAAACGTCACATCCTGATGTTAAATTGACGTAAATTACCAACATTAAGCTGTAAGGTATGGTGACCAAATCCCAACGTCTGATAAACATCTGAATTTTAACGTCAGTTCAACCTGCCGTTCTAACATCAATAGACGTTGATAATTTGTTGGTTTTAAGTAGTGATGTTATGTAACCAAAATCCAACATCTTCCAAACGTCACATCCTGATGTCAAATTTACATAAATTACCAACATTAAGCTGTAAAGTATGGTGACCAAATCCCAACGTCTGATAAACGTCTGAATTTTAACGTCAGTTCAACCTGCCATTTTAACATCAATAGACGTTGATAATTTGTTGGTTTTAAGTAGTGATGTTATGTAACCAAAATCCAACATCTTCCAAACGTCACATCCTGATGTCAAATTGACGTAAATTACCAACATTAAGCTGTAAGGTACGGTGACCAAATCCCAACGTCTGGTAAACATCTGAATTTTAACGTCAGTTCATCTTGCCATTCTAACATCAATAGACGTTGATAATTTGTTGGTTTTAATTTGTGATGTTATGTAACCAAAATCCAACATCTTCCAAACGTCACATCCTGATGTCAAATTGACGTAAATTACCAACATTAAGCTGTAAGGTATGGTGACCAAATCCCAACGTCTGATAAACGTCTGGATTTTAACGTCAGTTCAACCTGCCATTCTAACATCAATAGACGTTGATAATTTGTTGGTTTTAAGTAGTGATGTTATGTAACCAAAATCCAACATCTTCCAAACGTCACATCCTGATGTCAAATTGACGTAAATTACCAACATTAAACTGTAAGGTATGGTGACCAAATCCCAACGTATGATAAACGTCTGAATTTTAACGTCAGTTCAACCTGCCATTCTAACATCAATAGACGTTGATAATTTGTTGGTTTTAAGTAGTGATGTTATGTAACCAAAATCCAACATCTTCCAAACGTCACATCCTGATGTCAAATTGACGTAAATTACCAACATTAAACTGTAAGGTATGGTGACCAAATCCCAACGTCTGATAAACGTCTGAATTTTAACATCAGTTCAACCTGCCATTCTAACATCAATAGACGTTGATAATTTGTTGGTTTTAATTTGTGATGTTATGTAACCAAAATCCAACATCTTCCAAACGTCACATCCTGATGTCAAATTGACGTAAATTACCAACATTAAACTGTAAGGTATGGTGACCAAATCCCAACGTCTGAATTTTAACGTCAGTTCAACCTGCCATTCTAACATCAATAGACGTTGATAATTTGTTGGTTTTAAGTAGTGATGTTATGTAACCAAAATCCAACATCTTCCAAACTCACATCCTGATGTCAAATTGACGTAAATTACCAACATTAAGCTGTAAGGTATGGTGACCAAATCCCAACGTCTGATAAACGTCTGGATTTTAACGTCAGTTCAACCTGCCATTCTAACATCAATAGACGTTGATAATTTGTTGGTTTTAAGTAGTGATGTTATGTAACCAAAATCCAACATCTTCCAAACGTCACATCCTGATGTTAAATTGACGTAAATTACCAACATTAAGCTGTAAGGTATGGTGACCAAATCCCAACGTCTGATAAACATCTGAATTTTAACGTCAGTTCAACCTGCCGTTCTAACATCAATAGACGTTGATAATTTGTTGATTTTAAGTAGTGATGTTATGTACCCAAAATCCAACATCTTCCGAACGTCACATCCTGATGTCAAATTGACGTAAATTACCAACATTAAGCTGTAAGGTATGGTGACCAAATCCCAACGTCTGATAAACGTCTGGATTTTAACGTCAGTTCAACCTGCCATTCTAACATCAATAGACGTTGATAATTTGTTGGTTTTAAGTAGTGATGTTATGTAACCAAAATCCAACATCTTCCAAACGTCACATCCTGATGTCAAATTGACGTAAATTACCAACATTAAACTGTAAGGTATGGTGACCAAATCCCAACGTCTGATAAACGTCTGAATTTTAACATCAGTTCAACCTGCCATTCTAACATCAATAGACGTTGATAATTTGTTGGTTTTAAGTAGTGATGTTATGTAACCAAAATCCAACATCTTCCAAATGTCACATCCTGATGTCAAATTGACGTAAATTACCAACATTAAACTGTAAGGTATGGTGACCAAATCCCAACGTCTGATAAACGTCTGGATTTTAACGTCAGTTCAACCTGCCATTCTAACATCAATAGACGTTGATAATTTGTTGGTTTTAAGTAGTGATGTTATGTAACCAAAATCCAACATCTTCCAAACGTCACATCCTGATGTCAAATTGACGTAAATTACCAACATTAAACTGTAAGGTATGTTGACCAAATCCCAACGTCTGAATTTTAACGTCAGTTCAACCTGCCATTCTAACATCAATAGACGTTGATAATTTGTTGGTTTTAAGTAGTGATGTTATGTAACCAAAATCCAACATCTTCCAAACTCACATCCTGATGTCAAATTGACGTAAATTACCAACATTAAGCTGTAAGGTATGGTGACCAAATCCCAACGTCTGATAAACGTCTGGATTTTAACGTCAGTTCAACCTGCCATTCTAACATCAATAGACGTTGATAATTTGTTGGTTTTAAGTAGTGATGTTATGTAACCAAAATCCAACATCTTCCAAACGTCACATCCTGATGTTAAATTGACGTAAATTACCAACATTAAGCTGTAAGGTATGGTGACCAAATCCCAACGTCTGATAAACATCTGAATTTTAACGTCAGTTCAACCTGCCGTTCTAACATCAATAGACGTTGATAATTTGTTGGTTTTAAGTAGTGATGTTATGTAACCAAAATCCAACATCTTCCAAACGTCACATCCTGATGTCAAATTTACATAAATTACCAACATTAAGCTGTAAAGTATGGTGACCAAATCCCAACGTCTGATAAACGTCTGAATTTTAACGTCAGTTCAACCTGCCATTTTAACATCAATAGACGTTGATAATTTGTTGGTTTTAAGTAGTGATGTTATGTAACCAAAATCCAACATCTTCCAAACGTCACATCCTGATGTCAAATTGACGTAAATTACCAACATTAAGCTGTAAGGTACGGTGACCAAATCCCAACGTCTGGTAAACATCTGAATTTTAACGTCAGTTCAACTTGCCATTCTAACATCAATAGACGTTGATAATTTGTTGGTTTTAATTTGTGATGTTATGTAACCAAAATCCAACATCTTCCAAACGTCACATCCTGATGTCAAATTGACGTAAATTACCAACATTAAGCTGTAAGGTATGGTGACCAAATCCCAACGTCTGATAAACGTCTGGATTTTAACGTCAGTTCAACCTGCCATTCTAACATCAATAGACGTTGATAATTTGTTGGTTTTAAGTAGTGATGTTATGTAACCAAAATCCAACATCTTCCAAACGTCACATCCTGATGTCAAATTGACGTAAATTACCAACATTAAACTGTAAGGTATGCTGACCAAATCCCAACGTATGATAAACGTCTGAATTTTAACGTCAGTTCAACCTGCCATTCTAACATCAATAGACGTTGATAATTTGTTGGTTTTAAGTAGTGATGTTATGTAACCAAAATCCAACATCTTCCAAACGTCACATCCTGATGTCAAATTGACGTAAATTACCAACATTAAACTGTAAGGTATGGTGACCAAATCCCAACGTCTGATAAACGTCTGAATTTTAACATCAGTTCAACCTGCCATTCTAACATCAATAGACGTTGATAATTTGTTGGTTTTAAGTAGTGATGTTATGTAACCAAAATCCAACATCTTCCAAACGTCACATCCTGATGTCAAATTGACGTAAATTACCAACATTAAACTGTAAGGTATGGTGACCAAATCCCAACGTCTGATAAACGTCTGGATTTTAACGTCAGTTCAACCTGCCATTCTAACATCAATAGACGTTGATAATTTGTTGGTTTTAAGTAGTGATGTTATGTAACCAAAATCCAACATCTTCCAAACGTCACATCCTGATGTCAAATTGACGTAAATTACCAACATTAAACTGTAAGGTATGGTGACCAAATCCCAACGTCTGAATTTTAACGTCAGTTCAACCTGCCATTCTAACATCAATAGACGTTGATAATTTGTTGGTTTTAAGTAGTGATGTTATGTAACCAAAATCCAACATCTTCCAAACTCACATCCTGATGTCAAATTGACGTAAATTACCAACATTAAGCTGTAAGGTATGGTGACCAAATCCCAACGTCTGATAAACGTCTGGATTTTAACTTCAGTTCAACCTGCCATTCTAACATCAATAGACGTTGATAATTTGTTGGTTTTAAGTAGTGATGTTATGTAACCAAAATCCAACATCTTCCAAACGTCACATCCTGATGTTAAATTGACGTAAATTACCAACATTAAGCTGTAAGGTATGGTGACCAAATCCCAACGTCTGATAAACATCTGAATTTTAACGTCAGTTCAACCTGCCGTTCTAACATCAATAGACGTTGATAATTTGTTGGTTTTAAGTAGTGATGTTATGTAACCAAAATCCAACATCTTCCAAACGTCACATCCTGATGTCAAATTTACATAAATTACCAACATTAAGCTGTAAGGTATGGTGACCAAATCCCAACGTCTGATAAACGTCTGAATTTTAACGTCAGTTCAACCTGCCATTCTAACATCAATAGACGTTGATAATTTGTTGGTTTTAAGTAGTGATGTTATGTAACCAAAATCCAACATCTTCCAAACGTCACATCCTGATGTCAAATTTACATAAATTACCAACATTAAGCTGTAAAGTATGGTGACCAAATCCCAACGTCTGATAAACGTCTGAATTTTAACGTCAGTTCAACCTGCCATTTTAACATCAATAGACGTTGATAATTTGTTGGTTTTAAGTAGTGATGTTATGTAACCAAAATCCAACATCTTCCAAACGTCACATCCTGATGTCAAATTGACGTAAATTACCAACATTAAGCTGTAAGGTACGGTGACCAAATCCCAACGTCTGGTAAACATCTGAATTTTAACGTCAGTTCAACTTGCCATTCTAACATCAATAGACGTTGATAATTTGTTGGTTTTAAGTAGTGATGTTATGTAACCAAAATCCAACATCTTCCAAACGTCACATCCTGATGTCCAATTGACCTAAATTACCAACATTAAGCTGTAAGGTACGGTGACCAAATCCCAACGTCTGATAAACGTCTGAATTTTAACATCAGTTCAACTTGCCATTCTAACATCAATAGACGTTGATAATTTGTTGGTTTTAAGTAGTGATGTTATGTAACCAAAATCCAACATCTTCCAAACGTCACATCCTGATGTCAAATTGACGTAAATTACCATCATTAAGCTGTAAAGTATGGTGACCAAATCCCAACGTCTGATAAAAATCTGAATTTTAACGTCAGTTCAACCTGCCATTCTAACATCAATAGACGTTGATAATTTGTTGATTTTAAGTAGTGATGTTATGTACCCAAAATCCAACATCTTCCGAACGTCACATCCTGATGTCAAATTGACGTAAATTACCAACATTAAGCTGTAAGGTATGGTGACCAAATCCCAACGTCTGATAAACGTCTGGATTTTAACGTCAGTTCAACCTGCCATTCTAACATCAATAGACGTTGAAAATTTGTTGGTTTTAATTTGTGATGTTATGTAACCAAAATCCAACATCTTCCAAACATCACATCCTGATGTCAAATTGACGTAAATTACCAACATTAAGCTGTAAGTTATGGAGACCAAATCCCAACGTTTGATAAACGTCTGAATTTTAACGTCAGTTCAACCTGCCATTCAAACATCAATAGACGTTGATAATTTGTTGGTTTTAATTTGTGATGTTATGTAACCAAAATCCAACATCCTCCAAACATCACATCCTGATGTCAAATTGACGTAAATTACCAACATTAAGCTGTAAGGTATGGTGACCAAATCCCAACGTCTGATAAACATCTGAATTTTAACGTCAGTTCAACCTGCCGTTCTAACATCAATAGACGTTGATAATTTGTTGGTTTTAATTTGTGATGTTATGTAACCAAAATCCAACATCCTCCAAACATCACATCCTGATGTCAAATTGACGTAAATTACCAACATTAAGCTGTAAAGTATGGTGACCAAATCCCAACGTCTGATAAACGTCTGAATTTTAACGTCAGTTCAACCTGCCATTTTAACATCAATAGACGTTGATAATTTGTTGGTTTTAAGTAGTGATGTTATGTAACCAAAATCCAACATCTTCCAAACGTCACATCCTGATGTCAAATTGACGTAAATTACCAACATTAAGCTGTAAGGTATGGTGACCAAATCCCAACGTCTGGTAAACATCTGAATTTTAACGTCAGTTCAACTTGCCATTCTAACATCAATAGACGTTGATAATTTGTTGGTTTTAAGTAGTGATGTTATGTAACCAAAATCCAACATCTTCCAAACGTCACATCCTGATGTCCAATTGACCTAAATTACCAACATTAAGCTGTAAGGTACGGTGACCAAATCCCAACGTCTGATAAACGTCTGAATTTTAACATCAGTTCAACTTGCCATTCTAACATCAATAGACGTTGATAATTTGTTGGTTTTAAGTAGTGATGTTATGTAACCAAAATCCAACATCTTCCAAACGTCACATCCTGATGTCAAATTGACGTAAATTACCATCATTAAGCTGTAAAGTATGGTGACCAAATCCCAACGTCTGATAAAAATCTGAATTTTAACGTCAGTTCAACCTGCCATTCTAACATCAATAGACGTTGATAATTTGTTGATTTTAAGTAGTGATGTTATGTACCCAAAATCCAACATCTTCCGAACGTCACATCCTGATGTCAAATTGACGTAAATTACCAACATTAAGCTGTAAGGTATGGTGACCAAATCCCAACGTCTGATAAACGTCTGGATTTTAACGTCAGTTCAACCTGCCATTCTAACATCAATAGACGTTGAAAATTTGTTGGTTTTAATTTGTGATGTTATGTAACCAAAATCCAACATCTTCCAAACATCACATCCTGATGTCAAATTGACGTAAATTACCAACATTAAGCTGTAAGTTATGGAGACCAAATCCCAACGTTTGATAAACGTCTGAATTTTAACGTCAGTTCAACCTGCCATTCAAACATCAATAGACGTTGATAATTTGTTGGTTTTAATTTGTGATGTTATGTAACCAAAATCCAACATTCTCCAAACATCACATCCTGATGTCAAATTGACGTAAATTACCAACATTAAGCTGTAAGTTATGGAGACCAAATCCCAACGTTTGATAAACGTCTGAATTTTAACGTCAGTTCAACCTGCCATTCTAACATCAATAGACGTTGAAAATTTGTTGGTTTTAATTTGTGATGTTATGTAACCAAAATCCAACATCTTCCAAACGTCACATCCTGATGTCAAATTGACGTAAATTACCAACATTAAGTTGTAAGGTATGGTGACCAAATCCCAACATCTGATAAACGTCTGGATTTTAACGTCAGTTCAACCTGCCATTCTAACATCAATAGACGTTGATAATTTGTTGGTTTTAAGTAGTGATGTTATGTAACCAAAATCCAACATTTTCCAAACATCACATCCTGATGTCAAGCTGATATAAAAAAATGCCAACTTTAAGTTATAATATAGGGTGACCAAAACCCAACGCCTGGTAAACATTAGACTAATATCAATAGACATTGATATTTTGTTGGTTTTAGGTCATGGGGTTTAGTACTTAAAATTTAACGTCATCTTGATGTAAAATACCTACATTTATTTGTTAGGTATTGGTAATAAAAACCCAGTGTATGATAAACATCATAATCTAAATGTCAACTCAATGTGACATTCTAACAATATTGGATATACTTAGTTGGTTTAAGATGCAACATTCATTCATTCATTTATTAAATGTAACTGCTTATCCACTTTAGGGTTGCAGTGGGTCCGGAGCCTACCTGGAATCAGTGGGGCACTTTTCCTTCACAGTGCGACACACACTCATTCACACACTTATACCTATGGACAGTTTTGAGTAGCCAACTGAGCTACCAACATGTGTTTTTGGACCATGGGAGTAAATTGGAACACCCGGAGAAAACCCACATGAACACAGGGAAAACACACCCAACTAATCACAGACAGTCATGCGGAGCAGGGTTCGAACCTACAGCTGCAGCACCCTAGATTTGTGTGACAGCAACACTACCTGTTGCAGTCCCAAGTTGAATTTTATAAAAAATTCCAAACATCATTCTGATACTCTACCATACTGAAATTAATTAATTAATTAATTCATTGTCTGTAACCGCTAATCCAGTTCAGGGTCGCAGTGGGTCCTGAGCCTACTCAGAATCACTGGGAGCAAGGCAGGAACACACCCTGGAGGGGTCGCCAGTCCTTCGCAGGGTGACACACACTCATACATTCACACCTATGGACACTTTTGAGTCACCAATCCACCTAACAACATGTGTTTTTGGACCTTGGAAGGAAACCTGAACACCTGGAGGAAACCCCCGTAGACACAGGAAAAACACACCAAACTACTCACAGTCACCTGCCGCATCAGGACCCTAGAGCTGTGTGACAGCGACAGTACCTGCAGCACCATCGTGCTGCCCCAAGCTGCAATGTTAAGAAACCAAAATGCAGTGTGTTCAAAACATTATTCTAATGCCATATTGACATAACATAACAAAATTCAGTTGTGAGATACCATGACCAAAATGTAAAATTATAGAATAAGAAATCATTAAAATCATTTAAAATTAGTTTAAAGAGATCAAAAACTACTGAGATGTTCTTAAGTGGGCAATAATCTGAGCGGTCCAATGGTGGACCAGCAGTGGCCTACCATCAGTGGGTTACCAACATTTTCAAGCCATTTGATAGGTATATGCTTGCCGTCTTAAGAATACAAAACACACTATAAATAAATGCTGTATCGAGTTTGCTACTGTATTGTAATGTATTTTTGAATACAGTATTTTACTGTGTATTGTAATGTATCTTGGGTAACAGACTGGAAGCAGCAATGAAGCTAGCTTTACAGTATTTCACTGTATTGTGAGCTGGGGAGGCTGAGGACTGCAAATGGCATCTAAAGGTGAGTAACTTATTTACACCATTTATTTATCACTTATTTTATTGTTTTGACAACGTAAATATAGCTTAGTTCCAAAATTACATTCGTAATTACATTAGTTCCAAAATACCCCCCCCCCCCTTGGGCAATGGTACAATTTATTTTTGTAACGTCAGTTGCAGGCCTCACTACAAAACAAAACCAGAACAGGACAAGTGAATACTTTTCGTCCAAATAAAAAAAGAGAAAGAATTGTGTTTTTTCATTTAGTTACACCGCGACCCTGAAATGGACAAGCTTAAAAGATGATGATGATAATGATGATGATTTGTGTTAATATTGTTTTATTTTATTTAAATTATTTTGTTGAGGGTGGGGCGGTTAGCGAGAACGGGGCTAACGGTTCCCTGGGGGCGGGGTGACGAGAACAGAGACGGAGAGAAAGAGACAAAACGTATTCAGAGGCTGCAAGCGTCATCGTACTTTAGGGATTTTGGAACAAAAGTAATGAGTAAATGTATGTTTTAATCATACAGCTCTAAACGTTTCCAACCACATTGTCTTGGTACTGCTTTTTAGCAAGATAGATGGTGCTAGTTATGATAGCCGCGAACATTTAACCAGATAACTCCTGTGGAATTTGCACACTTGTTTGCTCCCAAAAAATTTTAATGTTTTATCGTCGCAGATATCGTCAACTGGCGTTTCCCCCCTCAAATTAGTCCGTTGGAGGGGATTGAAGCCGGAGACATCACCAGTTTTGTGACGGCTTACAAGCAGGAGGCTGAGGGAAAGGTAGGAGAGAAGAGGCGGGAAGAAAACAAAGAGAGGGCTCTGCTCCATTGAAACAGGCTGCCGGTGAAAGTACGGGTCAGTCGTAGCATTATTTATTTATATTTAGCGTAGTAGAGAACGATAATTTGACTGTACAAACAATTGTAAACTCAAAGTCCAGTTTTGGGCTTCTTGCGGGTACTATTCGAGTTCTAGTTAGCTAGCAGAGTAATGCTTTTTAAAGAAGAGAACGGAGGGAAATATAAACATAGAGATGGACAGGGATTCTGGTCATTGATATTGGTCAGTTTGGTAAAATTAGCTACGTTCATTATAACAGAGAGTTGTAAACGTAGATGTTGTAGACATTGTAAACATGTAATGTTAGCTACAGACAAACTCCATTCCAGATTATTAGCTAATATATATTTGGAGTGTCAGGTGTGAATGAGGTACAATATGGGGGGAGTGAAATAGATTTTACTTTGTGCTGTGTTGAGAATTATAGACTACTGTATTTTGCTGCAGAATTTTGAGCTCCATTCTACGGAGCCCCTAAAGGGATTGGGGGAAAAAATTAAAAAAAGACTATTGTATTTGCGAGGTAACGCAATTGTGTTTGCGAAGGAACGCCAAAGTCTTTTTTTCCCCAGTCCCTTTAGGGGCTCCGTAACAAAGACAATTGTGTATCATAAAACATTTACAAAGGAGCGCAACGTATTTGCGAGGGAATGCAATAATGTTTGCAAGGGAACACAAAATCAATAGTCTTTTTTTAATTTTTCCCCCAGTCCCTTTAGGGGCTCCATACCATTCCAAATCTGATTTCAGACTCCCATTTTTGTTATTTAGTTTATATAGAGTGTACATTTTAATTGTTTATCAGAGTTTAAGAGTATTGCATTTAAAGTGTCTAAATACTAAATGTTGGCTACCAGTTCTGTGATCACAAATGTAGTGTGTTGGTTTTTGTAATGCATATGAAATGACATCTTATTTCTCTGTACTATATGTTTTAAATGTGGAGAGTCTCGTCGTGCCATGACTTTCAGGAAGTTGGCTGCATTTAAGGCTCACATTTACAGGTATCATTAAAACAGGAAAACTGAAACTAGACCTAGGCTATATCATATAGGTTTTAATTTGACATGTCATTGAAAACTGCAATGGTAAATGTTGAAGACTTAAAATAATTTATATTCTCATCATTTAGGCAAGTGCCACAGTTGCTGATTTTGAAACCCTTAACCTGCTTGTGAGTCCTCTGATTTTTATTCTGGGTATGTATATATAATTGCAAGATACTCCAGAATGACAAAAGTTTAACATTTGAATTAATTACAGTGGAATTTTTGACCAATGCAAGATATTTGCTGACAGTGGAAGGACAAGTGACCTATGTTTGCTCAAGCCTCCATTAATTTCTGGAAAGGCAGCCCTATTCACCTTGTACTAAAATTTCAATTTCCAATATCGACAGGAAATTTCTTTCTTTCTCTCTCTCTACTTGTTTACTTCCTTCTCTGAATTAAACTAGCCTCTATTTCATGTTATCTTACCTGTAATTAAAAGTATTATTATATATAAAAACCTTGAAATATGATAACTTTATTGATGCAGAAACCCCATGTATGAAAATGGATTAAAAAATTCTAAAATTATCTGAAGGTAATTGCTTTTTAATATTTTGACCCGTTTCTGTTGGATAATTCTTTATGAAATTATTATGAAGGGCAGTTACTGTTTACTGTCATTCATTCATCTGTTGCAACCATTTAATTCTAATCAGGGTCATTGTGGGAATCATTTGATGCAGTTGAAATTTGTGCTTTTGATATGTGAAATTAAAGGTCAAATACAGGATTTTCTGATTACTATGATACATTGAAATATTGCATAGCATATCAGTATACATGGCTTTTAGATCAGGTATCAAATTGAAATTGCAGTACTTTTGGGAAAAAAAATGGTTTTGTTGAGTTCGTATTAATATCTATCCTCAGTCTTCACTACAAAAAGTGTGAGCAAGCGACAACTAGGGCTGGGCGATATGACCAAAAATTCATATCTCGATATGCCTAAAAGAAATGGAGATATATGATACGATATGACATTATGAAAGCCATAACAAAATACAATGTCAAAGTATTAGTGTTTATTTTTAGCACCAAATAGGACATGCTGCATTATCTAACTGTAATTATTAATGTAATTCACCCTTTACCTCACTCATTTGCTCTGATTACTTGCAGAAAAATAAAAATAAACATAGCACAAAAAGTAAGAAAATTTGTGTCTGGTTGATTATTTCTTTGTTGTAACAGTACTTCTTGCCAATAAACCTTATACCATTACTGTTAATTTCTCTTTTAAATGGTGCTACATTTGTAAGAAACATGCTTTTGTGAGATGAGCAGTAGAGCTGAGTATGTGGATTGCGACAGTGAAAAATTTGTCAAATACTCACTGCCAGTGCCAAACAGCTTATTTTGTGTAATGGTGTGATGTGGCATCTCCTTCACTTGAAAAATGAGGTTTATCGTCATTGCAAGCAATCTCAATGCAGAAAAAGATATTGAGATGAAATTCTACAACCAGTGGCAATCCCATATCTCCACAGTCTGGGACCAAACTCTAACCTCCAAAATGACAACACTTGCCCCCACAGAGCGGTGTTTATCAGAGACTACCTCCAGAATTTGGTAGTGGAGAGGATGGAATGGCCTGCTAGCTCCTGACCTCAACCCCAATGAACACTTGTGGGATCAGCTTGGGCGTGCTGTTCATGCCACAGTGACCAACACAACCATATGTGTGACCAGCAGTGTGTAACCAGGATGGTGACCATCATGAAGAGAAAGTCCTGGGCTGTTTTGGCTGTTTATGGTTCTTCCACACGCTACTGAAGCTCCTATTTGTTAAAAGAATACATTGTTAAATTGCCAATATGTCTTGTTTCTTCAAACTTCAGTCAGCCAGTCACAACTCACCAAACGAGTCAATGGCAGAATAAACTCTTTGGCATTGGCAGAGAGGAATGGGCTAATGTTTCATTGGCACAACCCACATACTCATTTCTACTGCTCATCCCACAAATGCATGTTCCTTATAAATGTGGCACCATTTCAAAGGGAAATTAACATGATTCCAACAGTATAAGATTTATTGCCAAGAAACATTGTTACAACAAAGATATAATCTACCAAACAAAAATATCCTTATTTTTGTGCTATGTTTAGTTTTAAAAAATGTCTTGCCCATGATGTCATCTGATCTTCCCCTTACTGTATCCTCTTGTGTACAAAATTTTTATTGCAACTTTTTTGTACTTTTATTTCCACATGCTATGTTACTAACTGTGGATTTTTTATTTTTATAGACGCCTCATTGGTAAAAATTCCCAGGGGTGGTAAACGTAGAGAGCAACCAAGAAGTCCTGGACCATGCATCTGTGTGTATCCTTGCTTTAAAGAAACTGATGGACTTTGAATTAAATTTTATTTACAAACCGGATTCCAAAAAAGTTGGGCCACTAAACAAATTGTGAATAAAAACTGAATGCAATGATGTGGAGATGGCAAATGTCAATATTTTATTTTTAATAGAACACAGATGACAGATCAAAAGTTTAATCTGAGTAAATGTAACATTTAAAAAAAATATATGTTCATTCAAAATTTCACAGTGTCAACAAATCCCAACAAAGTTGGGACAAGTAGCAATAAGTGGCAAAAAGGAGGAAATTGAGCATATAACGAACAGCTGGAAGACCAATTAACAATAATTAGGTCAATTGACAACCTGATTGGGTATAAAAAGAGCTTCTCATGGTGTCAGTGTCTCTCTGAAGCCAAGATGGTAAGAGGATCACCAATTCCACCATTGTTGCGCAGAAAGATGTTTGCTGTGCAGCGATACCAGAATGGTGTTACCCAGTGTAAAAAAGCAAAGATTTTTAAGTTATCATCAACCGTGCATAACATCATCAAAAGATTCAGAGAATCTGGAACAATTGCTGTGCATAAGGGTCAAGGCCGTAAAACTCTACTAGATGCTTGTGATCTCCGGGCCCTTAAACATCACTGCACCTTGAACAGGAATGCCACTGTCAAGGAAATAAAAGAATGGGCTCAGAAATACTTCCAGAGAGCATTGTCAGTGAACACAATCCACCGTGCCATCCGCCGTTGCCAGCTGAAACTCTACAGTGCAAAGAGGAAGCCATTTCTAAGCAAGCTCCACAAGCTCAGACATTTGCACTGGGCCAGGGGTCTTTTAAAATGGAGTGTGGCAAAATGGAAGACTGTTCTGTGGTCAGATGAGTCACGATTTGAAGTTCTTTATGGAACACTGGGACGCCATGTCATCCGGACCAGAGGACAGGATAACCCAAGTTGTTATCAACGCTCCGTTCAGAAGCCTGCATCACTGATGGTATGGGGTTGCATGAGTGCTTGTGGCATGGGCAGCTTGCGTGTCTGAAAAGGCACCATTAATGCAGAGAACTATGTTCAGGTTCAAAACATATGTTCAAAACATATGCTCAAAACATATGCTCCCGTCTAGACGTCATCTCTTTCAGGGAAGACCCTGCATTTTTCAACAAGATAATGCCAGACCACATTCTGCAGCAATCACATCATCATGGCTACGTAGGAGAAGGATCCGGGTACTGAAATGGCCAGCCTGCAGTCCAGATCTTTCACCTATAGAGAGCATTTGGCGCATCATAAAGAGGAAGGTGTGACAAAGAAGGCCCAAGAGGCCTGTATTAGACATGAATGGGAGAGCATTCCTATTTCTAAACTTGAGAAACTGGTCTCCTCTGTCCCCAGACATCTTTTGAGTGTTGTAAGAAGAAGGGGGGATGCCACACAGTGGTAAAAAATGGCCTTGTCCCAACTTTTTTGGGATTTGTTGATGCTATGAAATTTTGAAACAACACATTTTTCCCTTACAAATGATACATTATCTCAGTTTAAACTTTTGATCTGTGATTTGTGTTATATTCTGAATAAAATATTAGATGTTGGCACCTCCAAATCATTGCATTCAGTTTTTATTCACAATTTGTTTAGTGTCCCAACTTTTTTGGAATCCAGTTTGTATTTAAAGGGTCATGTTCAACACAAAACTGACTCTAAGTCAGTAACATGTTGGGTTCACTGATGATATTTGAAATACAAAGTTTTAGCAATCCAGATTACATATTTTTTATTACATTTTTCATGATGTTTTACGGTCACTATTTGTGTTGTCTGGTAAGATCAAAATTCATGTGATATAACGTAATGTTTTACTATAAAGATTTGGGCACCTTTCTTGTAATTCATCAAGGCAATAATGTAATTGGATATTGTGAAGTATTTTTGGTTAGAAAAAAAAGCAAATATCATAAGGGGCAAAAATATTAAGTTCAAGTAAAACATAAATGATTTGAACATGTTATGTAGTACTTGAAATTTGTCCACATTTTGCATATATTCAGTTTTAATAAAGCGTGTTACTGATTTTAATTCTGAATGTAGATTTGGACTTCTTTTGTGTATGTTATGGTTATAGTATTTTTAAAGTATTCATGCTTGGCAGACTTGATTTTTTTTTATTTAATAGTAACAATAATCTTAATACAAAAATATTACGTGCTGGTATTGTTCAGTATATATAAAGAATTGAATGTAATTTAGATACTGTTTGTAATTAGTGTTCCTCTGTAAAAAGGTATTGTTTCTGAAAAAGGCAGTAAATGGCTGGCAATTCTGCTGAAAATATTACTGTACATTTAAATATTTAGAGTAAAACATTGTATTATGCAATTACAGTAGTATTCTGTAAATTTTAAATACAATCTTGTTCCTGTACAAATGCAGTAATTGGCTGGAAACTCTGTTGCCAGGTATTTACTGTAAATCCTAATATTTACAGTTAAGTTTTATTCATTTACAGTAGTATTTTGTAAAGTTGAAATACATTAATGTTCCTGTAAATATACAGTAATTGTCTGGGAGCTCAGCTGACAGTTATTTACTGTAAATCAGTTTTTACAGTAAAGTATTGTATTATTTAATTACAGTAGTATGCTGTAAATGTGAAATACGGTAGTGTTGAGGCTCTATGTCACACCAGTGTTGGGTTTAGACGTCGACCCGATTTTCATTACAACTAAAACAACATTGGAGCTTGACGTCACCCGAATGTTAATTTTTGAGTAATATCTTACTTTGATTACTAACCATAATTCAATGTCTAAACTACATTGAGTCTTGATGTCACACCAATGTTGGGATTTGACGTCAACCCAAATTTTCATTTCCAACTAAAAATCAACATCTATACAACATTGGAGCATGACATCATCCTGACGTTGAATTTTGAGTAATATCTGACTTTGATTACTAACCATACTTCAACGTCTAACCAATGTTGGTTCTTGATGTCACATCAATGTTGGGTTTAGATGTCAACCCGAGTTTCATTTCCAACTAAAAATCAACATCTACACAACGTTGGAGTTTGACGTCATCCTGACGTTAATTTTTGAGTAATATCTGACTTTGATTACTAACCATATTTCAACGTCTAACCAACGTTGAGTCTTGACGTCACATCAATGTTGGGTTTAGACGTCAACCCGATTTTCATTTCCAACTAGAAATCAACATCTACACAACGTTGGAGTTTGACGTCATCCTGACGTTAATTTTTGAGTAATATCTGACTTTGATTACTAACCATATTTCAACGTCTAACCAACGTTGAGTCTTGACGTTACATCAATGTTGGGTTTAGACGTCAACCCGATTTTCATTTCCAACTAAAAATCAACATCTACACAACGTTGGAGTTTGACGTCATCCTGACGTTAATTTTTGAGTAATATCTGACTTTGATTACTAACCATATTTCAACGTCTAACCAACGTTGAGTCTTGACGTCACATCAATGTTGGGTTTAGACGTCAACCCGATTTTCATTTCCAACTAAAAATCAACATCTACACAACGTTGGAGTTTGACGTCATCCTGACGTTAATTTTTGAGTAATATCTGACTTTGATTACTAACCATATTTCAACGTCTAACCAACGTTGAGTCTTGACGTCACATCAATGTTGGGTTTAGACATCAACCCGATTTTCATTTCCAACTAAAAATCAACATCTACACAACATTGGAGTTTGACGTCATCCTGACGTTAATTTTTGAGTAATATCTGACTTTGATTACTAACCATATTTCAACGTCTAACCAACGTTGAGTCTTGACGTCACATTAATGTTGAGTTTAGACGTCAACCTGATTTTCATTTCCAACTAAAAATCAACGTCTGTCCAACGTTAGAGACCAACGCCTTTCTGACGTCAAATTGACGTCCTGTGTCTGCTGGGAACGCAAGTCATGCGAAAGGGGGCACTATAAATTGACTTCAGTTGCAATAGCACAAGTCAGCCACAGGGCTCCTGGTGAATTAAGGTTTGTGATTGCTTTGTTTAACAATCTTTCAAAATGTGTGAGAGAACAGTTTTAATCAAGTTTGAGTCTTTGTGTCTCTCTGCATTTTGCAGAGATTCTCCTGGGACCTTGGGTCATAAACGTCCTGGAGTGAGGTCTTACGAGCCTTCTCTGGATGCTAATCTCACATTCCGATCTTGGCTTGGTACAAGGAGGGGATGTCACTGAAAATCTCTGAAAACCAGCTAAGAGAGGCCTTTCAGCATAATAAGATAATTTGGCATATTAAGTCCCCAAAAAGTATAATATCTTTTTATTAAAATTAATAATCTGTTCATCTCCACTACAGGGATTAAACAGCTGTGCTCTAAGCCTTCATTTATTTACAAAGTGGATGACCCCAGGTCATCTGAACTGAAAGTCTAATGGACGGAGCTGCAGTAAATAAGAGAGACAGGACTTTCTCACACTTTACAAACAATACATTGTCTATAGTGCTTCTACATTGTGTACAGTCAACACTTCTCCCTAACCTTTTTATCTTTCTTTCTCTATGCTCCTGTAGGCATTTGGAGCGGTAAGTGAATGTTGTGTATTTCTACTGAAAGTTTGTGTAGTTTGTAAAGTCAGAGGAGAGTTTGAATCCAAGTCAAGCTCTCACATAAAATGCAGTTTCATCAGTTGCTGATGAATTCAATTCACTGCTGCATAATCCCATTGCACTGCAATGGGAAGTGCATGTGAAGTGACAGTGAAGTTTACTGATGGTGCCTCTGTTATGTCACTGTTCTTACGTGATTATGCAATATTTTGGGCATTACATCATCATCATCATCATTTTCACTAATTACATCATCATCATCATTACTGATTGCAGTAGCACAAAAGACACACTTAAACACATACTCACACACAGTATTTGTCTGAGTGCATTAGTCTCTACATGAGTAAATGGAATAACGAGGGTCAACATCAGTGACAGACTTGATTCCTATTTTTGAGATCCCCTCATCTCCTCCACTTCACTTCTTACGCCTCAAATTTCTGAACATTGAAATGTCCATATTCTCTGTTCTAGTGTGTAGTGTTCACATTAAACCTGTGTGTAAATTAAATTTCCTTTTCTGCTGTAATTCAGCTGATTTTTCATAGAGAAAGTTAGAGAGAGCTAAAACAGCAAATATCAAAATAAATCTACAGTTTTCATGGGAAATGCACTTTTTTAAAATATTTATTCATTTTGAAAATGGTCAGGATCACATTCCACTGATTAAGACATAATAATAAATCATAATTATACTAAATAAATCTTCATATTATACTATTCTCTTCCACAGGTGAACAGAGGTGAGTGTAACTGAGTGGATGATAAATGTCTGCTCTGATGCTGCTGCATTGATTTTTTTATGAAGAAGCTGTTTGTTGTAGAGACTGAATGTATTGCACTGTGCTTTGTATCAGAGCAGTTTCAGCTCAACATCATCAGCAGAGAGTGTTCCCTTCATACATTTCTGTACAATACAATAACACAAACACACACACCAGATAACTTATCTTATCACTGATACTGAGAGAGGTTCAGAATATTTTAGACTGAGCACTTTTGATATAAAATGAATGTGTTTAACGTGTTTAACAGCAGAGACATTTTTATGTCAGTGTTTCTATTTAATACTGTTCCATGACAGAAACACTGTTTAATAATGAAATAGAAGTGACTGATCGGCTGAAACATGGAGGAATGTGTTTATTACAGAGTGAAGTGAAGAAATCAAACAGGATTCAGACGATCAGAAAGTCAGACTTACTGAGGAACCCATCAGGAGAAGTTCTCTAAAGCTCCAGAGCAGCACGTCTCAAAGTACACACAAGATTTCACACTCTGAGCTCTTAGTGCTCTTTAATTTTATCTCTCCAACTAGATACTTAGAGAATAACAAGTTTTCAGTTACTGTTCCTTAGGGCTTCCACACATCTTCATGTGATTAAAAACTTATAGGTGAATCTGTTTGTGTTTTTAATGTATAGATTTTTAATGTTCTAATTTTGTTTGTAATCTGATTCTCCACACAGTCCACATTTCTCAGGTGAGCACATTATCTTCTAATATCTAATAATCTGAGTTAATATTATCTGTAGACATACAACTTAAAGTGTATAAAGTTGTGCACAGCATGTTGCTTTTCAAAATCTTTAAATGAATGTGCTTTGTTTGTTGGATGTTCATTTATCTTTCACTTTAAACAATTCTTTTCACTTTTTCCATTTCTCTTTCAATTTAAAATACTAGGGTTAGGGTTAGTTTGATCATAGCACAGTGTTTGCATTAAGTACTATGTTTATATATTTTTGGTTCAGTTTGACTCTGTTGGATCAGATCTTGTTCAAATATTGTCTGAGCATCTTCTTTCCTGCTGGTTTAAATGGCGCTGTTGACCCACACATCAACAATGATTTAAACAGGGACTCAGTTATTGTCCATATCTCAATGTCCCGGTTGAAGGACAGAACAAAACAACAAACAACCATGGACTGATGTAGACATGAGCAATCAACAAACACAGAAGCAGACATCTACACACAAGACCAAACACACACACAGGAGCACAGACAAGAAACACCTGGAAACACTAATGAAAGGGCAGTGCTAAGGCAGAGACTAAGACCGCTATCAGATCAGAGGAACAGATGCAGCAGGCACCGCGTTCGCTGGAGCAGTGGCAGCAAGTAGTCCTGCAATGATATCCACAGAGGCATGAGGCCCTGCATTGACATCCATGGAGGCAGGGGCTTGGACTGCTTGAAGGACAGGAGTTGCTAAAAGAGCACATGGCAAAGAAAACAGACAAAACAGAGCAGGACAGCACGAGACAGGACCAGAGCGTGACGTATTTATAATAATTTCATACATGAACCTTCACATCGTTTTATTCACTTTTACAGATCAACAGAGAATGGACAGAAGGGGAGAGAAAGAAAATAGAGGAATCTGCTCTGAGGACGGGTGAGTAATGAAAAGATACAAAATGAAAGCCATAGATTTAGATGCTCAGTTTATTTACTTAATTGAACAAACACATACTATAAAATAGCTTTGCACAGGTCACATTATCATTATTTTGATTTTTTTTTTCAAAATAAATTAAATGAAATAAATGTTATTATTCCTATTTATAAACATGTATACACTTATGTGAAACCAGTACAATAACCAGTTTGATCCTGAGTGTTATTTTAATGTGTTTCTCACAGAGTTAAAAGGACTGAAAGTCATTGTTAAAGACAGAGAGAGACTTTTAATGGAGAGAAATGAAGAACTGAGAAGACAAAGAAATTCAAGAGAAAGAAAAACTTCTGACAAATAACACAGAGACACTTCAGATGAAGGACAGAATGCTGCAGGAGAAAGACTCACTTCTTACAGAAACTAAAGAACAATTAGAACAAATGAGCAGAGAGCTGAAAGAGAAACAGAACAAGACACACAGCTAATGGAGAGAAAGACACAGCTTCAGGAGAAAGACACAGAGCTGGAGAATGTGAGGAAACTGCTGAGAGAGAAAGAGTTTCTACTGGAGGACACAATGAAAGAGGTGGACAGCTGTAAAAATCAACTGGAGACACAGAGAAAGTAGCTGCAGGAAAAGAGCAGCACACTCCAGAAAATGAAGATCCAACTAGAAGAACAGAAAACTGAAGTGAGTGAAAAAGACAAACAGCTTGAAGAGAAGGAGAGGATTGTAAGTGAGATACACACACAGCTAATGGAGAGAGTGCAGCATGTTAAAGAGAAAGACAGACATATAAAGGAGAGAAACAAGCTGCTGCAGAAAAGAACACATCGTCCATCATCAGCTCCAGTCTGGAGTACATACAGCAAGGAGTGAATTCTTACACAGTGTAAGTAACTGACCGGGTCACTTAAAATCATTTCTGCAATAAATAGGTTTTCAGAATATTTTTATTACTGTGAAGGTTTTTTCACACACTGTTTGTATTTAATGTAATTAAGGATTTGATTTATGATTTAAACAATATTATAAAGTGTATACTGTAGTTAATATTTTATAATATCTATCATTCTTGGTTTTTAAGTATTTGCTAGGTTTAATATTTTACTTAAGCCACAGTAGAGCTCTTCCTTCAGGAAGTAAATAATTACAACTTCTGAAATATGTGGAATATTCACTGATGCTCAGTAATAAATGAACCCCTTCATTCTTGTTGATCTGCAGTGAGTGGAGAGTCTCCTCCAGGGTCTGGTGGTGTATCAGAGCTGAGGCTGGTTCTACTGGGGAGGACTGGAAGTGGGAAGAGTGCAGCAGGAAACAGGCTCCTGGGCCGAGAAGAGAGGAGCAGGGCTGGAGCGTCTACAGTGAGGCAGCAGAGTGAGAGCAGACAGGGCCAGGTGGCTGGGAGGCAGGTGACTGTGGTGGACACTCCTGACTATTTCAGTCCTGGACTCTCTCTGGATGAGCTGAGACAGGACATGGGACTCTGTGTCCGTCTGTTGGCCCCAGGACCCCACGCCTTTCTCCTAGTCATACCAGTGAAGCAGACCTCAAGAGAGGAGAGAGACATGCTGCAGAAAATGGAGGAGATGTTTGGAGAGAGATGCTGGAGGAACACCATGATCCTCTTCACCGTCACTGATGAAGACCAAGAGAAGAAGATTGAAGAGTTTGTCCAGTTAGGAAGCCAGGAGGTCCAGAGCCTTGTGGAGAAATGTGGGAACAGCTTTCACTGTCTCAACATTAAGGAGAGTGGAGAGGGGTCTCAGGTCTCAGAGCTGCTGGAGAAGATCGAGAAGATGGTGGAAGGAAACAGAGAGAAGTTCTACAGCAGGATCTACCTGGAGACAGAAGCTCAGATCAGAGCAATGGAGACAAAGATCATGAAAGAAATTGAAAAAATGAGGGTGAAGGAAGAGAGAGAAATTAAAGAAAAACATGAAAAAGAGCTGCAGAACTTCCTGAGAAGGATAGAGGGAGCAGTACAAGAGCACGAAGGAGAGATAAAACATCTTAACAACAGAACAACTGACCTAGAGAGAAGAACGAAAGAAGAGAGGGATGAAGAGAAAAGGAGAGGACTGGAACGAGAGCTGGAGAGAGAGTTAGAGCGAAGGACAGAAATGGAAGAAAAAGTGAAGAGACTGAAAGAGAAGAGAGAAAGAGAGAGATGTGAGATAGAAGAGAGACACAGACAGGAGATGGAGAAGATCATGGAGTCGTATGAAGGAGAAGCCAGAGCTGAAGCAGACAGAAAGTTAATGATGATCC
The DNA here is from genome assembly GCF_029633855.1 of Hoplias malabaricus. NCBI lineage: Eukaryota > Metazoa > Chordata > Actinopteri > Characiformes > Erythrinidae > Hoplias > Hoplias malabaricus. Next base: position 35,363,233 of record NC_089801.1, on the reverse strand, counting down.
TGCTGCCTGAACTCCAGAGGGACATTTTTGCTTCAAAGTCAAGGATGCAGGAGGAGTTCAGCAGACAGATGGAGGAGAAGAACTTGGAGCTGGAGAAACTGAGAGAAAATTACTTAGAGCTTAGAAAGACTCCAGCTTCAGAAGCTAAAGCACAGCCCTCCCGGAGCAGTGGTGGATGGATGTGTTGTTTCTTGCCACAATGCACATGACAAGTTGTCATGTACAGACACACTGACCAATCAATAATTAAAATTTAAGTAATTGTGTAAGTTGCTGACCAGTTTACTGACATATCCACTTCAGTATAACTGTAGACCTTACAATAGCAGATTATAACTTTTATTACTTATAGCCATTTTATAAAGAAAGTTGTGGGGGTCACATGTTTTTGTTACAGGCTTTGTTCACACTGCAGGGTAAATCAAATTCTTTCTTGACTTTGAGTGTGAATAGTGACCAGAACCAGTGTCTATGTTTAAACAATAGTCACATGTGCTAGCATAGCTGTATTAGATGCTATGGCAATGAAGCTGGTGTGGTGTTGTTGGTGGGGTATAACATGAAAAACTGAGCACACTACCAACATAGACTACTGTCTGTGGATTTTTTTTATTCACAGTCACCATAATTTACTACTGGATAAAAACAACACCCACAGAACAGAAAGGTAGTGATTGTTGCCATGTTTGTTGTTGCAGTCACTGCATGTAATACAGTTAGCCAATGGATCTGGACCTGTCACATAATTAGTGATTGGTGGGATGGCGATGGTGGTAGTGATGTGGTCCCGGTGTCATGCTATTTTACATGATGTGGGTGAACTTTTGAGGTTTTTGCGACACACATTTAAAATAATCTGTTCCTATTGGGAGGCATATAACAAGCCTAGTTGGAGGTCCACTGGTGTTTAGGAAAGCATTTTCCGGTTGGATCACCAGTTGTTAAAGATCTTTCCTTATTATATTCTTTTGTTATTCTTTGTAAAAATTTTAATCCAGAACAATGTTATCATTTTCAGCATAATTATTTCATATGAGGCTTACTAATTATTGTATCTGTAACGGTTGATGGTAATATTTGAATTGATTTATTTTCCTGAATAAACTCGTTTAAAATTTAAAATAATTTAGAGGACATAATGAACTAGTTAGATGTTCTCCAGAGCACAGTAATCGGAGTGGTCCAATGGTGGACCAGCAGAGGCCTATAGTCAGCAAAGTAAAAACCTTCTTAACCCAGTGGATTTGCAAGTGCTTGCTGTCTGGGTAGCAGGCCTGGCAACACTGACGAGCTCCATCAGTTGACTTTAGCAGCAGTATTAGCAGGCCGTTAGTTTGAGACACTGTGCCACTGTGAGGAAATATTAAGAACTCCTGAAGGTCTAAAGCACTCTGTCAATAGTTTAAAGGTCTGTTTCAATAATAAGAAAAAATATTACTGATAAATGCATAGTAGGACTTCTGCAGAGCTGAAACAGTAATGACACTTTAGAGCAGATTAAACACTGTTTAAAGTGCAGCAACATTATAGTACTATACATTGTAATTACACTCTCTGCTAATTGATGAAATATTTACAATCAGTACTTTCTGTTTCTTTGAAAGGTTTTTAATGGTGTTTGGGAAACTTCACTGAGAGGAAAAAGAGAGAAAGCATTATTTTCAGAAATGGCTTTAAATGAACACAGTGCTCTCGAGTCACTATATACTGCTTCACTCCATGACGCTAGAGGGTGCACATCTCTAAAACTACTGCTCACAGTGGAGCCGCTGTAAAAAAAAGTTATGGCCTGTCTGCTGCTCTGTTATGATGATTGATGTTCAGAATGACAGATGGCAGTGTTAGTCAACACTAGTGGGAATAATTTTGTCTCCAGTACTCATTAATTTATTCATTGTCTGAAACCGCTTATCCAGTTCAGGGTTACGGTGGGTCCGGAGCTTAGACAGAATCACTGGGTGCAAGGCAGGAACACACCCTGGAGGGGCCACCAGTCCTTCACAGGTTGACACACTCTCACAGATTCAGTCACACCTATGGACACTTTTGACTCACCAATCCACCTACCAACGTATGTTTTTTGGACCATGGGAAGAAATCCACGCGGACACAGGGAGTACACACAGACAGACTCCTCACAGACAGTCACAGACTTGAACCCATAACCTCCAGGTCCCTGATACAATAATTAGTATCTCTCTAGTATCTATCTCTTGATGTGCCACCATGCCGCCCTCAAATACTCACTGAACTGATAACCCAATAGTATATGGAGCACAGAGTATAAATGCGAGTACAGTTCTATCTAGTGGCGGAAGATTAGTACTTACTGGTTCAGCAGAACATTTGTCAACTCAGCATCCATGTTATAGTCTTTCTGGTCTCTAAATCTGTCTCCGTCTGTCAAATACACTGGCAATATTTCATACCTGGCCTGCAACATAATTACATAAAAGACATGATGTCTACATCTTTGACTGCTACCTTTCCTTTGTTAAGTAATTACTTTATGAAATAAATACTGTCTATATAATATGGAAATAAATTGGACAGAAAATGGCAACTGCAAGTCAAATGCCCTGATATGGATCAGTGTGATTTTGTTGTTATTGTTTCCTATAAAAGGTTTAACTGTGAAGAAGAAGATGATCGTTTATTGATCCCCTTAGGGTAACTTCTCTGCATTTGACCCATCAGTGGTATAGAACACACAAACACACACTTGTGAGCAATTCTTCACAGACACTAGGGGCAGTGAACACACATACACACACACACACACACACACACACACACACACACACACACAACCAGAGCAGGGGGCTGCCAACCACCTCGGCCCCCAGGGAGCAGTTTGGGGCTTAGGAGTCTTGCTCAAGGACACTTCAGCCATGAATGTATTTTTCCTTGCTGGTCCCCAGAATTGAATCATGCGACCCTCCGGCCTCAAGCTCACTCCTCTAACCACAAGGCCACGGCTGCCCCCAACATTGTTATGTGTGTTTTCCTTCACAGAGTTTAAACTCATTGGACCCCATGGTGATGAATATGACTCTGGCTCTGCTTCCACTCTCTCCTGTCACCTGTCTCCTGAAGTCAGTGCTGTTGACCTAGAGATCAGGTGGTTTAAGGAGACGGAGTGTGTTTGTCTCTATAAGAACAGACAGGTGACAGAGGGGCGGGGCTACGAGGGCAGAGTGAGTCTGTTCAATCAGGAGCTGCAAAGAGGAAACGTCTCCTTACAGATCAGAAATTGCACATGGTCAGATAGAGGATAATACTTGTGTCAGGTCACTGATGGAGACACAGCAGAGGAGTGTGCAGTAGAAGTGTGGGGTAAGTATCTCAGAGCTCCCCTTTGTATAAACTCAGTCTCAGTCAGAATTCTGTATATAGAATTTTTTCAATACACTTTTTTAATATATATTTTAATAAAAGTTATATATCTATAAAATGGTTTATTTATAGGGCAGAATGTTGGTGCAGCAGGTAGTGTCACATTCGCACAACTCCAGGGACCTGGAGGTTGTGGGTTCAAATCCCGCTCTGGGTGACAGTCTGTGAGGAGTATTTTTCTGCATATATAACACACCAAAAATATTTCTAACATCAATTTTTGCCATCAATAAAAATATTTTGGTTTTCCTCAATTTTTTCTAGTTGTGAGGTGAGCCAGAAATATAACAGAAAAAATGGATAAATCTTAGTGTGTTATACCAGTTTTGAGCAGCAGGCCAGTTTCCAGCTCAATAGACTGCCACTGTAGAAACATGAGTGATTTGGCTAAGATACATTCAAAGTTAAGACAAATGCTGTGTCCCATTTTTCACCTTTAATACTAATTCTAACTTGTGTTTGAGTGTGGTAGTGATGGACACTATTGTCACACAATACAAAGGGAACAGAAAGGGTGGAGATTCTCACATCTAGAAAATTTGGCTCAGTCACAAATAATCCCTAAATACCTACATAGTGCACTAGACAGTTTATAATATTAATACTAGCACTGTCAGGCTTGTGGGGTACGGACTGACGGAGGCGGACGTACACGCTAAACACAACAAACTTTATTTACAAAAGAATAACAAAACGGATAGACTTCGACAGAAAGGAAACACAATGACTGGAAAACAATGACGGATAAACAGTGGAGACATACAGACTAGATAACGAGACAGCGGTAACAACATGGACAAAAACAGGGAAGAACGAATGACCGACAAACAGGAGAGACACAAGGGAACTTAAATACAAGACACAGACACGATACACCTGGACAGCTAACGAGGGGGCAGGTTAACAAATGACACAGATGAGGAGGCGGGACTAGAACAACAACAAACATAGCCATGTGCTAAAAGAGCACATGGCCGGGAAAACAGACATGACGAGGGTGTGACAGATGCCTCCCCCCGAACGCGCAACTCCCGGGGCGCGTACTCCTAAACCTCCCAGGAGCTGGCAAAGGAGAACGCATGGAAAACAAAACCACGGAAGACAAGACTCAAGACAAGACAGGAACAGACACAGGAAATGGAGCTGGGGACAAGAGACTTGACTTAAACGTACACTGGACAGGACTAGAAAAAGGAGACGGGAATCGTGAGAAGACAGGAGACAAGGCAGGAGCAGACACACGTGACTGGACAGGGTGCTGGACATTTGACGGAACACTAGACTGAAATGGAGACAGGACAGGTGATGGGACTGGGAACTGGGAATGGATAGGAGACTGAACAAGAGACTGGAACGGACTGGACAAGATGGGAGTGGACACATGAGGCTTGACAGGAGACTGGGGTTGCACATTGGACAGGAACTGTGACAAGACTGGGGACTGAACAGTTTTGGGGACAGAAGACTGGACATGGGCAGGTGACAAGACAGGGGACTGGAATGGAGACAAGACAGGTGACTGAACACTGGATGGATACGGGGACTGGACATGAGGCAGGACAGAGGGTTGAAATGGGGCCTGGACAGGACTAACGGGACTGGACAGGACTTGGCAGGGGAACAGGGACCAGGACGTTCACAGGGACAGACACAAACACAGTGACAGGGACAGGAACAGAGACCAAGGCAGACACAGGTACCAAGACAGGAACAGACAGGGGAACCAAAATAACTGGTGGGTGCCCAGGACTGGCAAATATCTGTGGGGAAGTCTGAGGCACCAGCCTGGGCACAGTTCTGGGGACTTCGGGGCCGACCTATGGATACGACCAGAAGCGGCCTGGGCCACAGTCACAGGGACAGAAGCGGCCGGGGCCACAGTCACAGGTACAGAAGCGGCGGGGGATGCCGCCTTTGCAGGGACAGAAGCAGCTGGAGGCGCCACTTTCACGGGGACAGGAGCAGCGGACGCAGTATTTATGGTGACAGGAGCGGCGGGCACTGCGTTCACGGTTACAGGAGCGGCGGGCGCCGCGTTCATGGTGACAGGAGCGGCGGGCGCCGCGTTCACGGTGACAGTAGCGGCTGAGGAAGCCACTTTCACGGGGACAGGAGCGGCTGGAGGCACCGCTTTCACGGAGACAAGAGCGGCGGGCGCTGCGTTCACGGAGACAGGAGCGGCTGGAGGCGCCGCGTTCATGGAGACAGGAGTGGCTGGAGGCACCGCTTTCACAGAGACAAGAGCGGCGGGCGCTGCGTTCACGGAGACAGGAGCGGCTGGAGGTGCCGCGTTCACGGAGACAGGAGTGGCTGGAGGCGCCGCTTTCACGGAGACAGGAGCGGCAGTGGAAGCCGCGTTCACAGTGACAGGAGCTGTTGAGAGGTCCTTGGGAGCTGGAGGCCCAGTGGCGACGTCCACGGAGGCAGGGGGCCCTGCGACGACATCCACGGAGGCAGGGGGCCCTGTGACGACGTCCCGCACTGGAGCTGTTAAGGGTTTAGGGGGTCTGATGGGCGCACTCTTGAGGGATTTCTTCAACCATGGATCCCCCAGAGGTGCGCCCCAGTTAGCCTCACCTCCATTGTCCTGCGGTTGGAGGCTAACAGCCCCCATCCTTAACCCCCCAAAAAAAAATTTCCCCGGACCTGAGGGGGTAATCCACCAGCCAGGGGGAGACTCCAGCCCGCTTCTTACGCCGATTCCCTCGAGTGTAATTACTCGATTCACTGCGCCAGGCATGAGCTGGAGCCGGCTACTCCACTCCACAGCCCTGTCATACAGACTCTTTGTGTTCGCTACATCCTTAAATGGATCGGCCATTCTGTCAGGCTCGAAGGGTATAAATAGGCCTGGGGGGAGGAGCGTGGGCGTTGCCCAGCTCCCAAAATTCTGTTATAGTATAACTTCAATTTGCTAGTATGGTCCACACCTTACAGTTTGGAACGGGGGGGGGGCGAACTCAGAGGAATTTGGGATGGAGTTCAGCGCAGTTTTGAGCGTGTGTAGAACCAGGCCCCCAAAAGTTACAGGGAAGCGATACATTGGTGAGCTTTGAAAAGATCACGGATATGGGTGCGGATGTATAAATGATGTGCTTGGGAGATCCATCGGCCGAGTGTCTGAATGGTATGATCTGAAAGGCCTTGATGGTAAGCTGTAGAGGCAGCACCGATCCTGAAAGAGTGAGCGGAAAAATGTGATGGGTTAAGATTACTACATGAAAGGATTTGTCGTAAGTGGGACTGAAACCAGTGGCGAGTGGCGACCGAACCCGATTCGGTTTTAAACAATGGATCGGAATGGGAGGCACCTTGGGATAATCTAAGCTGGAGGTAGCATGTAAGAGGTTCATAGGGGCTTATAGGGGAAGGGAGTTTAAAGAGAAATATTTGAGAATAACTGTGAAATTGGTCTGTTTTACTGTGTTTAATAGTAAAGATGAGTGTGTTTGGATCAAGTATGAGGTGGTCAGATAAACAAGGGTGAAGAGAATTATGGTGGATGGAAGACGGGGTTGTGAATTCAGAGCAACGGAGGAAGCCAAAAAACGCTAAAAGGAACATGGCTTCAAGGGTGGCATCGGTAGTTGGTGATACGTAACCGAATCGCAGGGTAGTTAGGCAGCTGTAAAGAATGTGAGAAGAGATTGGCATGCGTTGAGGTAGATGATGAGGTTCAGTTCTTCTTAATCCTTTAAGAAGCAGAGTGACTCGGTGATGATTAGTAAACGGATGGGGAGAGCCGTAAATCAGTTTGAAAAAGAAATTAATAGCGGCTGTATAGCTTTTTAAAGTGGATGAACGAATAGAAAATTGAGAGCTAGTGAATGAGAGGAATGCTGTGAAAGAGTGTAGATCAGAAGAAGGGAACGGTATAGAGTGTATGTGATGGAAGCGTCGAAAGCGGACGAATGGCATGAGACTGAGTGAACTGGAGCATCCTTTATTAATAATATGAACGACTGATTCATTATCTGAATGGAGAATGATAACTCGGCCAGTCCTTTCATGTCCCCAAAGAACTGCAGCAATGACAGCCGGAAAGAGTTCACGGAGCGCAATGGAGTCACCACAGTCTAGCGCTAGACGGGTGAATTGATCAGGCCAGGAGGATGCGAACCAGTGTCCCTTGTAAAAACCTCCACACCCCACAAATCAACGTCCTCTGGGTTAGCTAGTGCGTCATTGTAAAATAAAGAGATGCCATTCCATCTGCGGAGAAGGAGCAACCAGAATTGTAGCTCTGAAGTGTAGGCTTGGTCCAGGGATATTAACTGAGAGAGAGAAGAGGCTGAAGAGGCTAGGTGCAGCAAATGAGAGATGAAGGAACAACCTTGTGGGACAACACTCATAGCGAAATTAAGATGCCCCAAAAGGGAGAGGAGTTGTCGTTTGGTGACACGTCGAAGAGAAAGAAATTCAGAGAGGAATTCAGTAATGCGGGCCAGCTTGTCGTGTGGGAGTGAAGCACGAAAAGAAACTGAATCCAGAAAGATGCCCAAGAACTCAAGTGAGGTGGCGGGGCCGATGGTTTTCTCGGAAGACAAAGGAATGCCCAGGCGATGGAAAGCAGCAGTGAGAGAAGTAATGCAGCGGGCCGGAGGGGAGGACGGCAAGTCAAGGACCAAGAAATCATCCAGGAGGTGTATCACATACGGGACATCATAGACGTTAAGGAGGATCCATGAAAGAGCCTCGGCGAGTGTGTCAAAAATCTTGGGGCTGCTCTTACAGCCGAAGGTCAGTCGAACTGCGAAGTAGAACTGTCCCGGCCATATCACCCCAAACAGGTGCCAGAAGTCAGGATGGAGGGGAATGATTTTGAAGGCGGAGACCACGTCCGCTTTAGCCACCCAAGTGGCGCGGCCAAGGAGCTTAATCAGAGATATTGCATCGTCGACCCGAGCATAGAAGAGGGAAAATTCCGAGCTGGGCACAAGATTGTTTATTGAGGGCACAGAAGAACCGCGCGGGGCTGATAAGTCGATGACGAGCCGCTTCTTACCAGAATATTTTCTAGTGGCAACGCCGATGGGGTTAATTCGGAAAGTAGAAAATAGGAGAATAGGGGCCCATCATAAAACCCTCAGAGACTTCTTTGGCCAGAAGAGAAGTAACCACATCAGGCTCCGATTCGGCGGAGAGAAGGTTGGAGGCATGTAACGAGGAGACGGGCAGAACCACCAAACCTGGGGAGAAACAAAACAATAGACCATCAAGGAGATAACATATGAATGCAGGGTCAGGGTGGCGCGAGAGGCAGCTTGCGAGCTCAGGAACGTTGACAGGGGTGGAGAGAAAACGGATCAGTCAGCTGTTACCGAACTTAGGTGGCCACTTGGGGCAGCTTGGCCGAGCGTGGGCTTGAGCGCAGTAGGTGCATACATGAAGGAACCTGCAGGAAGATGCAAAGCAGCCAGCGGAATTGAAATTATTGCAGATCATGGAGCCATTTAGAAAGAACAAGCGTCTACCACGGGCATCACGGGAGCTAGAACTGGTGATACGCTGACTGGGGGCCTGGTCAGGGATGAAAGAAAAGTTAGGGCCCGGAGTGGGCGCCGGGGTGACCTGGGAGCATGCAGAAGTGGGATGAGAAGGGTTGACGCACAACCCACAGGAAAGTACAGTTCGGCCAGCAAAAATGCGGCAGTAGAGCTCCAAGTCGAGTGCACCCCAGTAGGATGGAATATTCCACTGTTGCAAGCGGGCGGCGGCCCGTGCAGAGAAGAGCTGATGGTAGTCATAAAAACCAGAGCCTCCAAAACGGACTGCGAGGTCGAGGACGATGGCGAGGTAATCGTCCAATTCCTGCCTGCGGGCAGGGAAGGAGGAGCACACCACGTCGCGATAGACGGAAAATGCGAGTGCAAATTCAGAAGTTGTGAGGAGCTTAGAAGCTCTGTGCTCTGAAGTCTTCAATGAAAGGGTCACGTCCCCCACGTCAATGGAGCGGGGTGCTGTACAGGAAGCTGAGGGAAGCAATAGAGAGGACAGGTCAACGTCCGCACCTTGCAGAATCCGCTGACGAACGGTGGGCTGCACCAGGGGTGGATTGAAGACACGAGCATTGGGAGGAGGAGGAGCTGGAGCAGTGGTGAAGAGAGAGAATGTGGCATCGGGAGCTCGGGGCGCCGGAGCGAGAGGTTGACTTGCAAAACCTGCGGAGAGAGAATTGGTATGATAAAGAACGGGATGATAAAGAACGGGATACTGCAAGCCCGTGAGAGGTAGGGGTTGGGATGATAAGGGTAGGGGTTGGGATGATAAGGAAAAAACAGGGTAGGTGGAAGAAGTAGTAGCAGGGAGAGAGAGAGCAGGAAGATCAGAAGCATGTAAAAGGGGGGACAAACGAGAAAAAACAGAAGTCGGGGCAGGGTCGGGCTCAGTAGTGCAGACAGGAGCCAGATTTGTGGCACCAGCAGGGGGCACTGAGCCGGGGAGGGAGGCCCTTGCGGGGCGTCCTCGGCGCCGCGTAGCAGGCGCAATGACGTCATGGCGCGATGGCGTAGGTTGAGCGGGAAAGGCCTCATCCTCCGGGGTAGGAGCCGAAAACAGGGAAAAAAGGGTCCTCTTGTTGGCTGAACAAGCGAAGGGGATACCGCGGTCTCGCAGCGCTCTCTGGAGGCCCGCCATGGTCCAGTCGGAGATGGACGGAGAAGCGGGAGAAGCCGGATCAGGCTGTACTCGTCCGGTGGTGAAGGAGGGCTGCCGAGCGCGCTGGTCGCGGCGATGAGGTCGCTGGGGAGGAGGAGAAATCGGAGAGGAGCGGCGTCCGCGCACAGGACCCGTGAGTGTGGAGCGAGAATGACGAGAGCGTGCGGAGGAGCTTGGAGCAGCTGAAGTGGCAGGTGAGGCAGGCACGACGACTGCTGAACGCAGTCTCCTAGTGTTGATGACCGGGGTGGCGTTGGGCGATCGAGTAGGGGAAGGAGAGAAGATATCGTGGTCAGAGGCGAGCAGGTCGAGACCCATGGTAGCAGTTGGCAATTCAGTGACGCAAGCAGGAAGCGCGAGACTAGCGACTTGATTGTCACGGAGATTACGTGAGGTTGAAGGGTAGAAATAGGCCTGGGGGGAGGAGCGTGGGCGTTGCCCAGCTCCCAAAATTCTGTTATAGTATAACTTCAATTTTAGTTCAAAAACCATTATTTTATGACCTACACTGTGCATTACATGGTGTGGCGGGAGATATTTGAGTTTCATCCTTTGAAAAAACAAAGCAGACAATGTTGCAGGTCCAGATATGGTTGGCACTGTCATAGCAACAATTCATCACTCCTTAGAAACGTTGTTTCTCATATGTGGTCATCTTCCAATGGCAAAGATACTTTGTCCCAACATCTGCGCTGCATCTGTAAACACTTCCCTAAACCCCACACATTTAGTTCATCCAGGTGAAGACATTTCTACAGAACAGAGCAGAACCTCAGAAGCTGTTTATTCTCACACTTCCACATCTCTCAGTGACTCTGGGAGTGTTGTAGCTTTTTGTTTCTGTGAGCGGCCTTTCCTCCACAACAAGAATCTATCACTCATACGTTACTGTAGTTGATGGAGGAGCACAGGACGGACTGTTAAGAGAAACACCTGATGAAGTAATGAATGTAGTGGAAACAGAAACATTTCTATAAGGCTGAGAGTCTGCTGTAGGTTTAGGGTTTAAGCGTTTAGCTGAACATCTTCATGGAGTTGGAGTGAAAGCATTGGGTGATGGTGCAGTAGCGAAGGATGAGAAACTCCAGCACAGATGAATAAAGGAGATTTCTGATGAGGAAGATGATGTGTTAAAGACTGTTTCTCAAGTAGTGTTTGTAAATGATGTGAATGTTTTCTCATTGGGTTTTATCTCACACTGTGCTCTGTTCTTTTCTTTTACACAGTTTCTGTGGTGAGTAAATCACTCCTCACACTTTACACTGATCGTAAAGACTGCTGTGTTTAAAAACATCACACCTATTACAGTTTAAACCAGACATCAGGAAGTGGGATTAATTGCTGCAAGTAATATTTACCTAATAAAAGGCTTGGTCAATAAAAAGATAGCAATATGTATCACGATAGACACGACATCCACAATGTTAAGAAAAGGTTTGGTAGTTTCACTTAAACACATTAAATGTAAACAGTCAGGAAAGCACAATGTATAAAACAGAAGAGCTCTCGCCCTGGGTCTAAAACAGCTTTTCATATCCCTTTATAATGGACTGTTTTGGGAGTGGCATATAAACAGCCAATCACCGGTAGCATTCTACTGTCTCTTAAACTGCAAGGAGTGAAAAGTGCAAATGTGGCAGTTTTCATCAGAATATATCATAGTCATGACAAAGACAGGAATAACTCTGTTTTCATGGATTCTAGTAATTGTCAAACTGCATATTATGCACTGATAGATATTTTTAATATTTTGAATAATGATAATATAAAGAATTACCCTTAATATATAATAATGTTTCATAAAACACCATTTTTATGAGATCATTTCAGATATATTTTAGATGTTCAAATACCATGTCTGAACACAGTAATGGAACCTCATGATAAACACATGACATTTACTACACTTTTTCAATGTAAATTTGTAAATCGGTCTGATTTGACTGGAACACAACAGGACGGTTAAACAAATCTTGAAATGAGAGTTTTTAACTTCCATCTGCCACCTTCCTTCCCACAATGCACTGCTGTATAATCCCACTGCACTGCAGGAACAGTGAAGTTTACTGAAAAAAAACCCCACAGATAAAAGCAGTATGGACTCTGATGGGAGTGATGTCACTGTTCTTGAAAATCATCTTGGTTACTCTCCACTAATTTAATGTAATGAGTAACTTATGAAACCATCCATTAAATCTTCACATTCATATTGTTTACTTCCACAGGTGGCGTTTACTCATGGAGAGAACAGAGGTAAGTTTAAATGAGTGTGGAACTGCTTTGATACTGATGGGATGTGAATGTATTAAGCTGTGCTTTGTGTTCAGAGCAGACACACACACACACACACACAGATCTAAACACTGATAAAGAGAAAGAGAGAGGTTCTGAATATTTTTGGACTGGTGACATTTAATAGAATCAGAATACCGTCCTAACGTGTTTAACAGCAGAGACGTGTTTATATTTAATGTTGTTCAATGAAGGAAACACTGTTTGATAATGAAATGGTCATTTACTGGAATTCTGTGAGGCTGCTTTGTGATAAAATCAGTTGTAAAAAGCACTATACAAATAAATTTGATTTGATTTGAATAGAAGCGACTAATTGGCTGAAACATGGAGGGAATGTGTTTGTTACAGAGTGAAGTGAAGAAATCAAACAGGATTCAGACGATCAGAAAGTCAGACTTACTGAGGAACCCATCAGGAGAAGTTCTCTAAAGCTCCACAGCAGAACGTCTCAAACTACACACAAGATTTCACACTCTGAGCTCTTTAGTCTGGAGCTGAGGTTTTAGTGCTCTTTACTTTTATCTCTCAAACTAGAAACACTGCAGAATCAGCTCTGTATATTATTATTACTACTACTACTATAATTATTAAACGCTCAAGTGTTTAACTGATGCTCCAGGCATCATGCTTCTACATGATGTTGTCATATGAAACAGAACACACAGGTGAAACTGTTTGTGTTATAATGTAAATAACATTTTTTAAATGTTCTGAAGTTGTAAATGTCCTGAAGGTTTGTTGAAATGAAGGATTGCTGCAGAGCTGTGACAATGATGAAGCTTTTTAGGTTCAACACAGAATAATTCAGACAATAAGTCAGACAATTTCGCTGCAGGTTTAATGAAACAGACACAACCCTTTGCAGTGTAATTGAGGAATGCAGTGCATTGTTGAAGTCATAATGTCGTACAGACTTCAGGAAAAAATACTCAGTCCGCTGGCACATCAGACCAGATTGTGGATGAAAGCATATATTAAATAATTCTGTTCACTTCACTTGACAGCTTCTTTCACAACTCACTCTATGGAACACAGACTGGGACTCTGTCTGTCTAAATATTCACTCATTCATTCATTCATTGTCTGAAACCACTTGTCCAGTTCAGGGTCGCGGTTGGTCTGGATCATACCCGGAATCACTGCGCACATAGTGAGAACACATGTCTAAATATTATAATAGATATTAATCCAAACAGTGTTTCTTTAATATTCTGACTGTCACGCCCTTGTCCTATCTGGTCTGTTTTCCCCACCATGTGCTCTCTGAGAACATGGCTCTGTTTGGTATTGTCCTTGTCTCTGCCTTTGTTCCACCTCCTTGTCCGTCATCCTCTTTATCTGTTTCAGGTGTGTCTCGTCTGTTTGTGTATTTAACTGGTGTCACTTGCTTGGATCGGTCATTCGTATTGTTTCGTTCCTGTTACAACTCATGTTGTTTTGTTTGAAATTCCTAGTCTTCTTGTTTGTTTTGTTCGAATTCCTAGGCATGTTGCTTCTCGTTTCTATTCCTAGTCATGTTATTCCCTCGCTACGTGTTTGCAATCAAGTCCATTTGTGTTTGTTTTGTTATTTTCTTGTAAATAAGTTTGTGTTGTAGTGTGTGCGTCCACCTGAGAATTTGGTAAAATTGTTAGTTATTGTGGAGACTCTTCCACCAATGTGGTAACCCAGAGTGTATCTTGAACAGTAGGTGAAAGTGAAAGAGTACAGTGTGCTACGGTCTGGATGCTGAAGTGGAGAGAGAGGTGTGTGTAAGGTTCGTGGATGAAGGATTAACTCTGGCTTGTTTTTTGGAAAACTGTGTTTGAGACAAAGCGTGGATCTGAGCTGCTTTCTGCTTTAAAATTGAGCAGGTTTCTCCTGGAGCAGTGATATGACTCTGAAGAAGGACGAAGGAAAGAGCAGCATGGGTGAAACTAACAGGTTCTGGAAGGTGGTCAGTATTTGGCTGCTCAGTAAACATTTCCTAAAGTAGTGTGTAGTTTAATTTGAGAAGAGGAAAAGTGTTACATTTATGTGTAGATCTGGGTCCATTACCTCTGAATAAGAGAAAACAATCATTAAACTAAGCATTTAAACTGACTCTTTCTGTCTCTGTCTTCCTGATTCTTTCAATCTCTATCTCTTCCCCTTTCTCAGTCCTTCCCCTTTGTACAGTCCTTGTACAGGGGGGTATGAAAGTGTATAACCAAGCCAAACTCTCTCACTTCTAGAGTATCCATAGTGCCAAATAAAGAAAAAGAAACGTAAATTTATATATTTTATGTTGGTTCCAGCTAAAACTGCTTTTTATTACAATAGAAAGAGAAAATGGGACTCTGGTCAGGACTATGATGTAGTTTGGGTTTTTAAAATGTTGGTGTAGGCATGGATGAGTTTGATTGTGGGATTATAGGGGTTTTGCATAATTTCAGCTGATGTCTTAACATTTATTTTGAAGCCTGAAATGGCAGCATAATTTTACCAGTATTTTTATATGCTTTTGTGATATCTGTTGATCTGGCAATAAATAAAATCCAGTTAATACTCTCCTCTCTCTCTCTCTCTCTCTCTCTCTCTCTCTCTCTCTCTCTTTCTCTGTCTGTCTGTCTGTAGGAGGTCTTGAGTCTGAAGCTGGAACAGGAGATATAGAGATAAAAATGGCGACTGCAAGCAACAGTGAGCCAAATCCAGATATTGATGTGTTTAATATTGATTAGTTATTGTTTCCTGTAACAGGTTTAACTGTGAACTTTGTGGTGTGTGTTTTCCTTCACAGAGTTTAAATTCACTGGACCCTGTGATGAGGTTCAGACTAGCTCTGCCACCACTCTCTCCTGTCACCTGTCCCCTGAAGTCAGTGCTGTTGACCTGGAGAATAGGTGGTTTAAGGGGACAGAGTGGGTTTGTCTCTATAAGAACAGACAGGCGACAGAGGGGCGGGGCTACAAGGGCAGAGTGAGTCTGTTCACTCAGGAGCTGCTGAGAGGAAATTTAGGACATTCCCTTTGTCAGCTCACTGATGGAACAATAACAGAGAACAGTATTGTTCCATCAGTTAACTGATGGAACAATACAGTAGAAGTGGGTGGTAAGTCACTATTAACACAAATTAACATGTGTACAGTGGTCATGGGCAGCACGGTGACGCAGCAGGTAGTGTCGCAGTCACACAGCTACCTGGAGGTTGTGGTTTCGATTCCCACTCCTGGTGACTGTCTGTGAGGAGTTTGATGTGTTCTTTCTGTGTCTGTGTGGGTTTCCTCCGGGTGCTCAGGTTTCCTCCCACAGTCCAAAAACGCACGTTGGTAGGTGAATTAGCGACTCAGGAGTGTGTGTGTTATCCTGTACTGGCACCCCCTCCAGGGTGTTTTCCCACCTTATAAATTATATATGACTGTAGGTTTTTGTAACCCCTAGATTTCCAACTGAGCAAAGGGCCAAGAGCTAATTTTAAAACTTGATGTTGACACACACGTTCACCACCAATAATTTGACCGATTCCATTAAACTCTTAGTCAGTCAGAGATGAAGGGATCCATATTTACACCAAACCCACAAACAAGTAACAGCCACATGCTCATCACAGGAATGAGACTTAATGTTCATTTTCCTAAATCTCTCCAAAGAAGGATCTGTTTTCTGAGCCTCTGTAAGAAAATCTCAAGAAGCTCAACATCCAAATCAGCCACAGAATTACACAGCCCCAAAATAATAACCATCTGACAGAGAGGAAAATTCGAACTGACATAAATATAATCACATTAATTCAGCTGAATAACTTTTTGTCCTGGAGCTCACATCAGTGTAAATGCTGGAAAAACACCAGGGAAACTCTGCTACAAATTCCTCTCCACAAATTCTATCATTAATCACTTCAGGAACAGAAGTCAGTGGTTGTAGGAACAAGAAGTGTTTATAAATGATGTTAGTGTTTACTCACTGGGTTTTATTTCACACTCTGCTCTGTTATTTTCTTTTATACAGATCCTTCATACTTGGTGAGTACATCACTCATCCCTCCTCACACTGATCACAATGTCTGCTGTGTTTATAAACGTATCACATCTATTACAGTTTAATCCAGAAATCAGACAGTGACCTCAGTTCTTTCAGGGAATATTCACCTGATAAAGTCTCCCATCACAGAATGAAGACTGTTCACATTCTTTCCCACAATGCACCTGCACCTCCTCAGCATCTAACATTGCGCTGAGCAGCCAGTGTTAGCTTTAGCATTAGCTCGCCTCAGATAAAGCTTTTGTTGTTTAAACTTTGTTCTTAGACATGAAAACATCACTCTTTAATTTAACGAAACCATTTCAGATTTGATTAATGTAAACACACTCTCAATAATTCATTTTCCTTCACTTTAAATTCACCAACGTCCACATTTTCTCAGTTCTCAAACCCGTCTGCACTGAACCTCCTGTAAATCCAGTTTATTATTTTAGTGAAAATGATTCAGATTGACCTCTCTGTGTTCTTCTAAACTTTCCTTTGTTCTCCTGAACATTTTGGTCTGAGAGCACAGATGTTACTGATGACCCCAGGTCTGAACTGAAAATCTAACGGACGGAGCTGCAGTAAATAAGAGAGACAGGACTTTCTCACAGTTTCATGAATTATCAATTATTTTAATGTGAGCTGTGAATGTTTCTTCATAACCTTTCTTCTTTTATCTCTGTTTTAGGGATGTACGGCGGTAAGTGAATGTTGTGTATTTCTACTGAAAGTACTGGATGTAGTTTGTGTAGTTTATAAAGTCAGAGGAGAGTTTTAATCCAAGTCGAGCTCTCACACAAAATCCAGTTTCATCAGTTGCTCATATTTTAAATAAAGCTTGAAATGAGCGCTTTTAACTTCCATCTCCCACCTTCCTTCCCACAATGCACTGCTGCATAATCCCACTGCACTGCAGGAACTTAGAGACACATATGTTAATGAGATATAGACACATTAATATTCTGCATACACATAAACAATAAATTAATAGAGAGAGAGAACATAGACAACATATAACAATCATATAATTCTGCAGTTTTTTATTTTTATTTTTATTCATTAATTTATTCATTTTGAAAAGTTGGATGATTTATTTCACTGATTTAAATATAATAATTAACATGTAAATCCATTCATGAAATCTTCACATTATTTTATGTTCTTCCATTTTTTCATGAAAGGTGACTGACATGAAACGTGGTCACTGTCCTCTGTAAAACTGCATAAATATATAGATGACTGCAAAAAAAGGCAAAGCATGCATTGAAAGACAGGCAAAACAAAGCACAGATAAAAATAAACAGTTTATAAAAGGCTAACACACAGGTGAAATTAATGAGTAATCTTGCAAACTGAAGCATCATACACTTCTCTCTGACTGTACGGCTGTCAGTTTGAACACGTGACCCTCAAGGAATTCTGGAAGTTGAAGTTCTCCCAGGTGAGTGTGATTCTTCAGTCGTGTGGGCACCGCTGTTTATGCAGAGACTGTTTGTTGTAGACGTACTCACACATTCTCTCACACACTGTCGCCTTTGGACACTTTAGAATAGCTAATCGACCTGCCAACATTATTTACAGCTTAAGACAGAAACTGATGATGTCAGATACTGTCCTTTGGAGTACAGAGCACTAAAAACTCTTTGTTCTTTGTGTACGTTCTGTGTATTAAACATCCTTATTTTGTCTTTTATCTGATTCTCTAGCTGATACAGTTGTCATTTCTCAGGTGAGTACATTATATTATAATAAACTTGAGTTGATATTATCTGTGGACATAAATATTAGAGTGTATAAAGTAAAGCAGGGTGTGTTGTTCAGAGTCTTTAAATGAATGTGCTTTGTTTGTTGGATGTTAATTTCTCTTTCATGGTGTTTGATGTGGGCGTCATTAGTGTAAACACTGATCAGAGTTCTCTAATTGATCCTGATCCTCAGCCGCTGCAGTAGTTCCACAGCTTGTCTGTTCACACCTCTTTCCTGTTGGTTTAAATGCTGTGGTTTTTCAAACACTGTCTCAGTTTAAATCAGTTCAAGTCCTCAGAGTCTGAACTGTTAGTGATCTCAGCTCTCAGTGATTCGGACCCACACATCAACAGTGATTTAAACAGAGACTCAGTTATTGTTCATATCACATCAATATTAATTTCATACATTTTTACATTCATTTCACACTTTTGTTCACTTCTACATATAGACCAAGAATGGACAGAAGAGGACAGAAAGAAAATGGAGGAATCTGTTTTGAGGAGGGGTGAGTTATAAAAGAGACACTAGATCTGGTTTTCTGTTTTATTTAATATTAACACAGGTGTTCGATGCATTAAAAAATTTGGGGGAGATTCACAAAAAGTGGACTGCTGCTGGAGTCAGTGCTTCAAGAGCCACCACATACAGACGTATTCCAGACATGGGCGACATTTGAAACTTATGTCGGGGAGGCAAGACATCTCAGCCAACGTCATTAAAACAATGTAGTTTATATATAATATGACTTACATTTGTATGAAAGTAAAAATCCTCCATTTATCGAATGATATTTAGTATATAGGTAGATCAAATCAAATTTATTTGTATAGCGCCTTTTACAACTGATGTTGTCACAAAGCAGCTTCACAGTTTCAAAACAGAACATTTAAATCAAAGCCCAATGCAAGCAAGCCGAAGGCGACAGTGGCAAGGAAAAACTCCCTCGAGGCTGGAGGAAGAAACCTTGGGAGGAACCAAGACTCACAAAGGGGACCCATCCTCCTCTGATCAAACTATAGATTGAATTTTAAATGATCACCAATGAAGTGTCATTATGCTACATAATAATAATAATAATAATAAGGTGAGCAGCTGGTCTGGTCTGGTCTGGTCTGCAGGAGAATCCAGCAAACAATCTTCCATCAGTGGGCCACCATTCTCTCAGAAAACAGTAAAACAGTAAAAGGGAAGCAGTTAGTTTAGTTGAGTGTAGCAGAGAATAAGAGCATGTGAATATTTTCTTTAGTGTAGTGACGGATCAGACTGTAACAGACTGGGAGTAGGGAAACCAGAAGGAGCTCAGGCAAAGACATCCTTTCGTTCCAAGCAAGAGAAATTGTGAGCACATCATCCAGGTTTACCCTGATTCTCCATGTCCATGAGTTCCTGAAATGACAACCTTAAACTAGACAGAGGTTAGTTGCCAAAGGCTAAACTGAACAAGTGTGTTTTGAGCCTAGACTTAAACATAGTGACTGTGTCTGCGTCCCAAACACTAGCTGGAAGATTGTTCCAGAGCTGAGGGGCTTTGTAGGAGAAGGTCTTTCCCCCCCGCTGAAGTCTTATGAATTCTGGGTACTAGTAAGAGGCCGGCGCCCTGAGATCTGAGTAATCTTGGTGGTTCATAGTGTGTGATGAGGTCTTGCAAGTATTCAGGGGCGAGACCATGTAAGGATTTATACGTGAGTAAAAGAATTTTGTAATCAATACGGAATTTAACTGGAAGCCAGTGAAGGGCCGATAAGACTGGGCTGATATGATCAAATTTTCTAGTTTTAGTGAGGACCCTGGCTGCAGCATTTAGAATTAACTGGAGTTTACTCAAGTTTCTGCTGGAGCATCCTGATAAAAGTGCATTGCAATAATCTAATCTTGATTTAATAAAAGCGTGAACTAATTTTTCCGCATCTGGGAGGGATAAGGAATTTCTTAACTTAGCGAGGTTCCGAAGATGTAGGAAAGCTGTTCTTGTAATGTTACCTATATGCCGATCAAATGACAGATCTGAATCAATTATAACACCCAGATTTTTAGCTGATGAGCTCGGGAGAACAGGTAAGTCAAAATTATGTATTAAGTCTGATACCTTATTTATAGCAGGTTTTGGACCTAGAAGGAGAACCTCGGTTTTGTCGCTGTTTAGCAGAAGGAAATTGTATGACATCCAATGCTTCACTTCTTTAACACAGTCCTCCATTTTCTTTAGTGTTGGTTTGTCGCCTGGTTTGGCTGATATGTATAACTGTGTGTCATCTGTCAACTGTGTGTCAATTTGATTTGATTTGAGTATATAGGTAGATACTATATGTAATATAAATTATGTCCTGCTTCAGTGAAGTGCAAAAGATCGCCCACCGGGCACAGCATCAAATTCACTGACTGTTTTCTCCAAGTTCACTTGAATGGCCCGCTCAATATTCAGCACTGCAATGTCAGACAGTCTCTCCTGAGCAATAGTGTTTCTCGAGTAGGTTTTTAATTGATGTAAGCAAAATAAGTTCTGTTCACATGATGCGCTGCTCATTGGCACGGTCAGGAACAACTTGAAAAGATTACACACATTTACTAGGCTATTGCCTAGATCTGATGATTTAAAAGTGCTAATCATTGATTGAAGCTTTCTTCTGATGGAATGGCACTGATAAAGGACAGTTCTGCACTTGTCTTAGGGAAAACCATAGCATTGACAAACAAAGGCCAGGTCCTCCTCAATGTGTGATCTAGAGCAGCGGCCCCCAAACACCGGGTCGCGACCCGGTACCGGGCCGTGGGCCATTAGGTACCGGGCCGAACAGAACGTTTGATTTTTTTTTTTTTTTTATTGATTATAAGTCTAAATGTTGATGTTTTATTTTGAAAACATATTTTGACTTCTGTGCGGAATGGCGCAAATGCGTAACCCACGGGCGGCGAAAGAATGGATCCGCGACCCATTTGTAAACAAACCTGGTGAATGGAGCCTGTCCGTGCTAGAAGAGGATCAACTGCTGGACATTGCAAATGTCTGTGGCCTTAAAAGTATGTTTCAAACAACTGTGCCAGTGTTCTGGGTTAAAATCGAGGCAGAATAACCCTGAGCCCTGCTTCCATTTCCAACCACCTATCTTTGTGAAGCAGGATTTTCTGTAGTGACCGCAACCAAAACGAAACTATGGAACAGACTGAACGTACGGAACACACTTCAGATGTCAATGTCTCCCATTATTCTGAGATGGGACCGGCTCGTTGCAGAGAAACATGCTCAGGGCTCTCACTAATTGACATTATTATTATTTGATTGATGTGTTCACCCTTTTATAGAGAAATGACAATAATTATAATAATTATTTCTTATAAGTGTCACGCAGGCCTCTCTGAACTCCAGATCCAAGAATTCATCAGACAATCACATGACACCACACCGTTCTCACTCACCAGAATTCTGATCAGGAACACCTGTTTCTCTCTCTATTTAAGCTTCACTCACTCACCAGTCATTGCCGAGTATTGCGTGATTTATATCCGAATACAAAGCGTTCTCTACTTACCTGTCTGTCCTGAATTCCAGTTACCTACCTTATGCTTGTCTTTTGTCCTGCCCCCTTGGATTTGTTTGCTCTCCAGTTCATGACCCCTGCCTGGCTTTTCGACTACTCTTTTGGATTATCTCTGATGTACCTTTTGTTTCCGGTATTCGACCCTTCTGCCTGGCTTTTCGATTACTCTGTTGGATTATCTCTGAGGTACTGTTTGTTTCTGGCATTCGACCCGTGCTTGTTTTCGTTAACCCCTTGTGGATTGTTGTTAATAAACTCTTTATACTGTTAACCGCAAGTGTCTGCCTTCTGTCCAGTTGTGACAATTAGAAAGGATTTTTCGTTCTAAAATAATTTTCATTTACAGAGATGTTGTTGATTATTAATTTATGAAAAAAAGTTTGTTTGTCTATTGATGTTTGCATTTGACATAAGACCACTGCGGATGATTTATTATTTGATTACGTCATTAACGATTATCGAGCAAGGCCTGAGCATATGAAGGCCGGTCCATGAAAAAATTTTCACAGAACAGTGAACAGAACAGGTTAACAGAAGTGACCTCGGTTTGAACTCCCATTGACTCATCCACACCGAACCACCGGCATGGACCAACAGCGACCCCAGGTGGACGTTTGCGAAATCACGTCTCACCTAAGTCCGTTTAAATACATGATGGACTTAATGAAATTTTAATAAGTATGTCTATGCAATATGTATAAATGTCACTCTCTGTGTCCTCAGATGAACGTCCACCTTCTAATGAAATGATGTGTATTACTGTTTTTATCATGAAAGGAAGTTTCTGTCTCTGATTAGAAGAACGAATTAATACCTTCTAAAAACAATATCGTAAATGGGACGTAAACACAACGTACCCAAGATGAAATCTTATGTAAATGTTTGATATTAATAATCCAGGACGCTCATTGTTGTATATTACTAACATGTATAAGAAATTTCGATACGCGAAATTTCTATTCCTTCTGTGTGAATCTCTGATTCAAACCTCCCCCTCTTCGCTCTTTCGGGAGAGTCACGTGAGCCTCGGACTCGCCACCCAATCAAAGAAAGGACACCTCCCAATAGGGCGTGACCGCGCTGGCTTTGAAAAGAAGTTCAGCTCGGCACATTAGTTCAGTTCAGTTCAGAAGAGAGTGCAGTTCAGAGAGCAGTTCGCCCGTGCAGTGCAGTGCAGTGCAGTTCAGCGGTTCAGCTCAAGAAGATCGGAAGCTCAACTCAGCTCAATTCGCTCTTTCTCTCTGACTCTTAACTTCGTTTCCGCTCTGAACGCCTGCACGCGTTCTCTTTGTTTCATCTCTTCAAGCTCCAACCTCTCCAAGCGAGACGCTTTCTCCTCTTCACGCCGACAAACAAAGACTTTTGAAGAAACCTCACTAAGCTCCCAGGAGACGTCTTGAGTTAGCTAGTGTGAGAGAAATTTACGAATACGTCGAGTGATTTGAATATCTTCTTTTCTTTTAATTGTGTTTTTGTTTTATCGCCCATCGAAGTTTAATCTCACGAGGGATCAAAGCAGGTGAAACTTATTCGTGGCCAGAGTAAGAAACACCGCCGAGATAGAAGAAAGTCATAAAATAGGGCATAAGCCTATTGAATCGATTTTCAGTTCTGGATCTGCAGGAATCAGCAAAGCTTTCGTCTCTACGTCCACATAGTGGACTCTCCTACTCAGGACACTGAGCCAGAGGATCCTGACGCCGGCGCCATCACGCTCCGAGAACGCCCGAGGCGACTCGACCAACAAAGAAAGAACTCCACGCTGACCCAGCCTGGAACTTCCGGGGGAGAACTGCGAAACCAAACAAGACGCCATCACTTCCAGGACCTCAGAGAGCCTTTGTACCCAACGAGTGGAGAGAATCGACGAAAAGTAAGCTAAACTTACGCATCTCCAGAGCTGAAAATTGAATCAAGTCTCTTGATAAATTTTTGTATTAATTAAACCTCAGTTAGCAACACTTTAGTCACAAGCCATAGTGCCTAGCTTATCTTTAAAGTCGAATCGGCTTCCCCTGCGTTGATGCCGTGAGATTACAAGATTATGCTATGTTAATTAAATATCCTCCTTCCATTTGTTAATAAATATCTTCATTTTTTGAAATTACAGTGTGTACAGTCTGTTCATTAAAATCTCTGAAAATCCTGAAGAACTCACTTAGCTTGACTATTATTCATTCTCAAACTAATTAGTAACGTTTTAATTGTTTAAGCCAATTATAAACTTTAATTGCTATCATTAGTCAAATATCAGTAATTATAAGAGTTTGAATAAGGTCAACGCTATAAACACAATATATAAATATATATATTAAATATATATTCACATAGGTATCACGGTGTATGATTAAAAAACCAACATACACTACACACGTGATTCTGCCCCTATCTGGCACATGAATGCATCCTAAAACTAAGGACGACCAAGCGACTCGAGCAGCTAGTACCAAAGAGAAACACAGCGTCTGTAGTTTGGATATGCTGTGTTTTGACTATAATTAAGATGACAGTGCTCAAAATACAAGACAGGAACAAGCTCCCAGCAACATCAGAAAAATATCCCATATTTAATACTGGAGCATATTTACAGTACACGCCTCGTCACTGAACTATGAGGGTCAAAAATTCAAAAACAAAATAATCGTTCATTAATCATGGTAAAATGTACAATTAATCATGACATTGATTTGCACTCATATCGCCCCGCACTACTTCCTGTTTTCATGAACTCTTTTCGCATATTCACAGTTGATCTGAGATGCAAAATTACCCGTTTTATGCAACTGTTCATATCGTTTCAGCTTTAATAATGCAGAAATGTGCCTGCCACTTTTCTGGGGTTCTTGGATTCTTTCATTAGCTTTTTTCCAGTCTCCAAATCCAGTGGTTTCAAAAGTGTCTGTCTTGCCCTCCTGGCTTCCAAATGCATGACAGGCAAAACAAAAAGCCAGATCAGCTGTGGGGCTGTATTTGAGCCAGCTATAAATTTCATACCATTCTTTCTTAAACTTTTGACCATCCTTTACTGGAAATATTATTGCTAGATATGGCCCACTCTCAATAAAGTTCAGATAGGTTTATATGACACAAATTGGATCCTGTTCTGATGCCTGCAGTGAGCAAGTGGAAATATGTCTAACCTCTTTAAAGTGCTGATTAGCTGGGGTTGAGACTGGAGCAGAAGAGTGTGTAAGGCTGGTATGGTGTTTTTCATTGCTAACGTCATTTTTCGTATATTGGATCATTTAAGCATTTCTATTCAGCCACCAATGCGCCTTTTAACGTATGACTAATTTTTAATGGCTGCCCACTAGTGTCATAGAGACATGCTGCACTGTATTTCAGTACTTCGTTGTTTTATGGCTGTAACAAATGTCCCACATTCAAAAAGTTAAGTGACTTAAAGAACAATTTGGGGTGCAAATGGCCCCCCAGGTGGCTACAACATTCCTTGTGTCAAGCCACTCATGACCCAGAAGTTTTTAATTGCTCTTATATAATGTGATGAGGTCAGTGAATCTGCCCCATCACCAAGACTGTGGAATTTACATTAATGAATGTATGCTTGTATTATTTCTTACCTTGTGTCTCTGGTCCTGTTCCTGGAGGAATGGTGGCAAATTTCTGGTCTCTCTTTGTACTAGCCAAAGGGCCCGCGGTGAAGTATAGACAAGGAGGGGAGGAGCTGGATCTGGGAACCTGTAAAAGAGAAACAGTAAACAAGTTAAAAACTATTTACATATGTAAATACTCACCTGTGAAGCAGGAATAAGATGGGCATTTAATATCTGACAACGGTTGTATTGTTGTGCATGAATGTCCTCCTGCAGTTACATTTGTTACCCCTTACCAGAGATGGGTTAGCCCAATTAGAAGAAGGGTGGGGCTAAGTTACTAAAAGGCAGGTGGTAGACCCATAGTGGGGGTAGTCAGGGTGTCTGAAACTTCAGTCTCCGACAAAGTAATTGGCTGCCATAGTCAGTGAAGGTGGAAGGGGGCTGTGGCATGGACAAATGATGTCTGTTTAGTCCTAAACTGATGTTTCTTTTCTTTTTCTGGTACCCCTCTGATTGTGATGTCATCACATGTGTTACTTTGAATAAATTATCACTGAGTGAGATACTTTTGAGTCCTGTCTGCTCCTTGCTGAGTGAATCTTCACCTTTTCATCCATGCTCCCCACACTCCAATTTAAACATCACTACATATAATATTCAAATTTTCTGAGATAATGACTTTTGGGTTTTTATTGGCTGTAAGCCTTAATCATCAACATTAAAAGAAATAAACGCTGAAATTAATCTGTATAATACATGTTTCACTTTTTGAAATGAATTACTGAAATAAATTAACTTTTTGATGATATTCTAATTTACTGATATGCACCTGTATTTGCATAATTAACTGGTCCTGGTCCTGGTGGGCTACTGCCTGCACATTGTATAGATTCCTCTACTCCCAACACACCTGATGCAACTCATGAGCTCATTAATGAACCTTTCCCAAGATGAAATGAGCTTGTTTTAGAGATGAAAAAAACCCACGACCAGGACTGAGAACCACTGGCTTAAACTGAAGATACTAAACAAAAACCTTCTTAAAGAAACTAAAGAACAATTAGAACAAATGACCAAAGAGACTCAGCTACAGCTTCAGGAGAAAGACACAGAGCTGGAGAATGTGAGGAAACTGCTGAGAGAGAAAGAGTCTCTACTGGAGGACACAGTGAAAGAGGTGGACAGCTGTAAAAATCAACTGGAGACACAGAGAAAGGAGCTGCAGGAAAAGAGCAGCACACTCCAGAAGATGAAGGTCCAACTGGAAGAACAGAAAACTGAAGTGAGTGAAAAAGACAAACAGCCTGAAGAGAAGGAGAGGATTGTAAGTGAGATACACACACAGCTAATGGAGAGAGAGGAGCAGGTTAAAGAGAAAGAGAGACTTCTAGAGGAGAGAAACAAGCAGCTGCAGGAAAGAACACATCCTCAATCATCAGTTCCAGTCAGGAGGAGACACAGCAAGCAGGGGATTCATCCAGAGAGTAAGTAATTGAACTGGTCACTTAAAACACTTAATGCAATAAGTACATTTTTCATATTTATTTCACTATGAACGTTTTATCACACACTGACAAAGTTTACCAGATCAGAAAAGTTGTGTGTAGTTCAGGAAATTAGGGAGCATTTAATATTATCATACAAATACAATATTGATTCTTACACTATATGTACAGTTATCCACAAACTGTCTTTAAGAACATGTGTTCATTCTAGTTCTGTGGTATCTCAGTCAGGGTAGAGACTCCAGACCCAGCCACTCCACTCAGGAGGAGAAAGAGTAGAGAAGCCCTTCCTCCGAAAAGTACATTATCACAGTTTCCTGAAGTTTCTTATATACTTCTCCATGCAGAATACTGCATTCACTAACACTCAGTAATAAATGAACCCCTTCATTCTTGTTGATATGCAGTGAGTGGAGCTGCTCCTCCAAAGTATGGTGGTGTATCAGAGCTGAGGCTGGTTCTGCTGGGGAGGACTGGAAGTAGGAAGAGTGCAGCAGGAAACAGGCTCCTGGGCCGAGAGGAGAGGAGCAGGGCTGGAGCTTCTACAGTGAGGCAGCAGAGTAAGAGCAGACAGGGCCAGATGGCTGGGAGGCAGGTGACTGTGGTGGACACTCCAGACTATTTCAGTCCTGGACTCTCTCTGGACGAGTTGACACAGGGCGTGGGACTCTGTGTCCGTCTGTCGGCCCCAGGACCCCACGCCTTCCTCCTAGTCATAGCAGTGAAGCAGATCTCAGGAGAGGAGAGAGACATGCTGCAGAAAGTGGAGGAGATGTTTGGAGAGAGATGCTGGAGGAACACCATGATCCTTTTCACCGTCACTGATGAAGACCAAAAGAAGAAGCTTGAAGAGTTTGTCCAGTCAGGAAACCAGGAGGTCCAGCGCCTTGTGGAGAAATGTGGGAACAGGTTTCACTGTCTCAACATTAATGAGAGTGGAGAGAGATCTCAGAGCTGCTGGAGAAGATCGAGAAGATGGTGGAAGGAAACGAAGGAAAAAGGGTGGAGAGAAGTTCTACAGCAGTGAGATCTACCTGGAGACAGAAGCTCAGATCAGAGCAATGGAGACAAAGATCATGAAAGAAATGGAGGAAAAGAGGGTGAAGGAAGAGAGAGAAATTAAGGAAAAACATGAAAAGGAGCTGCAGAACTCTCTGAGAAGGATAGAGGGAGCAGTGCAAGAGCATGAAAGAGAGATAAAACAGCTTAACCACCGAACAACTGACCTAGAGAGAAGAATGAAAGAAGAGAGGGATAAAGAGAAAAGGAGAGGACTGGAAAGAGAGCTGGAGAGAGAATTAGAGAGAGAACTGGAAGAAAAGGTGAAGAGACTGAAAGAGAAGAGAGAGAGGGACAGGTGTGAGATGGAGGAGAGACACAGACAGGAGATGGAGGAGATCATGGAGACAAATGAAGGAGAAGCCAGAGCTGAGGCAGAGAGAAACCTAATGAAGATCCTGCTGCCTGAACTCCAGAGGGACATTTTGGCTTCAAAGACACAGATGCAGGAGGAGTTCAGCAGACAGATGGAGGAGAAGAACATGGAGCTGGAGAAACTAATAGAGAATTACTCAGAGCTCAGGAAGACTCACTCACTTCTGGAGGAGGTCTTTGAGAGAACTGTGAGAAGGAGCTCAGAGTCAGAGGGAGCTGCTCCAGCTGCAGAAGGGGAGTCTAAAGGAATCTCTCAGAGGTTTAAAGACCTGTTTCTCTGATGAACAGAGTATGAAGTCTCCCTCATGCAGAAAAGGAGTTCCTCTGTCCATTGTGATGATTATGGAGAGAGTGGAAAAGGAGGAGGAGTATGAACCCAGTGCAGAGGAGCTCTGAAAGAGCAGTTGGTAAAAACATCACAGGACGATGTATCACAGATGTGTGTAAAATGTGGTAGTCACCACTTGTGACTTCAGCAGCTTTAAGTGTTTAATTTTGGACACTGTATGTAAAATGTATACAACAGGACACTGGAGTAGCTACACATGAGCCTAAGGGTACCATGATAATTGCTAAGTGTCATCAAGAGGGATATAAAGTCTCCCATCACTGGGCTGAGGAGAAATAGACATGTGTTAACTGGAGTGATGGGATGGGATCGTTGGGATGAGTGGGAGTGGTGTGTGTGATCAGGAATCATACACCATTGGTACCTGATGTCCACAAATGTTAGGCTGTATATTGATGGTCTGGTGACTCTATTCCTGGCACCTATTAGAGCCCTTTTTGGCCACAAAATGATACAGAAGGAATGCTTTTTTCACTGAATAAAATCACAATAAAAAAACATCAAGAAAACGTTTCTTTTAGTATTCAACAGTTTCTATATAAATAAATATATAAATATTAGATGTATTTACTGGATATGTACATCATTACTGACTCTTTTTTCATGGTTGTAGTTTATTCACTACACACTGTCACCAGGTGAATTCACAAACAACACACTACACACTCTCTGAAAAAAGGTACGGTAGAGGTACATTACTGGTCACTAAAGTTTCACACAGTGTAAATGTACCTTTAAAGGTACAACAGTGGCTTTAAAGTCCAGTTGTTTTCCCTAAAGGTACATTACATTCTCTTCTCCAGAAGGATAGGTGAAGAATTGTAACATTTCATTATAGAACTGTGTAAAATTAAAGAACATAATATAAGTCCTGGAGTTGAAGTGGGGCGTATGAAATCAAAAAAACTTTAAAATCTACAAATGTTATAGGATAAGGTACAATTATGTTCCTTGACTAAAGATACTGAATATGTATCCGTGAGGGTACCACCACAGAGACAGCACAAGGTACCACCAAAGTGACCATTTTTCTGACAGTGTAGATGTGTTTAATGAACTGGTAAATCTGTTTATAATTTATTATAGAAAGAGACGAGTGTTCTCTGTTCCAGCATCACTGTGTGTTCACTGTGTAATAATTATATATTGGTTCAGATGAATATTGATTATTGAGGGTCAGGGGCAGAGCAGACAGTTTTGTTATTAGAGCTCTGCAATAAAACCCTGTAAAGGACAATCTCATTAGATCAGGACACTTCTCTTTCTGTGAAAACATTCTTGTCAACTGCATCAGTTGTCGTCTAATGTTTTCATTTTCTGAAATGTTTTCAGATTTTTACATTTTATATTTGAACAAATCAATAAACGAGATCAAATATTTGTAATGTGACTTGTGTCTGAATTTCAGTTGAAATGATGTTTATTATTAAGAAAATAATAATAGTAATAATAATGATAAAGATCATGGTGGCAACAGTTAGATAAACTAATAATATTTGCACAGAGATGTTTATGAGTTTTAAATAAATATAAGCCTATTTATTTTTGACATGGCCATTATATTTCATGGTGTTTGTCTGTACTAGAGACTGTTATCATCATCACTCATGGTGACATGGTTTTAAATTCTGTAAAATAAAGCTCAGTGTCAGTTTATTGCATTTTTGCTGTTCTGTAGGTTATTATTATATCTGTTAAGCACCTGCTTCTGCACTTTTCAGAGCACATTTGTTCACATTAGAAATTGGCAACTAGATAATAAGTGTATATTGGGAATATTTTGATAAGATTGTCTTTCTGGACAATCAGTGTTCTGCAAGGTTTACACACCACGGTTTAGTCCCTACTCAAGTTCAAGAAGTTTATTGTCATTTCAGCAGTATACAGTGTTTACAGTACACAGTACACAGTACTCGCTCTGAACCACGAGAGAACAGGGACTAAAAAAGAACCCAATTCCAGGACCAGATTTACTTCATGGAGAAGGAGAATAGCAGAGTAGAGATTAGAATAGTAGAGTCGAGTAGGGACCCTCCAGTGGAAAAGCTCAGCGATGGAGTTGCTCAGGTGGTATTTTTATTACGTGTTTACTGTTGTGTATGTATTTTGATTTTGTTCTGAGTTATTCTGTGTACATTTGGTTTTAATGTTTTGTCCTGTTTTTTTATTTTTATTTTTCAAGTATAGTCTCTCTTATTTTCTTTGGCGCCTCGGAATTGCGCCTTTTTGACAGGGAGTGCAGTCATGGGTTTAGTCTGTGACGTTTTTCCCTGTAGCCACGCCCTGCACCTGTGAGCACTGAGCGTGTCACGTGACTGGGTTCAAACGTGTTCCTAATGTGCTCTCTATCATAAGCTCCCTTTGTGTCCTTCGTGTCTGTCGTTAATTGTTGTTAGTTGGAGTGTTGTGTTTCTGAGTCGTTAAATGTCCTCTTCAGCGTACGTTTCGTCCCTCATGTCTCCTTCACTCGACTAGCGTGACACTAATCTAAGTGTGTGTTTATTTCCCTGAGATCTGACAGTACT
The DNA here is from genome assembly GCF_029633855.1 of Hoplias malabaricus. Lineage (NCBI taxonomy): Eukaryota > Metazoa > Chordata > Actinopteri > Characiformes > Erythrinidae > Hoplias > Hoplias malabaricus. Next base: position 35,332,246 of record NC_089801.1, on the reverse strand, counting down.
GCTCCGGCAAGTCCAGGTTCTGCTGTAGACCCTGCTCTGTGGGGAAAAGCAGAACCAGGTCGTCTGCGTAGAGCAGGAATTTCGTGGTCAATTCGTTTATATAAATTTTAAACAGGGCGGCAAAGTGGCGCAGCAGGTAGTGTCGCAGTCACACAGCTCCAGGGACCTGGAGGTTACGGGTTCGATTCCCACTCCTGGTGACTGTCTGTGAGGAGTTTGTGTGTTCTCCCCGTGTCCGCGTGGGTTTCCTTCGGGTGCTCCGGTTTTCTCCCACAGTCCAAAAACACGTTGGTAGGTGGGCGACTCCAAAGTGTCCGTAGGTGTGGGTGAATGTGTGTGTGTCTGTGTTGCCCTGTGAAGGACTGGCGCCCCCTCCAGAATGTATTCCTGCCTTGAACCCAATGATTCCAGGTAGGCTCTGGACCCACCGCGACCCTGAACTGGATAAGCAGTTACAGATAATGAATGAAATTTTTAACAGTGTTGGGCTTAAGCAGCAGCCCCATCTCACTCCGCGCTCCTGAGAGAACGAGTTTGTTTATTGAAAATTTTAATTCCACACCTGTTTACCCCCTACACCACTTTCTTTAACAGTGGCGGGCAAACTAAAGCCCATTAGGCTGCTTTATCCTGCCCTCTGAGTATTTACAGCATCTTCCCAAAACCGCATTAATTTAATATTTTTCCTGCAATATCCTGCATTTAACTGAGTCCACTAGATGGCGCGCGTTAAACACTACTGACCTCTGCTGAAGCTGAGGTTGGGTTAGGTTGAGTGCTGCTACTCCTCTGGAGTCACTGATCACCCCGGTGTGATCTAACCACTCGACAGACGTCACACATAAACCGTTAACTTCTGTTGAAAGTGCTGCTTTAAACTCTGCGTTGGTTTTGTTTAGACTGCGATACACCAGCAGAAACAAAGATAACAAGAAATACATTAAGAAATCACATTCACGCATAAACGTTCACATAATTAAATGATTGAATTCTATAAATAATTTAATTAGTTAAACCCCCACCTCTCGGTCCCCCTGTTGATTGTTAAATCCCAATGGCCCCTAAGATAAAAATTTGCCCTTTCCTGATCTGTAAGTTCATTAAACATTCTTGGAACCAAATTGAATCAAATGCCTTTTTGAAATCAATGAAACATGCAAAAATGTAGTTTTTATTTTGGATAATGTATTTATCAATCAGTGTGTGTAGGGTGTAAATGTGATCAGTGGTGCAGTGATTTGGTAAAAATCCAGTTTGACTTTTACTCAAGACAATGTGCTTCATAAGGAAGTTTAAAAGTCTGGAATTTAAGACGCTACACATCAACTTCCCCAGGTTACTGTCCACACAGATGCCTCTGTAATTATTCAGGTCGAATTTATTTCCATTTTTAAAGATGGGTGTCATCAGTCCACGGTTCCAGATCTCAGGGAAGTAATCCACACTCAGAACCAGGTTAAATAACTTCAGAACAGTCCACTGGAATTTAAAACTTGAACCTTTGATCATTTTATGGAGTATGCCGTCAGGCCCGCTTTCTTTTATCGGTTTTAGTTTGTTAATGTTCTCTTTGAGTTCCTGTCCGGTAACTGAGGAGTCTAAGGGGTTTTGATTATCTTTAATAGTCAGTTCTAGTTGCTCAAGCTTTTGGTTGATAGGATTCTGCTGTGGATTTGAAGCTGTCTCTATGTTTTTGAATAGTGTTTGGAAGTGGTTTGTCCAGATTTCACAGTCTTGTATGGTCACATTCTCTGTGGTCTCTTTTTTTAAGGTTGTTCCAGTTTTCCCAGAACCGGTTTGTTTTGATTTGACTCCTGAATGAGTGTCAGTTGTTTGTGAGTGTACTGTGCCTTTTTCTGTGTTCTGAGAGCACAGAGAGTTTATATAGTTTTAATGTCTCACAGTAAAGAAGGTGTATATTAGTGCTGTTTTGATCACGGTTTTTCTGGTTTGATTATTTTCTTTACTTTCTGATTAGTGGTTTAACGGTGTATGCACTGAGAGAGAAAGGGTCTAAATCTGTAATAATGTAATCTACTGTACTATTCCCAAGAGGTGAACAAAATGTGTATCTTCCTAAAGAGCCCTTCATGTCCTACCATTGACAATATACTGTCCCAGGCTTTGACAGAGCTGCAGGAGGGCTTTACCGCTTCTGTTTATTATGAAGTCATGGCTGTTTCTGTGGGGATAAAGAGGACTGTTGTTAATTAAAGACATTTTCTTAGTTATGAAATGATCATTTTGTGTGTATATTAAGTCAGGTTGTGTCCCTGTTCTCACATTCAGGTCTCCACAGATGACACCATTTCCCTGGGCCTGGAAATGGCACATCTCTTTCTCCAACTCAGAAAACATAACTTCGGAGTAGTAGGGTGACTCTGATGAGGGTATAAATGGCAGGGAGTAAACTGTCCTTCTGTGAGCAAGTTATAGTGTTTCTTTTTAACACAAATCTAATATTCTCCAGCTTTTAGAATGTTTATAAATTGATGAAGATCTGATTTGTACCAGATTTGTACTGTTCCCCCTGAGAATCGACCCTGACGTACTGTGCTCAGCTTCTGGGGCTGTATTTTTATCTCTCTATAATTTTTAGGACAGTGAGTGACCACATCAACCTTGCACCATGTCTCCTGTAGGATGATGATGTCAAGGTATTTGGTGCAGTTTTGGAATTCCCTGTTTAAACTTTTTAGGCCAGAGGCTGAAGGGATCAAGATTTGGATATTCCACATGGAGCTTAAAAGGAGGAACAAGGTGGAGGACAGAACTAGGCAGGGGGCTTTCCCTCTGTTTCTTGTTTGGTGAAATCTAGACTTGTGCTTGAGTTAAATTTTACAAAGCCATGAGTAATTTGGAGGTGTTTGAGGGGGAGTGGTGTTATGGCCTTGTTTTACACCCTGGGGAAGCTGGCCCTTCTCTGTCTGTGGAGTTGAAAATGGAAACAAAATTTCAAATGATATTTGATGTAGTGTGTTTATGATATTTTGAATACTGAATAAATAAAGGCTTGATCGCCCTTTTTGTATTTTTAAAATGAGTGGAAAATGGCCCAATTCTGCCCTGAATGTGTTCTTTGTGGTGCTCCTGTGCACCTTTAGAATAATTCTACAGAATTCTCAATGCAGGATCTCAATCGGATGTTTGTCCTATTTGCCACACTCCTGATAATTAAGTGGACCCCACACTTCACTGCCATAAAGGGCAATAGGGTCAATTACTGCTTTAGACATTTTTAGTCAAGTTCTAATTGGAATTTCTACAGGAGTTTGTTGTTCTATGGCGTAGAAAGCTTTGCTTTTCCTTTAAAAGTCATACACTGCCAAGTTCGAATTTCCAGTTGAAGTGATTTTAATACCTAAATAACTGTAATTATTTAAATGTTCAGTATTGTGTTTATCTGATCTAAATGTGTGCATATTTACCTGAGATCTGGATCTCTACTGAAATGTCAAAATGTTTGTCTTGTTTAGGTTTACTGCCAGGGCCCAGTTCTGACAGTACTGCTCCAGCAGGTCCAGGTTCTGCTGTAGACCCTGCTCTGTGGGGAACAGCAGAATCAGGTAAAGCATGAATTTGATCTCTGAGTCATGCTCAGTAAGAACGGGTGCTGCAGAGTGCTCCAGAATCATGGCCGATTCATTTATATAAAATAATCCTTGGTGCTAAATTGAATCAAATGTCTTTTGGAAATCAATAGAAGAAACAGCAAAAAAAAAATAATTTAGTTTTTATTTTGGATAATGTATTTATCAATCAGTGTGTGTAGGGTGTAAATGTGATCAGTGGTGCAGTGATTTGGTAAAAATCCAGTTTGACTTTAACTCAAGACAATGTGCTTCATAAGGAAGTTTAAAAGTCTGGAATTCAAGACGCTACACATCAACTTCCCCAGGTTACTGTCCACACAGATGCCTCTGTAATTATTCAGGTCGAATTTATTTCCATTTTTAAAGATGGGTGTCATCAGTCCACGGTTCCAGATCTCAGGGAAGTAACCCACACTCAGAACCATGTTAAATAACTTCAGAACAGTCCACTGGAATTTAGAACTTGAACCTTTGATCATTTTATGGAGTATGCCATCAGGCCCGCTTTCTTTTATCGGTTTTAGTTTGTTAATGTTCTCTTTGAGTTTCTGTCCGGTAACTGAGGAGTCTAAGGGGTTTTGATTATCTTTAATAGTCAGTTCTAGTGGCGCAAGCTTTTGGTTGATAGGATTCTGCTGTGGATTTGAAGCTGTCTCTATGTTTTTGAATAGTGTTTGGAAGTGGTTTGTCCAGATTTCACAGTCTTGTATCGCCACATTCTCTGTGGTCTCTTTTTTTAAGGTTGTTCCAGTTTTCCCAGAACCGGTTTGTTTTGATTTGACTCCTGAATGAGTGTCAGTTGTTTGTGAGTGTACTGTGCCTTTGTCTGTGTTCTGAGAGCACAGAGAGTTTATATAGTTTTAATGTCTCACAGTAAAGAAGGTGTATATTAGTGCTGTTTGGATCACGGTTTTTCTGGTTTGATTATTTTCTTTACTTTCTGATTAGTGGTTTAACGGTGTATGCACTGAGAGAGAAAGGGTCTAAATCTGTAATAATGTAATCTACTGTACTATTCCCAAGAGGTGAACAAAATGTGTATCTTCCTAAAGAGCCCTTCATGTCCTACCATTGACAATATACTGTCCCAGGCTTTGACAGAGCTGCAGGAGGGCTTTACCGCTTCTGTTTATTATGAAGTCATGGCTGTTTCTGTGGGGATAAAGAGGACTGTTGTTAATTAAAGACATTTTCTTAGTTATGAAATGATCATTTTGTGTGTATATGAAGTCAGGTTGTGTCCCTGTTCTCACATTCAGGTCTCCACAGATGACATCATTTCCCTGGGCCTGGAAATGGCACATCTCTTTCTCCAACTCAGAAAACATAACTTCGGGGTAGTAGGGCGACTCTGATGAGGGTATAAATGGCAGGGAGTAAACTGTCCTTCTGTGAGCAAGTTATAGTGTTTCTTTTTAACACAAATCTAAAATTCTCCTGCTTTTAGAATGTTTATAAATTGATGAAGATCTGATTTGTACCAGATTTGTACTGTTCCCCCTGAGAATCGACCCTGACGTACTGTGCTCAGCTTCTGGGCTGTATTTTAATCTCTCTATAATTTTTAGGACAGTGAGTGACCACATCAGCCTTGCACCACGTCTCCTGTAGGATGATGATGTCAAGGTTTTTGGTGCAGTTTTGGAATTCCCTGTTTAAACTTTTTAGGCCAGAGGCTGAAGGGATCAAGATTTGGATATTCCACATGGAGCTTAAAAGGAGGAACAAGGTGGAGGACAGAACTAGGCAGGGGGCTTTCCCTCTGTTTCTTGTTTGGTGAAATCTAGACTTGTGCTTGAGTTACATTTTACAAAGCCATGAGTAATTTGGAGGTATTTGAGGGGGAGTGGTGCTATGGCCTTGTTCTACACCCTGGGGAAGCTGGCCCTTCTCTGTCTGTGGAGTTGAAAATGGAAACAAAATTTCAAAATATATTTGATGTAGCGTGTTTATGATATTTTTGAATACTGAATAAATAAAGGCTTGATCGCCCGTTTTGTATTTTTAAGATAAGTGGAAAATGGCCCAATTCTGCCCTGAATGTGTTCTTTGTGGTGCTCGTGTGCACCTTTAGAATAATTCTACAAAATTCTCCATGCAGGATCTCAATTGGATGTTTGTCCTATTTGCCACGCTCCTGATAATTAAGTGGAACCCACACTTCACTGCCATAAAGGGCAATAGGGTCAGTATGTTTTTCTAAAATGTAAAAATGTATTTTGCTTTATCTTGTATTTTCACTGTGCACTAGAAAGTATGGCATAATAACAACAAAAAAAAGGAACAAATAACAGGAATGCGTTAATCACCAGGCAATTGGGAGCTTATTACAGCTCATCTCAGGGGTCCTATACAATCGACTGCATTGCTAGAGTGCTGTGTATAGCCACGTTTTCAGAGCTGATGATACATGTACTGTGTTATGTTTTCAGGTGAGCATAGTTCTATTATAGTAGTGAATACTGGTTCTAAATGATCGGGTCATTGGAGTTGCGAATGTTAGATATACACTGTCTTTGTAAATGAGAGAAACTGTGTCATCATACACCTCCCCTCACACCTCTTGTTCCTTATTTCCTTGACCATCACCCTTATCACACCTACACCTCCTCTCACCCCTATTCTTCCTCCTATCCCTCCCCTGATTTCCATTTTCTCTCACCTTTTCCCCCTTCCTCTGTCTTATACGTTCTTCATCACCCTCATTCTACATACCCCTCCTCTCACTCATCTTCTTCCTCCAATTCCCTTCCCCCATTACTCCACTGTATATAAGGCCCTCCTAAAATATTTGGTGTTATACTGGATCGGGATCAGACTGAATTGGTGACAAACTGATGACCAATCTGTGCCCGTGCTTTTCTGCATGCACGTGAAGGGAACCTCTGAACCTTCAGTTTCCAAGCTTCAGATCATCCTGAGATAGACTGAGATCATCCAGCTGTACTCATACATGGTCCTGTGTATGTGTAAATAAACTCCAGTCAATGCCGAACTCCAGTCTCCTGACTCATCAATGCCGAATTTCTTACATAAGTGAATGTGAATGTGCAACTGAAGGAACCAGCACCGCTTAACACAGCAGGGGAAGAGTTAACCACCTATATCAGTGCCTCGAATGAGTAGCCGTAACCTTGGAGAGACACAGTGTGTTGTGCTAATGAAATAAGTTAGAAAACTCCTTGTGATAGCATCCTGTAATCGTTTATGAGGTATTCAATTGTGTTGAGTAATATTTTACGTCTGGCAGACGCCGGAATAGCCTTAGTACAGCTCAGCTCAGGAGTCCTATACAAGCGACTGCATTGCTAGAGTGCTGTGTATAGCCATGTTTTCAGAGCTGATGATACATGTACTGTGTTATGTGTTCAGTGAACCTGTGAAGAAGTAAACGTTTTAAACTTCACACACGTATGAAGACTCCTGATTTCCCTTCACGTGTGTAACAAATTTGGTGGCCCATACGGGGACGTTTTTCTAACGCAAGACAGCGCGTGGGTTTGAGCCAAGGGAGAGCATCGCTGCATGGAAAGAATGGATCTGGAAGAGACGGCAGAGTTAATTTCTCCGAAACTGTGCTACTGCAACAGGAGCAGCCGAGAGAGGTGTGTTTCAAGGCTAAAATCCACACAGGCAATGTCACAACAAGGCGAGTGTTTAGTTGAACTCCTAACAGAATCTATAGATAATGCATTTAAGGAGGAAGAGGAGGACGTTATTAAATAGTATCTCACTTCGCTGTTGCAAATGATTGATCCACATGAAAGTCCAGTTAATGGAGAAAACACAGACTCACCCCAGAATGTCCCCAGTACAGGGGAAGATCTAACCTTTCTCCAGAAGTATTCACAGCTTCAGCACAGTAATCAGGCTTTACTAAAGGAAGTGAATAGATTCAATGAAAGACTCAAGAGTAGACCCTGCAGCCAGTTGAACTTGTTGACTCCTCATACAAACAGATTACCAGAAGTGACACTGAGGAGGGAATTTAAAATCAGTGGTCAGATTGGAGAGAAGGGCAAAAAGACAAACTCTCATACACCAACTTGATGCACCAGATTGACAGAGGACTGAATAAAGGGTACAGTGAAGAAGAGATTATCGAAGCGATGGTTAAAGTAATAAGTCCAGGGTTGAACATTCACGATATGCTAGAAATCAAGAGTGATCTCACCCTCCACCAACTTAAGACAATATTGAAAGGCCACTTCAAAGAAGATAGCCCTATTGATCTGTACCACAGATTGGTGAACATTGCTCAGGATGTCCGTGAATCCCCTCAAAAGTTTCTATTCAGAGCCATTGAGTTAAAGGAGAGGTTAATGCTTGCATCGAAAGAGGGTGATGGTGATGAGCAGTATAGCCCTGAGCTTATTCAGAAGAAATTCTTAAGGTCAGTAAATACGGGACTCATTACTGATCATATAAAGTTCCAGATGAAGCCTTATTTGGATGATCAGAAAGTGACAGATGACAAGATGAATGAGGTGGCAGGTGTAGACTCTGAAAAACAGTTAAAACAAAAGAAAAATGTGAACAGTAAGGTTTCCAAGGTGAGCGAGTTACAAGCGGAAGTACAAATCCTTCAACCTAACCACGGGGTTGGCACAACAATGTCGGGGGTTCAGGACCAGTCTGCTGAGGTTGTGAAATCAAAAACACATAGACATGCTACAGTGGGCACAAGAGACACTGAGCTCTATGAAATGGTTACACTGCTACGGGAGGAAGTGGCTGAGATGAGAAAGTGCCTCAGAACCCTCCAAGGCTCTGTCCACCCAGGGAAAGGAAATATTTCAAGAGGATGCCACAACTGCAAAGAAGAGGGAAGTGGTGATAAGTGTGATCACTGTTTCAGGTGCAGGCAATCTGGACATTTATCAAGAGGTTGTAGGGGGAAAAAGGAATTAGTAGGAAAACCTGACAGCTTCAATGTAGCTTCTGGTACAGTAGCTGAGCCATTATCATCAAGCGTTATAAGTCAGGATAATAATGTACAGGAGTGTCAGGGTGAGCAGGGTCAACAGAGTGGGACAGAACAAGACCAATCTTCAAAAGATACTGAAACCACTGGCATCACCAATGTTGGCCACCTCTCCCTACGCCGACAGGCAAAATCTACAAGCCCTGATCGGAAAGAAATGTATGGTAGACTGCTTCTTTGATGGTGTAGCCACACAAGCACTGTGGGATACAGGGTCACAGGTCACCATCATCAATAACTGGTGGAGAAAGGCGTCTTTCCCTCACATTAAATTGCATAATATAGATGAGCTTCTTGGTGAAAATGAGACCCTTATTGGTAGAGCTGCAAACCAAAAACCCATACCCTTCTCAGGATGGCTGGAGCTTAGGTTCCAGCTTAAGTCAAAGAGGAACCTCCAGCCAGAGTTGCTGGTGCCAGTACTAGCTTCTAACAAGCTAGGAGTTGTGGAACCACAAATCATTGGCTACAACATGATTAAGCACTTGATGATCAAGGGCATCGAGCGTCTACCTGACGTGACTGCCGAAGTGGTGAGTGATGCTTTTTCCATTGACTGTACTGCTGCAATTAGTCTGCTTTAAAGAGCAGGATGATAAGGAGGGATTTGTAAGAATTGGGCGAGGGAAGACAGTAATTCCAGCATGTCAGACAAGAGAAGTCAGGTGTGGTGTGAGGACAGCCCCGCTCCACACTAGGCAGGAGGTCCTGTTTGAGCCAACAGAGACCTTTAAATGGCCAGATGGAATTAGCATTGTGGAGACAGTGGTTTACCTACAAAAAGGGCACTGGTCTAAGGTCACATACATACCATACCAGTCACAAATACTAGCAGCCACAATATTCTGCTTAGCCCCTGCAGGATTCTGGTCCATCTACAGAAAATTAAAGCCATGTACCCAGTAGAGGCAAAACCAGTCAGTGTTGAGTCACAGGGAGCTCATGACCTGGGACAGCTTATTCCAAAGCAGACCACTAAAAATCACACCCCTAAAAATACACATACAGAAGAACAGTTGTGGGACCCACCTGTAGCTGTTGGCCACTTGACATCTGAACAACAGAGTCATGTGAAGGAAATGCTAAGGGAACGGTGTAGGGCTTTTTCCAGGGATGAGGACGATATTGGATGCATCCCATCCCTACAAATAGAGATCAGATTGAAGGACAGCACCCCTGTAAGGCACACTTACACTTCCATACCTAAACCCCTCCACAGAGAAGTTAAAAGTATTTAGAGGACCTACTAAATAAGGGCTAGATTAAGTCGCAGTCTCCATACTCATCCCCTGTTGTTTGTGTACGCAAGAAAGATGGGAGTTTACGATTGTGCGTTGACTATCGTGAACTTAACCAGAAGTCCATCCCATATCGGCACCCTATCCCTCGGGTACTAGACATGCTGAACAGTCTGAGTGGTAGTACATGGTTCTCTGTTCTGGATCAAGGCAAAGCTTACCATCAAGGTTTCTTAGAGGAAAACAGCCAACCACTTACCGCCTTCATTACACCCTGGGGATTATATGAGTGGGTCCGGATTCCGTTTGGCCTATCCTCAGCTCCAGCGAAGTTCCAATGTAGCATGGAGTAGTGTCTCGCTGGCCTGAGAGATGAGACTTCTCAGCCATACTTGGATGACAACCTTGTACATAGCAAAACCTTTGAGGATCATCTCTGTGACCTCAGGGAGGTGTTGTGTCGCTATCAGGCACATGATGTGAAGCATACTGCAAAGAAATCTGACGTGTTCAAAGATAGAGTGAAGTTCCTGGGCAGAATAGTGTCTAAAGAGGGTTATACCATGGATCCATCTGAGCTTGCTCTGGTACAGGCATTGAAAGACCGCAGACCTGAGACAGTGGGGGACGTAAGGAAACTGCTTGTTTTCATATGCTATTATCGGCCATACATTCCAAATTTCTCAAGAATTGACAACTCCCCTGTATAGCCTGCTGTCAGCTGGGAAATTGTCCAGGAGCAAGAAGGGTAACAAAACAGTAGGCAGAGGTGGTGAACAACAGAAGAAAGGTGACCAATTACCAGCCCGTCAGCCTATCTCCTGGACAGAACAACACCAGAAAGTCCTTGCTGAACTTATTGAATTTCTCCTGAAACCTCAAGTCCTGGGCTATCCAGACTTTGAAAAGCCATATGTGCTCCATTGTGATGCCTCTCAGAAAGGACCCGGTGTGGTACTGTACCAAAGGCAGCAAGGGAAATTGAGGGTGATTGGTTATGGGTCCAGGACACTAACTCCACCTGAGAAAAACTAAAACCTTCATTCAGGGAAGTTAGAGTTTCTGGCATTAAAATGGGCCATATGTGAGCGATTCAGAGAGTATTTATTCCATCCATCCATCCATTATCCACCGCTTATCCGGGTCGCGGGGGAAGCAGTCGGAGCAAAGAAACCCAGACCTCCTTCTCCCCAGCCACCAACGCCAGCTCCTCCGGGGGTATACCGAGGCGTTCCCAGGCCAGTCGAGACATATAGTCTCTCCAGCGTGTTCTTGGTCTGCCCCGGGGCCTCCTCCCCGTTGGACATGCCCGGAACACCTCTCCAGGAAGGCGTCCAGGAGGCATCCGAACCAGATGCCCGAACCACCTCAACTGGCTCCACTCCTCAGCGGCTCCACTCCGAGTCTCTCCCGGATGTCCGAGCTCCTAACCCTGTCTCTAAGGGAGAGTCCAGACATCCTGCGGAGAAAACTCATTTCAGCCGCTTGCACCCACGATCTCGTTCTTTTGGTCACTACCCAAAGCTCATGACCATAGGTGAGGGTTGGGACGTAGATTGAACGGTAAATCGAGAGCTTTGCTTTTCTGCTCAGCTCTTTCTTCACCACAACGGACCGGTACAGAGCCCGCATTACTGCTGACGCTGCACCGATCCGCCTGTCAATCTCACGCTCCATTTTTCCCTCACTCGTGAACAAGACCCCGAGGTATTTAAACTCCTCCACTTGAGGCAGGATCTCACTTCCAACCTGGAGAGAGCACTCCACCCTTTTCCGACTGAGTACCATGGACTCGGACTTGGAGGTACTGATCCTCATCCCTACCGCTACACACTCGGCTGCAAACTTGTCCAGCAAGAGCTGGAGGTCCCGGCTCAATGAAGCCAACAAGACCACATCATCTGCAAAAAGCAGACATGGGATCCTGAGACCACCAAACCGGACACCCTCCGCCACTTGGCTACGCCGAGAAATTCTGTCCATAAAAATTGTGAACAGAACCGGTGACAACGGGCAGCCCTGACGGAGTCCAACTCCGACTGGAAACCAGTCGGACTTACTGCCAGCCATATGAACCAGACTCCTGCTCTGTTTGTACAGGGACTGGATAGCTCGTAACAAAGAGCCCAGTACCCCATACTCCCTGAGCACCCCCCACAGAATACCCCGAGGGACACGGTCGAATGCCTTCTCCAGATCCACAAAACACATGTAGACTGGTTGAGCAAACTCCCATGCACCCTCCAGGATCCTAGCGAGGGTAAAGAACTGGTCCTGTGTTCCACGACCGGGGCGGAATCCGCATTGTTCCTCCTGGATCCGAGGTTCAACTATCGGTCGGACTCTCTTCTCCAGTACCCCCGCATAGACCTTACCGGGGAGGCTGAGGAGTGTGATCCCCCTATAGTTGGAACACACCCTCCGATCCCCCTTTTTAAAAAGGGGAACCACCACCCCAGTCTGCCAGTCCAGAGGCACTGCCCCCGATGTCCACGCGATGTTGCAAAGACGTGTCAACCAGGACAGCCCCACAACATCCAGAGCCTTGAGGAACCCGGGGTGAACCTCATCCACCCCCGGGGCCCTACCGCCAAGGAGTTTCACTACCACCTTGGCCACTTCAGCTCCAGTGATAGACGAGCCCCCCCCCCCGGGGTCCCCAAGCTCTGCTTCCTCTGCGGAAGACGTGCTGGTGGGATTGAGAAGATCCTCGAAGTATTCCTTCCACCGTCTGGTGACGTCCCCAGTCGAGGTCAACAGTTCCCCACCCCCACCATATACAGTGTTGGTGGAAAACCGCTTTCCCCTCCTGAGTCGCCTGACGGTTTGCCAGAAACTTCTCGGAGCCGACCGAAAGTCGTTTTCCATGTTCTCACCGAACTCCTCCCACACCCGAGTTTTTGCCTCAGCGACTGCCGAGGCTGCGAGCCGCTTGGCTCCTCGGTACCTGTCGGCTGCCTCCGGAGTCCCCTGAGCCAACCAGGCTTGATAGGACTCTTTCTTCAGCTTGACAACCCCCCTCACCTGGGGTGTCCACCACCGAGTGCGGGGATTGCCACCCCGACAGGCACCGACAACCTTGCAGCCACAGCTCCGTTCAGCCGCCTCAACAATGGAGGTCCGGAACATGGCCCACTCGGACTCAATGTCACCGGCCTCCCCCGGGATGCAGTCGAAGCTCTGCCGGATGTGGGAGTTGAAGATCTTTCTGACAGGTTCCTCTGCCAAACGTTCCCAGCAAACCCTCAGCACACGTTTGGGCCTGCCAGGTCTGTCCGGCATCCTCCCCCGCCATCTGATCCAACACACCACAAGGTGGTGATCAGTTGACAGCTCAGCGCCTCTCTTCACCCGAGTGTCCAGAACATATGGCCGCAGGTCAGATGATACGACTATAAAATCGATCATCGAAATGCGGCCTAGGGTGTCCTGATGCCAGGTGTACTTGTGGACACCCTTATGTTCGAACATGGTGTTCGTAATGGACAAACTGTGACGAGCACAGAAATCCAATAACTGAACACCACTCGGGTTCAGATCAGCTGGGCCGTTCCTCCCAATCACGCCCCTCCAGGTCTCACTGTCATTACCCACGTGAGCGTTGAAGTCCCCCAGCAGAACAATGGAGTCCCCAGAATGAGTGTTCTCCAGCACTCCCTCTAGGGTCCCCAAGAAGGCATGGTACTCTGAACTGCTGTTCGGTGCATAAGCACAAACAACAGTCAGAGCCCTTTCCCCAACCCGAAGGTGCAGGGAAATTACCCTCTCGTCCACTGGGGTAAACCCCAACATACAGGCGCTAAGCCGGGGGGCTATGAGTAAGCCCACACCTGCCTTATGCCTCTCACCCTGGGCAACTCCAGAGTGAAAGAGCATCCAGCCCCTCTCGAGGAGATTGGTTCCAGAGCCCATACTGTGTGTCGAGGTGAGCCCAACTATATCTAGTCGGTACCTCTCAACCTCGCGCACCAGCTCAGGCTCTTTTCCCACCAGAGAGGTTACGTTCCATGTTCCAAAAGCCAGTTTCAGTAACCGAGGATCGGAATGCCAGGGCCCCCGACCCCAACCACCACCCGATCCACAATGCACCAGACCCGGATTTCTACCTCTCCCACAGGTGGTGGGCCCATGGGAGAGTGGACCCATGTATCCCCTTCGGGCTAAGCCCGGCCGGACTCCATAGGTGAAAGTCCGGCAACCAGGCGCTCGCCAAGAAGCCCCTCCCCCAGGCCTGGCTCCAGGGTGAGGCCCCGGTAACCCTGCTCCGGGCAAGGGAGGCTGTGTCCTCGTTATTATATTTTTCATTCGTGTCTTTATGGATCACTATTTGTCTGGCCCATCACCTAGGACCAATTTGCCTTGGGAGACCCTACCAGGAGCTATTGCCCCCGACAACATAGCTCCTAGGCTCACGCAGGCACGCAAACCCCTCCACCACGTTAAGGTGGCGATCCAAGGAGGAGGGTATTTATACTATGCATCATTGTTTGTTGTCTATACCGACAACAACCCACTTACATATATTCTGACCACTGCAAAACTGAATGTGACCACACACCGATGGGTGGCTGAACTTTTAATTTTTCAATCAAGTGCCACCCAGGCAAGACAAATGGAGATGCAGACGGCTTGTCCTGTATGCCTTTGGACATGGAACAGTACATGTATTCATGTTTGCAGGAAATTCAGCCCCACGTGATCACCACAGTTATCTAGACGCTCCACCTTGAGTCCCAAGAACACACTCCTTGGATGTGCCCTCTCACAATTGCGACCGCCTGTACAGAAGGTGAACAGGAGTGCATAGCATCCGCAATTGAACAAATTCCCCAAGAGGATATCCAAAAAGCACAAGAACAAGACCCAGTCCTTAGCAAAGTGAGACAGTATGTCCTGAAAAAACACTGGCCAACCATGCAGGTGAAAGATCATCGAGATGATGTTGCAGTACTGGCTAGAGGCAGAAACCGCTTTTATGTGAACAAAAATGGTATTCTGTATCAGATGTCTGCCACTCTAACCCAGCTAGTACTGCCAAAGAAATTCCATCGTTTATTATATAAGGAACTACATGAGGACATGGGGCACCTTGGAGTTGAGAGAACCCTGAACCTCATCCGGGACAGATTCTATTGGCCACACATGCAGAAGGACGTAGATCACTATGTCACCAGAGTACGCAGTTGCGTGAAACGCAAACAGCCATGCAAGTTAACGAGAGCACCCCTAGTCAACATTGTAACTACTTATCCTTTTGAAATGGTGTCTATTGACTTCTTGCACCTGGAACGCTGTGTAGGAGGATGTGAGTATATATTGGTCATAATAGATCATTTTACGTGCTTTGCACAAGCATATGCATGCACCAATAAGTCTGCGAAAACTGTAGCTGAAAAGATCTTTGGGGACTTTTTTCTGAAGTTCGGATTCCCAACAAACTCCATCATGATCAAGGGAAGGAGTTTGAGAACAAACTGTTCGCCAAATTGCAAGAATATAGTGGAATCCAGGGTTCACACACAACACCTTACTACCCCGCAGGCAACGGGCAAGTAGAGAGGTTCAGTCAAACACTCCTTTCTATGCTTTGGAACCTGATAGAAGAGGCTAAAGCAGATTGGAAGAGTTCCCTCACCAAGGTGGTCCATGCATACAACTGTACCCGGAGTGAGGCAACAGGGTTTGCTCCATATTTGGAAGAAAACCTCGACTCCCGGTGGACATCATGTTTGGTCTGCCACCTAGTGAACAGTGCGGGTCACATAGTGAGTATGCTGACAGGTGGAAGCAGCGAATGACCGAAGCTTACAGACTGGCATCAAAGACAGCCCAGAGCATGTGTGATAAAGCCAAAGAGCACTATGATAAAAAAGTGTATAGTGCTGAATTGCAAACAGGGTGCAGGGTGTTGATACGCAACTTTGCTGAGAGGGGTGGCCCTGGGAAGCTAGGATACTACTGGGAGCAACAGATTCATGTGGTTAAGGAGAGGAAGTATGAAAATGGGCCTGTATATGTTGTAAGTCCAGAGAGGGGTCCAGGTCAAACGCGGGTTCTCCATCAGAACCTGTTACTGCACTGTGATTTCCTGCCATTGGAGAAACAACCTGAGGGAAGTTGAGGTATATTTAATCATAAGGCCTTAAGCACAGTATTGTCTATGTCTGTGTTCCACAGAGAGAAATGTTTAGGATAAGCTGTTAGTGAGGGTAGGAGACTATAAATTTTACCCCTCCCTTAGTCCCTTAGAGGTTGTAAACCAACCTCTATGTTTACAATATTTGGAAAGGTTAGAGAACCATATAGATCAGGGTCTTAGCCAGGAGAGAGAGAAATTTGAGCGCTGAATTGAACACTCCTCTCACAGGTCCTTAAGAACCAGTAAGACACTGTTTTGGTAAATAAAGATGTATTTATACCTTTAACCATGTCTGCGGAGATTCTTTTCCGTCACCTGTCTTCACAACACAGCAAAGTTAACAACAAAGATGGCGATGAGGATGGGATGCTGAGTTGTGGCCTTCCTGCTTCAGACGGCTCCTGCATTCGAACTTCCACTTAAAGCCGGCAAATAGAAGGTGAGATTTTGAGAGATTTTCACAAATTTGAGAGCTGGTTGGGTGTTTGGGCTGTCTGATGCAGAAAGAGTTGCACCAAGATAGACTCATTAGTGTATCAGTGTTGTGTTGATGATGGTGTTGGATAAAGATTCTCCGTTCTAAATTTTTTTTAGAACGAAGGAAATAAAAGGGAATAATGAAGAAAAGAGTAAAAAGTAATGGACGTAATAGGAGAAAAGGAAAAAAAAGAAAAGGAAAGGAAAAGTTGAAGTATGCTTAAAACTGTAAGACATGAATCACAGTCATTGCGTGAAAGTAAGCTTTGAGTTATTGTGGAATTGGATTATATTGAAATAGTGAGAAGTCCTGGTCCCAGTTGCATTTGGTTAAAATTTATTTAAGGTTAAAAGGAAAAGGAATATAAGGGAATGGAATATAAGAGAAATAATATAAGAGGATAAAGGAAAAAAGGAAAAGAGGTAATAGAGTTAAACAAAAAGAAGATGCCGCTGATTCAGATATAAGCCCTCTGTTGAGGCGGGATTAGCCCGGCCGTAAACCCTGAAAAATTCACTAGGTGATTTTTTTGGGTCAGTTTGATGAGAAATGGAGGTGTGATACAGAGATTTAATTAGGGGTGCCCACTCAAAACACTGTTGACGAACACTATATTGATGCTGCCTCTTTTTGAATTATTACACCTCTTAAGGTAGCATAAATTAAAAATAAGGAAATAAGGAAATGAATAAGGAATAAGGGCGGCACAAAGCATGCTGTTAATGTGTGAATGAGTCGACTATGAGAATTGTGTTAAAGTGATGTGTGTGTGTAAGCGCTGTTTGGGGGATGTTGGATGATGTGTGTGTGTGTGTGTGTGCTTAGTGAGTTAAGAAAACAGGAGTGTCTTGCTGTGTATGTGTGTGTTTCAGCTGAAAGAATTTTTTGGGATTTTTAGGAGCAAGTGGGGGAATGATCACCCCCCTGTTTATCTATTTGCTAGTCCATTATTTGTGCTATAGTAGATGACATAGACTTTTTCAAAGAAGGCTTGGCAACAGGTTGTTCATTTTTTTAAGATAATGCTTTGATTATAATTCCATTAAGAGTTAACAACGAGGTTTATGAAGAAAAATTATTATTTGTAAAGGGGTTTCTGATTCAAGCTTTGCTATAGGTGTAATGGGGTTGCAAATATTTAGTGATAATCCTATTTAGAAGTGCTTGTTGAGCCTTATATAAGTTTGTATATTCTTTAATTACAAGGTAGTTATTGAATGTTTAATAAATCTAAGTTTATGGTGCACTTAGTAGTTATATCACATAGTAAAGGGATTTAGTGGTGTGAATTGTATTGCATATTAAGGTTTGATTTCTCTGAAGTTGGCAAATTCAATTGGGGTTTATTTTTTATTGATTGTGGTAATACAGTGTCCTATAAACAGAGGAAAAAGGGAGAGAAATAATTAATAAGTGTACGTTGGGAACATATTTAGTCATTATTATGCCAAAAATGGGCACTAATGTTTCAAAAGGGGATACTCCTGTTGATATAGTTAAGAAAAATAATCCTTTAATAAAAGGCATTGTGAGAATATCATAAAAATTTTCTAAGCGATGGCCTGACATAGACCATCCATGGCCAGTGGAGGGGACACTTAACCCAGATGTAATTAAAACAATAGAGGTACTTGTATCAACATACAAGCAGGACAGAAGAAAGGGCATCAAGGAGAAAAGCGAAAGGAAAAAAGAGAAATAGAGTTTGGCATTCTCCAGTTATTTGAACAAGAGAGTCAGAAACTGATAAAGGCGGCAAAGGAAAAGAGGGAGAAAGGTGCAGAAGCAATAAATCAGCGTACAAAGACAACTGAAAAACATATGGCAGAAGTTAATATGTCTTTTTCACATGTGGACTCAGTTAAGACACCACCAACTTATGAGAAGGAAGTAAAAACTGAGAAAGTTTACCCTCAGCTTCCAGTGATCAGTCAAGGCGGAAGTTATCACATTGAAGATGAAGATGAATGCATCTTTGAAACAGGAAAAGCAGAGACAATGATAAAACTGTATCCGAGTTCCAAAAGCAAGAAGAAAACTCGACGTCTGCAGACTAGAGGTGAACTGAGTGACCAGGAGGAGGCCATGGGTGGATACGACCCAGCCATCAGACGAAATGCTGGCTAAAGCAGAAAAAAGAGGAGATGTGAGTAGAAGGAAAGAGGACTCAAGAGATGGAAGTTCTAATGAAACAGAGAATGAAGAAAGTGATGATGGATGGAAGAGTAAGGGACCTCCCCAGGTCTGGTCAGATGATTCGGACAATCGGGTTTGAGGGAGTAAAACAGCTGATTCCTCTCACAGAACCAATTGAGCTCTGCTATAAACATCTGAAGAGTACAATACCCATACTGGTATCAGAACATACACCTATTGCACTTTTGGGAAGAGATGCTTTGTGCAGACTGAACTGTACAATAAAATGCACACCAGACGGCTGCCTGGTGGAAGTGCCAGTATCCAGTATTTTGGATTGGAAATCTTAGCGAAGAATTCTTGGAACCAGCCAAGATGTGGGAGAAGTTTATTGTAGCAAACATGCCTGATGCAAAGACTCCAGAGTATCTATTTCATTGTACACTGAAATACTTTAAGGATGCTGAACAATCAGGTGCAGAACAATGGCTGAGTCATCAACCAAAGCAAGTTGAATTACGTTCATGCTGCATAATTTTGGGACCACAAGGAGCTGCTATGAAGATAGACAAAAATGATTACTTGCATAAAGAGTTTGAGATGGGAAAAAGTGTACCACACGTGACTTTGCTGGTATCTGAAGATTGTGAGCAGAAACAAATAGGTGAAATGATGGCAGAAGCAGAAGAAGTGGTCTTTAAACCGCTAAAAAAGAATCTTTCCATCTGGAGGAGTGAAGATCAGCGATTTATTAAGATTATGATTACTGCTCAAGGACAAGGACAGCCACAAGTCGTCAGGATGACACATGAATCACTTTGTAATGAGAAAATGGATTCAAAGATTCAGAAGTGCCAGATCCACATGCTTTGTTAGCCCAAATTCCTCTGGATGCAAAGTATTTCACAGTATTAGATTTATGTGGTGCATATTTTAGTGTTCCACTAAGTATAGAACGTCAGGGTTTATTTGGATTCTCATACAAGGGGCAATTCTATGAGTATAAGAGATTACCACAGGGATATAAACATAGTCCTCACATTTCAATAAAGTATTGAAAGATGATCTAGTTGAGGTAGATCAGAAGTTAAAAAGTACTGTCATTCAATACATGCATGATATTCTTCTTAGTGCACCAGATGAGGAAATAGGTCATAAACTAAGTGTAAAGATGTACAAACTGTTGTCAAGTTTTTGTGTAGAGAAGTCATAAGCAGGTGGGGACTTCCAGATCGAAAATCCACAGATAATGGGAAAGAGTTTGTGGATAAAATGGTGAAATTAATTTTGCAAAGATTGGGAATTAATCAGCGTCTGGGAGCTGTGTACCATCCGCAAAGTCAAGGGATTTGTGAAAAAATGAATGGTGTCTTGAAAAATCGGATTGTTAAAATCTGTCAGCACACAGGGTTTAAATTGGATAGCATCACTTCCATTAGCATTAATGGTGTGTCGCTCAAGATTTACACATGACTCCTCATGAGTTGATGACAGGCAGGAGATTGTCCCTGGTTTGGATGATGCTGATGACTCTGTGTATATTTCTGACGTTGCCAGACATGACACAGCAGACTGTAAACAAGACAAAAAGTTTGGAGAAATTGAATTTCAATATTAAACAGCAGGTCCCATTCCAGAAAGCAGTAATTCCATTTCAAAACCAGAGACTTGGATCAAGAAAAGAGTCCAAGACCAGTTCGGAAAAAGGTTAGACCTAAACGGTATGAGAACTAAAGAGAATGAAACTTTAGAGAATTTTACTTTTCCAGTGTCGAAAGTTAGTGAGGGGGTAAATGGATCACATCTAACTACACTAGTGCCTTTGATAATTTCAACAACGTCATCACCTTTCAAGACGGTGATTAAAGTTAAATTAGGTAAAACAGTTCATCTTCCCTGTAAATGTGGAAGATTTAATACAGGGAGTAATAGTCCTCCTAAGTGGAAAAATAGTCGTGGTGAAGAAGTGGAGTTGATAATTTGCCTTGTGACCAGAGAAAGTATCTTTTGTTTAATGCCTTTAGGTGGTTCAAAATTAGAGATGATTGTTCAATTATTTTACGTAATGTTACATGTGAAGATCAAGAGGAATACACTTGTACTTATTTGGAGCCAGAGCTTAAATTTGTGCCATTTCAAAATGTGTGGAGAGAAGGGTACATAACTCGTACAGTGATAGTTATGATAAAGGACCCGAGTCCTATTTAAGTTTTTACATCTACTAAAAGAGTTCAGGACCAAACCACTATAGCAATGACTCTGAAGGTTACTAAAGAACAAATTAAGCCAATTACTTTAGCTCCAGAAATAAGTAAAGGAAATAATGTAACAAATCAGATTACTACTTTAGATATGCCATTAAAGGAGATGAATATTACTACACTTCCAATGATAACTTCTGCTTTGGGTACATCTGAATCTATCACAACTGTTGTAAATGGAAAAATAACAAGATCACATAATGTTGTAACAGCAACCCAGACTCCAGAAGTAATGTCCTTTCCATTGCAGAAGACAATAAACATAACACAGGGTCCAGAGTTAAACATGGAGCATGAAGTGAATATTAGTCAAGTGGCTTTTGAAGCTAGAAACCCAAAGGAAGACATGGATTCAAATGGTTTAGTAACCACTCAGAAAATCACTTTAGAAGGGCAGAGAGAGTTTTTTTATTTTGACTGCACCTCTGAAGAAATGACTGACCATTGCCATGCATTACAGAAAAGAGAAGCACAATGGAAAGCATATGGATTTGATTCTTCAGTGTTACAAATCACAGACCCATGGGCAGCTAGAAATTTATGGTTTCAGCAAATAACCCATTCCGTAAGAATGAGTAAGATGTTGACTGGTCCATGTGTGGTGAAAGTTCCAACACCAAGCACATGGCCATCAATTTTAGAGACAGTAGCAGAACCACTGCATGCTATATGTCAATCTTATGCTTTATTATGGTTATTATATCAGCAAAACTCTGAAGAAGATAGAATAATGGCTTTATCAATGCATTTGTTTAGACCTAGATTAAATTGTACTTGGTTGATGAAGCTGCCATATGTGAATTTCCTTGATCAGCATGAAAATATACTGAGAGCACGGCCTGATGCGATGGAAGTAAAATCTGTGGAGACTAAAGATTGTTTTTGTTCCAATGATACTCACAATGGACAGGGGATGTTTATGGGAATATCTGATTGTGCTCGTTATATGATGAATTTTAAAGAGCCTAAACCTGAGGATGCTTTGTTTAAAGTGAATTTTCATACCCCAGATAGCAAGCAGAGTAAAACATTAATGGTGTAGTATGACATTTTGCCTGTAAAAGTGACTATAGGAAATTTTAAGGATATTTGGTCGGTTTGTGGAGATAAAGCATACATATTTCTACCATATGGGTGGACAGGCTGTTGTTATATGGCAACATTAAAGCTTCCTTATGAGGTTTATACTCTCCAAAAGGTTGAAGCGACTGATGAAGGGAATTCTGAAGGGAATTCTGGGAGAAGAAAGAAAAGGGAAATGGCTCAGTTTCATAACTTGGAAGACTATCATTGGAGAATCAGTATAGGAGAAAAATGGGGTATAGGATTATTCCCATGGTATGGTGTGACATTTTTAGCAGATCATATAGATAATATTACATACACTTTACAAGGGTTTGCTAATGAAACAATAAGAGGGTTTCAGTATTTGTCAAATACAAAATCACAGATTAACATTGTTAAAAGATGACATGGCTCTGGATTACATTTTAGCTAAGCAAGGGGGTTTATGTGTAGCTTTGAATCTAACAGGGGATGCCTGTTATACTTTGATTCCGGATAATTCTGATAATATGACTAGTGTTATAGAATCATTGAAGCATATAAGCGAGGCATTTGGTCCATTAAAAGGAGCTGGATGGTCTGTGAATGCTTGGTTATTGGAGAAATTAGTACCACTAGGAGCAATGTTGGCTCAAGTTTTTAGAGCAGCTCTTTTAGCAGTGTGTATAATGTTTTGTTTTTGTACACTGTTGTTAACTTGTGCAAAAGCTATGATTTTGAAATGGGTTGGAGTTGTAATGCCTGGAGATCAAGTACAGATGCCATTATTAAGTAGAACCGACTCAGACAAACATGAGCAGGAAATTTTGGAAAACAACCTGGTGGAAAGATATCCATTTTGAATATCCACTATTATATATTTTTACTATTCAATTATGACATTATTCTTTTATTTTGTTAGGTTTATTATTTAGTAATGAATTATAAAGATTCTAGGATGAAGTATACACTGTAGCTTATAAAAAATATTACTCCATTAGTATTACTATTATTAAGTTTTATTTGATGTTTATTTGCATTTGTCATTTTTGCAAAAGATACTGGCTGTTGTTTCTTTCTTCCAGAAAGAAAAAAGGGGGGAAGATCACTGTAAGGGAGGATGGTTGTTCAAGATTCCTGAAATGCTACAGGGATCCAAAATCTCAAAAGAGGACAATAAAACAAAAGGACTTTGAAACAGAATGGTGAAGACTTGCTGAAGCTCAATATGTCATCAACATCACATCAGAACACAAAATTGCTGAAAAGACAATATTATGTCATATGTTCCTATTGAATTGTTTATTATTAGTAATCTTTGATAGTGATAAATCATTATATGAGTGATATTAAAAATTGTAACAACTGTTTATTATGAAGACTTATAGACTGATGAAATGTAATCTGTAGTGTACTGTAAGTGTATTGAAATCTCAGATGTTTTTTTGTTTTTATCGATGTTAGGGCCAAGGGGTGTGTCGGGTAGGGACAGGTCCATTGGAAGGTCCGATGGGTCGACCAGCCTGAATTTGGACATTGGTTTGATTTTATTTTCTGAGATTTCTATACACATTTACTTTGGACTGAAGTACAGTTTGTGATCGCCTAGGCAGAGGGATCGTGAGGGAATTTTTCCTGTCTAAAATGTTTGAAGTATTTTCAAGAAAGATGGCTGCCTGGCAGGTTTTTTCGCCCTCACACTCCATGAAATTTTGTTACATCATAATGCAAGTGATGTTAAAATTGTGTGTAGGAAGGTATCACTTATTTGTTATGACATTAACATGTATGGGTTGCTTAAAATTTACGAGACTTCAACAGTCTTGAAGGGAGGAAATTATGAGGTATATTTAATCATAAAGCCTTAAGCACAGTATTAAGGAATGTTCACTGTTTTATATGTTCAGCCATATGCTCTGTGTCTGTGTTCCACAGAGATAAATGTTCAGTATAAGCTGTCAGTGAGGCTAGGAGACTATAAATTTTACCCCTCCCTTAGTCCCTTAGAACATGCAAATGTAAACCAACCTCTATGTTTACCATATTTGGAAAGGTTAGAGAACCATATAAATCAGGGTCCTAGCCAGGAGAGAGAGAAATTTGAGCGCTCCTCTCACGGGATCCTTAAGAACCCGTAAGACACTGTTTTGGTAAATAAAGATGTATTTACACCTTTAACCATGTCTGCGGAGATTATTTTCCATCACCTCTCTTCACAACACAGCAAAGTTAACAACAAAGTAAACAGACTAAAAAGAAATGAGGAGTGAGAAAAAGGCATAATAATCAGGAGACGAATGAAAGATTAGAGGGGGTGACCAGTTCAGAGGATGAAATGGGCTGGGGAGTTATTACAACATTACCGGCAGCAACACCTTGTCAGAGACAGCCCCTGGAAAAAAACGGGGTAATGGAAATTCAACCACCAACTTCTAGGGAAGAACCAGAGCCAAGCAGTCAAGAGTGTGAAGAACTAGGCGATCCAAGTAGGAGAGAACAAGTCTATGAGTGCGAGAACGTGAATGATGTAGAACTAACTGGAGAGCAGGAGGATGTTGCGGCAGACTCTGAGGGGACAGCAGATAAAGGAGCTGAGAGTGATCCTCAGCCCCAGTCACGTCCTGTGAAAACCTATCCTTTCAGACGTAGGAACCCACCTAAGATTATCACATATGACTCACTAGGTCAGCCTTCAGACACACACAGATTAAAGCAATAAGAATGATTAAGAGTGTTGAAAGGTTGCTATAAAAGTTCTTAGTACTTTATATTCTTAGCTAGAGAGTAAAGACATTGACATACTGATTTCACATACATTTCAATTTGAGTTGCTGTAGTGCATTTTGACCAGACACTAGACTGATAACACACAGACAGTACTGAGAAAAGTGTAACACACATGTGTACCATTACTGTGATGGGAGTTATGGAATCATAAGTTGAGGATCTTCACCCTTCAGTCAGAGATAAATCACTCGCAGTACTGGCGGAGAACTTATTACAGATATCGCTCGGCCAGCGATTCCTGTGACTAGCATGACATGGAAAACAAGCCACATGTGATGCCAGCGACTGTTGATGTACAGAACTGAAAAAAAAAACCTGACTGAGAGAACTATTCCATAATTCATCTGTTGATGACAGTCTGGGATAATGTGCAATGTCGGGACGCCATTTAATTTGGAGGGGAGAATGTGGGGTACTAATTCATGATTGGTTTAAAATAAGACCCCCCCCCCCACCCCAGTATGTTTTTCTAAAATGTATTATGTTTTATCTTGTATTTTCACTGTGCACTAGAAAGTATGGCATAATGCTTTGATGAGGAACAAATAACATGAATGGGTTAATCACCAGGCAATTAGGAGCTTAGTACAGCTCAGCTCAGGGGTCCTATACAAGCGACTGCATTGCTAGAGTGCTGTGTATAGCCACGTTTTCAGAGCTAATGATACATGTACTGTGTTATGTGTTCAGTGAATCTGTGAAGAAGTAAATGTTTTAAACATCACACACGTATGAAGACTCCTCATTTCCCTTCACGTGTGTAACAAATTTGGTGGCCCGAACGGGGAAGTTTTTCTAACGCAAGACAGAGCGGGGGTTTGAGCCAAGGGAACATGCCGCTGCGAGAGCATCGCTGCACGGAGAGAATGGATCTGCAAGAGACGGCAGAGTTAATTTCTCAGAAACTGTGGCTACTGCAACAGGAGCAGCTGAGAGAGGTGTGTTTTAAACTTCACCTTAAAGTCTCCTCATTTCCCTTCATGTGTGTAACATCTACAGGAGTTTGTTGTTTTATGGCGTAGAAAGCTTTGCTTTTCCTTTAAAAGTCATTCACCCCCAAGTTAAAATTTCCAGTTGAGGTGATTTTAAAACCTAAATAACTGTAAATATTTAAATGTTCAGTATTGTGTCTATCTGATCTAAATGTGTGCTTATTTCCCTGAGATCTGGATCTCTACTGAAATGTTTGTCTTGTTTAGGTTTACTGCCAGGGCCCAGTTCTGACAGTACTGCTCCAGCAGGTCCAGGTTCTGCTGTAGAACCTGCTCTGTGGGGAACAGCAGAACCAGGTAAAGCATGAATTTGATCTCTGAGTTGTGCTCAGTAAGACCGGGTGCTGCAGAGTGCTCCAGAATCATGGCCAATTCATTTATATAAAATAATCCTTGGTGCTAAATTGAATCACATGCCTTTTGGAAATCAATAGAACAAACAGCAAAAAAAAATGTAGTTTTTATTTTGGATAACGTATTTATCAATCAGTGTGTGTAGGGTGTAAATGTGATCAGTGGTGCAGTGATTAGGTAAAAATCCAGTTTGACTTTAACTCAAGACAATGTGCTTCATAAGGAAGTTTAAAAGTCTGGAATTTAAGACGCTACACATCAACTTCCCCAGGTTACTGTCCACACAGATGCCTCTGTGATTATTCAGGTCGAATTTATTTCCATTTTTAAAGATGGGTGTCATCAGTCCACAGTTCCAGATGTCATGGAAGTAACTCACACTCAGAACCAGGTTAAATAACTCCAGAACAGTCTGCTGGAATTTAGAACTTGAACTTTTGATCATTTTATGGAGTATGCCGTCAGGCCCGCTTTCTTTTATCGGTTTTAGTTTTTTTTAATGTTCTCTTTGAGTTCTTGCTCAGTAACTGAGGAGTCTAAGGGGTTTTGATTATCTTTAATAGTCAGTTCTAGTGGCTCAAGCTTTTGGTTGATAGGATTCTGCTGTGGAATTGAAGCTGTCTCTACGTATTTGAATAGTGTTTGGAAGTGGTTTGTCCAGATTTCACAGTCTTGTATCGTCACATTCTCTGTGGCCTCTTTTTTAAGGTTGTTCCAGTTTTCCCAGAACCGGTTTGTTTTGATTTGACTCCTAGTCTGTGTCCTTCTGATGAACAGTAATTTGGCTGTGGTCAGACAGAGGAGTTAGTGGTTTAACGGTGAATGCACTGAGAGAGAAAGGGTCTAAATCTGTAATAATGTAATCTACTGTACTATTCCCAAGAGGTGAACAAAATGTGTATCTTCCTAAAGAGGTTTTCATGTCCTGACAATATACTGTCCCAGGCTTTGACAGAGCTGCAGGAGGGCTTTACCGCTTCTGTTTATTATGAAGTCATGGTTGTTTCTGTGGGGATAAAGAGAACTGTTGTTAATTAAAGACATTTTCTTAGTTATGAAATGATCATTTTGTGTGTATATGAAGTCCGGTTGCGTCCCTGTTCTCACATTCAGGTCCCACAGATGACACCATTTCCCTGGGCCTGAAAATGGCACGTCTATTTCTCCAACTCAGAAAACATATCTTCGAAGTAGTAGGACAACTCTGAGGAGGGTGTAAATGGCGGAGAGTAAACTGTCCTTCTGTGAGCAAGTTATAGTGTTTCTTTTTAAGACAAATCTAATATTCTCCTGCTTTTAGAATGTCTGTAAATTGATGAAGATCTGATTTGTACCAGATTTGTACTGTTCCCCCTGAGAATTGACCCTGACATACTGTGCTCAGCTTCTGGGGCTGTATTTTTATCTCTCTATAATTTTTAGGACAGTGAGTGACCACATCAACCTTGCACCATGTCTCCTGTAGGATGAAGATGTCAAGGTTTTTGGTGCAGTTTTGGAATTCCCTGTTTAAACTTTTTAGGCCAGAGGCTGAAGGGATCAAGATTTGGATATTCCACATGGAGCTTAAAAGGAGGAACAAGGTGGAGGACAGAACTAGGCAGGGGGCTTTCCCTCTGTTTCTTGTTTGGTGAAATCTAGACTTGTGCTTGAGTTAAATTTTACAAAGCCATGAGTAATTTGGAGGTGTTTGAGGGGGAGTGGTGTTATGGCCTTGTTTTACACCCTGGGGAAGCTGGCCCTTCTCTGTCTGTGGAGTTGAAAATGGAAACAAAATTTCAAATGATATTTGATGTAGCGTGTTTATGATATTTTGAATACTGAATAAATAAAGGCTTGATCGCCCTTTTTGTATTTTTAAAATAAGTGGAAAATGGCCCAATTCTGCCCTGAATGTGTTCTTTGTGGTGCTCCTGTGCACCTTTAGAATAATTCTACAGAATTCTCAATGCAGGATCTCAATCGGATGTTTGTCCTATTTGCCACACTCCTGATAATTAAGTGGACCCCACACTTCACTGCCATAAAGGGCAATAGGGTCAATTACTGCTTTAGACATTTTTAGTCAAGTTCTAATTGGAATTTCTACAGGAGTTTGTTGTTCTATGGCGTAGAAAGCTTTGCTTTTCCTTTAAAAGTCATACACTGCCAAGTTCGAATTTCCAGTTGAAGTGATTTTAATACCTAAATAACTGTAATTATTTAAATGTTCAGTATTGTGTTTATCTGATCTAAATGTGTACATATTTCCCTGAGATCTGGATCTCTACTGAAATGTCAAAATGTTTGTCTTGTTTAGGTTTACTGCCAGGGCCCAGTTCTGACAGTACTGCTCCAGCAGGTCCAGGTTCTGCTGTAGACCCTGCTCTGTGGGGAACAGCAGAACCAGGTAAAGCATGAATTTGATGTCTGAGTCATGCTCAGTAAGACCGGGTGCTGCAGAGTGCTCCAGAATCATGGCCGATTCATTTATATAAAATAATCCTTGGTGCTAAATTGAATCAAATGCCTTTTGGAAATCAATAGAACAAACAGCAAAAAAAAAAATTATTTCGTTTTTATTTTGGATAACGTATTTATCAATCAATGTGTGTTTCAATCAATGGGTGTAAATGTGATCAGTGGTGCAGTGATTTGGTAAAAATCCAGTTTGACTTTAACTCAAGACAATGTGCTTCATAAGGAAGTTTAAAAGTCTGGAATTTAAGACGCTACACATCAACTTCCCCAGGTTACTGTCCACACAGATGCCTCTGTGATTATTCAGGTCGAATTTATTTCCATATTTAAAGATGGGTGTCATCAGTCCACAGTTCCAGATCTCATGGAAGTAACTCACACTCAGAACCAGGTTAAATAACTCCAGAACAGTCTGCTGGAATTTAGAACTTGAACTTTTGATCATTTTATGGAGTATGCCATCAGGCCTGCTTTCTTTTATCCGTTTTAGTTTGTTAATGTTCTCTTCGAGTTCCTGCTCAGTAACTGAGGAGTCTAAAGGGTTTTGATTATCTTTAATAGTCAGTTCTAGTGGCTCAAGCTTTTGGTTGATAGGATTCTGCTGTGGAATTGAAGCTGTCTCTACGTATTTGAATAGTGTTTGGAAGTGGTTTGTCCAGATTTCACAGTCTTGTATCGTCACATTCTCTGTGGCCTCTTTTTTAAGGTTGTTCCAGTTTTCCCAGAACCGGTTTGTTTTGATTTGACTCCTAGTCTGTGTCCTTCTGATGAACAGTGATTTGGCTGTGGTCAGACAGAGGGGTTAGTGGTTTAACGGTGAATGCACTGAGAGAGAAAGGGTCTAAATCTGTAATAATGTAATCTACTGTACTATTCCCAAGAGGTGAACAAAATGTGTATCTTCCTAAAGAGGCTTTCATGTCCTACCATTGACAACATACTGTCCCAGGCTTTGACAGAGCTGCACACCACAACTCTCCTCTGCTCCACCAACTCTCTCCTGCTCAGCTCTGAGGTCTTTTGTACCTGTGTGGATGAGGATGATGGTGGTTGCCGAGGATGTGGTTAGAGAGGATTGTATGAACGTCCCTCGTTCTTGCACGCCATATTTATTTATTAGTTCTTCTTTCTGGGAAAAATTTATTTTCTTCTAAGGACTTTCCGTTAGAGTCTATAAGGACCGCAATGTAAGTGTCTCTGCGTGTCCCACCTGATCTGCTGGTTTTGGGATCTTGGGCTGGGGTAGTAGGAGTTTTCCCGGACAGGTGTTTTGCCTGCTTTTGGGGGCTGTGGCAGTGACTGATACTGTCTCAGTGTGTTCTTTCTGTGTGGGAGCAGTGTCTGGGTGTTGGCTGGTTTAATGCTGCTAGGAGCAGTCTCTGTGGTGTTCGGGGCAGGTCCTGTCTGAGCCCTGATAATTCTGTATTCAGCACTGTCCTATGTTCTGCTAGCTCATTTCTCAGGGCATCTTTGTCACCACGCTGTCTGTGTATGTCTCTCCTCAGCTCCTGCACTGTGACCTTCTGCCAACACAATGGTCAGTACTAGAGACTCTGGATTGTTGCACACATAAGAACTATAGACTTCATACATTTCACAAAGCCATCAGTTGGAAAAAGAATGAACACATATAGAAACATTGTATTCATTCAGAATCCAGAATGTGCATCCAGAAGCACG
This sequence comes from Hoplias malabaricus, assembly GCF_029633855.1. Lineage (NCBI taxonomy): Eukaryota > Metazoa > Chordata > Actinopteri > Characiformes > Erythrinidae > Hoplias > Hoplias malabaricus. The sequence continues at coordinate 35,302,100 of NC_089801.1, read as the reverse complement.
GCAAAAACCTAGAAATGCATCAGACACTCAAGTATATCCAGACACAAAAATGTAAACCCAGACACACAGGAGCAAATCTAGACTCAGACTCACAAAAGTAAACCCAGCCTGTGGCCCCAAAGGCTATAAATGGTCTTATCATCTCTCTAGTCCGCATGGTTAGAGTCAGGATCGAGTGTATTGCCAAAAGTGAGTAAATCAGGAGCTGACTCCCATCACCTTGATGCACAATCCCTTGCCTCAGAAATCAGATGGGTGTTAAGGGCCACAGGATTCACACACAGAGACAGAGCGAAAATCAGATATGAAAAAGAAAATGAATATGTTTAATGATACAACCAGTCCAAAAGAAGAATTCTGTAAAGTTTTTGGTGATGTTTCTGTTTATTTTAGAGAGAAGAGCTGTGGGATCAAAGCACAGTGACTCAGAGAGGAGGGTTCAGAGGTAGAGGCAGAGACAGAGGCAGGGGGAGAGGAAGAGGATGATTAAACAGGTACAAGGCTCTGTTTATATGAAATAAAACTGTAGTGTCTAGTTAGAAAGTTCTAGCAACAGCCCAATGCAGTGAATTCCACTACAGAATCCTGTCTGTTATTATTTCAGTGCCATCTGAGAGTCTGAAGATCATAGTCAGTCAGTACTGTTTATTTTTTGGCTTGTCCCTTGCATATAGAGATTTCTCTGGATTCCCTGAATGATCCCAATATTTGAATCCCCTAAATATTTACTATTTTAGGTTGAAAAACCTTATTACTGATTTTTTTTGGTAATTATTTGCCTTTGCAGTTTTTTTCACAGTAAGTAAGCACAATAAACACCTCCCCATCTTTACTTCTGAAAAGCTCAGCCTCTCTAAGATGTTCTTTTTGAAACCTGTCACTGACCTGTTGCCACTTCACCTCATTAAGTTTCTTAGCACTACACAACTTTACCAGTCTTTTGTTCCCTGTCCCAACTGTTATTGGAGAGTGTTTCTGGCATCAGATTCAAAATGGGCAAACATCTTTCAATAAACTAAAACTTCCTAGTTTCCACATTTGACATGTTGTCTTTGTATTGTTTTCTATTATGTATAGGGCTTAAGCAATGGACAGCAATGCATTCTGTTTTTATTAACATTATGTCCAGCATCCCAGCTTTTCTAGAAATGCAGTTTGGATATAAAAAGTTAATACCGTGGTGTCTGAAATCATTTTTTTTTTCTGTTTTTAATCGTGTTTCAGGGAAGCATTTACAGCGAGACATCAGAGAGGAGGCCAGCCATTCACATTAGACAGAGGGGTAAATTTGAGTTTGAACCTGTTTGACTTATGTTTGTTATTCAGATTCACAGGTTTCGGGGTTTCCCGCAGAAAATCAGTTAGTCACGGTGGTACCAGAGCAACAACCTTTTAACGTTATTTACTCTTTATTTATAAATTAACAAAGCAGCTAAAGTGCAATAACAGTTACAATCACATACATGCTAGTAAACAACATCATGAGCAATAACACCCCTAGTGTGCAACAACAACTACAACTTCCTCTTAACCAGAAAATCTCTAAAAACAAATAAACGACGTTGTCAAGGCGGCCGCCCTAACTGTGAATCACTGCAGGAAACACTGGGTTTTCACAACTCTCAATAAGAAAGGGATCTTTACACTTTGTTAATTTTGAACAGTTGCCAATAAATTGTCTGATTTGATGAAAAAATTCATTTGTGTTCAGTTTGCAGTGACAAGGGGAACGGGGAAGTTGGAAAGATATCAGAAAATAAGAAGGTATGTGGATCTCTACAGAAAACCTTCAGTGTTCCTCACTGCATCATTAATTCAGTACAGTTTTAATTAATTTGTTCCTCTAACTCTCTTTTCTTCTGAAAACAGTCAGACACCTGCATCTTCTTCTGGAACAGTGCTGACTGTGTCACTGCCCAATACAAAATCACCCGCCCGTTTTCACGTTATGTTCACAAGGTTTATAAGATCACAAAAGGTGGTTACAGATACTCTCTCTCTCTGGTTAAGGTCTAGGCGTGGTGCTGGTGTGATGCTGAGAGGCATCACTAAGGAGTGACTAAGGAGAGGGAGAGGAGAAATTAGAGGAGGAGGAAGAGGAAGGAGAGGACTAAGAGGTGGGATGGCCACGGCATGAGGAGTAAGAGCCAGAGCTTGAGGAGGAAGGGTAGCAGCTGCAGGAGCTTGTGGAGTTATTTTAGTTATTTTAAAACTATTTATATTTACAAATGAATGTTTTTAGAATCAAATCTTTCATATATGTCAGGGAACGCGAAGGGCTCCTTTCACAGGGACAGGAGCGGCCGTGGAAGACGCCTTCTCAGGGACAGGAGTGGCCGTGGAAGACGCCTTCTCAGGGACAGGAGCAGGCGTGGAAGATGCCTTCTCAGGGACAGAAGCGGCTGTGGAAGGCGCCTTCTCGGAGACATGAGCAGCGGGGTTCGCCGCCATCTCAGGAACCGGAGCGGAGACGTCCACCGAGGCAAGAGCTCGTGCTGCTCACCGGGCACGTGCTGTAGTTTTAGCGGGTTTAGGGGGACTAATGGGCGCACTCTTGAGGGACTTCTTTGATCGTAGTTCCCCCGCAGATGCGCCCCTGTTAGCCTACCCTCCCATGTCCAGTGGTTTAAGGCTAACAGCCCCTACCCTCAACCCCCAACCCCCCCCCCCCTCATTTAAGAGTTCTAAAAATGTATCTACAGTCAGTTTAAGGAACTTTTCTTTTATTTATTGTTCTGCCCACTGCAATGCCTCTCCTCTGAGAAGAGATCTAACAAAGATGACCTAGACAATATCAGGAGGAGCAGGACAGGTCAAAAATTGAAAATAAAGTCTGTATTGTAATAAAAATCCCTTACAGTTGGGACCTCCTTCGAATTCACCGGGTACTCCCATGACGGATTGCAAAATAGCTGGTTGATCACCCGCCCTTATGGCCAGTAAATCCTCTGCTGTTTTCATGGTTTTATCCGGTGATATGGCTGTGTTAGCTGCGTCCTTTAGTAGATCTGTCATTCTGTCAGGGAACGCGAAGGGCGGACTGACGGAGGCGGACACACACACTACAACACAGATACTTTATTAATGAAAGAACAAAACAAACAGAAACGAACTTGAAGGCAAACATGAAGCGAGGAACAGATGAGAAACAACATGATTAGAGATGGGAACGAAACACAACGAAACCACATGGCTTGGAATAGGATGAACAAAAACAACACGACTTGTAATGGGAACCACACAAAACAACACGATTTGGAATAGGAATAAAACAAAACAAATGACCGATCAAAGGAAGTAACACAAGGGAACTTAAATACATGAACAAACAAGACACACCTGAAATGAGGGTTAAGGACAAGGAGGCGGAACAAAGGCGGGACATGGGTGGAAACAAGGACAATAACAGACAGAGCCAAGTGCTGAGAGAGCACATGGCAGGGAAAACAAACAGGACTGGACCAGGATGTGACAGATGCCCCCTCCAAGATGCGCAACTCCCGGGGCGCGAAAAGCTAGACTCCCCAGGAGCTGGCGCAGGAGGGGCCAGGAAAAACAAAAGAGGACGAACCCACAAGACTCAGGACAAGACAGGAAATGGAGCTGGGGACAAGAGACTCAACTGAAACGGACACTGGACAGGACTAGAAAGAAGAGACAGGAATCGTGACAAGACAGGACAGACTCTGAGATAAGGCAGGAGCAGGCACATGTGACTGGACAGGGAGCTGGACATTTGATGGAACACTGGACAGAAATAAAGACAGGACAGGTTATGGGACTGAGACTGTACAGGTGAAAAAACGGGGAACTGGGACTGGGCTTGATTAACAGGGGACTGGACTTGAGACAGGACAGAGGGTTGAAATGGGGACTGGACAGGACTTGGCAGGGGAACAGGGACCAGGACGTTCAGGAGGAACAGAGACCAAGGCAGACACACAACTTGGAATAGGAACAACAAAAACAACACGACTTGTAATAGGAATAACACAAAACAAATGACAGATCAAAGGAAGCGACAAAAGGGAACTTAAATACATGAACAAACGAGACACACCTGAAACAGATAACGAGGGTTAAGGACAAGGAGGTGGGACATGGGTGGAGACAAGGACAATAACAGACAGGGCCATGTGCTGAGAGAGCACACGGCAGGGAAAACAAACAGGACTGGGCCAGGATGTGACAATATAATTCTCAAAAGTGCCTCAAAGTGTACATACATTTTTATTTGTTTACATGCTCTACATATCGCCAGTGAGACAAACAATTTTTATTACATTTTATTAACAATATTCATATGTAAAACTGTGTGATATGAGTACACCCATTAAAGTCACCTGTTTTAAAATGATGTGATGATGGTTTTATTCCTGATCTCTGTTCACTGAATCCAGTCAGGGCTGCTTCTGAGCCCAGTGCTTTTCACGAAGGCTACAGACACACAGCGATAGACCAGACTACAGCAGTTACAGAAGATGAATGAGTGAAAGAATAAGTTAAAAGTTAAAATAATAATTACAGTGTTCATGTGTAGTTCCTGAAGGTCAAAAAATTATCAAAAGTGTTTGTTGCTGACTGCAATATTTAAAACATCCTGCACAGTGATAATGTTATTTACTTGGTGAAACTATTAAACTTAGACACGACTGAAGAGAAACTTGACTGTTTCAAAGAAATTGAAACCTGAATTCTTTTCACTTGGTGTTTGAAAATATTTCCTCATAGGACATGAAGAATAATACAAGCAGAGCAGACACAGACAGCTGTTATCCCCAGCACCGCACCGCAGTAACAAAACTGAACATAAATATAAAGACCACAAAGATCATCATGATTTATTATTTAATAATCATATAATAATAATAATAATAATAATAATAATAATAATAAATGAAAATATCATTGCTTGTAACCTAATGTTGAGAAATGCATACTTTAGTTACTTATCAAATAAATTTCCATCAAACTAAAGAATTTATTAATGGTCTTTGGAAACAGGGCTAGAATTACTCTCTCTCCCTCTTTATAAATGAGCTACTTACAGTCACTACTAAATGTTTCTTGATAGTGTTTTACTGTAAAATGGTGACTGGGAAACTTTCATCAGAGAAAGAAAGCATTATGTTCAGTTCACACTGTGGTCCCACCTACTGCTCCACTCCATGACGCAGCTCTAAAACTACTCTAGTCTACCCTACTCTACTCTACTCTACTCTACACTCTCTGGAGCTCCTGCTCTGAAGACTATCCAGCTCTGCAGACAAAACTATATCATTCTGATTCATGTTATTCATATTGTTATTATATATTCTGTCATTTACATTGGTTTAATTAATTATATTCAAATTATAGCCATGTTTTCGCTGGAGTGAGCTACAGGTGAAGGTTAAAAAGAGCAGTGCTCCGCTCTGGGCGCTGAAATTGAGAGAGAGGTGTAAGATTTGTGGATAAAGGTTTAAACTTCGGCTTTTTTTTTTGTGGATCGTTGTGTTCGAGACAAAGAGCAGATTTGTTCTGCTTCAGGTTTCTCCTAAAACAGTGATATAACTCTGAAGAAGTGCAAAGGAAAGAGCTGCAGAGGCAGAGGTATCAACTTCTCTTTTGGGGATTCGGATTATTGTGGTGGGCAACAAAAGTAATGCAAGTAAAGTAAACGTTTGTTTAATGAACTAGAGACAAAATCTTTCTCTCTCTCTCTCTCTCTCTCTCTCTCTCTCTCTCTCTCTCTCTCTCTGTAGGAGGTCATTAGTCTGAAGTTGTAGGAGGAGATAAAGAGATAAAGATGCCAACTGCAAGCAACAGTGAGCCAAACGTTCAGATATTGATCAGTGTTTGATATTGATTTGTGATTGTTTCCTGTAACAGATTTAACTGTGAACATCCTGGTGTGTGTTTTCCTTCACAGAGTTTAAACTCATTGGACCTGATGGTGATAAATATGACACTGGCTCTGCTGCCACTCTCTCCTGTCACCTGTCCCCTGAACTCAGTGCTGTTGACCTGGAGATCAGGTGGTTTAAGGGGACGGAGTGTGTTTGTTTCTATAAGAACAGACAGGTGACAGAGGGGCGGGGCTACGAGGGCAGAGTGAGTCTGTTCACTCAGGAGCTGCAGAGAGGAAATGTCTCCTTACAGATCAGAAACTGCACACCGTCAGATTTAGGACATTACCTGTGTCAGGTCACTGATGGAGACACAACAGAGGAGTGTGTAGTAGCAGTGTGGAGTAAGTATCTCAGAACTCCCCTCTGTATCCCCTCAGCCTCATCATCAATGTCTCATTTCAGAATAAAACATGAAAAGACAGAAGTGAGAAACACAGATGTTCAGAAGTGAGTTGTGTTCAGAAACAGGAGGTAAATCACACAGAGGATAAATGATGTTAATGTGGAGTGAAGGACAGACGGAGCATTTCAGTAAAATAAACAGTAACTCTGTTTCTGATAGAAATCTCCACACGGCTCAGAGACTCAGTCAGAATTCTGTATATAGACTTCTATAGGAAGAGTACAATAAAGAGTTTAGATTTTACTGATCACACTCCAAACAACCTCAGATGCACTGACTACAGGGAAAAACACTTTAAAAAACAACTTTTAATAACAGTATTAATAAATAAAATTTATTGATTTATTTCTAAAACTTAAAATCAATTGTATCTTTCATCACAGCGCTTCCAGTAAAATGTTATAGAGTGGCGCTTAGATGTTTTTAATTGTAAAATTTAAAATGTACTTAATATTCTCTATTAATAGCATGCAGTTTAGAAAAGAGCCAAGCTGTTCCTGATCCCAGAGTCAAATCTTTCACTTCACATGAGGTCACTATGTTTAAAATCCAGTGCTGACCACAACAAACTCTTACACTCAGAGAAAACACACAGAGACCATTAACACACCACACACTATATCTGTCATATATACGTTTATATAAAGTCCACAGTCTGTTAGAGGAGCATGGACGCTGATGTAGAGGTCAAATTTAACTGTGACCCAACATCTGTGCTGCATCTGTAAACACTTCCCTAAACCCCACACATTTAGTTCATCCAGGTGAAGACATTTCTACAGAACAGAGCAGAACCTCAGAAGCTGTTTATTCTCACACTTCCACATCTCTCAGTGACTCTGGGAGTGTTGTAGCTTTGTGTTTCTGTGAGCGGCTTTTCCTCCACAACAAGAATCTATCACTCATACGTTACTGTAGTTGATGGAGGAGCACAGGACGGACTGTTAAGAGAGAAACACCTGATGAAGTAACGAATGTAGTGGAAACAGAAACATTTCTATAAGGCTGAGAGTCTGCTGTAGGTTTAGGGTTTAAGCGTTTAGCTGAACATCTTCATGGAGTTGTAGTGAAAGCATTGGGTGACGGTGCAGTCGCGAAGGATGAGAAACTCCAGCACAGATGAATAAAGGACATTTCTGATGGAAGATGAAGTGTTAAAGACTGTTTCTCAAGTAGTGTTTGTAAATGATGTGAGTGTTTTCTCATTGGGTTTTATCTCACACTGTGCTCTGTTCTTTTCTTTTACATAGTTCCTGTGGTGAGTAAAACACTCCTCCCTCCTCACACTGATCACAATGTCTGCTGTGTTTATAAACGTATCACATCTATTACAGTTTAATTCAGAATTCAGACAGTGACCTGAGTTCTTTCAGGGAATTTTCACCTGATAAAGTCTCACATCACAGAATGAAGACTGTTCACATTCTTTCCCACAATGCACCTGCATCTCCTCAGCATCTAACATTGCTCTGAGCAGCCAGTGTTAGCTTTAGCATTAGCTCGCCTCAGATAGAGCTTCCATCTTAAAAACATTGTCTTTACACGTGAAAACTTCCCACTTTAATTTAACGAAACCGTTTCCCTGCTTTGATTAATGTAATCACACTCTCAATAATCCATTTTCCTTCACTTTAAATTCACCAACGTCCACATTTTCTCAGTTCTCAAACACGTCTGCACTGAACCTCCTGTAAATCCAGTTTATTATTTTAGTGAAAATGGTTCAAATCGACCTCTCTGTGTTCTTCTAAACGTTCCTTTGTTCTGCTGAATATTTTGGTCTGAGAGCACAGATGTTACTGATGACCCCAGGTCTGAACTGAAAGTCTAACGGACGGAGCTGCAGTAAATAAGAGAGACAGGACTTTCTCACACTTTACAAATAATACATTGTCTATAGTGTTTATATATTGTGTACAGTCCACATTTCTCTCTAATATTTCATCTTTTTATCTTTCTTTCTCTTTGATGTTTTAGAGAAGTTTTAAGGTAAGTGAATGCTGTGTGTTTCTACTGAAAGTACTGGATGTAGTTTGTGTAGTTTATAAAGTCAGAGGAGAGTTTTAATCCAAGTCAAGCTCTCACATAAAATCCAGTTTCATCAGTTGCTCATGTTGACTCAGATAAAAAGAGGAAATACTGGAACCTTTTGCTCCCTGATTCAGTGGGCAGCAGTCTGATTGGTTGGTGAGTGGGCAGCGTGCTGATTGGCTTGTGGACTCATGCATCAAGACAGACCCAAAATCCCTAGTTGTGTTTTGAGATTGGAGCTTGTACCTTCAGTGTTGCACGTAGTGAAGTGTGTGTGTGTGTGTGTGTGTGTGTGTCTGTATCTCAGGTATGTGAAACCTCATTGATGAAAATATTTCTGTAAAAATTGTAATCACTCATGCACAGCTCCCAAATGTATTTACACATGTGCAGATTTTATCTGGATGTACAAAGCTGTTTCACACATGCACTAAATATTTCTACAGCTGCACATCTCTGAAAAAGACGCCTCAGATAAAAGCAGTGTGGACTCCTTTGGGAGTGATGTCATTGTTCTTATGTTGATGATGCAATATTTGAATCATTACATCATTATCATCATTACAGTCTCCCTCATTACATCATCATTAGTCTCCCTCATTACATCATCATTACAGTCTCCCTCATTACATAAACAAATATCCTGTACATGTTAAAGAGGATAAAACAGCAGCTGAGCTCTAAACCTTCATTTATTTACAAAGTGGATGACCCCAGGTCTGAACTGAAAGTCTCTAAGGACGGAGGTGCAGTAAATAAGAGAGACAGGACTTTCTCACTCTTCACAAATAATTCATAGTCTATAGTGTTCATATTTTGTGTACAGTCCACATTTCTCTCTAATATTTCATCTTTTTATCTTTCTTTCTCTTTGATGTTTTAGGAATTTTTAAGGGTAAGTGAATGTTGTGTATTTCTACTGAAAGTACTGGATGTAGTTTGTGTAGTTTATAAAGTCAGAGAAGAGTTTAAATCCAAGTCAAGCTCTCACAATCCAGTTTAATCAGTTGCTCATGTTTTAAACAAAGCTTGAAATTATCTTTTAACTTCCATTTCCCACCTTCCTTCCCTGCTGAAGGTAAACTGTGGCCATTCTTCGTGTCATTAGAGTCTTAACACAGTTTAACACAAGCGCCGAGAGCCATTGTGAGACCTGCTCAGAGCTCTGTGCTGTTTTCACCTAAAGTGCATAATTGATAAATATTAAACTGAACTCTCTCTCGTTTCTCCTTTGCTTTTCTTTCAAAATGTTTAATACCTTTTCCCAAAGATGTTGTGTGTTCTCATAAATGTTTAATTGTGTGTAAAACATTCAGTTTAGACCTATGTATGTGTTTTCTCTCTGTAATGTTTCCTCTGGAGCGGAGGAACAACCAAGGACACACATATTGCTGTGATAAGACTCATAGGTGGTACTTGGAGGTGGTGGTTTGATAATGAGTGGTACTTGGTGTAAAAAGTTTGAGAAGCACTGTCCTAACGTGTTTAACAGCAGAGACATGTTTAAGTCAGTGTTTCTATTTAATCCAGTTTAATTAGTTGCTCATGTTTTAAACAAAGCTTGAAATTATCTTTTAACTTCCATTTCCCACCTTCCTTCCCACAATGCACTGCACTGCAGGAACTTAGAGACAGTGAAGTTTACTGATGAGAAAAAGACACCAGAGAAAAAAGCAGTGTGAACTCTGTTGGGAGTGATGTCACTGTTCTTATGTGATTATGCAATATTTGAGGCATTACATCATCATTACAATCATCAGTTTCACTATTTACATCATCATCAATACTGAAAGCAGTAGGATAAAAGACACATTTAAACACACACACACACACACTCACACACACACAAACTCACACACATACCTCATATCGTCCACAAGAGGGCACCCTCAGATTTAATCTGACACCTCATTCAATGTAATGGGGCATTGTGTGATAATATGACACTTCAGGGATTTGTGACCCCGATTTTTACAAAAAGGACACAGTTACACACCTAGTGAGTCCATTATTGCTGCTCAGAACCGAATATTGCCCAATTTCTCATGTCCATAACACACTCCATGCAATGTATGTTTGTAATTAATATTCACATAAATTACACTACTCCAATGGAAAAAGGATAGCTCCAGCTTTCATATGTCACCTTCATCTTGTATCTGTTTATTAAAAGTATTGTACCTTTATTTCGTAGGCTACGCTTTGCTGCAGACAATAGAGAATGAAGTAAATAGTTATAAACATACACCTATGCAATTGGCTAAATTAATCAGATCATTACAACTAAGCAGCTTTACAGTGGCACTGACAGGTGTAATCCTCTACACAGCGCGCTTATTTTTCATGGTTTTATTCATTTTTTAAACATTCATTTTTGAAAACAATGACAATAGCAGGTCAATTGGATTTTACTGAATAATTTGCTTGAGACTGAGATGTGATTTAAGCCGCGGCTATGTGCCACACAACAGGAGCCCACTGTCCCACCTCCAGCTGAATGCTCAGTTAAAAACGAGTCCCGTCGGATTCAAAATACTGCCTTTATTCACTCACTCCTCGACCTGAACTATTAATGTTTTAGTCTATTAACACATGGCTGTAATGTGTAAATAAGGAATGGACAGGAGATCAAACGTGTGTCCTAACGCAGATCCTGTGTCATGTCTAAACTGAGGGAACGGATTAAGTCTCTAAATAATATTTTTACACCATGAGACTTTAGGGGCTTCGTAGAAATGTATTTTAATGAAGAGATTATTTCATTTTGAAAACAGTCATCATCACTTTCCACTGATTTAAATGTAATTATTAAGTTATGAAAATATTAAAGGAATATTCACATTCTATTATTTCCTCCAGCAGCGGGAGTCGTCTGACAGAGAGTCCAGAGGTGAGTGTAACTGAGTGGAAGAGAAATGTCTGCTCTGATGCTGCTGTGTTGATTCTTTATGAAGAAGCTGTTTGTTGTAGAGACTGAATGTATTGAGCTGTGCTTTGTGTCAGAGCAGTGTTCAGCTCAACATCATCAGCAGAGAGTTTCCTCACACACTTCTGCACTGTGTGTAGCTCACAGCAGCCTGGAGAGACTGAGAGAACATTTATACAATCACACACACACAGATAACTGATCTATAAACTGATACTGAGAGAGGTTCAGAACATTTTAGACTGATCACCTTTAATAGAATCAGAACCACTGATGGTACATGAAGCAGTAAGTGGTGGTACGCCATTGACCTTGAAATATTTACAGTGACACTTTCTATGAGCCACTATTTATAAGTCTTTAGAAGTGCAGTTATAACCCTTTATAACATGGTAATAATGCTTTGTAAGCATACATATAAACCCCAGTAATGCCTCATGTGGCTCTTATAATGAGCTATTATTGTTTATTTTGTAAGTTATAAACATATATTAACACAAGTCTCACTATTCATTTTAAAACTCTTTAAATGGATAATGACTCGTGCAGAATTATAAAACACCTACAAAATGTGTTAACAATTATAAATACATTATAAATGTTTAAAATGCCATCACTGAGTGCTTCAAGTAAAGTGACTGACAGTTTATATTATTATTTATTATTTAAAACATGAGGAATAGCTAAGTAAACAATGATGGAATTTTAAACATTTATAAAGCATTTAAAATCATTCATTTTTATTATAGGTGCTATATAATTATACACAGGTCATTACCCATTTGAAGGGCAGTGTAATGAATATTGACACTTGTGTTATTTTTATAACTTGCAAAATAATAAATAATAACTCATTGTAAGAGTGTTTTTGACGTATTATTGGAGTTTATTATTTATGTAAAAGAAAGCTTTGTTATTTTAGTTATAAACAGTTATAACTGCACTTATAAAAGGCTTATAAATGTGGACTTTATAGAAAGTGTTACCAAACTTACTTATTACTTAATAATTAAGGAATTAATTGAAAACTGAACCTAAATTATTCATGTGTAAAATTCATAATCTTTCACAGTTTTCATAATTATACTTTAATAACATTTGTTGGTGTTAAAAATAATAAACACGGGATGCACATGCACCATAGTTTATTACGTCTATAAGGGAAGAGGGTGGGGAAGATAGCGTTCTCCTGCTTTTTCCAGGTAGGGGCCGTGATCCTCAGTGTTTTGTAAATCCATGTACAGAAAGCTTACTGTTTCAGCTGCTTACTTTCTGAACATAAGCTAGAGACAGATGTGAGCAGTTTGGACTTTATTTTTACGAAATGGCCAAAGTGGAAATGAGAAAACAAGCCGAGACCGAGCACGAGAACACACTGAGAAATACTCCAGAGTCCAGCAGTGCAACATCCAAAGGCAAAAGGAGAGAAACAATGCGAGTGTTCTGTACATGCTGAAGGTAAACTGTGGCCATTCTTCGTGTCATTAGAGTCTTAACACAGTTTAACACAAGCGCCGAGAGCCATTGTGAGACCTGCTCAGAGCTCTGTGCTGTTTTCACCTAAAGTGCATAATTGATAAATATTAAACTGAACTCTCTCTCGTTTCTCCTTTGCTTTTCTTTCAAAATGTTTAATACCTTTTCCCAAAGATGTTGTGTGTTCTCATAAATGTTTAATTGTGTGTAAAACATTCAGTTTAGACCTATGTATGTGTTTTCTCTCTGTAATGTTTCCTCTGGAGCGGAGGAACAACCAAGGACACACGTATTGCTGTGATAAGACTCATAGGTGGTACTTGGAGGTTGTGGTTTGATAATGAGTGGTACTTGGTGTAAAAAGTTTGAGAAGCACTGTCCTAACGTGTTTAACAGCAGAGACATGTTTAAGTCAGTGTTTCTATTTAATACTGCTCCATGAAGGAAACACTGTTTAATAATGAAATAGAAGCGACTGATCGGCTGAAACATGGAGGGAATGTGTTTATTACAGAGTGAAGTGAAGAAATCAAACAGGATTCAGACGATCAGAAAGTCAGACTTACTGAGGAACCCATCAGGAGAAGTTCTCTAAAGCTCCAGAGCAGCACGTCTCAAACTACACACAAGATTTCACACTCTGAGCTCTTTAGTCTGAAGCTGAGGTTTTAGTGCTCTTTACTTTTATCTCTCAAACTAGAAACACTGCAGAAACAGAGCAGTATTATTATTATTTTAAACACTAAGAGAGTAACAGATGTTCAGTTACAGTTCCTTAGAGCTTCTACACGTCTTCATGTGATACAGAACTTACAGGTGAATCTGTTTGTGTTATTATGTACTTTCTGTATTTAAATCTTCTAATTTTGTCTCTAATCTGATTCTCTAGTTTATAAAGTCATCATTTATCAGGTGAGCACATTATCTTCTAATATCTAATAATAATCAGAGTTAATATTATCTGTAGACATAAACAGTGTATAAAGTGGTGCAGAGCGTGTTGTTGTTCAGAGTCTTTAGATGAATGTACTTTGTTTGTTGGAGGTTCATTTCTCCTTTAAATAATTCTTCTCACTTTTTCATTTTCCTTTTCTCTTCAAAATACTTTGTTACTTTGACCACAGCACAGTGTCTGTATTAAACACTGTGTTTAGATTTTATTGGCTCAGTTTGACTCTGTTGGATCAGATCGTGTTCAAATCTTGTCTGTGCCTCTCCTTTCCTGTCGCTCTCTCTCTGTCTCAGTCTCTCTCTCTCTCTCTCTCTCTCTCTCTCTCTCTCTCTCTCTCTCTCTATCTATCTATCTATCTCTCTATCTCCCTCTCTCTCTCCGTCTGTCTCCCTCTCTGTCTCTCTCTCTGTCACTCACTTTCTCTGTTTCTCTCACTCTCTCTCTCTCTCTCACTCACTCTTTCTGTCTCTCTCTCTCACACTCACTCTCTCTGTCTCCCTCTCTCTCTCTGTCTCTCTCTCTCTCTGTGTGTCTCAGTCTCTCTCTCTCTCTCTCTCTCTCTCTCTCTCTCTCTCTGTCTCTCTCTCTCTATCTCAATTTCAATTTCAATAAGCTTTATTGGCATGACCATATTTATACATAGTATTGCCAAAGCATTAATACAATAACATAGAACATGAGTATCACAATTTTTTTCCCTGTTATAATTAATATAATAATTAACGATCTTATAGAACTGTAATAATAAAAAGAACCAGTCAAAACAATTTATGTAATAAATAAATAAATAATAATGTTATATAAAAAAATAATAGATAAATAATAATAATAATAATTAAAAATAAATACATAAGTAAATAAAATTATAATAAAAATAAATGGTAGGTATGGTGAGAATGGTAACAGACAGGGCAATTGTGTGTGTGTGTATACATGTATTTATGTGTGTTTATGTGCGTGCGTGTGTGTATATGTGTGTGTGTGTGTTGGTCACTCACTTTCCCTGAGTGTTTGGCAGGCAGATATATATCTCGCTGCCAGGGCGCTGCTCTCCCCCGTGTCTCCAAGAGGGACGCTCAGTTTGGCTTCGTTAGAGAAGCTGTTGAATTGTGGGTGAAGTTTTTCAAATTTTGGGAAGTAAATTTCTCTTAATCTTTTGTATTTATCACATTCTGTAATAAAGTGCAGCTCTGTCTCTACAGCGCCGCTCTGGCACTGCCGGCAGTGTCTCTCCGCTCTGGGGAGCCAGGTCTGTCTATAGCGGCCGGTCTGTACGGCCAGGCTGTGGGCGCTGAGTCTGTACCTGGTCAGTGTGGCTCTGAGTGTGTGGTCAGTCACTCTGCTGAGGTACTCCGCTACAGTGTACTGTCGATTTAGGGCCAGATAGCACTGCATTCTGCTTTGTGCCTGTGTGTGTGTGTTCCAATGGGTGATGTAGTTGTGTGTTTGGAGTGTTATAATTTGGTTGACTCTGATTGGGGGTGTTTCAGACTTGTCCTGAGGGGGGTTAGTGTGTGTTAGTGAGGTCAGGACCAGCTGTGTGAGGGAGCTCTTCTCTTTGCTCAGCTCTTGGCTTTGCAGGGCTTTGTAGTGATAGGAGTGGGGGTCACTGTGTTTTAGATGTAGCCAATATTTAATCATTCATTTTTGTATTCTCAGTAACAGAGGGTACTGGCCTAATTCCGCTCTGCAGCCGTTGTTTGGTGTCGTCCTGTGCACTTGCAGGATGCTTTTACAAAATTCTGTGTGCATCATTTCCGTTGGGTGTTTGTCCCATTGGTCAAATGTGTGGTTTTGGAGCGCCCCCCACACCTCACTGCCGTACAGGAGAATGGGTTCTAGAGTTGATTGGAATAATTTGAGCCAGATCCGAATTGGAATTTGAATGGGAATTTGGCGTTTGATGGCGTAGAATGCCCTGCGTGCTTTCTCTCTCAGTTCATTGACCGCTGAAGCTTCCTGTTGAACTGATCTTCAGCCCTAAATAGTTATACTCTCCACTGGAGTCTAACCTGTGTGTCCCTAGTGTGAAGCAGGGGGAGTGTCCCTGAGATCTGGGTCTCTTTTGGAAAATGATGGTTTTGGTCTTTTTCAGGTTGACTGTCAGGGCCCAGTTCTGACAGTACTGCTCCAGCAGGTCCAGGTTCTGCTGTAGACCTGTCTCACTCCGCGCTCCTGAGAGAACAGCCCTGTCCTTTTGTTGCCAATTTTTATACCGCACTTATTGTTTGTGTACATGGATTTAATATGTCATATGTTTTACCCCCTACAATAAGTTTGTAGGATAGACCTTGGTGCCAAATGGAGTCAAATGCTTTTTTGAAGTCAATAAAACTTGCAAATATTTAGTTTTTATTCTTTTTAGCATGTGAGTCAATCAGGGCGTGTAGGGTGTAAATGTGATCAGACGTGCGGTGATTTGGTATGAATCCAATCTGACTCTTGCTCAGGACACTGTGCTTCATAAGGAAGTCTAATAATCTAGAGTTTAAAACACTACACAGTAACTTCCCCAGGTTACTGTTCACACAGATGCCTCTGTAGTTATTAGGGTCGAATTTGTCTCCGCTTTTAAAGATGGGCGTTATCAGACCTTGACTCCAGACGTCAGGGAAGTGACCCACACTCAGAATCATGTTGAATAACTTGAGAATGGCCAATTGGAATTTTTCACTCGTGTGCCGGATCATTTCATTCAGGATGCGGTCGGTGCCGCTTGCTTTTTTGGGTTTTAGGGCGGATATTTTGTTTTGAAGTTCCTGCGCAGTAATGGGGGATTCCAGGGGATTCTGGAAGTCTTTTATTGCCAATTCTATCAAGTTTAATTTTTCAGTGATGTTCCTTTGATCTGGTGTTAAATTTGGGGTTATATTACTGTAGAGGGATCTGAAATGTGTGATCCATATCTCTCCGTTTTGAACCAATTCTTCTGTTGTAGATTTATTGAGACTGCTCCAGTGTTCCCAAAACCTATTTGTATTTATGGACTCCTCAATTAGTGTCAGTTGTGTGTGTGTATTGTGCTTTTTTGATTCTGAGTGTGTGTTTGTACAGTCTTAGTGTCTCACAGTACTGAAGGCGTAAATCTGAGTTATTCGGGTTTCTATGTTTCTGATTTGATAGGTTTCTTATTTCTTTCCTGATTTTTTGACATTCTGTGTCAAACCACTGATCGTCTTTTGGTTTTTTGGGTTTGTTCTTTGGTTGTTTTAATTTGCATATTTTGGCAGTTTTATTAAAGGTGTGGTTCATGTTTCTAACGGCCAGATTGATGCCTTCGTTACTGTGAGTGTAGGTGGCGTCCAGAAAGTTGTCTAAAAGTGTTTGAATTTCCTGGTGCCCGATTGCTTTCTGGAACTCTTGGGTGCTGTTTGGGGCCCATCTGTAAGGTTTCGGGATGGTGTACAGCTCACTGGGCCGTGTGTGTGCAGTGCTGTTAGTCTCTGTCCTTCTGAGGAACACAGTGATTTGGCTGTGGTCAGACAGAGGGGTTAGTGGTTTGACGGTGAACGCACTGAGAGAGAAAGGGTCTAAATCTGTGATCATGTAATCAACAGTGCTGTTGCCAAGAGGTGAGCAGAAGGTGTATCTTCCCAAAGAGTCCCCTCGTGTCCTACCGTTGACCAGGTACAGACCCAGACTCTGACAGAGCTGCAGCAGGTCCTTTCCATTTCTGTTCACCTGTGAATCAGAGTTATTTCGGGAGAGGTTAGTTAAATTTCTTGGGTAATTATGTCCAAATATATAATTGTTACCGTGCTCTGTACTGAGGTCAGGTAGAGATCCTGTGCGGGCGTTCAGGTCTCCGCAGATCAGCACACTGCCCTGGGCCTGGAAGCTGCTGATCTGGTCGTGGAGGCTGGGGAAGGTGTCCTCGCTGTAGTAAGGGGATTCACTGGGAGGGACGTAAATGGTGCATAGGAAGATGTCTTTTGAAGTGCCTGTGATTTCTTTCTTCATTTTAAGCCAAATTAGAGACTTTTCATATTTTAGTGGAATTATGAATTTTGATAATTCTGATTTGTACCAAATAATTATTCCTCCAGAATGTCTACCTCTTTTAATACTGCATTTACATTTACATTTACATTTATGCATTTGGCAGACGCTTTTATCCAAAGCGACGTACAAAAGAGGAGCTAACATTCGAACTACAGCACAAATTATACAAAATACCTTACATTAAGTGCAATATGCCAGGAAGTAATAAGTGCATTAAAGAAAGACATTCAGTGCAAAAGATACTCTCGGAAGAACTGGGTTTTCAATGATTTCTTGAATGCAGAGAGGGTTTCTGTTGCTCTGATAGTGCTTGGAAGCTCGTTCCACCAGCGTGGTACCAGAGATGAGAATAGCCTCAACTGACCTGTTGGTCGTGTTAGTAGGCGCTCCTTTGAGGAACGGAGAGGGCGGGCGCTAACGTATGGTTTTAAGAGTCTATATTGTCTAATACTGGGGTGTTTAATTGATGGGATTATAATTTCTCTGTAGTTAGCGGGACAGTGAGTGACCAAGTCGGATTTACACCATGTTTCTTGCAGGATGATGATGTCAGTGTTTTTTGTGTTATTAATGAAATCAATGTTTTTACTTTTGTATCCAATCAGAGAGGATTTCACATTCCCTGAATGTTCCACATAGAAATAGAGAATGGTTTCATTTCTTTGATGTGTAGAGTGATATGTGAAATAAAATAAAATAATATAACAATTTTAGAAAGGAGATAAACCTGTGTAATTTGTAGTTGGAAGTAAGTAATGTTTAATTTTTTCTTTTAAACTAATTTATTTTAACTGAATTAATAACAAACTATGTGCAATCATGTGTGTGTGTGTGTGTGTGTGTATATATATATATATATATATATATATATATATATATATATATATATATATATTATTATTATTATATATATAAACTATTTATTTATCTATGTATTTATTTATTTATTGATGAGTGGGTGGATGGATGGTCAGAGTCACACTTAGCTCTGCAGTCTGCTGCATATGAAGGTGAGCAGCTGTCTGATTTCTCCCAGTTCTGTGGAGCTGGTTGGGGCTGGACCCTTCACTGCACTGGCGTAGGTCTATTTCTGTGGCTGTCTCGGGGGGTTGGGTGCTGGTTTTTGGGGTGTTGCTGGGTGTCGTCGGTTGGTTACTGGACGGTGTGGTAGCTGGGGTGGGGTCTGCTGGGTGCTGGGCTGGTTTTGACGCGTCTGTATGGAGTGGTGGTCCGGCTTGTTGGGAGTGCTCTGGGTGGGAGATAGCCGGGTGGTGGTAGGGGGTAGTAGTGATGGAGGATTGGGTGGGTGCCGCTTATCCTGGGTGATGTCAGGTTAAGTGGTCTGCTGCTTCTCGGTGGGGTGCCTGGGTTGCGTCCGAGGGTCACGTCTTTTAAGTTTTTAGCAAATGTTCCTACCATGTCTTTGAGCAGATGGACATGGTCGTGGAGGCACTGGATGTTGAGGTTGGGATGATGTGCCAGATGTACATTGGCCATTAGGGAACATCCACGGGAGATTTCTGCGTTTATTCGGTGGCTCACTTGTGATGGCATGGGTGAGAAGCCGGAATGCATCTTTTCTTCTGGGACACCAAATTTTGGCAGTTTTATATCCTGGGAAGAGCTGTTCTGCATTTAGGAATTTTCCATTAGAGTCTATTAGTATCACTACATCCGTGTCTGCGGGGATGAGATTCAGTTTGTCGTCTGCCTCTGGTTTTGAGTGGGACGGTCGTACTTCTGAGTGGGTGCATTGTGGCTCAGAGTGGCTGGGTTGTGTATCGAGGAGGGGGAATTCTGGGCCAGAATGAGTGGGTCTGCATTTGGATGAGGAGGGTGCCAATTTACAATGGTCAGGCTGTGGTTGGGTGTGAGTGGGCTTGGACTCTGATGTTGTGGTTCCTCTCTCCATTTCAGCAGGTCTTGGTTCAGGGTGAGCGGGTCCAGGTCCAGGGTGGGTGGGTCTAGTTTCTGAAGGGGTGTGTGTTTTTTGGCTGGTTTTGGGTCTTTGTAGCTCTTCTCTGAGATTGTTAATGGCCCTGTCTCTTATGTCTAGCTCTTCTCTTAATGCACCCAGTTCCCCTCTCAGTGATTCTCTGTGTCGCTGGAGTTCCTTTACTTCTCCTTTTAGGTGTAGTACTGAGTTCTCTAGATGGTTCAGAGGGTCTTTTATTTGTTGGGAGGGCTCGTTGGAAGACAGGTTGGAGAGAATGTGTTGTTTAAATTCTACCAGCTCTACTTCCTGTAGGGAAAGGCTCTCTCTCAGCTGGGACACTGTGTTCTCCAGTTGTCTGAGCTTAGCCCTGTTGTCCTGTGCTGTGTTGTCCTGTCCTTTTTCCTCCTGTACTGTACTGTGCTGTGAGGGGTGTGTGTGTGCTCCACGCCCCTCCCCCAACCCCTGAACTGTACTTTTGCTGCAGCTGCTGTTCCCCTCCCCCGCCGTCTCTCCCTCTCTCTCAGACACTGCCAGAGCTCTGATAAAGCTGAAATCTTCCTGGACGGAGCTAAGGCTGGACTCACTGCCCTGGAACATGATGGTTCCGTTGTGGTACAGATTGACAGTGAGGACGGTACTATCTCCGTCCTCGCTCTCTATAACTAACTGCCTCCCGTTGCAGATCCCCCTTTTTCTGTGGTGTGTGTAGTGGGCACAGAGTGCTCTATGCCAGGCGTCAGGGCGGTCTGTGTAGAGCAGGAGGTTGGTAAAGACGGTCCTGCTCTCTGTCTGGGTGCAGTCAGCTCTGAGTGTCTCTGGGTTTTCTCTGAGTATGTTTTGTTTGTATGTTTTTTTTTTGGCCTGTGCAGTTTTCAGGTCTGAGGGGTATGTTATGGTGAGGGGGTGGAGTTTCCCCACAGTTTCATCAGCCATTACATACACTGTGCTGTTAGATTAGTAGCTAACTTATAGAAAAGCACTATTTCTCCACTTTCTGTTGTGTTGGGTTGTAGGTTTAGTTGAGGGTTCCTACCTTGGTTTTTCCTGGAGTGTAGCTCTGAGGTTTGAAGTCTTTCTTTTGGTGATCTCTCTCTGGTTCTGTTAGCCGTTTTAGCTAATCTTTAGCCAGAATTTCTTTTCCTTGTTTTTCTTTCTTACTGACTTCTTTTCCTCTCAAAAAAAAGTTGGATATCTTCTGTTAAGTTGCTTTAGTGATCGTTTTTGTAGGTTTGCTTGGGTTTATCTCCTCCTAAAAACTATTTATTTGTAGGAAATCTCAGGAGCCTTAGTGAAGTATGACTCCACACTAAGAGGCTCTATCTCTCTCTCCCTCTCTGTCTCCCTCTCTGTCTCTCTCTCTGTCACTCACTCTCTCTGTCTCTCTTTCACTCTCACCCTCTCTCTCTCTCTCTCTCTCTCTCTCTCTCTCTCTCTCACACACACACACACACACACACACTCACTCTCTCTGTCTCTCTCTCTCTCTCACTGTCTCTCTCACTCACTCTCTCTGTCTCTTTCTCTCTCTCTCTCTCTCTCTCTCTTTCTCTCTCTCGCTCTCTCGCTCTCTCTCACTCTGTCTCTCTCTGTCTCTGTCTCTTTCTCTCTATCTCCCTCACTCTCTCTCTTTCTCTCTCTCTCTCTGTCTCTCTCTCTCTGTAATATCTGTTATTATGTCATTACTGTGAATATTGAGTTAGATTCTTCTTGTAGAGAGGTAAACACTCGTGAGATTTGTGCTGTAAAATGTTACACATTTCTTGCGAGAGCCCCCCGCCCCATGATTCAGAAGTTGCTTAGTGCAGTAAACCAGCAGAGGACCCGGCATAGCCACAACAAAGGCTCTATTCTCTGTTAGTGATCTCAGCTCTCAGTGATTCAGACCCACACTTCAACAGTGATTTAAACAGAGACTCAGTTATTGTTCATATCACATCAATATTAACTTCATACATGAACTTTCCCACTGTTTTAATCACTTCTACAGTGGGACAGAAAATGGACAGAAGAGGAGAGAAATAAAATGGAGGAATCTGCTCTGAGGATGGGTGAGTTATGAAAAGATACAAAGTAAAAGTCACAGATAGTTCTGCCGTTTATTCTCTGTTTAGTAACAGAAGAGTCCAGTGTGTTTATATAATTTTTACACTCTTCTCAAATCACGTTTTATTTTCTAAGTGTAAATTACAGGGAAGTTAGAATCTGCAGATTTAGATGCACACTTTATTTTCTTAATTGAACATATTGAATGAAACATAGAATATAAAATGTGCCATTATTTCACACAGGTCACATTATCATTACTGTAATTCCTTAAATGTAATAAAGAAACAGTCATTATTCCTATTTATAAATATGTATAAATTTATGTGAAATCAGGACAGTGACCAGTTTGATCCTGAGTGTTTTATTAATGTGTTTCTCGCAGAGTTAAAAAGACTGAATGTCATTGTTAAAGACAGAGAGAGACTTTTAATGAAGAGAAATGAAGAACAGAGAGAAAAAGACAAGCAAATTCAAGAGAAAGAAAAACTTGTGACAAATAACACAGCGACACTTCAGATGAAGGAGAGAATGCTGCAGGAGAAAGACTCACTTCTTACAGAAACTAAAGAACAATTAGAACAAATGAGCAGAGAGCTGAAAGAGAAACAGAACATTATAACAGAACGAGACACACAGCTAATGGAGAGAGAGACACAGCTTCAGGAGAAAGACAGACTTCTCACGGAGGTCAGATATGAACTGAGACAAACCAGAAGTGAATTAGAGCAGAATCATAGAATACAAATGGAAGAGATGGAGAAAAGACTTCAGGAGAAAGACAAAATTCTAAAAGAACGTTTAGAGACGATTGATAAAAGAGACGCGTTATTAAAGGAGACAAATGAAAGACTTGAAGGTGTTAGTGAACAGTTTAAGGAGAAAGACACAGAGCTGGAGAATGTGAGGAAACTGCTGAGAGAGAAAGAGTCTCTACTGGAGGACACAGTGAAAGAGGTGGACAGCTGTAAAAATCAACTGGAGACACAGAGAAAGAAGCTGCAGGAAAAGAGCAGCACACTCCAGAAGATGAAGATCCAACTGGTAGAACAGAAAACTGAAGTCACTCTTCAGCAGAAAGAGCTGGAAGAGAAAGAACAGCAGCTTAAACTCACAGGTGAGGTCCCTGTTCTGAACTAACAGTAAAGTTCTTTGGATCTATTTGCAGAACACAGCTCACAGAGGAAACGTTACACCAGACATCTCTGATATTGTATGAATGACTAGTTCCAGTGTGTTTTATTTCTGCACAGTCACACATTAACTGAAATACAGTGCCCTTTAACTCTGAATCTTTAATACAATATCAGTGTGAGCAGGGTAATGTAGCTCCTCATTAACCCTTAATATACCCCTGCACCATGTACTACCCCATGTGGGAGAAAAGGGAGAAATGGGAGGAGGATGTTTAATATGTAGATGTGCTTTATTCCAGATCTGAATAGTATTTTTGGGGAAAGTTTCTTTGTTGTTCTTTTCAGATGTGTTGTGTTTGTGGAGTATTGATCCAGCTTTAATGGAGATATGGTTCTGACGCCTGCTCAATATTCATATACAATATCTCTGTGATTAAATGAATGCTCTGTCTTTATCATTTCAGCACAACAGAATTCTGATCTACAAACTCAAACTCAAAGTCTGAGAAGTGTTGTTTCTTCACAGAAGACTGGTGAGTTTTTACCATTTAATCCATCAATCTCAGTCTTTATTAACTGTTAATTAATGCCTGTGAATAATTACAAACCGGAATCCAAAAAAGTTGGGACACTAAAAATGAATTGGGAATAAAAAATGAATGCAATTATGTGGCGATGGTAAATGTCAATATATTATTCGTAATAGAACATAGATGACAGATCAAAAGTTTAATCTGAGTAAATGTAACATTTTAAAGGAAAAATATGTTGATTCAAAATTTCACAGTGTCAGCAAATCCCAAAAAAGTTGGGACAAGTAGCAATAAGTGGCTGGAAAAAGGAAATTGAGCATATAACAAACAGCTGGAAGACCAATTAACACTAATTAGGTCAATTGACAACATGATTAGGTATAAAAAGAGCTTCTCAGAGTTTCAGTGTCTCTCTGAAGCCAAGATGGTAAGAGGATCACCAATTCCACTATTGTTGTGCAGCAATACCAGAATGGTGTTACCCAGCGTAAAAGAGCAAAGACTTTTAAGTTATCATCATCAACCGTGCATAACATCATCAAAAGATTCAGAGAATCTGGAACAATTGCTGTGTGTAAGGGTCAAGGCCGTAAAACTCTACTGGATGCTCGTGATCTCCGGGCCCTTAAACATTACTGCACCTCAAACAGGAATGCCACTGTCAAGGAAATAACAGAATGGGCTCAGGAATACTTCCAGAAAGCATTGTGAGTGAACACAAGCCACCGTGCCATCCGCCGTTGCCAGCTGAATCTCTACAGTGCAAAGACAAAGCTATTTCTAAGCAAGCTCCACAAGCTCAGATGTTTGCGCTGGGCCAGGGGTCTTTTAAAATGGAGTGTGGCAAAATGGAAGACTGTTCTGTGGTCAGATGAGTCACGATTTGAAGTTCTTTATGGAACACTGGGACACCATGTCATCTGGACCAGAGAGGACAAGGATAACCCAAGTTGTTATCAATGCTCCGTTCAGAAGCCTGCATCAATGATGGTATGGGGTTGCATGAGTGCTTGTGGCATGGGCAGCTTGCATGTCTGGAAAGGCAGCATTGATGCAGAGAACTATGTTCAGGTTCTAGAACAACATATGCACCCATCTAGACGTCATCTCTTTCAGGGAAGACCCTGCATTTTTCAACAAGATAATGCCAGACCACATTCTGCAGCAATCACAACATCATGGCTATGTAGGAGAAGGATCTGGGTACTGAAATGGCCAGCCTGCAGTCCAGATCATTCACCTATAGAGAACATTTGGTGCATCATAAAGAGGAAGGTGCGACAAAGAAGGCCCAAGACGATTGAACAGTTAGAGGCCTGTATTAGACATGAATGAGAGAGCATTCCTATTTCTAAACTTGAGAAACTGGTCTCCTCTGTCCCCAGACGTCTGTTGAGTGTCATAAGAAGAAGGGGGCATGCCGCACATTGGTAAAAAATGGCCTTGTCCCAACTTTTTTGGGATTTGTTGACGCCATGAAATTTTGAAACAACATATTTTTCCCTTAAAATGATACATTATCTCAGTTTAAACTTTTGATTTGTGATTTGTGTCCTATTCTGAATAAAATATTAGATGTTGGCACCTCCACATCATTGCATTCAGTTTTTGTTCACAATTTGTTTAGTGTCCCAACTTTTTTGGAATCTGGTTTGAACTAATGATTGTCATTAAATTGTCATTTAATAACTATTTATTAAATTAAGTATATAATTGTAAGTGTAATAACATTAAAATGTGTTATTAGTTCCTGATGAATGTGCTTAACTGCTCTTTTCCACATGCCATTCCTGATACAGAGACAGAATCTAAACAGTGCTCTTGTATCTGCACTGGCTGAAAAACAGAGATGACTTGCTCTATGATTGTGTTTCTCAGTGTGGAGACCGTGTGAACCAGTTTAATTACTTTATCAATTTCACATATATTTTTTGATCCCATGTGTTAAGTGTGTTTTCCTAATTCTTTGCAATGATATTTTAAAGTTGATCGGGCTCAGCCCAAAATGGCAGTGTGGGAGGATCATGTGGGCTCACCAACCACAAGATCCAGAGTAGGGGTGCGGTGCAATGCCCATCAGACACAGAGAGCGTAGGGGCTGGAGTTTGTCCCAGTAAACGAGAGGGTCGTCTCAATATGGCTCCGATGTGCAGAGAGGACCATTTTGATTGTTGTGTGTGTGTCTGACTATTCTTTTGCTGGGGGACTTCAATGCTCACACTGGCAATGACGGGGAAACCTGGAGAGGAGTGACTGAGAGGAACGGCCTGCCTGATCTGAACCTGAGTGGTGTGATGTAGTTGTACCTCTATGCTGGTCATGGTTTGTCCATAACACACACCATGTTCGAACATAAGTGTACTAGAGCACCCTGGGCCAAAGGTAAATGATCAACTTTGTGGTCATGTCTTCTGACCTGAGGCCATTTGTTTTGGACACTCGGGTAAAGAGAGGGACTGAGCTGTCAACCGATCACCATCTGGTGGTGAGTTAGTTCCAATGGCTGGGAAAGCTGACGGACAGACTTGGTAAACCCAAACGTATAGTGAGGGTGTGCTGGGAACAGCTGGCAGAGGACTCTGTCCGCATGGATTTCAACTCTCACTTCCGAGAGAACCTCTCACATGTTCCAGAGGAGGAAAGGGGAATGGAGTCTGAATGGATCCTGTCCCAGACTTCCATCATGGAAACGGCTGCATATAGCTGTGGTCAAAAGCTTGTCAGTGCCTGTTATGGTGGCAACCCAAGGACCCGTTGGTGGACACTGGGGGTGAGGAAAGCTGTCAAGCAGAAGGAGGTTTTTAGGGCTTGGCTGGCTCGGGGAACTTCTGATTCTACAGATGGGTACAGGCAGGCGTTAAAGACAGCAGCTGTGGCAGTTGCTGAAGCAAAGTCCAGAGCATGGGAGGAGTTTGGAGAGTCCATGGAGAATGACTTCTGGGCAGCCTCAAAGAGGTTCTGGAAAACACTCTGAAGAATGGGGACACTGTCCAAGCTGTGCTCAGTAAGGATGGTAAGACTCTAAACTTGATTGAATGTATTGTTGGGCATTAGAAGGAGCACTCTGAGGAACTCCTTAACCAAAGAGACATGCTTCCTGTGCAGGAGGTAGGGCCAGAAGTGTCTGGGGTTTTGGATTCTATTTCCTTGGCTGAGTCACTGAGGTGGTGAAAAAGCTTCGTAGTGTCAAAGCTCCAGGAGTGGATGAGGTTCATGCAGAGTTACTCATGAACAGTGCCTTTGCTTTGGCAAACAGGGTTCCTATTTTTAAAAAAGGGGACCGGAGAAAGTGTGCCATTTATTGTGGCATCACACTTCTCAGCCTTCCTGGGAAAGTCTATGCCAAGGTGCTGGAAAGGAGAATCCATCCGATAGTCAAACCTAGGATTTTGGAGGAACAATGCGGATTTCGTCCTTGCCGTGGAACTATGGACCAACTCTTTACTTTTTCACAGATGATTGAGGGGGAGTGGGAATTTGCTACTCCACTCTACACATGCTTTGTGGGTTTGGAGAAGGCATATGACCGTGTTCCCTGAGAGATTCTGTGGGAAGTGCTTTTTGAGTATGGGGTGCCAGAATTGATCCAGCGAGCTGTACGGTCGTTGTACTCTCAGAGTTTGAGTTGTGTTCGCATCCTTGGCTGTAAGTCAAGCTTGTTCAGTGTGGGCATTGAATTCCGTCAGGGCTGTGCCTTGGCTCCACTCTTGTTCCTGATATTCATGGACAGGATGGCAAGCTGTAGCGTGGGACAGGAAGGCTTTCGTCGAGGGGCTTGGGAGGTGACATCTCTGCATTTTGCAGATGATGTTGTTCTTCTGGCTTCTTCGCATGAAGACCTCCAGCGTTCACTTGAGCAGTTTGCAGCCGAGTGTGAAGCGGTCAGTATGTGGATCAGCACCTCCAAGTCTGAGGCCATGGTTATCTTCCAGAAACAGATGGTATGCTCCTTTCAGGTCAGGGGTGAGAACCTACCCCAAGTGAAGGAGTTCAATTATCTTGGGGTCTTGTTCATGAGTTATGGGAAGAGGGATCATGAGGTTGACCGTAGGTTAGGTGCAGCATCTGCTGGGATGTGGTCACTGCACCGGACCATCGTGGTGTAGAGAGAGCCATAAAGCAAAGCTCTTAATTTACCGGTCAGTCTATGTACCCACTCTCACCTTACCCCATTATTGAAGATATTACTGCGATGAAAAGAAGTGGTTTTGTAGTTTTTTACATTTAATTTTTTGTACAGTTTTGGAACACTCAAACTAATAATAACAGTGAAATATGATTGTGTAATGAACCGGAGAAAACATATTTAACACCAAAAACACATGAAAACATTAAAACGTTTTTTCTGAGCATGTGCAATTGTTGATTGTTTCTGTGATAAAACACAAGCATGAGTTAATTTCGTGTTTCATCTCAATAAATACACAACTAGTGTAGGTCATTGTCACAAAATCAAAGTCGATGAGGAATGTTGGCGTATTTTAATAAAATTTGTACGTGAGCAGTTGAAATATAACTGTTATAACCCGGGAACAAAAATTGTGTTACATTGTTATGATCTAAAATGTAGAATTCATGATTTCTTACAGATTTAGAGGAAAAGGCCAAACAGCTGAAAGAGAAACAAAACATTATAACAGAACAAGACACACAGCTAATGGAGAGAGAGACACAGTTTCGGGAGAAAGACAGACTTCTCACGGAGGTCAGCGATGAACTGAGACAAACCAGAAGTGAATTAGACCAGAATCATAGAATACAAATGGAAGAGATGGAGAAAAGACTTCAGGAGAAAGACAAAATTCTAAAAGAACGTTTAGAGACGATTGATAAAAGAGACGCGTTATTAAAGGAGAAAAATGAAAGACTTGAAGATGTTAGTGAACAGTTTAAGGAGAAAGACACAGAGCTGGAGAATGTGAGAAAACTGCTGAGAGAGAAAGAGTCTCTACTGGAGGACACAGTGAAAGAGGTGGACAGCTGTAAAAATCAACTGGAGACACAGAGAAAGGAGCTGCAGGAAAAGAGCAGCACACTCCAGAAGATGAAAATCCAACTGGAAGAACAGAAAACTGAAGTCACTCTTCAGCAGAAAGAGCTGAAAGAGAAAGAACAGCAGCTTAAACTCACAGGTGAGGTCCCTGTTCTGAACTAACAGTAAAGTTCTTTGGATCTATTTGCAGAACACAGCTCACAGAGGAAACGTTTCACCAGACTTCTCTGATATTGTATGAATGACTGTTTCCAGTGTGTTTTATTTCTGCACAGTCCCACATTAAATGAAATATAGTGCCCTTTAACTCTGAATCTTTAATACAATATCAGTGTGAGCAGGGTAATGTAGCTCCTCATATTGCCCTGTACAATGTACTACCCCATGTGGGAGAAAAGGGAGAAATGGGAGGAGTATGTTTAATATGCAGATGTACTCTATTCCAGATCTGAATAGTATTTTTGGGGAAAGTTTCTTTATTGTTCTTTTCAGATGTGTTGTGTTTGTGGAGTATAGATCCAGCTTTAATGGAGATATGGTTCTGACGTCTGCTCAATATTCATATACAATAACTGTGTGATTAAATAAATGCCCTGTCTTTATCATTTCAGCACAACAGAATTCTGATCTACAAACACAAACTCAAAGTCTGAGAAGTGTTCTTGCTTCACAGAACACTGGTGAGTTTTCACCATTTAATCCATCAATCTCAGTCTTTATTAACTGTTAATTAATGCCTGTGAATAATTACTAATGATTGTCATTAAATTGTCATTTAATAACTATTTATTAAATTAAGTACATAATTGTAAGTGTAATAACACTAAAATGTGTTATTAGTTCGTCATGAATGTGTTTAACTGCTCTTTTCCACACGCCGTTCCTGACACAGAGACAGAATCTAAACAGTGCTCTTGTATCTGCACTGGCTGAAAAACAGAGATGACTTGCTCTATGATTGTGTTTCTCAGTGTGGAGAACGTGTGGACCTGTTTAATTACTTTAACAATTTCACATATATTTTTTGATCCCATGTGTTAAGTGTGTTTTCCTAATTCTTTGCAATGATATTTTAAAGTTGATCGGGCTCAGCCCAAAATGGCAGTGTGGGAGGATCATGTGGGCTCACCACCCACAAGATCCAGAGTAGGGGTGAGGGGCAATGCTGATCAGGCACAGGGCGCGTAGGGGCTGGAGTTTGTCCCAGTAAACGCGAGGGTCGTCTCAATCCAGCTCCAATGTGCAGAGAGGACATTCGATTTGATTGTTGTGTGTGTGTCTGACTCTATTGTTTTGCTGGGGGACTTCAATGCTCACACTGGCAATGACGGGGAAACCTCAAGAGGAGTGACTGAGAGGAACGGCCTGCCTGATCTGAACCCGAGTGGTGTGATGTTGTTGGACCTCTGTGCTGGTCATGGTTTGTCCATAACACACACCATGTTCATACATAAGTGTACTAGAGCACCCTGGGCCAAAGGTAAATGTTCAACTTTGTTGTCATGTCTTCTGACCTGAGGCCATATGTTTTGGACACTCGGGAAAAGAGTGGGGCTGAGCTGTCAACCGATCACCATCTGGTGGTGAGTTGGTTCTGTTGGCTGAGAAAGCTGATGGACAGACTTGGTAAACCCAAACGTATAGTGAGGGTGTGCTGGGAACAGCTGGCAGAGGACTCTGTCCGCATGGATTGCAACTCTCACTTCCGAGAGATCTTCTCACATGTTCCAGAGGAGGAAAGGGGAATGGAGTCTGAATGGATCCTGTCCCAGACTTCCATCATGGAAACGGCTGCATATAGCTGTGGTCAAAAGCTTGTCAGTGCCTGTTATGGTGGCAACCCAAGGACCCGTTGGTGGACACTGGGGGTGAGGAAAGCTGTCAAGCAGAAGGAGCTTTTTAGGGCTTGGCTGGCTCGGGGAACTTCCGATTCTGCAGATGGGTACAGGCAGGTGTAAAAGACAGCAGCTGTGGCAGTTGCTGAAGCAAAATCCAGAGCATGGGAGGAGTTTGGAGAGTCCATGGAGAATGACTTCTGGGCAGCCTCAAAGAGGTTCTGGAAAACACTCTGAAGAATGGGGACACTGTCCAAGCTGTGCTCAGTAAGGATGGTAAGACTCTAAACTTGATTGAATGTATTGTTGGGCATTAGAAGGAGCACACTGAGGAACTCCTTAACCAAAGAGACATGCTTCCTGTGCAGGAGGTAGGGCCAGAAGTGTCTGGGGTTTTGGATTCTATTTCCTTGGCTGAGTCACTGAGGTGGTGAAAAAGCTTCGTAGTGTCAAAGCTCCAGGAGTGGATGAGGTTCATGCAGAGTTACTCATGAACAGTGCCTTTGCTTTGGCAAACAGGGTTCCTATTTTTAAAAAAGGGGACCGGAGAAAGTGTGCCATTTATTGTGGCATCACACTTCTCAGACTTCCTGGGAAAGTCTATGCCAAGGTGCTGGAAAGGAGAATCCATCCGATAGTCAAACCTAGGATTTTGGAGGAACAATGCAGATTTCGTCCTTGCCGTGGAACTATGGACCAACTCTTTACTTTTTCACAGATGATTGAGGGGGAGTGGGAATTTGCTACTCCACTCTACACATGCTTTGTGGGCTTGGAGAAGGCATATGACCGTGTTCCCTGAGAGATTCTGTGGAAGGTGCTTTGTGAGTATGGGGTGCGAGGATCGATCCAGCGAGCTGTACAGTCGTTGTACTCTCAGAGTTTGAGTTGTGTTCGCATCCTTGGCAGTAAGTCAAGCTTGTTCAGTGTGGGCATTGAATTCCGTCAGGGCTGTGCCTTGTCTCCACTCTTGTTCCTGATATTCATGGACAGGATGGCGAGCCATAGCCTGGGACAGGAAAGCTTTCTTCAAGGGGCTTGGGAGGTGACATCTCTGCATTTTGCAGATGATGTTGTTCTTCTGGCTTCTTCGCATGGAGACCTCCAGTGTTCACTTGAGCAGTTTGCAGCCGAGTGTGAAGCGGTCAGTATGTGGATCAGCACCTCCAAGTCTGAGGCCATGGTTATCTTCCAGAAACAGATGGTATGCTCCCTTCAGGTCAGGGGTGAGAACCTACCCCAAGTGAAGGAGTTCAATTATCTTGGGGTCTTGTTCATGAGTTATGGGAAGAGGGATCATGAGGTTGACCATAGGTTAGGTGCAGCATCTGCTGGGATTTGGTCACTGCACCGGACCGTAGTGGTGTAGAGAGAGCTGAGCCATAAAGCAAAGCTCTCAATTTACCGGTCAGTCTATGTACCCACTCTCAACTTACCCCATTATTAAAGATATTACTACGGTGAAAAGACACCGCGACCCTGAAATGGAGAAGCGGAGAAGAAAATGATAATGATGATGATGATGACTACGGTGAAAAGAAGTGGTTTTATAGTTTTTTACATTTAATTTGTGTACAGTTTTGGAACACTCAAACTAATAATAACAGTGAAATATGATTGTGTAATGAACCGGATAAAACATATTTAACACCAAAAACACATGAAAACATTAAAACGTTTTTTCTGAGCATGTGCAATTGTTGATTGTTTCTGTGATAAAACACAAGCACGAGTTAATTTCGTGTTTCATCTCAATAAATACACAACTAGTTTAGGTCATTGTCACAAAATCAAAGTCGATGAGGAATGTTGGCGTATTTTAATAAAATTTGTACGTGAGCAGTTGAAATATAACTGTTATAACCCGGGAACAAAAATTGTGTTACATTGTTATGATCTAAAATGTAGAATTCATGATTTCTTACAGATTTAGAGGAAAAGGCCAAACAGCTGAAAGAGAAACAGAACATTATAACAGAACGAGACACACAGCTAATGGAGAGAGAGACACAGCGTCAGGAGAAAGACAGACTTCTCACGGAGGTCAGAGATGAACTGAGACAAACCAGAAGTGAATTAGAGCAGAATCATAGAATACAAATGGAAGAGATGGAGAAAAGACTTCAGGAGAAAGACACAGATCTAAAAGAACATTTAGAGACGATTGATAAAAGAGACACATTATTAAATGAGACAAATGAAAGACTTGAAGATGTTAGTGAACAGTTTAAGGAGAAAGACACAGAGCTGGAGAATGTGAGAAAACTGCTGAGAGAGAAAGAGTCTCTACTGGAGGACACAGTGAAAGAGGTGGACAGCTGTAAAAATCAACTGGAGACACAGAGAAAGGAGCTGCAGGAAAAGAGCAGCACACTCCAGAAGATGAAAATCCAACTGGAAGAACAGAAAACTGAAGTCACTCTTCAGCAGAAAGAGCTGAAAGAGAAAGAACAGCAGCTTAAACTCACAGGTGAGGTCCCTGTTCTGAACTAACAGTAAAGTTCTTTGGATCTATTTGCAGAACACAGCTCACAGAGGAAACGTTTCACCAGACTTCTCTGATATTGTATGAATGACTGTTTCCAGTGTGTTTTATTTCTGCACAGTCCCACATTAAATGAAATATAGTGCCCTTTAACTCTGAATCTTTAATACAATATCAGTGTGAGCAGGGTAATGTAGCTCCTCATATTGCCCTGTACAATGTACTACCCCATGTGGGAGAAAAGGGAGAAATGGGAGGAGTATGTTTAATATGCAGATGTACTCTATTCCAGATCTGAATAGTATTTTTGGGGAAAGTTTCTTTGTTGTTCTTTTCAGATGTGTTGTGTTTGTGGAGTATAGATCCAGCTTTAATGGAGATATGGTTCTGACGTCTGCTCAATATTCATATACAATAACTGTGTGATTAAATAAATGCCCTGTCTTTATCATTTCAGCACAACAGAATTCTGATCTACAAACACAAACTCAAAGTCTGAGAAGTGTTCTTGCTTCACAGAACACTGGTGAGTTTTCACCATTTAATCCATCAATCTCAGTCTTTATTAACTGTTAATTAATGCCTGTGAATAATTACTAATGATTGTCATTAAATTGTCATTTAATAACTATTTATTAAATTAAGTACATAATTGTAAGTGTAATAACACTAAAATGTGTTATTAGTTCGTCATGAATGTGTTTAACTGCTCTTTTCCACACGCCGTTCCTGACACAGAGACAGAATCTAAACAGTGCTCTTGTATCTGCACTGGCTGAAAAACAGAGATGACTTGCTCTATGATTGTGTTTCTCAGTGTGGAGAACGTGTGGACCTGTTTAATTACTTTAACAATTTCACATATATTTTTTGATCCCATGTGTTAAGTGTGTTTTCCTAATTCTTTGCAATGATATTTTAAAGTTGATCGGGCTCAGCCCAAAATGGCAGTGTGGGAGGATCATGTGGGCTCACCACCCACAAGATCCAGAGTAGGGGTGAGGGGCAATGCTGATCAGGCACAGGGCGCGTAGGGGCTGGAGTTTGTCCCAGTAAACGCGAGGGTCGTCTCAATCCAGCTCCAATGTGCAGAGAGGACATTCGATTTGATTGTTGTGTGTGTGTCTGACTCTATTGTTTTGCTGGGGGACTTCAATGCTCACACTGGCAATGACGGGGAAACCTCAAGAGGAGTGACTGAGAGGAACGGCCTGCCTGATCTGAACCCGAGTGGTGTGATGTTGTTGGACCTCTGTGCTGGTCATGGTTTGTCCATAACACACACCATGTTCATACATAAGTGTACTAGAGCACCCTGGGCCAAAGGTAAATGTTCAACTTTGTTGTCATGTCTTCTGACCTGAGGCCATATGTTTTGGACACTCGGGAAAAGAGTGGGGCTGAGCTGTCAACCGATCACCATCTGGTGGTGAGTTGGTTCTGTTGGCTGAGAAAGCTGATGGACAGACTTGGTAAACCCAAACGTATAGTGAGGGTGTGCTGGGAACAGCTGGCAGAGGACTCTGTCCGCATGGATTGCAACTCTCACTTCCGAGAGATCTTCTCACATGTTCCAGAGGAGGAAAGGGGAATGGAGTCTGAATGGATCCTGTCCCAGACTTCCATCATGGAAACGGCTGCATATAGCTGTGGTCAAAAGCTTGTCAGTGCCTGTTATGGTGGCAACCCAAGGACCCGTTGGTGGACACTGGGGGTGAGGAAAGCTGTCAAGCAGAAGGAGCTTTTTAGGGCTTGGCTGGCTCGGGGAACTTCCGATTCTGCAGATGGGTACAGGCAGGTGTAAAAGACAGCAGCTGTGGCAGTTGCTGAAGCAAAATCCAGAGCATGGGAGGAGTTTGGAGAGTCCATGGAGAATGACTTCTGGGCAGCCTCAAAGAGGTTCTGGAAAACACTCTGAAGAATGGGGACACTGTCCAAGCTGTGCTCAGTAAGGATGGTAAGACTCTAAACTTGATTGAATGTATTGTTGGGCATTAGAAGGAGCACACTGAGGAACTCCTTAACCAAAGAGACATGCTTCCTGTGCAGGAGGTAGGGCCAGAAGTGTCTGGGGTTTTGGATTCTATTTCCTTGGCTGAGTCACTGAGGTGGTGAAAAAGCTTCGTAGTGTCAAAGCTCCAGGAGTGGATGAGGTTCATGCAGAGTTACTCATGAACAGTGCCTTTGCTTTGGCAAACAGGGTTCCTATTTTTAAAAAAGGGGACCGGAGAAAGTGTGCCATTTATTGTGGCATCACACTTCTCAGACTTCCTGGGAAAGTCTATGCCAAGGTGCTGGAAAGGAGAATCCATCCGATAGTCAAACCTAGGATTTTGGAGGAACAATGCAGATTTCGTCCTTGCCGTGGAACTATGGACCAACTCTTTACTTTTTCACAGATGATTGAGGGGGAGTGGGAATTTGCTACTCCACTCTACACATGCTTTGTGGGCTTGGAGAAGGCATATGACCGTGTTCCCTGAGAGATTCTGTGGAAGGTGCTTTGTGAGTATGGGGTGCGAGGATCGATCCAGCGAGCTGTACAGTCGTTGTACTCTCAGAGTTTGAGTTGTGTTCGCATCCTTGGCAGTAAGTCAAGCTTGTTCAGTGTGGGCATTGAATTCCGTCAGGGCTGTGCCTTGTCTCCACTCTTGTTCCTGATATTCATGGACAGGATGGCGAGCCATAGCCTGGGACAGGAAAGCTTTCTTCAAGGGGCTTGGGAGGTGACATCTCTGCATTTTGCAGATGATGTTGTTCTTCTGGCTTCTTCGCATGGAGACCTCCAGTGTTCACTTGAGCAGTTTGCAGCCGAGTGTGAAGCGGTCAGTATGTGGATCAGCACCTCCAAGTCTGAGGCCATGGTTATCTTCCAGAAACAGATGGTATGCTCCCTTCAGGTCAGGGGTGAGAACCTACCCCAAGTGAAGGAGTTCAATTATCTTGGGGTCTTGTTCATGAGTTATGGGAAGAGGGATCATGAGGTTGACCATAGGTTAGGTGCAGCATCTGCTGGGATTTGGTCACTGCACCGGACCGTAGTGGTGTAGAGAGAGCTGAGCCATAAAGCAAAGCTCTCAATTTACCGGTCAGTCTATGTACCCACTCTCAACTTACCCCATTATTAAAGATATTACTACGGTGAAAAGACACCGCGACCCTGAAATGGAGAAGCGGAGAAGAAAATGATAATGATGATGATGATGACTACGGTGAAAAGAAGTGGTTTTATAGTTTTTTACATTTAATTTGTGTACAGTTTTGGAACACTCAAACTAATAATAACAGTGAAATATGATTGTGTAATGAACCGGATAAAACATATTTAACACCAAAAACACATGAAAACATTAAAACGTTTTTTCTGAGCATGTGCAATTGTTGATTGTTTCTGTGATAAAACACAAGCACGAGTTAATTTCGTGTTTCATCTCAATAAATACACAACTAGTTTAGGTCATTGTCATAAAATCAAAGTCGATGAGGAATGTTGGCGTTTATACGTGAGCAGTTGAAATATAACAGTTATAACCCGGGAACAAAAATTGTGTTACATTGTTATGATCTAAAATGTAGAATTCATGATTTCTTAGAGATTTAGAGGAAAAGGCCAAACAGCTGAAAGAGAAACAAAACATTATAACAGAACAAGACACACAGCTAATGGAGAGAGAGACACAGTTTCGGGAGAAAGACAGACTTCTCACGGAGGTCAGCGATGAACTGAGACAAACCAGAAGTGAATTAGACCAGAATCATAGAATACAAATGGAAGAGATGGAGAAAAGACTTCAGGAGAAAGACAAAGTTCTAAAAGAACGTTTAGAGACGATTGATAAAACAGATGCATTATTAAAGGAGACAAATGAAAGACTTGAAGGTGTTAGTGAACAGTTTAAGGAGAAAGACACAGAGCTGGAGAATGTGAGGAAACTGCTGAGAGAGAAAGAGTCTCTATTAGAGGACACAGCGAAAGAGGTGGACAGCTGTAAAAATCAACTGGAGACACAGAGAAAGGAGCTGCAGGAAAAGAGCAGCACACTCCAGAAGATGAAGATCCAACTGGAAGAACAGAAAACTAAAGTCACTCTTCAGCAGAAAGAGCTGGAAGAGAAAGAACAGCAGCTTAAACTCACAGGTGAGGTCCCTGTTCTGAACTAACAGTAAAGTTCTTTGGATCTATTTGCAGAACACAGCTCACAGAGGAAACTTTACTCCAGACATCTGAATGAATGACTGTTTCCAGTGTGTTTTATTTCTGTACAGTCCCACATTAAATGAAATACAGTGCCCTTTAACTCTGAATCTTTAATACAATATCAGTGTGAGCAGGGTAATGTAGCTCCTCATATTGCCCTGCACAATGTACTACCCAATGTGGGAGAAAAGGGAGAAATGGGAGGAGTATGTTTAATATGCAGATGTGCTTTATTCCAGATCTGAATAGTATTTTTGGGGAAAGTTTCTTTGTTGTTCTTTTCAGATGTGTTGTGTTTGTGGAGTATCGCGCACGCAGTATCGCAGCGGCTTCTCTCTCTCCCGAGTATACAGTTTACAGCGTTTAAAATGTATTTGTCTTGTAAGTTGCAGTGTTTTTGTACATCTCCGCCGTGCGTTCACGTCCTGGAACACTCATACATATATATATGCTTGATGTCGGCAGAAGCTTGCGTTTAGAACTTAACCCCGAATTCCGCGAGGAGCTGCGAATCTGTGGCTTGTTCAGGATACCGGCACCATCACCGACCTCCAACGCATTCCTCGCCCACAATGGAAGCGCCACAAGCAGAGCAAGAGGCTGCAGAAGAGGGGGAAATGTGGAATTATCAGATCGAGGCAGCCATCCCCATCATGATACTGGCCAATGCACGTTTGTTGGATAATAAACTGGACTATATCCACTTATTTCAGTTAACTCAGAGACTGTTGTGTTTACTTGTTCACAGAAACTTGGCTCAACAACAGCGTCCCGGACCACGCCGCTCAACTCGAGCGGCTAACTTGCTACCGGGCGGACCGAGTTCTCACTGAAGGTAAAACACGTTGCGGCAGGCTCTGTGTTTACATTGGTAATATGGTTATTAAGTGCCGACCATTCTATCTACCGAGGGATTTCTCAGCTGTGTTGTTAGCTGCTGTCTATCTTCCCACAAGCTCCACCAACATCAGGAATGTGGCGCTAAATGAACTGTATCAGCACATTAGTGAGCAGCAGTCAGCCCACCCAGATGCTTTTCTCATCCTGGCTGGGGATTTCAACCACGCAGACCCAAGGGCTGTGTTTTCTGGACTTTATAAATACATAGACTTTCCAACACGTGGCAACAACATTCTGGACCAGGTCTTCACCACATGGAGAGTAGCTTACAAAGCCCTGCCCCTCCCCCATCTTGGTGCCTCTGATCACCTCACTATTATGTTAATGCCAGCTTTCAGAGTTAAAGTCATCAAACCAGTTCTAAAGCAGGTACGTGTGTGGTCAGATGGCTCATCAGAGGCACTTCAGGACTCACACTGTCCTCAGACAAGGTGAGGAGTATATTCAGCAGGATCAACGCTTGGAAAGCTCCTGGACCTGAAAACATACCTGGTCGTGTGCTGAAGGACTGCGCTGGTGAACTTGCAGAGGTGTATTCTGATATCTTCAACACCTCACTGAGTCAGGCCCTGTATGCTTCAAAGCCACCACTATAATCCCTGTCCCAAAGAAGTAATCACCCTCCTGTTTCAACGACTACTGCCCGGTTGCATTTACCTCCTCATGAAGTGCTTTGAGCGGCTAGTCATGCAACACATCAGGTCTTCCCTCCCTCCCTCCTTGGACCCCTACTAGTTTGCATATCAATCAAATAATTCAACTGATGATGCTGTCTCCACTGTTCCCCATTCAGCCCTTACTCATATGGACAAGAAAGACACCTATGTCAGAATGCTTTTTATTGATTTCTGTTCTGCATTCAACACAATCATCCCCCAACAGCTCATTCAGAAACTGGACAGATTGGGACTGAACACATCACAGTGCAACTGGCTGCTTGACTTCCTGACTGGAAGACCACAGGTAGTACGGGTTGGCAGTAACTCGTCTAGCACCATCACTCTGAACACGGGGGCTCCACAAGGATGTGTGCTGAGCCCCCTTCTGTTCACTCTGCTAACCCATGATTGCTCTCCATCACAAACCTCCAACCACTTCATCAAGTTTGCGGATGACACGACTGTTGTAGGCCTCATCAGCAACAATGATGAGTCACACTACAGGAGCGAGGTGAGCTGGCTGGCCTCTTGGTGCAAACACAACAATCTCTCTCTGAACACTGAGAAGACCAAGGAGATTGTTGTGGACTTCAGGAGAACTCACACACAACATGACCCTCTATCTATCAACAGGGATGCTGTGGAGAGGGTGAGCAGCACCAAGTTCCTGGGTGTGCACCTCACAGAGGACCTCTCCTGGACTATCAACACAGCATCACTGGCCAAGAAGGCTCACCAACGGCTCTACTTTCTCCGCAAGCTAAGAAGGACAAGAGCTCTTACCCCCATCATGATCACCTTTTACAAGGGGGTCATCGAGAATATCCTGACTAGCTGTTTCTTTGCGTGGAATGGGACCTGCACAGCATCCTGCCGCAGAACCCTCCAGCGTATTGTGAGAACTGCTGAGAAGATCATTGGTACCTCTCTCCCCTGCCTTCAGGACTTATACAGCTCCCACCTCCTATGAAAAGCCCTCTGCTTGGCAGGTGATCCCACCCACCCACTACACAGCTTCTTCAGCCTGCTACCATCAGGGCGGAGACTGCGTAGTCTCAGGGCTAGGACCAGCAGACTGAGGGATAGCTCCATCCATCAGGCTGTGAGAATGCTGAACTCTCTCCCTGCTATGCCCCCCCTCCCACTTCTGCCCCCCACACACACACTACTCAGCAACCTCATCAGTTACCACCAATACCCAACTGTGACTTTGAAAATCAGGCAGGCGCTCAACCACTTAAACCAACCTCCAGGATTCATATCCCTGTATTTGCACTACTGTTGACACCGGTTCTGTTTATATTGGTACTGTCACTTAAGCTCCTCATCAGACTGTGACTTTTTCAGTAGAACCAGGATGCACTTGTTCACTTTATTTAGTTGTTATACAATTATCTTGCACTATTGTCTACTCTGCCTTGTACATCCAGTATCCTACCTCCTCCTATTACGATTATTTTGCACTACTGTTTACTCTGCCTTGTACATCCATTATCCTACCTCCTTCAATTACGATTATCTTGCACTATTGTCTACTCTGCCTTGTACATCCAGTATCCTACCTCCTTCTATTATGATTATTTTTCACTACTGTTTACTCTGCCCTGTACATCCAGTATCCTACCTCCTTCTATTATGATTATCTTGCACTATTGTTTACTCTGCCCTGTACATCCAGTATGCTACCTCCTTCTATTACAATTTTTTTGCACTTTTGTTTACACTGCCTTGTACATCCAGTATCCTACTTCCAAATCAGGTTATTGTCTTCAGTCAGTGTCCCATTGTCCCATGTATGTCTATCAGTGAGCTGCTGGTATCGTATGTCCTGCACTTGTCTTCTGTTTTCCTGCACTTGTCTTCTGTTTGTTCACTTTCATATATTTATATACTTAGCTTAGTTGAATTTAGTCTATTTTTTGTTAAATGTTACTGCATCTTGGACAGGAGAGTAAAGTAATTTCAATCCTTTTTATGTCCTGTACATATGCAGAATTGACAATAAAATTCTCTTGACTCTTGACTTGACTCTTGAGATGTGTTGTGTTTGTGGAGTGTAGATCCAGCTTTAATGGAGATATGGTTCTGACGCCTGCTCAATATTCATATACAATATATGTGTGATTAAATGAATGCTCTGTCTTTATCATTTCAGCACAACAGAATTCTGATCTACAAACACAAACTCAAAGTCTGAGAAGTGTTGTTTCTTCACGGAAGTCTGGTGAGTTTTTACCATTTAATCCATCAGTCCCAGTTTTTATTAACTGTTAATTAATGTCAGTAAATAATGACTAATAATTGTCATTAAATTGTCATTTAATAACCATTTATTAAATTAAGTATGTAATTGTAAGTGTAATAACACTAAAATGTGAATATGAATGTGTTTAACTGCTCTTTACCACACGCCGTTCCTGACACAGAGACAGAATCTAAACAGTGCTCTTGTATCTGCACTGGCTGAAAAACAGAGGTGACTTACTCTATGATTGTGTTTCTCAGCGTGGAGAACGTGTGAACCAGTTTAATTACTTTAACAATTTTAAATATATTTTTTGATCTCATGTGTTAAGTGTGTTTTCCTAATTCTTTGCAATGATGTTTTAAAGTTGATCTGGCTCAGCCCGAAATGGCAGTGTGGGAGGATCATGTGGGCTCACCACCCACAAGATCCAGAGTAGGGGTGCGGCATGGATTTCAACTCTCACTTCCGAGAGAACTTCTCAC
The DNA here is from genome assembly GCF_029633855.1 of Hoplias malabaricus. Lineage (NCBI taxonomy): Eukaryota > Metazoa > Chordata > Actinopteri > Characiformes > Erythrinidae > Hoplias > Hoplias malabaricus. The sequence continues at coordinate 35,260,971 of NC_089801.1, read as the reverse complement.
ATGTTCCAGAGGAGGAAGGGGAAATTGAGTCTGTGTAGTGTATGTTGTATATACACCGTGATATAAATATATTTTTTTTATATTTATATATTGTGTTTGTAGCGTTGACCTTATTCAAACTCTTATGATTACTGATATTTGACTAATGATAGTAATTAAAATTTTATAATTGGCTTAAGTAATTAAAATGTTAATAATTAGTTTGAGAATGAATGATAGCCAAGCTAAGTGAGTTCTTCAGGATCTTCAGACTTTTAATGAACAGACTCCACACACTGTGATTTCAAATAATGGAAATATTTATTGACAAAAAGAAGAAGAATATTTACTTAACATAGCATAATCTTGAAACCTCACGGCATCAACGCAGGTGAAGCCGATTCGAATTGGAAGATAAGCTAGGCGATATGGCTTGTGACTAATGTGTTGCTAACTGAGGTTTAATTAACGTATAAATTTATCAAGAGACTTAATTCAATGTTCAGCTCTGGAAGTGCATAGGTTTAGCTTACTTTTTCGTCAATTCTCAACTACTTGTCGGGTACAGAGGCTCTTTGAGGTCCTGGAAGTGATGGCATCTCGCTTAGTTCCGCAGTTCTCCCGCGGAAGTTTCCAGGCTGGGTCAGCGTGGAGTTATTTCCTCGTCGGTCGAGTCGCCTCGGGCGTACTCGGAGCGTAATGACGCAGGCGGCAGGGTACTCTCTTTAGCTCACTGTCCTGAGCAGGAGTGTCCAACCATATGGACGTTTTGGACGAAAAGTTTCGCTAGTTCCTGCAGATCCAGAACTGAAAATCGATTCAATAGGCTTACTTATTCTACGAATTTCTTCTATCTCGGCGGTGTTTCTTACTCTGGCCACGAATAAGTTCACCTGCTTTGATCAGTCGTGAGAAAAGAAAAACGTCTCGCTTGGAGAGGTTGAAACTTAGCGTAAGGAGCGTAAGGTAGAGCTCGGAGAAAAAGCGGAAGAGGAAGAGGAAGAGTTTTAGCAGTAAGAGTGATTCAAAAAAGAAGAGATGCAGTAAGAGAGAGAGAATGAGTCGACACTCTCTTTTCAAAGGTAGCGCGGTCACGCCCTATTGGGAGGTGTCCTTCCTTTGATTGGATCCCGGGTCCGAGGCTCACGTGACTTGCTTCACATTTCAAAGAGAGAAAGGGGGGAGAGAGCTACACACAATTGAATATCATAGAATTTTACTTATACATACTCGTGGTATAGCATAATATGTGTCCTAGATTATCAATATCAAACATCTACATATAATTTTATTTTGGGTACGTCATGATTACGTCCCACTACAATATCATGTTAGAAGACAGAACTTCCTTTCATGATTGAAAACAGTAATACACATCACTTCATTGCTTGATAGGTGTTCATATCGCGTATACATATTTATCAGAATTGGATTATTCCCGTTATATATCTAGGCGACCTCGTTCGAGACGTAGTTTTGCCAATGTCCACTTGGGATTGCTGTTGGTCCATGCTGTTCATCCTGTGCGGATGGTTACCGGGAGGTCAACCCGAGTTCAGTCAGTTTTACCATCTGGGCCTGTCTGTTTAGTAGGCCTGAGATAACGTTTCCGTCGTTTAGGCACCACTCGTCATAAAACGGGTATGTAACTCATAGTTATTCCCCACTTTGTTTGTTCTCCCTTTTGCCTAAAAGCATTATGGCGGGCCTGATATCTTTCATCCTAAGGAGATGAGGGGGGTGTCGCTGGAAAGTGTCCTGCTTTGATGTGAGTTTGTGTGTGTGTGTTAAAACGGGTCTGTGCACACACATACACAAAAGAATGTGGGATTCTGTTACAAATTAGAGTGGAGAGTTCCTCACTCAGAATTCTTCATTTTTCGATCCATACTCCACTACATCTGAATGAACCCTGTTCCGGACTTCCATCATGGAAACAGCTGCATATAGCTGTGGTCAAAAGCTTGTCAGTGCCTGACTTCCCAAGAACCCGTTGGTGGACACGGAGGGTGAGGAAAGCTGTCAAGCAGAAGAAGGAGGTTTCTCGGACTTGGCTGGCTCGGGGAACTTCAGATTCTGCAGATGAGTACAGGCAGGCATAAAAGACAGCAGCTGTGGCAGTTGCTGAAGCAAAATTCAGAGCATGGAAGGAGTTTGGAAAGTCCATGGAGAATGACTTCTGGGCAGCCTCAAAGAGGTTCTGGAAAACACTCTGAAAGCTCAGGAGGGGGAGGGGGGACACTGTCCAAGCTGTGCTCAGTAAGGATGGTGAAACTCTAAACTTGATTGAATGTATTGTTGGGCATTGGAAGGTGCACTTTGAGGAACTCCTTAACCCAAGAGACATGCTTCCTGTGCAGGAGGTAGGGCCAGAAGTGTCTGGGGTTTTGGATTCTATTTCCTTGGCTGAAGTCACTGAGGTGGTGAAAAACCTTCGTAGTGTCAAAGCTCCAGGAGTGGATGAGATTCACGCAGACTTACTCATGAACAGTGCCTTTGCTTTGGCAAACAGGGGTGTTGGTTCCTATTTTTAAAAAAGGGGACTGGAGAAAGTGTGCCATTTATTGTGGCATCACACTTCTCAGCCTTCCTGAGAAAGTCTATGATGCCAAGGTGCTGGAAAGGAGAATCCATCCGATAGTCAAACCTAGGATTTTGGAGGAACAATGCGGATTTTGTCCTTGCCGTGGAACTATGGACCAACTCTTTACCTTTTCACAGATGATTGAGGGGGAGTGGGAATTTGCTACTCCACTCTGCACATGCTTTGTGGGTTTGGAGAAGGCATATGACCGTGTTCCCCGAGAGATTCTGTGGGAGGTGCTTTGTGAGTATGGGGTGCCAGGGTCACTCCAACGAGCTGTACAGTCGTTGTACTCTCAGAGTTTGAGTTGTGTTCGCATCCTTGGCAGTAAGTCAAGCTTCTTCAGTGTTGGCATTGAACTCCGTCAGGGCTGTGCCTTGTCTCCACACTTGTTCCTCCAGTGTTCACTTGAGCAGTTTGCAGCCGAGTGTGAAGCGGTCAGTATGTGGATCAGCACCTCCAAGTCTTGTTCATGTATGGGAAGAGGGATCATGAGGTTGACCATAGGTTAGGTGCAGCATCTGCAGTGATGTGGTCACTGCACTGGACAGTCGTGGTGTAGAGAGAGCTGAGCCATAAAGCAAAGCTCTCAATTTACCGGTCAGTCAATGTACCCACTCTCACCTTACCCCCTTATTAAAGATATTACTATGGTGATAAGAAGTGGTTTTATACTTTTTACATTTAATTTGTGTACAGTTCTGGAACACTCAAACTAATAATAACAGGGAAATGTGACTGTGTAATGCACTGGAGAAAACAAATTTAACCCAAAAACACATGGAATCATTAAAAAATTTAGTCTGAGCATGTGTAGAGCTGCATAGTAGCACATTTCGACAAGGTAGCACAACTCGTCAGAACTCCTGGACACAAGTGCACACTATTGCAGAAAGAACTGGCCTCAGCAAAAAGGGATGTACAGTACAGTTGCATATATGTAGTGAATTGTTGATTGTTTCTACGATAAAACACAAACATGAGTTAATTTCGTGTTTTATCTCAATAAATACACAACTAGTGTAGGTCATTATCACAAAATCAAAGTTCATGATTTTTTTTATTAAGTTTATACGTGAGCAGTTGAAATATAACAGTTATAACCCGGGAACAAAAATTGTGTTACATTGTTATGATCTAAAATGTAGAATTCATGATTTCTTACAGATTTAGAGGAAAAGGCCAAACAGCTGAAAGAGAAACAGAACATTATAACAGAACGAGACACACAGCTAATGGAGAGAGAGACACAGCGTCAGGAGAAAGACAGACTTCTCACGGAGGTCAGAGATGAACTGAGACAAACCAGAAGTGAATTAGAGCAGAATCATAGAATACAAATGGAAGAGATGGAGAAAAGACTTCAGGAGAAAGACACAGATCTAAAAGAACATTTAGAGACGATTGATAAAAGAGACACATTATTAAATGAGACAAATGAAAGACTTGAAGATGTTAGTGAACAGTTTAAGGAGAAAGACACAGAGCTGGAGAATGTGAGGAAACTGCTGAGAGAGAAAGAGTCTCTACTGGAGGACACAGTGAAAGAGTTGGACAGCTGTAAAAATCAACTGGAGACACAGAGAAAGGAGCTGCAGGAAAAGAGCAGCACACTCCAGAAGATGAAGATCCAACAGGAAGAAGAGAAAACTGAAGTGAGTGAAAAAGACAAACAGCTTGAAGAGAAGGAGAGGATTGTAAGTGAGATACACACACAGCTAATGGAGAGAGAGGAGCAGGTTAAAGAGAAAGAGAGACTTCTAGAGGAGAGAAACAAGCAGCTGCAGGAAATAACACATCCTCCATCATCAGTTCCAGTCAGGAAGAGACACAGCAAGGAGAAGAGACCTCCAGACTGTAAGTAACTGACCAGGTCACTTCAAATACTTTCTGCAATAAGTACATTTTCAGAATATTTTTAAAACTGTGAAGGTTTTATTACTGACTGTCTGTGTTTACTGTAATGAAAGATTTGATCTATGATTAAAACAATTTTTTTAAATAAAATATGCACTATATTTTATTTTTATAATTTATTTTATATTTGGTTTAATGTTTTTTAGTTTAATGTTTTTAGAGGACAAACTGCAAAGAAACCAAGAAGTGAATAATCACACATTCATATAGTTTCTGAAATATTTCTCTAGACAGACCATTCTCTCACGCTCAGTAATAAATGAACCCCTTCATTCTTGTTGATCTGCAGTGAGTGGAGAGTCTCTTCCAGAGTCTGGTGGTGTATCAGAGCTGAGGCTGGTTCTGCTGGGGAGGACTGGAAGTGGGAAGAGTGCAGCAGGAAACAGGCTCTTGGGCAGAGAGGAGAGGAGCAGGGCTGGAGCATCTACAGTGAAGCAGCAGAGTGAGAGCAGACAGGGCCAGGTGGCTGGGAGGCAGGTGACTGTGGTGGACACTCCTGACTATTTCAGTCCTGGACTCTCTCTGGACGAGCTGAGACAGGACGTGGGACTCTGTGTCCGTCTGTTGGCCCCAGGACCCCACGCCTTCCTCCTAGTCATACCAGAGACGCAGACCTCAGGAGAGGAGATAGACATGCTGCAGAAAATGGAGGAGATGTTTGGAGAGAGATGCTGGAGGAACACTATGATCCTCTTCACCATCACTGATGAAGACCAAGAGAAGAGTATTGAAGAGTTTGTCCAGTCAGGAAACCAGGAGGTCCAGAGCCTTGTGGAGAAATGTGGGAACAGGTTTCACTGTCTCAACATTAAGGAGAGTGGAGAGGGGTCTCAGGTCTCAGAGCTGCTGGAGAAGATCGAGAAGATGGTGGAAGGAAACAGAGAGAAGTTCTACAGCGGTGAGATCTACCTGGAGACAGAAGCTCAGATCAGAGCAATGGAGACAAAGATAATCAAAAAAATGGAGGAAAAGAGGGTGAAGGAAGAGAGAGAATTGAAGGAAAAACATGAAAAGGAGCTGCAGATCTCTCTGAGAAGGATAGAGGGAGCAGTACAAGAGCACGAAGGAGAGATAAAACAACTTAACGACCAAACAACTGACCTAGAGAGAAGAATAAAAGAAGAGAGGGATGAAGAGAAAAAGAAAGGACTGGATCAAGAACTGGAGAGAGAGTTAAGACGAAGGACAGAAATCGAAGAAAATGTGAAGAGACTGAAAGAGAAGAGAGAGAGAGACAGGTGTGAGATGGAGGAGAGACACAGACGGGAGATGGAGGAGATCATGGAGACGTATGAAGGAGAAGCCAGAGCTGAAGCAGAGAGAAACTTAATGAAGATCCTGCTGCCAGAAATCTGGAGAAATATTTTGGCTTCAAAATCAAAGGCTGAGTGTCCAAACTGCAAGACTCAAGGACCCAAATCTGATTGGTGTTTTAAAACAGCTGTTGCATGTGCGTGCATAGCCACATCAGTTGTTGTTATAACGAGGCAACTGTGGAGGTGTCAAGAGGAGCAGTACCTGGGAAAATGAAACAAATCATCACATTGATAACTGACCATGAATTATTGCTCATTTACTTTTTATTTAAGTGCCAATTGTGTTCATGGTTCTGAGTTCTTTAGAAACAGACAACAACAGAAAAGGGAGGTGGTCTTTGTCGTGTTTGTTTTTTCTTTTTTTCTTTTTTTTTTGTGAGGGTGTGGAGGGTCTTCTGACCAGGGTGGGCTACTCATATTTAGCTCAGGTATTTGTGATGGTAAATAACAGTGTTTTTATTATAGAAGAGGTACATATTAGGCTGTGTTACTAAAAGTGTTTATGAAGTTTCCATGGTTGACCCAACCTCTCCAAGATTATTCAGAATTTTAGAAAAAGTTGGGGTTTCCTCCGTGTGTAGGGATGTGACATGATGGTAAAACACACACAAAATCAACTTTCGACAGTGAAACTCAGTCACCTGTCCAGAAAACAGATTTGAATCAGATATTAAACCACCTATAAATGTGGCTCAGATTTGATTTCATCAGATTTAATTTTGCTGTTCAGACTACAGAAAAATCCCTCTTCCTCAAATCAGAAATGAGCAGAAACCAAACCTGCCCTGCCATTTGAACCAAGCCACTGTGACAAAATATTAAGGATTCCTCAGGGTCTAAAGGAATCTCAGAGGTTTAAAGACCCATTTCACTGATGAAACAATTATACTCAGTTGTGCACAAAGGCATTTATTCAGTTTATTGTGATGATTATGGAGAGAGGGGCATCAGGAGGAGCATGTGAACTCAGTGTAGAGAAGTAATGAAGTGACCTGCTAAAAAGCCTAAGCCTAAAGATGGGAAACAGAAAGTGGTTTGGACTGAACATTAAAACACTACTCCAGCCAATCAGCAACAGGTGGGTGTTCCTGGTCTTGCACAGGTCGAGGAGACCGGAGAAACAGGGGAGAGTTGGACCACACTAATTGTCATAGGGATATGATTTCAAAGTTGAAAGAGAGAGTTATATTAAGACAAATGTTCACCTTAAACAAGTCTGTCGTCTTATGTAGAAACTGAGTATTGACAGCAACTTGAGAACAAATGCTCTCTCTCCGCCTGAATCAAAGAGATTTAGTGCTTTTCAGCCTGGATTTAGAGCTGCGAGTAGATATTGTGTGGTGGCAGGATGCAGAAGAGGGACTGCTTAGGTCCAGATCATATCTACACAAACGCTGTTTAGAAAAATATGCAAATGAAAACATAATTTAAGTGAACACTAAATAAGATTTGGTTTTTTTCTCTCCAGGGGCTCCACCAAGTATAATTCATATTTATAGCACTGTACTGAAATTAGTGGAGAGGGGGTGGTGGTTTCCTACCCTCCACTAAGAATTACATAGTGCAGTTTCTCCAGCATAGCAATGATAGAGTCTCTATGTATATATGTAGTCGCTGGAGTAATGGAGCTCTGTGTGATACCTGTCCAGTCAGTTAAACCTGTTCCTTTCTTGTAAAGTCTGTTTGTGAATGTGTTTCAGTTTGTGAACAAGGAAGAAGCAGATTTGAACCTTTATAATGAGTTCATTCTGTTAAGTTTGTAAAGATGGAGACTAAGGAAATTTAGGGGCTGTAATTAATGGGCCGTCTCACAATAAACATTTGTTCCTGTTCCGTGGATTGAGAAACACATTTGTGAAGAACTGTAATCTGTAAATGATTAATCAATTTGTTACAAATATCTGATTTTTTTCTGAAAACCAAACAGAATAAAATATTTTAAAAAATATTATTTTCAGCTGAATCTGTCACTGTCTGATGTTAAGAGAATTACACTGGTCAGCCATTAAGATCACCTCATTGTTTCTATATTCACTGTCCATTCTCTCAGCTCCACTGACCATACAGTAGCACATGATTGTTCTACAACCACAGCACTTATAACTGCACCACACACACTAACACACCACCACTACATCAGTGTCATTGCAGCACCGAGACTGATCCACCACAGAAATTATACCTGCTCTGTGGAGGTCCTGACCAGTGAAGAACAGAGTAGAAGGGGGACTAACATCATCTACCAGTGAAACAAGAATAAAATCTGGATAAAATCACTTAAGCAATAAAAATAACATCTAGAAAGAGGTTGAATACATTTTTAAATATTCAATAGACTCTTATATGATAAATAACTCAATAATGATAAATTTTAGATGTATTTTTTATATTTTTTAACTTTTTTTTTTGCAGGGCATTTCTGAACATTGTTTCTGACCCTTCTTTCACGGCTGTAGTTTATCCACTACACACTGGCACCAGGTGAATTCACAAACTACACTATAGATGTGTTTAATGAACTGGTAAATCTGTTTATAATTTATTACAGAAAGAGAGGAGTGTTCTCTGTTCTAACATCACTGTGTGTTCACTGTGTAATAATTATATATTGGTTCAGATGAATATTGATTGTTGAGGGTCAGGGGCAGAGCAGACAGTTTTGTTATTAGAGCTCTGTAATAAAACCCTGTAAAGGACAATCTCATTAGATCAGGACACTTCTCTTTCTGAGAAAACATTCTTCTCAACTGCATCAGTTGTCATCTGATTTTCCATTCTGTTTGCAGATTTATGTATAGATATTATATGTAAACAAGTCAATAAATGAGATCAAATATTTGTAATGTGATATTTGTCTGAATTTGAATGAGAGTGTTTATATGTTTATTTAAAAAAAAAAATAATAATAATGATAGCCATTATGGCGGCATGGTGGTGCAGCAGGTAGTGTAACAGTCACACAGCTTCAGGGACCTGGAGGTTGTGGGTTCGATTCCCACTCAGGGTGACTGTCTGTGAGGAGTTTGGTGTGTTCTCCCTGTGTCCGCGTGGGTTTCCTCCCACAGTCCAAAAACACACATTGTTACAAGCTGGATTCCAAAAAAGCTGGGACACTAAACAAATTGTGAATAAAAACATGCAATGATGTGGAAATGGCAAATGTCAATATTTTATTCATAATAGAACATAGATGACGGATCAAAAGTTTAATCTGAGTAAATGTAACATTTTAAAGGAAAACTATGTTGATTCAAAATTTCACAGTGTCAACAAATCCCAAAAAAGTTGAGACAAGTAGCAATAAGTGGCTGGAAAAAAGAAATATAACGAACAGCTGGAAGACCAATTAACACTAATTAGGTCAATTGACAACATGATTGGGTATAAAAAGAGCTTCTCAGAGTGTCAGTGTCTCTCTGAAGCCAAGATGATAAGAGGATCATCAATTCCACCATTGTTGTGCAGAAAGATAGTGCAGCAATACCAGAATGGTGTTACTCAGCGTAAAATAGCAAAGACTTTTAAGTTATCATCATCAACCCTGCATAACATCATCAAAAGATTCAGAGAATCTGGAACAATTGATGTCCGTAACGGTCAAGGCCGTAAAACTCTACAGGATGCTCGTGATCTCCGGGCCCTTAAACATCACTGCACCTCAAACAGGAATGCCACTGTCAAGGAAATAACAGAATGGGCTCAGGACTACTTCCAGAAAACATTGTGAGTGAACACAATCCACCGGGCCATCCGCCGTTGCCAGCTGAAACTCTACAGTGCAAAGAGGAAGCCATTTCTAAGCAAGCTCCACAAGCTCAGACATTTGCACTGGGCCAGGTTTTTTTTAAAATGGAGTGTGGAAAAATGGAAGACTGTTCTGTGGTCAGATGAGTCACGATTTGAAGTTCTTTATGGAACACTGGGACACCATGTCATCTGGACCAGAGAGGACAAGGATAACCCAAGTTGTTATCAATGCTCCGTTCAGAAGCCTGCATCACTGATGGTATGGGGTTGCATGAGTGCTTGTGGCATGGGCAGCTTGCATGTCTGGAAAGGCAGCATTAATGCAGAGAACTATGTTCAGGTTCTAGAACAACATATGATCCCATCTAGACATCATCTCTTTCAGGGAAGACCCTGCATTTTTCAACAAGATAATGCCAGACCACATTCTGCAGCAATCACAACATCATGGCTACGTAGGAGAAGGATCCGGGTACTGAAATGGCCAGCCTGCAATCCAGATCTTTCACCTATAGAAAACTATAGGCCCAAGAAGGACTGGCACCCCCTCCGGGGTGTATTCCCGCCTTGCGCCCAATGATTCCAGGTAGGCTCTGGACCCCCCACACGACCCTAAACTGGATAAGCGGTTACAGATAATGAATGAATGAATGAATGTTACATTTACTCAGATTAAATTTTTGATCTGTAATCTATGTTCTATTACGAATAAAATATTGACATTTGCCATCTCCATATCATTGCATTCAGTTTTTATTCACAATTTGTTTAGTGTCCCAACTTTTTTGGAATCCGGTTTGTAGGTGTATTGGTGACACAAAAGTGTCCGTAGGTGTGAGTGAATGTGTGTGTGTGTGTGTGTGTTGCCCTGTGAAGGACTGGCGCCCCCTCCAGGGTGTATTTCTGCCTTGCGCACAATTATACCTGGTTGGCTCTGGACCCACCGTGACCCTGAACTGGATAAGCGTTTACAGATAATGAATGAACGTTTATATGTTTAATTTGAAAAAAATAATAATAATAGTGATAGCAAGTAGGGTGGCACAGTGGTGCAGCAGGTAGTGTCACAGTCACAGCTCCAGGGACCTTGATGTTGTGGGTTTAAGTCCTGCTCCAGGTGACTGTCTGTGAGAAATTTGGTGTGTTCTCCCTGTGTCCATGTGGGTTTCCTCTTGGTGCTCCAGTTTCCTCCCACAGTCCAAAAACACTTGTTGGTAAGTGGATTGGCAATTCAAAAGTGTCCATAGGGGTGTGTGTGTGTGTTACCCTGTGAAGGACCCAATGATTCTAGGTAGGCTCCGGATTCACAGTGACCCTGAACTGGATAAGCAGTTACAGATAATGTATATGGTATGTATTTTAGTAAGAGGCTCAAATTAGGAAAAAATACATCAATGTGTGTTGGTAATAAACTGTTACTTCCTTTGTGTTACGACTCAATCTGCACCAGTTTATTTGACTTATCTCCCATACTTTCATATTCTAAGTGTGTATTAACATACTTTACTGAACATTTTTGCACATTTCTGTATTTGAGGTATTATAGCTCTGTATTTAAAAGCACCTGGCTGCTATGACAACTTAATTTCCCTGAAGGGAGTCATATATCAATTACTAAAAACTAGCTATAAATATATTTTTCTGTTGTTTTGAAGTGGTATATATGAAGTACATATTATAAGTAGACGTATTACCCATAGTAGACAGCACTCAGTAGTCTTCCAGTTCACAGGAGCAGACAGGAAGAAGACTGAACTGGAAGAAAGCTGAACGCTGACGTATTGGTAATACACTGACTAGCAATAAGTACTTCATATATATCCACTTCAGAACAGAAATATCCCTTTAATAGGAATATGATGTTGAACAGGCCTCTTCATGATTTATTTAATTTGTAAAATTATTTCATTAATCAAAACCATTCATTCATTCATTCATTATCTGTAACCGCTTATCCAGTTCAGGGTCACAGTGGGTCCGGAGCCTACCTGGAATCATTGGGCACAAGGCCGGAATACACCCTGGAGGGGGCGCCAGTCCTTCACAGGGCAACACACACACTCACACCTACACTTTTGAGTCACTAATCCACCTACCAACGTGTGTTTTTGGAAACCGGAGCAGAGCGTGAAGTACAGTATCAGGACATTGAAATTATACAGAAAGTCAATGGCGGTGTGAGTTCTACTTTCAAGGCTGGTCGTGGTATGGAAAAAGTCTGTGCCCTGTCTGGAATGTTGTATTTTCTCACATTGACAAACTGATGGATGGACTTCGTTCCATAATTGAAGGTGTATTGCCTCAGCATGATGTTCAACATTGTATTTCAGCATGTGCTGATGATGTGGTCATCATGGTGAACAGTCAGTCTGATGTTGATAACAAGTCTCTGGGTGGGTCTCATGAGAATTAAAGGCTGAGTGGCAGGTGGAAGTGGATTCACTCACAGCTGTCTTACAGAGGGAGAGTGCTGATCATTAACAGTCTGATCACCTTTGCCCTCTGGCATCGACTGTCGTGTGTGGATCCTAATGTTGGACTACTGCCTCATCTTCAGACCGTCATAGTGGACTTTTTCTGGGACAGACTCTACTGGGTTCCTCAGGGTGTCCTCTGATCCCAAAGATGAAAGTGGACAGGGTCTGGTGAATCTGACAAGCAGATTGGCAATGTTTCATCTTCAGTTTACTCAGAGGTTTTTAAATGGTTTTATTCTACGAACAGTAGACGGGCTGAGGCTGGACACTGCACTTTTCCAAATGGATACTAAACTACTTCACTGGAATAGACTTCCCCTTATTGTGGACTGTTTAAATGTTGGACATAGTTTAAAGTGAACAGACCCGAGGATTGCAGCTATGTTCTGGCTTCTGGGGGAGTTTTTTTCATTTTCAATCCGTGTTCATAATCTAGAAGTTGTATCCATAATAATTCAAATTGTGTAAGTATGCTTTCATATAATTCTCATAAATGTCTCAAAGTGTAATGTACATGCATTTTAATTTGTTTACATGGTCTGCATTTGGATAATATCAGTGAGGCAAAAAAAAGCCAGAAATATTAGTGATGTGAGTTCATGCCAAACAGCCCCAATTAAAGTCACCTGTTTTAAAATGATGTGATGGTTTTATTCCTGATCTCTGTTTACTGAATCCAGTCAGGGCTGCTATTGAGCCCAGTGGTTTTCAGGAAGGTTACAGACACACTGCGATTGACCAGACTACAGCAGTTACAGAAGATAAATGAATGACAGCTACAATAAGATACACTAAGTGTCAGGACAGGACAGAGAGCTGACACTTGCGGATCACAGTAAACAGTTTATTAACATTTATCCAAAAGAGTAGTCAAAAACAAGCAAGGTCCAAACACAGGGAGCAAACAGTACCTCAGGGAAGAAGCGATAAGCGTAGTCAAAAATCAGGCAGAGTCCAAATACCGATGAATGCAAACAATACCAAAAGGGACGAGGCAAGAGACGTAAACCGAAATAACAAACAAGGAGTAGGCAACAGGAGATCGTCAGACTAGTAACAAGAGAACGCTTTGTATGCTGGGGCAAACCACGGCAATACTCGGCAGTGAACAATACAGGGATTGGAGTATATATAGGGAAACAAACAGGTGTGCATGATTAGAATTCTGGTGAGTGAGACCGGTGGATAGTCATGTGACTGTTTGGTGCGTTCTGGGAATTGGAGTCCTGGGATGTAGGCGTGACAGTATCCCCCCCGGAAGGCACAAGAGGAGGCATGGAACGAGGACGGCCACGACGACGACCACCCAGCGGAACGGAGTTACCGGAGCTAGGGACGGCTGCACATGCGGAGGGCTGAGACTGACGTGAGTTTCTGAATCGAGACGTAGGAAGGGATGGAGCGGGATTGGAGAATGATCCTCTAGGCCGACCTCTGGGATGGGGAGCCGGCTTCTCAGGATAGCAGGAGTGGAATGCCAACACGAGACCCGGGTCATAGACGTCCTTTGCAGGTACCCACGAACGCTCCTCTGGACCGTACCCCTTCCAATCAATAAGATACTGAAGAACCCCCCCACGTTTACGTGAATCCAGCACCTCACGCACAGCATATGTTGAAGAATCCCCAAAGTCAACAGCCATGGGCGGAACATCGTCAGACAGCACCTCGTTCAAAGGACCTGGAACCACAGGTTTGAGGAGAGACACATGAAAAGAATTAGCAATACGATATTGAGCAGGAAGCTCCAACTTATAGGTAACTTCAATGATTTTACCAGAAACATGGAAAGGACCAATATACTTAGGCAGGAGCTTCCTGCACCTCCCCTCAAACCTGATATCCTTAGTAGTCAACCACACCCGTTCCCCAATCTGGAATGACGGAGAACTAGACCTGTTTTTATCAGCCTGTTCCTTATATTGGGAAAGGGCCTCTGATATGTGTTGGTTGGTTTCCTCCCACACCTCCTCACTGCGTCTCATCCATGTGTCCACTGATGGAATTCCAGAGACTACTGCAGTCCAGGGTGCCAATGGGGGTTGATAACCTAGAATACACTGAAATGGGGTGAGTCCTGTAGTTGAATTCACCAGGGAGTTTTGAGCTATTTCAGCCCACACCAAGTACTGAGACCAGTCCTGAGGATTCTGATGGCAATAGATACGTAAAAAATTGTTTGATTGTTCTTGATTGACCCGCTCACACTGACCATTGCTCTGGGGATGATACCCAGAGGTAAGACTAACATTCACTCCTAAGTGTTCAAAGAATGCCTTCCAAACACGTGATGTAAACTGAGGACCTCGATCAGATAAGATATCTTCAGTAATTCTATAATGATGAAAAACGTGTGTGTAAATAGCCTTAGCTGTATCGAAAGCAGTGGGTAATGATGGAAATGGTATGAAAATAACCCCCCTAGAGAACCAATCAATAACAGTGAGTACTGTAGTACTTCCTTCAAATAGAGGTAAATCCGTGACAAAGTCAAGGGCTAGGTGTGACCAGGGACGTTCCGGAACCGGTAGAGGCATTAATTTACCCGCAGGAAGAGTTTTTGGTGTCTTTGACTGGGCACAAACTGAACACGACGCAATAAACTTATGAACATCAGCTCTTAATGTTTCCCACCAATAACGTGCAAGAATAAGCTGTGTAGTGCGTCTCTCTCCTGGGTGACCAGATGACAGCAACAAATGGGCCCAGGTAATCAACTTGTCTCTAAGTTCAGGCGGTACATACGTTTTACCTTCAGGACATTCTTCAGGCACCCCTTTAGACCTATTTTCTTGTTCAATCTGTTCATCTAATTCCCATCTAATGGCAGACACAGAGACGGAAGGAGGTAGTATAAAATCTGTGGATTGTTCACCGTTCTCCCTTGATTCTGATTTATACGAGAGAGCGCATCCGCCTTAATGTTACAACTACCTGGACAGAACGTAATGGAGAACCAAAACCTAGAGAAAAACAGTGACCACCTGGCTTGCTGAGAATTCATTCGTTTTGCAGTACGGAGATATTATAGATTCTTGTGGTCTGTGAACCGTGAAGGGATGTAAAGAACCTTCTAGCCAGTGCCTCCATTCCTCCAGAGCTAATTTTACAGCTAGAAGTTCTCTATCTCCTATGCCATAGTTTTGTTCCGCAGGTGATAATTTGTGTGAAAAAAAGCAATAGGGTGTAACTTAGGGAATTCTCCACTACGCTGAGATAGTACCGCCTCTATACCTGTCTCCGATGCGTCAACCTCAAGAACGGAGGGAAGTTTGGGATCTGGATGCTTTAAAATGGGAGCAGTAGTGAAAGCATTCTTGAGACGGTCAAAAGCACCCTGTGCCTGAGAAGACCAACACAACCGTTGGGGACTACCCTTCAGTAACGCAGTAAGTGGTGCTGCAATAGAACTAAAGTTCCTAATAAATCTTCTATAAAATCCTAAAAAGCGTTGAAGATTTATAACGTTTTTCGGGACTGGCCAGTTCACTACAGCTTCCACTTTCCGGCCGTCCATAACTATACTAGACACACTTATGACATACCCTAAAAATGAAATGGTTTGCTGGTGGAATTCACATTTTTCTCGCTTGACATAAAGATTGTTCTCTTTAAGACGTTGAAGCACCTGACTGACTTGAGTTATGTGCGTATTGACATCTGGGGAGTAAATAAAGATATCATCAATATATGCTATTACAAATCTTCCTAACATATCCCTGAATATGTCATTTATAAATTCCTGAAACACTGATGAGGCGTTTGCTAGCCCATAGCTCATTACCAAATATTCATAGTGACCTTTAGTAGTACTAAATGCTGTTTTCCATTCATCGCCTTCCTTAATTCGGACAAGATTGTAGGCACTACAAAGATCTAGCTTAGAGAAAATTGTAACACCTCTTAATTGCTCTAATGCTACAGGAATAAGGGGTAGGGGATATGCAAATTTCTTAATAATATCGTTAAGGGCACGATAGTCTATACAGGGCCTTAATTCTCCATCTTTTTTCTTGACAAAGAAGAACCCAGATGCTATCGGAGACTTAGATGGGCGTATAAACCCTTGTGTCAAAGCTTCTTCAACATATTCCTCCATGACTCTCTCCTCCTCTAAATTAAGGGGGTAAATACATGATTTAGGTAAAGTAGCTCCCTCTATGAGTTCTATGGCACAGTCATATGATCTATGTGGAGGTAATTTTGTAACTTTGGCTTTACTGAATACTTCTGAGTACTGAGAATATTCGGAGGGAATTTGTACTGGTAAATTTGAATGAGGGCTGTCCACTAACGTGGAATGGATAGAAATGTGATTAAGGGCTAAACAATTGGATTGACAGAAGGTGGACCAGGAGATGATCTCGCGCTGACTCCAAGATATAACTGGGTTATGAGTCTCTAACCAAAGTAATCCTAAAATGATCTGAAAATCCGCCTTGGGTAATACTAGAAACGAAAGCCACTCGTAATGCAAGAAACTGGTTTGGAACCGGACAGGAACTGTCTCTTGAGAGATAAGATCTTCTCCAATGGGAAGGCCATCGAAAGCTCGGACTTGGACTTGCTTGCACAACAGGTTTGTCTTGATTTTCAGCCGGGTGATGAGGGCTTGGTGAATGAAGTTTCCTTCGGCTCCAGAATCAATTAATGCTGGAACGACAAGAGAACTTCCTTGGCAGTATACAGTGACAGGTATGAGAAAGAATTTGAAATTAACCCTTTTGTGGGTACACTCACCACGTTAGCATGTGGAGTCCTCCCCAGATTTTGTGTTGGAACTCGCTGAGGGTGTCTTGTACAATCACATCGAATATGATCAGATCCTCCGCAGTATAGACATAATCCACCATGGAGACGACGGAGGCATTCCTCTTGAGAAAGCAGCATAGTGTCGCACTGCATAGGATCTGGAGGAAGACTAGGACAGGGAGTTTGACTGGAACTTTGTACCGGGCGAAAAGAAAAACCAGGAACGGATTGACGCTTCACAATGTTTTGTCTCTGACCCGGAGTCCGGGGCCGTTTCTGAAGGAGTTGGTCTAGGCGGATTGATAAAGAGATTAGCTGATCCAGGGATAATTCATCATCTCGACAAGCCAGTTCCGTAAGTATCTCTGGATTGAGACCATTCCGAAAAACATTCATTAATGCAGGTTCATTCGGGAGTCCTGGGATGTAGGCGTGACACTAAGAATAAAGGCTGTTGTTTACTTCCACAACATTCCACTAGTAACAAAACTGTATATAGTTATAAAGACCACAAAATGTGTCATAAAAAACAACTAAACAAACAGAAAAATGATTGCTTGTAACTTATCAAATAACTTTGAGTCAAGGTAAAAAATGTACTGTAATCTCATTAAAATTGATGTCATAAAGAATTTGGAAACAGGGCTAGGATTATTTTCTCTCTCTCTCTCTCTCTCTCTCTCTCTCTCTCTCTCTCTCTCTCTAAATGAGCTATTTACATTCAGTACTCAATGTTTCTTCATATTGTTTTATTGTAAAATTCTGACTGGGAAGCTAAGAGAAAGAAAGCCCTATATTCATTTAACACTGGTACCGTTTTTGAAGAATTAGACATTATATCTTATTACCTGTTATGTAAGGCAGCCCCTCATTAGTGGCCACCTAGTGGCCACCTCTTTCACCTGCTACAAGTGCAGAGAGCATTTTCATGTCACGCATGTCTCTCAGAACTCCAGATCCCAGAATGCATCAGACAGTCACATGACTCTGCACCGTTCTCACTCACCGGAATTCTGATCATGCACACCTGGTTATCTCATTATATAAGCTTCACTCACTTACCAGTCCATGCCGAGTATTGCCGTGATTCATATCCGCATACAAAGCGTTCTCTAGAAACCTGTCGATCCTGAATCCCTGTTACCTAGCTGCTCATCTTTTGGTTCTTGTCTTTGTCTTGCTCCTTTGGACTTATTACTCTCTGGTTCATGGACTCTGCCTGGTTTTTGACTACTCTTTTGGATTATCCCTAAGGTACTGTTTGTTTCTGGTATTCGACCCATGCTTGTTTTTGTCATCCCCTTTTGGATTGTGATTAATAAACTCCTTTTACTGTTTACCGCAAGTGTCTGCCTTCTGTCCAGTCGTGACAGAATACTCAGCCACAGCATGCAGACAGCGGATTCTAATGCCGTGATAACGGCTTTAAGCAGTCAAGGCCAAATTCTAGGTCAACACAAGTAAACACTAGCTAGTGTGACTCAAGCTATAGACTCTCTCGCTCAGCAACAACAAAACCAGCAACAACAACTTTCGCAGGTGTTAGAGAGCGTTAAAGCCCTTACTACTTGCTTTCCAGCTCATAGTCCTAACCCCGAGCCTCCTTCAGTCCCTGTTAACATCTCTTTGCATTATCCTGTCAGCAAACCTGAAATGTTTGAGGGTAATCCAGCCAAATGTAGTGGATTTTTGTTACAGTGTTCTATATTTTTTGAGAACACACCTCCTAGTACTGATAAATCCAAAATAACTTTCTTGATGTCATGCCTTACGGGTAAAGCACTCGAATTGGCCACTGCGGTATGGAACAATATTATGAATAAAACTTATCCAGAGTTTGTGACTATGTTCCGGGAGGTGTTTGATCACGCTAATGAAGGTCAATCCAGTGGTGAAATCCTTCTAACTTTTAAGCAAGGGTCTCGCACTGCAGCTACTTATGCTTTGGAATTTAGGACTATTGCGGCAGGGAGTGGGTGGAATGAGCCAACGCTGAGAAATATTTTCCAGAATGGTCTTTTCAAGTTCAAGAAGTTTATTGTCATTTCAGCAGTATACAGTGTTTACAGTACACAGTGAAACGAAATAGCGTTCCTCCAGGACCAAGGTGCTACATAAGACACAACATTAAAGTGCAACTAGTGCAAACATAAAACAGTGCACACACATTAAAGTGCAAAAGATATGGAACATAAAACAATACACAACATTAAAGTGCAACTAGTGCAAAGCTAGTGCAACATAAAACAATGCATAACATAAGTGCAAAAGAAATGGTTAAGAAAATACAAAACAATATCCTTACAATACAAGACTGTGGGGGGGGAGACAATGCAATTTAAAGTGTGTTTGTGCTGTAAACGGTAACTGGTTGTAACCATGATGTAAACAGGATATGTGTAAACAGTACACTAATTTTCAGTCCAAAAGACCAGTGTTTGTGTAACCAATTATCAATAATAAAATAGTAAGTTACAGTATGATAACGAGTTGGACCGGTAACAATCTATGACTCGAACCAGAAGACACCAAATTCTCTAGGAGCCGGTGTGTTGAGCAGCAATAAATAATCAGACAGGGGAATGAATATTGATTAACCTCTCTTGTATTTTTCAATTAACCAAAAATACTGTTTCACAGAATAATCAATAACCAAAAACCCAAATGTCTACAATAAACAAAAGTGTGCACACACAAAATAAAATAAAGTGTCTGTTTGGGATCCCTCAGACCTGAGAATTTTGTTACAGGTGCACCTGATATTAAATGTTCGTCTGAGTGTCTTGAGGATGTATGAGTGGGTACGTAGGTATCTCCTTGTCCGTGTCTTTTCTTCAATGTTCCTGGCTCGCCATCTAATGCATTCGGAATCACGTCCTGACTCTTGAATGTTCCCGTCCTCTCAAAAAAACCTGACCTATAAACAAAGTCATATCTATTATTTCTAGTCTCAGATGCATCAATAAAAGTTTAAATGTCTAATTTCTACATACTACACCCAACTTCATACATATATATCAAATCTTATCAGATCTCAAATCTTCAGTTTTAGTTGTACAACATTCAAAAATATGGATTTCCACTCATATGAAATGTTTCAATGTTACTCACAGTGAGATACTTAACATTTTGAGTTGCTTCCAGAGGTATCAAAGAAGTGTGCTTAATTACTCCTCATACACTATAGGCCTACTAGTGTGAAGAAGACTGCACCAAAAATTACCCTCTTAATTCCTTAAATTCACAATTGGAATTAATGAATTTCTGCAGTTACAAGTACAATAGAATATAGTTTTACACTCATCATATGAATTATCAAATCATTATTATTCCCTTTCTTTTCTTAAATTGGCAACAGAAAATAAAACCATTCCTCTTATACATTGATATAAAATAACAATTACAATATACATGTTCCAAACTTTGCACAATTACTCACTTCTGTGCATTCACAGACTTTAGAAATACCCCAGCTTTTGATAGCACACTAGACGTAAGATAAATTTAGCACCAGGGCATCAAAAAGAGACATGTTTCTCACCGTTGCGTCCATATTTCAAAACTGCGCCCGCCGTCCTCGGCTTGAAATTGGAAGGTAAGTAATTAGCCTATGATACACCAAATTAGCATTAGCATGGATGATAACGATAAATGTTAACAAGCACTCTTTCATCTGATACAACGCGTTGTCGTTATTCAATTACTCGGCTTCTGACTCCTAATAGGAATGTTCACCTACTCTTTTCCGTGCCGTGGTGTAACGCCGACTTTTCTCTGGGATTTTTTCTTCTTTCTTCTGTTTAACATGAAGCTGCCCTCATTCTCGTGACCGAGGTCCAGAAAGCAAAAACCCGGGAGAAACTACGCACTTCCCTACACCTCCAACCGATAGGCTGAACGTCACCTGAATAGCTCCTGATTGTCTGTTGAACCCCAGGCACCACCCACGCGGAGCCAAACAAAATGAGCAAATGCAAATTAGTTACATTACAAAATCTGAAACCCTGCCGATATAGCAATTAAAAGTAAAATAAATATTTATATATTCCCAATATTTGTCTTATCTAAGTATGGTTTCGTTTATTTATTTATTTTTTATTTTATTTTTTTTTCTTTCTTTCACCTGGCTACATCCTCCCCTCCTGAACTCATGTACGTCCCTGTACATGGTAGACAATCAAATGATAATTATTCGAGGAACCAAAACCGAGGGTTGTGCAGACTCCTCATTCTCACTTATGACATCGGACCAAGCTGTGGACAGTCCTTGAAAGAATGATTT
Organism: Hoplias malabaricus; assembly: GCF_029633855.1. NCBI lineage: Eukaryota > Metazoa > Chordata > Actinopteri > Characiformes > Erythrinidae > Hoplias > Hoplias malabaricus. Next base: position 35,239,917 of record NC_089801.1, on the reverse strand, counting down.
CACTGCTGTGAGCAATGGATTTCCCAACTCAGTATAATCAAGCCGTCGTGGCGGCTGACGATTTCTTTCTGATCTCCTCACAGATTCATCTGGATTTGTTGTTTCCTCTGTGTTCATTAGGATTGTTCCATCCCTTCCTCCCATTTCACCTGTTTCCTCCTTGCTCTCCCCAGATTCTGCACCTCTGGTGCCATCCTTCTCCACATCACTGTGTGACATATCTGAGGAAACTGGAAGGTGCTCTCTTTGCGCGCCTAAAAGATCATCTTCAGGCAAGTCATTTTGAATCAAGGCTATTTCATGGACGGGTTCTATGGGAGTTTCTCTATCAATGGATGAATACTCAGTATCGCTCCGATGGGAACTCAACTCCATGAACATCAAAGGACTATTTGAAGTACTGCTGGACATATCAAGTGGGTTGTTGTTATCATGCGTCCTATCAACATTCTGAGCATCCACAAGACTTTTATCAAAATAGATGCTTGGAGGTTCAGTATGCGGTGTATCTTGGACTTCAGTCGTAGACAGATCAGGTTGCACAGGGTTCTCGCAGGCTGTATGAACAGGAGGATTTAAATAGACTGTAATGTGTACATCATCTTCAATTGAAGAACCCTCCTCTTCTACTGCAGGATGTGCACGGGTTCTTGGCCTACGCGGTACTGGCTTTTTTACAGGCTCGCTGCTTTCCTCCACAGGTAAGTACCCACATGGAAGCAACAGGTCTCTATGTAATGTCCTTAGTGGACCATCCCTGTTTTCAGGTTTAACTGTATAAACTGGGAGTGTGCCTGCTCTTCTTACCACTACATGGACAGTGTGTTCCCATTTGTCTGAAATCTTATGTTTGCCCCGGAGACGGACATTTCTGACCAATACTCGATCTCCAATTTCCAAGTCTGAGGCAGTTACACGTCGATCAAATCTTGTTTTGTTTTTGTGAGTTATCTTTGCAGCTTTATCCATAGCTATCTTGTAGCTTTCTTTGAGACGTGACTTGAGGTTTTGTACATACTCAGAGTGAGATGAATGTTGGCCTTCTTGTACTGGTAACTTGAATGCAAGGTCAACTGGCAAACGAGGTTGGCGCCCGAACATCAATTCATATGGGGTGAAACCAGTCACCTCATTCCGAGTGCAATTATAAGCGTGGACCAGGGGTCTTACATGGTCATGCCAACAAGCTTTATCTTGATCCTGAAGAGTGCCCAACATGTCAAGCAGGGTGCGATTAAATCGTTCCACAGGGTTTCCCCTAGGGTGATATGGTGTTGTCCTAACCTTGTGAATACCTGCTACCTGGCAGAGATCCCAGATCAGGCGGGATTCGAAATCTGGACCCTGGTCACTATGTAGCTTTTCTGGGATACCATAGTGCACCATAAAGTTCTCCCACAGACATTTTGCTACTGTGCGGGCCTTTTGATTTGGTGTTGGGATGGCGACTGCAAACTTAGTAAAGTGATTTGTGATCACCAATATATCCTTTGTCCCACTGTTGTCAGCTTCCAGGGACAAGAAATCCATGCAGAGGAGTTCAAGGGGTCTGGTGGTACTAATGTTGACCAAAGGAGCGGCTCTTTCAGATCGTGCCTTCCTTCTAATGCACCTGCCACATGTCCTTACTTTCCTTTCAACGTCCATAGCCATCGTCGGCCAATAGAATCGGGCCCTCACAAGGTCCAATGTGCGGTCAATCCCCATGTGACCCATATGGTCATGCAGGCTGGTGAGAACTGTATTTCGAAGCTCAGCTGGAAGTACCAACTGGTAAGTTGTCTGGGACCCGACTTGACGTCGCCTGTATAGGATGTTATTAAGGAGCTCAAGACGGTTCAGTTCTCGGAGAAGGAATGGAAGGTCAGGGATTTGAGAGCGTAAGGTGGGGGATGGTGTGTTCCCATGTTTGATCTGGGAGATGACATGCTTTATGCATTGATCGGCCCTTTGCTTAGCTGCTAGCTCTGCTTCAGCTAAATGAGGAATAGTTGGCAACCCTCCAAACTGTTCTTCCTGCCCATAACTGTCAGGCACCGCACTGGGCGACATGGTAAGAGTCTCCACCAAGGCAACACACTCTATTCCCCGCTCTTTTTCATCATCAGGACTGACACTATAAGTAAACTGTCTATCACAGATTGCTTTCACAACAGACTGATCTACCGCATTGATGTTGTTTGGATCAGAGAGGTGACCTTGGGTAAACTTTTGGATGCGTTCTCTCTCCTTTTGTGACATCAGGTCATCTTCTAGCACCCATTGTGGTCTGCGAGATAACCCATCCGCATCTCCATTCTGCCTTCCTGGACGATAGAGTAGTTTAAAGGAGAAAGTAGATAGTGCTGCTAGCCACCTATAACTGGTCGCATCAAGTTTGGCTGAGGTCAAAATGTAAGTCAGCGGATTGCTATCCGTTATAACAGTGAAGTGGTTACCATAAAGGTAGTCAGCAAACTTCTCTGTCACTGACCACTTGAGGGCCAAGAACTCCAACTTATGCGCTGGATAGCGGCTCTCACTCCTTGACAGGCCTCTACTTGCATAGCCTATGACTCTGAGTTGGCCCTCTTGCTCTTGATATAACACAGCACCGAGCCTGATGGTACTGGCATCTGTGTGCAGTATGTAGGGTTTCTGAGGGTCAGCAAAGGCTAATACAGGAGCAGAGGTGAGACTTTGGATAACTGTTTCAAAGGCTTTCTGACAAACTGGCGTCCAGCGACTCCCAAAAGGCTCCTTTGGGTCATGGTATTGACCCATTTTCGGTCTTATGGTTGCTAGTTTTGCTTTTGATTTCTTGTGGAGAGGTGGGTAGCCAGAGGTTAAGTTGTGGAGGGGTTTTACAATGTTGGAATAGCCTTTAACAAACCTCCTGTAGTATCCAGCAAACCCAAGGAAGGATTTCAACTCTCGTAGGTTCTTGGGGGCAGGCCATGTCTTCAGAGCTGAAATCTTCTCTGGGTCAGTCTGGACGCCATCTCTCGAGACTACATGACCCAGGTAACGAACAGATGTCTGAAAAAAGATACATTTTTCTGGGGATAATTTCAACCCAAACTCTTTGAGACGAGTAATCACCTTAATCAGTCTTTCTTCGTGCTCCTCAAGGGTTCTGGAGAACACTATGATGTCGTCAAGGAAGACCAACACATCTTTCAAGTGCATATCTCCCATGCACCTCTCCATTAATCTTTGAAATGTGCTAGGGGCATTAGTCACCCCTTGAGGCATCCTATTGAACTCCCAAAACCCGAGGGGACATACAAATGCTGTCTTTGGTTTGTCCGCCTCTTCAACCTCGATTTGATAGTACCCGGATTTTAGGTCGAGGACAGAAAACCACTGAGAACCGTTGAGAGCTGAAAATGTGTCCTCCAGCTTTGGAAGGTTGTATGTGTCTTTTATATTCTGGAGGTTCAGACGCCTATAATCAATGCACAACTGGACTTGACCATTCTTTTTCCGAACTACCACTATGGGTGACGCAAATGGCGACTCTGATTCCCTGATAACTCCTGCATCGAGAAGCTCTTGAATGTGCTTTCGGACAGCTTCCATGCCATGTGGGTGTATTGGGCGGGCCCGTAGTCTGAAAGGAGTTTCATCTAAGAGTTTTATGTGATGTTTCACCTTACTTGTCTGGCCAAAATCCAAGTCATGATGTGCGAACACCTCAGGCGTGTTGTTGAGCTGCCGAGAGATGCGTTCCTTCCACTCAAGTGAGATTGGGGAATCACCAAAGTTGAACGTTAAGATGGGTTCTTGAGATGACTGAGTCTCTGGATTTCCATGGAGGGGTTCTGATTGCTTGGTTATACTATGTTCTTTTGATAGGATGGCCTCATAAACACTGATTTCTGCAATAATGCACCTTGCAGGGATAGCAACGTCACGATCTGACTCATTACTTATGACAACTGGCATCTTTCTGGGCTGTGACTGAGGAAGATCAACTAGACCAGCTTTAACTAACAGGCCACCTGGCAATGGGGATGACGATGGATACTCAATAACAACTGATTTTTCGCCTTGAAGGCCACTGACCGAAACAACCCCCTCCACCACCACAGTTCCACCTGCTGGAACGACTCGAGAGGTCTTGCCTTGAATTTTCACTACCCCCTGATAATTGTTGCTTGCCCGCTCACGTCTTAGCTTCATTATTTTGAAAACTACTTCATAACCATGTGGAAGAGGTTGACGATAGGTCAAGTCAGTCTCTGAGTAGATGTCGAGCAATATATCCAAGGTATTCGTACCTATGAGCAAAAGGGACTGTGAAGTGTCAGGGACAACCAAGGCGAGTGTACTCACATCTATGGGGACCCCTACAAAGTCCCTTGGAAAGGTTATGGTCATCTCTATATAACCAAGGTAAGGTACTAGCTGGCCATTTGCACCTTCCACTTCCAAGAGGTCATGCAAGGGTTTAATCTTCAGCTCCGAAAGGTGCTGCTTGTGAAATGACTCAGGTACTGTTGTTATTTGTGAGCCTGTATCGAGCAGACAGTTAACTTCTTCTCCCCTTACAGTCACTTGAGCTGTACTCTTGATGCCAACCAATCGGTTGGGGAGTCGGAAAGATTGCTTTGAACGCTGTAGGCCGGGACACGTTTGAGGTTTGAAATTCTCTGCAGGAGTACTAGCTTTATTGGTCTCAACGAGAAGATTCCTTTGGCTGTCATTGTCACTCTTTATGTCTGAGGGACGTTGTTGACTTTCCTCAGCCCCTGTTCGTCCCACAACAGGAGCTGTTAATCGTTTAAAGGTAAGGTTGAATTGTTTTGTGCTTCCCACTTGCGCTGTTTTTCCTCTAACTGGTTCCTCTTTTCTGCCACTAGAATAGGGTTTGCAGGGTCGGTGCAGCAAGGGGCAATGTGCCCATCTTCCCCGCAGTTAAAACAGTACCAAGGCTTAGGCTTGTATGTCTGTTTCTTTTTACTCTGTTTTTGCATGCCTGTATCTGCATCGTCTGGTTTGGACACTCTGCTCTGAGGCTTCCCTGCAGAACCCTTGCTACTAACCCCCTTCATTCTTTTCTGTGACATGAATGTAGTTAGTTGGCTTTGCAGACAAGCCACCTGCTTTCTCAGGGCCACAATAGCATTGGCACTGCTCTCTTGTTTCTCCTCTGGTTCATGAACATAGGCACCATGGACTTGCAACTGGGCTCTTTGCTTTGTAGTACCAATATGTTTTCTCATACGACTGGCTTTTGCTTGCTGTCGATCTTCTTCAGAACGAATCATTAGCAAGAGTTCTGAGAATTTGGGTGGGCTGCTCTTCTTTTGTTCAAGTTGTAGGACACCGAGCAGAGTGTGATCCCAACATCCCCTGCAGAACTGCTTAAGAAGGTGTTTGTCTACCTCTTCACATGTAACTCCTCCCCTCTTCGTGGCTCGGGTTAATGCTAGCTGAATACGATGAAGATAAGTGGATGGTCTCTCACCCGGATCTTGCAGAGTGTTTAGGAACTGAGCGAAAAGCTCTTCGCCATCTTCTACAGTTCCAAAGGCTGAGTCTAGGAGCTGTAGGTAGGCTACAGGGGGTGACTCAGGCCTTAAGCCCTGAACTATATCAGCTGCTGGTGGGAGCAAACTCTCAAAAATCTTTCTGGATATTTGCAAGGGGGAGATGCTAGGATCATTTTGGAGTAACTCAATGTGTGTTCGCCATGTGTCATAATCGGTCTCATTATTAGGTCTGGGAGTCTTTCCGGAGAAGGAACGGAGCCTAACCTGGGACTGCATGAGTGAGACGTTGTCCTGCCTTCGTACAATATGTTCAACAACAACCTTCTGGATGTCAGGTGGATTCACGTCACTCATTGAAAAGGATGGTGCTCTTCCCCCATTAGTGAGAAGCACCTGGTCAATGGTACTATCGTTACTTGGTGGAATGTCTGTTTTAGGTGGCTGCTCTTTAAGAGCAGTTCGGGATGAGAAAAGGGTGTCGACATTCGTGGGGGAGGATTCTTCAGTTGTGCATCGCATGGCTTCAACATCTTCCCCTATTTGAGACATCATTTCTTTCAAAACTTCACCATACTCTTTGCCACTCAGTTTAGCTAGTTCCTTGAGCTCAATAGGTCTTTGTGACATTACTTCCAACCTTGGTAGTGTACATGCTACTAAGTGTTTTAACTTCATACTTGTGGGAAACAGCACCCTGTGTGGTGTACATATACGGTAATTGGGGTTCTAAATATTCTAAGGCTGCACCACTAGAATACTCAACGATCAGGTTTTGGTATAATTCGGACAATGGATCATCGACGCAAAGCATCCTTTCAATTTTGCCATACTCTTTTAGAAAGTCAATCACCTGTTCATCTTGCTCAGCTACCCGAGTCATCCCACTGACAATGACTGCATTTGGAATTTTTACACCAGACTTTTGTATGAAGTCCATACTGATCATTAATTCGATGTTGATGCTCAATCAACTGGCTCCTGGCTGGCTCGCCACTTCTGTAACCAATTATCAATAATATAATAGTAAGTTACAGTATGATAACGAGTTGGACCAGTAACAATCTATGACTCGAACCAGAAGACACCAAATTCTCTAGGAGCCGGTGTGTTGAGCAGCAATAAAGAATCAGACAGGGGAATGAATATTGATTAACCTCTCTTGTATTTTTCAATTAACCAAAAATACTGTTTCACAGAATAATCAATAACCAAAAACCCAAATGTCTACAAAAAACAAAATAAAATAAAGTGTCTGTTTGGGATCCCTCAGACCTGAGAATTTTGTTACAGGTGCACCTGATATTAAATGTTCGTCTGAGTGTCTTGAGGATGTATGAGTGTATGAGTGGGTACGTAGGTATCTCCTTGTCCGTGTCTTTTCTTCAATGTTCCTGGCTCGCCATCTAATGCATTCGGAATCACGTCCTGACTCTTGAATGTTCCCGTCCTCTCAAAAAAACCTGACCTATAAACAAGGTCATATCTATTATTTCTAGTCTCAGATGCATCAATAAAAGTTTAAATGTCTAATTTCTACATACTACACCCAACTTCATACATATATATCAAATCTTATCAGATCTCAAATCTTCAGTTTCAGTTGTACAACATTCAAAAATATGGATTTCCACTCATATGAAATGTTTCAATGTTACTCACAGTGAGATACTTAACATTTTGAGTTGCTTCCAGAGGTATCAAAGAAGTGTGCTTAATTACTCCTCATACACTATAGGCCTACTAGTGTGAAGAAGACTGCACCAAAAATTACCCTCTTAATTCCTTAAATTCACAATTGGAATTAATGAATTTCTGCAGTTACAAGTACAATAGAATATAGTTTTACACTCATCATATGAATTATCAAATCATTATTATTCCCTTTCTTTTCTTAAATTGGCAACAGAAAATAAAACCATTCCTCTTATACATTGATATAAAATAACAATTACAATATACATGTTGTCACGCCTTCGTCCTGTCAGTCTGTTGTCCCTGCCATGTGCTTTATTCGCACATGGCTATGTTTTGTTTATATCCTTGTCTCCGCCCTTGTCCCGCCTCCTCGTCCGTGTCATGTGTTAGGCCGTCCTCGTTATCTGTCCAGGTGTGTCTCGTTTGTGTCTGTATTTAAGCCCTCTTGTGTCACGTCCTGTTTGTCGTTCATTTCACATTCTCATTTCTCCTTTCACATTTCTCATGTCTAGTCGGTCGTGTTTTCGAGTCTGTCCGTCTGTCTCCACAGTTTCTCCGTGTCTGTTTCCCTAGTCGTTGTTTCGTGTCGTAGTTTCTTTTCCTCTCTCGTTCCTTCGTTTTCTCTTTAGTCTGTCAGTCCCGTTTGCCCTGTTTAGCTCCCCTTGTTTAGTTTAGCCTGGTTAGCTCCCTGTTTGTTTTCGTTATGTTAATGTATCTTTGTTTTGTCATTCTCCTTTATTAAAAAGCTGTGTTTTAGCGAGTGCGTCCGCCTCCCTCAATCCGCCCCTCGCTCCTGACAGAATGTACGACCCCCAGGACGCAGCTAGCACAGACTATTATCTCAAGGGATGTGCCGTTCGCCGGACTCCATTCCGCACAGGCCCCAAAGATCCTGTGGGGGAGGCTTTGAAAGCGGCCTCGGAATGGAGTCGCCGGCTCCAGCTCCTGCCTGGCGCTGCTCCGGATCCTATAGCGGAGGAGTCGACTCGGGAATCGAGTAGTTGCGCCAGCGGGAGTCGCAAGAGTCGGCGGAAGAACCGTGCTGGAGTTCCCCCCTCGCTGGAGGATTACCCCCTCAGGTCCGGGGAAATTTTTGGGGGGGGCGTTAAGGGTAGGGGCTGTTAGCCTCACCTCCGTAGCTCTGAGGTCTGAGGCTAACAGGGGCGCACCTCGAGGGGATCTAATGGGTGCGCCTGTGAAACCCCCTAAACCCTTTACAGCTCCAGCGCGAGCCCGGCGAGCAGCACAAACCCCTGTCCTCGAGAGCGCGGCACGCGCCTCTCCTGTCTTCGTGAGCGCGATGCGCGCCTCTCCTGTCTTCAGGGACGACGTCGCAGATTCATCTGCCTCCGTGGACGTCGTCGTACGTTCTCCAATCTTCGTGGATGACGTCGCAGATTCCTCTGCCTCCTTGGACGTCATCGCAGGCCCCCCTGCCTCCTTGGACGACGTCGCAGGTTCCCCTGCCCCCGTGGACGACGTCGCAGGTTCCCCTGCCCCCGTGGACGACGTCGCAGGTTCCCCTGCCCCCGTGGACGACGTCGCAGGTTCCCCTTCCCCCGTGGACGACGTCGCAGGTTCCCCTGCCCCTGTGGACGTTGCTGTGGGGCTTCCAGTCTCCGTGATGGCGGCACCCGCCGCTCCAGTGTCCGTGATGGCGGCACCCGCCGCTCCAGTGTCCGTGATGGCGGCACCCGCCGCTCCAGTCTCCGTGATGGCGGCACCCGCCGTTCCAGTGTCCGTGACTACGGCGGCACCCGCCGCTCCTGTCCCCGTGACTACGGCGGCACCCGCCGCTCCTGTCCCCGTGACTACGGCGGCACCCGCCGCTCCTGTCCCCGTGACTGTGGCTACGGCCTCTCCTGTCCATGTCCGTAGGTCGGCCCGAAGGACTTCAGGGCCGATCCCCAGAACTGTGCCCAGGCTGGTTCCTCAGACTGCCCCACAGACATTAGCCAGTCCTGGGCACCCCCCTGTTATTTTGGTTCCCTTGTCTGTCCCTGTCCTGGTTCCCGTCTCTGTCCTTGTCCCTGTACCCGTGTCTGCCTTAGTGTCTGTCCCAGTCCCTGTCACTGTGTTCGTGTCTGTCCCCCTGAATGTCTTGGTCCCTGTTCCCCTACCAAGTCCAGTCCAGTCTCCTGTCCTGCCTCATGTCCAGTCCCCTGTCAGTCCTGTCCAGTCCCTGTTTCAACCCTCTGTCTTGTCTCACGTCCAGTTCCCGTATCCGTCCAATGTCCAGTCACCTGTCTTGTCTCCGGTCCAGTTTCCCTTCCAATCCCCTGTCCAGTCTCCAGTCCCGTCTCCGTTCCAGTCTAGTGTCATGTCACCTGTCCTGTCTTCTGTCCAGTCACGTACCCCTGTCCAGTCTAACGTTCCTATCCTGTCCAGTGTCTTGTCACCAGTCTCTGCTCCCGTCCAGTCCCAGCACCAAGTCATGTCACCTGTCCTGTCTTCTGTCCAGTCACGTACCCCTGTCCAGTCTAACGTTCCTATCCTGTCCAGTGTCTTGTCACCAGTCTCTGCTCCCGTCCAGTCCCAGCACCAAGTTCTGTCACCTGTCCCGTCTTCTGTCCAGTCCCTGTTTCCATGCAGTGTCATGTCCAATGTCAAAAACCCTGTCAAGTCCCATGTGTCCACTCCTGTCCTGTCCAGTCCGTTCTCGTCTCTTGCTGCCCCCCTTTGTCAGTCTCCTGTCATGTCCCATGTCCCGTCTCGTATATTCGGTCCTGTCGTGTCCCCAGCTCCTGTGTCTGTTCCCGTCCTGTCCTGAGTCCTGTCACCCGTTGGTTTGTTGTCCTGTCTTGTTTTCAGTGCCCTCTCCAGTGCCAGCTCCTGGGGGGTTTAGGAGTACGCGCCCGGGAGTTGCGCGTTCTTGGGGGGGTCATCTGTCACGCCTTCGTCCTGTCAGTCTGTTGTCCCCGCCATGTGCTTTATTCGCACATGGCTATGTTTTGTTTATATCCTTGTCTCCGCCCTCGTCCCGCCTCCTCGTCCGTGTCATGTGTTAGCCCGTCCTCGTTATCTGTCCAGGTGTGTCTCGTTTGTGTCTGTATTTAAGCCCTCTTGTGTCACGTCCTGTTTGTCGTTCATTTCACATTCTCATTTCTCCTTTCACATTTCTCATGTCTAGTCGGTCGTGTTTTCGAGTCTGTCCGTCTGTCTCCACAGTTTCTCCGTGTCTGTTTCCCTAGTCGTTGTTTCGTGTCGTAGTTTCTTTTCCTCTCTCGTTCCTTCATTTTCTCTTTAGTCTGTCAGTCCCGTTTGCCCTGTTTAGCTCCCCTTGTTTAGTTTAGCCTGGTTAGCTCCCTGTTTGTTTTCGTTATGTTAATGTATCTTTGTTTTGTTATTCTCCTTTATTAAAAAGCTGTGTTTTAGCGAGTGCGTCCGCCTCCCTCAATCCGCCCCTCGCTCCTGACACATGTTCCAAACTTTGCACAATTACTCACTTCTGTGCATTCACAGACTTTAGAAATACCCCAGCAATTGATAGCACACTAGACGTAAGATAAATTTAGCACCAGGGCATCAAAAAGAGACATGTTTCTCACCGTTGCGTCCGTATTTCAAAACTGCGCCCGCCGTCCTCGGCTTGAAGCGGCCCCAAAATTGGAAGGTAAGTAATTAGCCTATGATACACCAAATTAGCATTAGCATGGATGATAACGATAAATGTTAACAAGCACTCTTTTATCTGATACAACGCGTTGTCGTTATTCAATTACTCGGCTTCTGACTCCTAATAGGAAAGTTCACCTACTCTTTTTCGTGCCGTGGTGTAACGCCGACTTTTCTCTGGGATTTTTTCTTCTTTCTTCTGTTTAAAATGAAGCTGCCCTCATTCTCGTGACCGAGGTCCAGAAAGCAAAAACCCGGGAGAAACTACGCAATTCCCTACATCTCCAACCGATAGGCTGAACGTCACCTGAATAGCTCCTGATTGTCTGTTGAACCCCAGGCACCACCCACGCGGAGCCAAACGAAATGAGCAAATGCAAATTAGTTACATTACAAAATCTGAAACCCTGCCGATGTAGCAATTAAAAGTAAAATAAATATTTATATATTCCCAATATTTGTCTTATCTAAGTATGGTTTCGTTTATTTATTTATTTATTTTTTTTTTTTTCTTTCTTTCACCTGGCTACATTTGCATGAAGAAGTGTGTGTGTGTGTGCGCGCGCTTCTTCAGTCCAGTCTCAGTCTCTAGGTGTTTAGGAGTCTGATAGCATGTGGGAAGAAGCTGTTACGGAGTCTGGATGCGAGGGCTCGAATGCTTCAATACCTTTTTCCAGATGGCAGTAGGTTGAGGAGTGTGTGTGTGTGATCTCCCACAATGTTGAGTGCTTTGCGGGTGCAGCGAGTGGTGTAGATGTCTGTAATGGAGGGAAGCGACACACCGATAATCTTCTCAGCTTTCCTCACGATCAGCTGGAGGGATCTGTGGATCTGCCACAGTGCAGTTCCCAAACCAGACTCAGATATACTTACGGAATTGGCCAAGGATTATCCTTGGATCAACTCATTTCCCTATCCATTCGTCTCGATCAACTTCTAAAGAAAAGACCCAAGACCTCGGGTCAGGGACACCTTACTTTAAATGGTCAATCCGTTCCTGGTTCTAAAGGGCCAAGGAGGCCCTCAAGTTTCATTCCTGGTCCTAGTCCTTCTACTGAGCCTATGTAGTGTGATGTTCTGAGACTGTCACAAGAGGAACACCGTCAACGTTTACACAGTGAATTGTGTTTGTATTGTGGAGGCTCTGATCACTTCAGATGTGATTGTAAAAGACGTCCGCAGAGTAGTCCGACACACCATCTGGAGAACGCTTCACACGTCAATACGGTGTGTACCCACAACAAGATTAATTTCAAGATCTTTTTTAATACCAGTCACTGTATACTGCCAAGGAAATTCTATTGTTATTCCAGCACTGATTGACTCTGGAGCCAAAGGAAACTTCATTCATCAGTCCATCGTCACCCAGTTAAACATCCAGACGGATCCTTTGTGCAGACGAGTCCTGGTCTGTGCCCTAGACGGTCTTCCAATTGGAGGAGATCCCATTTCTCAAGAGACAATTCCAGTTCGGCTTCAAACCAGTTTTTTACATCATGAATGGATAAATTTTCTGGTGCTCCCTAAATCAGATTTTCAAATTATTTTAGGATTACCTTGGTTAGAGACTCGTGTAGTGGAGTATGGATCCAGATGGAGGGAGAAGACGGGACCTGCATTCCACAGTGTGTGTGTGTGTGTGTTGAAAGATTACGCACCCCCACACACACACGCGCGCGCACACACACACACACACGAAAATTCACGCACACACCTATATCTGATATCGAAGGCTAAGCAGAACACTTTTCAGTGACCCCAGGATGGCACTGATTGGTCTTCTTCAAACTTTATGATTACCAAACAACTAATACCCCCTTTCTTCTTCTGACACTAAGTGGTACCCCCTCAATTTTATGACCCCATTAAGCCTAAAAGATCAATCAGAGCCTTGGAGACCGGGATTAAAGAACCCCAGCGTTTATTATCATCAGCGTCGGACTGGCGAACAACAATCTTATCACAAAATCAACAGATGGCCCAGGACTGCCTGATGGTGACCTCGCAACGCGAGTTCAAACCAGACAGACAGCATGGACCAACAGTGCCCTCAAGTGGACATTTGCGAAATCATTTTTTTCGTCCTCTCTCCCTATAACAAAGGATATCGGATGCATATGTTTCTGCTGAAACTAAGCATGTATTATGCAATGTGTTATTAATGTTATTCTCTGGTAACTGTCTACTAACTAACTGAGTGATGTGAATTACTGTTTTAATCACAAGGAAAAATTCAATTTAGAAAAACGAATTAATCTCTAATATCTAGAATAGTTGATAATATACTCGATATATGTATATTTGATAAAAATACTCCAGTATACTCATTATCCTATATTCAAGTATGTATGAAGTATCTTTATTCATTGAGTTTATGTATTCGCCCAGAAAATGTGATCTTTTTCTTTCTCCGGAACTGGAGACAGTCACGTAGACTCCCCAAACCCAGGAACCAATCAGAGTCCGGAGACCTCCCAAGTGTGCGTGACCCTGCCACCTATGAAAAAGGGAGTCGCGTTCCCTTACACACTCTTTTCGCTTACGCTTCTTCTTCTTCTTGCACTCTCGATTCTTACGCTCTTTTTCACTCCTTCTTACACTCTACCTTATGCTCTTTACGCTCTTTGTTTTCTCTCTACACTGACAAGCCGACTCTTCCAAAGATTCTTAAAAGAAGACAGACCTTCATGCAAACTAGCAGGAGAAGCCTTGTGTCAGTTAGCATTGCAATACAGAAACTAAAAGAGTAAGCAGTCGATTACTTGTCAGTAATTTTTTTTCATTTGTGTTCGTTGTTTGTAGCCCAACCCAAGTTTAATTTTTTACGACTGATCAAAGCAGGTGAAACTTATTTTGGCCAGAATACGGGCCACCGCTGAAATTGAGTGAAAATCGTAAAATTAGTATTAGTTAATTAATTTGGAGCACATCGCTTCTGAGGATTGGAGGAAAACAGTGAACCTTTATTCTGACGCCTCTTCCTTCTGGAGGAGACTCCCACTCAGGACAGTGAGCCAGAGGAAATCCTTCAACTGACGTCACCATGCTCTGAGGGCGCCTGAAGCGGCCTTCCTTGTAAGTGACAACTCCTACGCTGACCGAGCCTCAACGCTCCCACGAAAAGAACAGCAGGAGCCAGGCTGGGCCTCTCTACAATCACCTCAACGCGTTGCTGTAACCATCGAGTGGTTGAATTGCGACAAAGAATAAGCAAGTAAATTCCTCATTCTCAGAAGCTGATGACAAATTAAGTCTCTTGATAAATTTATACACTAATTAAATCATTTAGCAACACATTATTCACAAGTCATATAGCCTAGCCAATTATTAAATTTGAACTGGTTTCACCTGCGTTGATTCTGTGAGATAAAGTATTTTCATTAATTGAAATAATAGTGTGTGGAGTTTGTTCCTTAAGAGTCTGAAAATCCTGAGAACTCATCCCTAGCGTTGACAGTATTTCAATCTCTGATAAATTATTAATAATTCTGTCATTTAATTCAGTAATAATAATTATTATTATAAGTGATAATCACCATTAAACATAACCAACTCAAATACTGTTACTACGCTACACTCAAAACCCAGTTATATCATGGAGGCAGAGCGAGATCATGTCCTGGTATACCTTCTGTCAATCCAATTGTTTGGCCCTGGATCAAATTTCTATCCATTCCACATCGGTGGAGAGCCCTGATTCAAATTTACCTGTAAAAATTCCCTCAGAGTATTCTAAGTACTCATAAGTGTTCAGTGAGGTCAAAGCTACTAAATTACCCCCCATATAGAACCTATGACTGTGCCATAGAACTCATAGAGGGAACTACTTTGCCCAAATCACGTATTAACCCCCTTAATTTAGAGGAGGAGAGAGTCATGGAAGAATATGTTAAGGAAGCTTTAGCACAAGGGTTTATTCACCCATCAAAGTCTCCTGTAGCATCTGGGTTCTTTTTTGTCAAGAAAAAAGATGGAGGATTAAGGCCTTGTATAGACTATCGTGCTCTTAATGATATAATAAAGAAATCTGCATACCCACTACCACTCATTCCTGTAGCATTAGAACAATTAAGAGGTGCTACAATTTTCACTAAGCTAGATCTTTGTAGTGCCTACAATCTCATCTGAATTAAGGAGGGTGATGAATGGGAAAACTGCATTTAGCACTACTTAAGGTCACTATGAATACCTTGTAATGAGCTATGGGCTAGCAAACGCCCCGTCAGTGTTTCAGTCATTTACAAATGAAATATTCAGGGATATGTTAGGAAGGTTTGTAATAGCTTATATTGATTTATTCCCCAGACGTTAATACACACATAACTCAAGTCAGTCATGTACTTCAACGTCTTAAAGAGAACAATCTTTATGTCAAGGGAGAAAAATGTGAATTTCACCAGCAAACTATTTCATTTCTAGGGTATGTCATAAGTGTGTCTGGTATAGTTATGGACGACCATAAAGTGGAAGCTGTTGTGAACTGGCCAGTCCCGAGAAATATTAAGGAACTCCAACGTTTTTAGGTTTTGCTAATTTCTATAGGAGATTCATTAGGAACTTTAGTTCCATCGCGACACCTCTTACTGCCTTACTTAAAGGTAATTCCCAGCGTTTATATTGGTCTCCCCAAGCTCAACTCGCTTTTGAGCGTCTTAAGAGAGCTTTTTCTACTGCCCCCATTCTTAAACATCCGGATCCAGAGTTTCCCTTTGTGGTTGAGGTAGACGCTTCTGAAACGGGTGTTGGTGTCCTGTCATGTCTGTTTTCCCAGCCATGTACTCTCTTAGCACATGGCTCTGTTTATTGTTGTCCATGTCTCCGCCCATGTCTGGCCTTTCTTCCTCCCCCTCATTATCTCTCTCAGGTGCATCTCATCTGTGTTGTGTATTTATGTCCCCTTGTCTCACTTCCTCTTGTCTGTCATTCGTTCTCATTTCATTCTCCATAGTCATGCTGTTTTGCTTCCATTGTCATGTTGCTCAGTCCAGTCTGTCTGTCCCTTGCTTCAGTTTGTTCTCTGTCTGTTTCCTTCCTTGTGTCTCTCATTGTCTGTCAATAATGTTCAGTGTGTTCTCTGTTTTCAGGTTTAGATCTCTGTTTAGCTCTCTGTGTCAAGGTTGGTTTGCTTAGCTTTCTCTGTCTGTTCATTCATCTCAGTCCAGGTTTATCTGTATCCATATCTCAGTTTAGTTCACTCCATGTATTGTTCTTCTGTCCAAGTCTCTCTGTCTCAGTCTTTCTTTTCTGTCTGTTATGCTAGTCTCTTTCTGTTTTGTCATATTTTGTAAATAAAAGTTTTAGCGTGTGCGTCCGCCTCCATCAGTCCGCCCTCCGTGATTCCTGACAGTTGGCGCAATACTATCTCAGCGTAAGGGGGATTCTTCTAAGTGATATCCTATCGCTTTGTATTCTCATAAACTGTCTCCTGCTGAGCAGAATTATGGTATTGGTGATAGAGAACTGCTAGCAGTGAAATTAGCCCTGGAAGATCGGAGACATTGGTTGGAGAGTTCTTTACACCCCTTTCTAGAGCTAACTGATCATATGTTAGCCGAAACGTTACAAGTGGGGGCTCGTCCTATTTTTACAAGTGGGGGCAGGTGTTGTGTGTTTCCATTGGGTGCAGTATGGAGTTTGACCTGGAGAAATTTGTTTTGTCTCCATCAGTAGAGGATTTGTGGGATTGTCGAAAGACTGATTTATTGTTGATTGCTGAGTTTTATGACATTTCAATACCTCGCTCAGCTAGAGTAGGTGAAATACGGGATGTGTTGATTTCTCGGCTTCGTGAAGACAGACGTGTGCCTGTGTCCCCTGATACAAGGAGTGCTGCAAGTACAGATCCAGCCATGTTGTCTAGTGTGGACGGTGTTGGTGTTGCCTCAGGTGAACCAGATGTCTCGACAGTGGCGGAGGCTACTGGACAGTCACCAGGTATACCATCTGGCATAGATCCGGTTACTCCTCCATCTGGAGTTGGTCCACTTAGTGAGATGAACTTGAACTTGGCTATTAAGCTAAAGGAGTTGGATCTTGCTATAAAGCAGCAAGAGCATGAGACACAGTTGCTGCGGGTTCGTGCCTTGGAATTGGAGGCTAAAAAGGGTTCCTCCTCCAGGCATACTGCTTCACACTTGCCTGAATTCGATATCAGTAAGCACATCTCTCTAGTGCCTCCATTTAGAGAATCTGAAGTTGACTCCTATTTTACTGCATTTGAGCGAGTAGCAGCTACCTTGCACTGGCCTAAAGATATGTGGTCTTTACTTCTCCAGTGCAAATTACATGGTAAAGCGCAGGAAGTGTGTTCATCCCTAAGTGTTGAACAGAGCCTTGATTATGAAAAGGTTAAGGCTGCTGTTCTAAGAGCCTATGAGTTGGTGCCTGAGGCGTACCGTCAAGGTCCGTTTAGGTCACACCGAAAATCTGCAGACCAGACATTTGTTGAGTTTGCTCGTGAGAAAACTGTCTTGTTTGAGAAGTGGTGTTCAGCGTCTAAAGTGACTACTTTGCCTCAGTTGAAACAATTACTATTATTGGAGGATTTTAAAAACTCTGTGCCTGAAGTTATTGTAGTCCATCTAAATGAGAAGAAGGTTTCTACACTGTCAGATGCTGCTGTTTTAATTGTTTTAACCCACAAAATGTTTTTTCCGTCTGGTAATGCTACCTCTTCTGTAATTCCTCTTCTGTGACTGTAAAGTCTGGAATAAAAAACGAAATCAACCTAAGAATGTGGCTTGTATGTCTGCTGCCATGGCTAATACTGTGGAGGCTTTACAAAGTCAGGAGATATGTGATGTTACTTTCCAGCCTTTTATACTGGATGGTTGTGTTTCTCTGTCTAAAAGTGATGAGGGTACTGTGGCAGTTAAAATTTTACGGGATACCGGGTCAGCCCAGTCCTTTCTTTCTAGTGATGTGCTTGATTTGGGTGAACACTCTTTTTGTGGCTCTTATGTGGTGGTATGTGGGATAGATTTGAGTGTGCCATTGCATTACGTTCATTTACATTCCGAGTTGGTCAGTGGAAGGGTTAGAATTGCTGTGAGAAATAGATTACCTGTTGAAGGGGTGGATATGATACTAGGTAATGACCTTGCTGGTGGAAAAGTGTTCCCCATCCCAGAGGTTGTGTATGAACCTTCCTTAAATTAGTTGGATGAATTACAAGAAGAGTTTCCTTCTGTTTTTCCTGTGTATGTCACAACTCGATCCCAATGCTCTAACCAGGATGTACTTGATCTTAGCAACTTATTTACAAGTAGTCAGGAAATAAAGGGAGATTCCTCTGTTCCTTTACCAACAAACAACTCTGTTTGTAAAAGGGACTTGGCTTTAGCTGATTGTGTGTTGTCTCTTTCTGTTAATCGAGCTGAGTTGGTATCTGCCCAAGAACTAGATCCCTCTTTGGCTAAATGCAGGTCTGCAGTTGTAGCCCCTGATCAAATATGGGTATCTTCTGTTGCTTACTTTCTACAAGACAAAGTTTTAATGAGAAAATGGTCACCGCCTTCAGAGATTACTGATTGGAATACTGTGTTCCAAGTGGTAGTACCTGAACAGTTTAGGTCCCAAGTGTTAAACCTTGCCCATAATCATATAATGGCAGGACATTTTGGTATTAATAAAACCTATAAGCGTGTTCTGCAGCATTTCTTTTGGCCAGGACTTAGGGCTGATATAGTGAAATTTTGTAGTTCTTGCCACGTTTGTCAAGTTGCTGGAAAACCTAATCAAAGCTTTCCCTCGGCACCTCTGTGTCCCGTACCTGCCATGGGGGAGCCGTTTGAACATTTATTGTTGGACTGTGTTGGTCCTCTTCCTAAGACAAAAAGTGGTAACCAGTATTTACTGACTATCATGTCTACTCGTTTTCCAGATGCTTTCCCACTGCGTAATATAACTGCTAAGTCTATATCTAGAGCCCTTGTACGTTTTTGCTCTATTTTTGGTCTGCCTAAAACCATTCAAACAGACCAGGGAACGAACTTTACTGCTAAGCTTTTTGCGCAAGTGCTTCAGCAACTGCAGGTGGAGCATCAAACTTCCTCAGCCTTTCATCCTCAGTCTCAGGGTGCTCTTGAGCGGTTTCACCAAACTCTCAAATCTCAGTTGCGTATTTTCTGTTTGGAAACTGGGAATGACTGGGATGAGGGTTTGCCTCTCCTAATGTTTGCTATTCGTGAGGTCGTACAAGAGTCAACTGGTTTTAGTCCGGCTCAACTGGTGTTTGCGCATACAGTGCGGGGACCCTTAAAGTTGTTAAAAGACCAACTGTTGGCTGAAAGATGTTCCAGTCGTGGTACTTTGTTAGAGTATGTCAGTAAATTTCGTGAGAAACTCCACAAGGCCTGTGAAATGGCACAGACAAATATTTTATCTGCACAGTCTTCCATGAAAGTATGTTATGATAAGCGGGCAGTATTGAGGGAATTTCAGCCTCATGACCAGGTTTTAGTGTTGTTGCCGATTTCTGGTTCTGCATTACGGGCAAAGTTCTCTGGTCCATATGAGGTTATCAAGAAACTGAATGAGGTCAATTATGTTGTGTCTACTCCTGACCATAAAAGGAAACATCGAGTATGTCATGTTAACATGTTGAAATGATATGTTTCACGTGAAGAACAAAGGCATTCTCAGTCATTAGGCTTATCTATGACTGACATTAAGCCTGCTCTGGTTACTGTGGTACCTGAAGCAGAATGTGAAGCTGATAATATTGATCATCGTTTAATGCGGTGGGCATTGTCTATTCAACCATTTCATATCATTGTTGAACATAAAAAGGGGTCAGATAATGTTGTCGCTGATGCCCTGTCACGCTCTCTATACCCCTAAAGAATTTTTTTTGGTGGGGGGGTGTTACGTATTGTATGCCTGTGTCTCTTCTTTTCCTTTTCTTGTTGTCTTGCTATCCCTCCCTGTCTTTAGGTGCAGCTGTGGAGATATCTGGTATTGCTGGCTATTGAGGTGCTTCCTGTGTCTGCCTATAAAAGAAGCAGGAAGCTGAAGATCGGAAGGCTTTTTTTTTCCAATTGTGAACTTCTGTGTATATCTGGAGACTGTGTGTTTCCTTGTGTGTGTTAGTTGTGAACTTCTGGAGACTGTGTGTTTCCTTGTGTGGGTTGATTGTATTCTGTTTATTATTTTTGTGGTCACCTGTGCCGGAAGGGGGTAAGCGCCTTTTGTGTTTATCTATTTTCTCCTGGTTTTGAATATCAAAGTTAGTGTTGGGGTTGGAGTTAGTGTTGGGTTATGTTTGTTATTTTGGCCGTGGCTTACCCCTGGAGATATGGCTTTAAGTTTTGTGTGTTGTTATAAGATTTGTTTGTTTGATTTTGTTTAATATCCATATTTTCTTTGTAAATACATTTTTTTTCATTTATTCTAAACTGTGTGAGTTTCTCTTTTTTTTTCCTCTTTCTACTTTTTCATTCACCAATACCCATCTCCTAGACCGAAACGTAACAATAAGAATTTGGAGTTTCTTCGTACTGCTAAGAGAATGAATTCTCGTCAGGCCAGGTGGTCACTATTTTTTTTTTCACGCTTTCATTTTTCCATTACCTTCCGTCCAGGCAGTAACAATATTAAGGCTAACACTCTGTCCCGCTTAAATCAGGAGGACCTTAAGGAGAAGGAGGACAGTGACTTCATACTACCGCCATCTGTCTCAGTGTCAGCCATTAGATGGGTGAACAAATCGAACATGAAAATAGATCAAAAGAAGTGCCCTGTGAATGTCCAGAAGGTAAAAAGTATGTACAGGCTCCACTCAGAGACAAGTTAATCACCTGGGCCCATTCTTCTCTGTCATCTGCTCACCCTGGTGAGACACGCACTACACAACTTATCCTTGCTCATTATTGGTGGGAATCTGTTAGGGCAGATGTTCATAAGTTTATCGCATCATGTTCAGTCTGTGCACAGTCAAAAACCCCCAAGACGCTTCCCGCAGGTAAACTAATGCCCCTACCAGTTCCTGAACGTCCCTGGTTTCACTTAGCTCTGGAATTTGTCACAGATCTGCCCATGTCTGAGGGTTATACCACTGTGCTTACAGTTATTGACCGGTTCTCTAGAGGGGTAAAATTTATACCGTTCCCGTCGCTACCCACTGCTTTCGATACAGCTAAGGCCATATATACTCATGTTTTCCATTATTTTGGAGTTCCAGAGGATATCCTGTCAGATCGAGGTCCACAATTCATGTCACGTGTCTGGAAAGCAATTTTTGAACATTTAGGAGCAAACATCAGTCTTACTTCTGGATATCATCCCCAGAGCAATGGACAGTGTGAACAGTGAAGAACTGGGTAAATACTTACGCATGTATTGTCACAAGTATCCTCAGGACTGGTCTTAGTATTTGGTGTGGTCAGAAATTGCACAAAACTCTCTGGTAAATTCTACCACAGGGCTCACTCCATTTCAGTGTGTCCTAGGTTATCAACCTCTATTAGCTCCCTGGACTGCTGCTATCTCTGGAATACCAGCCGTAGATGAATGGATGCGACGCAGCGAGGAAGAGACACACCAACACATTTCAGAGGTTCTGTCTCGGTATAAAGAATGGGCACACAAGCACCGATCTAATTCTCCCTCATACCAAATTGGGGATTGGGTATGGTTATCAACTAAGGATATCAGGTTTGAGGGGAGTTGTAGGAAGGTCCAATCCAAGTTTATTGGGCCTTTCCGTGTTTCTGCTAAGGTCAACGATGTTACGTATATAAGTTGGAGCTTTCAGCTCAATATCATATTCATAATTCTTTTCATGTCTCTCGTCTCAAACCTGTAGTTTCAGGACCCTTGAACGAGGAGCTACCACACGATGTACCACCCACGGCCAGGAAGATTCGTCTATTTACGCTGTGCGTGAGATATTGGATTCGTGTGGACGTGGAGGGGTTCTCCAATATCTCATTGACTGGGACGGTTATGGCCCCGAAGAACGTTCATGGGTACCCGCTAAGGATGTTTGTGATCCGGGTCTTGTGTTGGCGTTTCACTCACGCTATCCCAGGAAGCCATCTCCTTGTCCTAGGGGTCGCTCTAGAAGATCATTTTCCACTCCCACTCTATCCCATGTCTAGATCTAAAAGTCCACGGTGATCTCAGCCCTCAGCACATGCTACTGTCCCCAGCTCTGGTACTTCTAGTCAGCTTGGTGGCCGCCTCTGGGGCGCCATTGGGGGGTACTGTCATGCATGTCTCTCAGAACTCAGAATGCATCAGACAGTCACATGACTCTACACCGTTCTCACTCACCGGAATTCTGATCGTGCACACCTGGTTATCTCATTATATAAGCTTCACTCACTTACCAGTCCATGCCGAGTATTGCCGTGATTCATATCCGCATACAAAGCGTTCTCTAGAAACCTGTCGATCCTGAATCCCTGTTACCTAGCTTCTGCTCGTCTTTTGGTTCTTGTCTTTGTCTTGCTCCTTTGGACTTATTACTCTCCGGTTCGTGGACTCTGCCTGGTTTTTGACTACTCTTTTGGATTATCTCTAAGGTACTGTTTGTTTCCGGTATTCGACCCATGCTTGTTTTTGTCATCCCCTTTTGGATTGTGCTTAATAAACTCCTTTTACTGTTTACCGCAAGTGTCTGCCTTCTGTCCAGTCGTGACATTTCACCTGTAGCCTGTTAAAGCACATAACTGACATTAAACTGACCTCCTCTCGTATTTATTTCCTTCAAAACGTTTATTGTCCATAAATTTTATATGTTCTCATTAATGTATAATTGTGTTTAAAACATTCAGTTTATGCCTATAGTTATTTATATCATTTCTATATTTTTTTAGTAATTATTTAATTACTATAAGTATAATTGTGTTACATATGCAATTTTCTATCAAATAAAACGCAACCAAACCATGAAAAAATGAAAGCAAGATTTTGCCTTATGCCCCTGGATCAGAGGAAGAATCAGGGCCCACATGTTTCTGTGGTAAAAATTATAGGTGGTTTTGGTTTGATAACAGGTGGTACTTGGACGTTAAAGTTTGAGAACCACTTCTATAACAGGTTTAACTGTGAACATCATGGTGTGTGTTTTCCTTCACAGGGTTTGAAATCATTGGACCCCGTGGTGATAAATATGACTCTGGCTCTGCTGCCACTCTCTGCTGTCACCTTTCTCCTGAAGTCAGTGCTGTTGACCTGGAGATCAGGTTTAAGGAGATGGAGTATGTTTGTCTCTATAAGAACAGACAGGTGACAGAGGGGCGGGGCTACGAGGGCAAAGTGAGTCTGTTCACTCAGGAGCTGCAGAGAGGAAACGTCTCCTTACAGATCAGAAACTGCACATGGTCAGATACAGGACATTACCTGTGTCAGGTTACTGATGGAGATACAACAGAGGAGTGTACATTAAGAGTGGGTAAGTATCTCAGAACTCCCCTCTGTATAAACTCAGCCTTTTCATCAGTGTCTCATCTCAGAATAAAACATGAAAAGACAGATTCTGGATCCACCGGGAGCCCGAACTGGATGAGTGGTTACAGACAATGAATGATTGTTTCTGATAGAAATCTCCACACAGCTCAGAGACTGGGTCATAATTCTGTGTATAGTCTTCTGTAGGAAGAGTACAATAAAGAGTTTTTATATTTTAATGATAACATTCAAAACAACCTCAGATACATGGACTAGAGGGAAAAACAGCTTTTAATTTAGAAAAGTGAATAATATTCAAAGGTAACTTTGATTGCAATGCTTTCAATAGGAGATTATATAGTTAAGCTAAGTTGTTTATTATTGTATTATTGTATTATTGCATTTTTTACCACTGTGTGGCATCCCCCCTTCTTCTTACAACACTCAACAAACGTCTGGGTTTGTCTCAAGTTTAGAAATAGGAATGCTCTCCCATTCATGTCTAATACAGGCCTCTAACTGTTCAATCGTCTTGGGCCTTCTTTGTCGCACCTTCCTCTGTATGATGCGCCAAATGTTCTCTATAGGTGAAAGATCTGGACTGCAGGCTGGCCATTTCAATACCCAGATCCTTCTCCTACGTAGCCATGATGTTGTGATTGCTGCAGAATGTGGTCTGGCATTATCTTGTTGAAAAATGCAGGGTCTTCCCTGAAAGAGATGACGTCTAGATGGGAGCATATGTTGTTCTAGAACATGAACATAGTTCTCTGCATTAATGGTGCCTTTCCAGACATGCAAGTTGCCCATGCCACAAGCACACATGCAACTCCATACCATCAGTGATGCAGGCTTCTGAACGGAGCGTTGATAACTTTGGTTATCCTTGTCCTCTCTGGTCCGGATGACTTGGCGTCCCAGTGTTCGATAAAGAACTTCAAATCGTGACTTATCTGACCACAGAACAGTCTTTCATTTTGCCACACTCTATTTTGAAAGAGGCCTGGCCCAGTGCAAACGTCTGAGCTTGTGGAGCTTGCTTAGAAATGGCTTCCTCTTTGCACTGTAGAGTTTCACCTGGCAACGGCGGATGGCACGGTGGATTGTGTTCACTGACAATGCTTTCTGGAAGTATTCCTGAGCCCATCCTGTTATTTCCTTGACGGTGGCATTCCTGTTTGAGGTGCAGTGATGTTTAAGGGCCCGGAGAGCACGAGCATCCAGTAGAGTTTTACGGCCTTGACCCTTACGCACAGCAATTGTTCCAGATTCTCTGAATCTTTTGATGATGTTATGCACGGTTGATGATGATAACTTAAAAGTCTTTGCTCTTTTACGCTGGGTAACACCATTCTGGTATTGCTGCACTATCTTTCTGCGCAACAATAGTGGAATTGGTGACCCTCTTACGCTTCACAGAGACACTTACACTTTGAGAAGCTCTTTTTATACCCAATCATGTTGTCAATTGACCTAATTAGTGTTAATTGATCTTCCAGCTGTTCGTTATACGCTCAGTTTCCTTTTTCCAGCCACTTATTGCTACTTGTCCCAAGTTTTTTGGGATTTGTTGACACTGTGAAATTTTGAATCAGCATATTTTTCCTTTAAAATGTTACATTTACTCAGATTAAACTTTTGATCTGTAATCTGTGTTCTATTACGAATAAAATATTGACATTTGCCATCTCCACATCATTGCATTCAATTTTTATTCACAATTTGTTTAGTGTCCTAACTTTTTTTGGAATCCGGTTTGTATATAGAGAGCAGTGGTGATTGCTCTAAGACTGCAAGGGAAGTAAAGGGAATGTAAAAAAAAAATAAGTGATCAAATATATACTGTTGTGTGTATATGTCATCGAATAAATATGCACTACAACGCGCTCAACTTTTGTTCAGAATCAGCTTCTTATCACTGGTAAAGACGCGGCTTTCCTCTGAATCATTCCCGCAGCTTCACAGTGATTTAAACAGTGTGAACGCTGAGTTCAACAGCAAAGCAGCGAAGTGCAGCGAAACAAGACGAGTCATTGGATAAATGCTGGGCTTTGTCCCGCCCATTGGATGCTCAGCATCTCTGGGGGTCTATGGGGCAGTGGGCTGGCCTGGGCTGGCCCGGACGCTCAGCTTCTGCATGATGATTGGATGATCTGTCTGAGGCTGAATCCCTTTTTGATTGGCAGCGAAATGAGCGAATCAGCGATCCTTTGGTGTAAAGATCAGTGGGAGCACAGACACACTTCACATGGGCCAAGGCCGTTTAAGCAGCCTAGCTCTGCTGGCCATCGAGAGGACATTAGTCAAGTCCCTGGAAAAGACGCCTTGTTGGTACGACAGGGTCACAGATCATTTTCTTAAAAAGGAACGGAGGGTAGAATTTACGTATAAATAAACCGACACATTTTATGATGTAGGCCGAAATTGAGCTTCCCCTCCTTGAAAGACCAGCATCCGCCACTGATAGAGAGAGTCAGGGCTCCACAGCATGTGTTCCTTGAGAAATAAACACTTTTGATACCCCAATCAAAACATTCCCACAATTAATATCAATATACAGTTTAAAAAGAACATAAAGTATGGAAGCAAATATGTCTCATCAGCCTTTGAACTATTACCACCTTTGAATTTGTAGCACTGATTTTTTTGCACTGGAATTATGCATCTGAATTTTGTTGCTTTTGAATTTAAGTCTTCAGATTTCCACCTCTGAATATTTTGCTTCACAAATATGCATCTGAATATAATTACCCTTGAATTGAACTCGTAAATTTTGAAGAACATGTTTTTACTGTTATTTTTCAAGGTTAATAAATGCAGATAAAAAATTAATTCAAGCAACATATGTTGCAGTTGCTCAAATTCGATAGGCCAAATTCAGATGCCAAATACGAGTTAAAACATTCAGAGTACACATCCGGGATACAAAGGATAAGCAATCGATCCCAGCTAGCAAGATAGATCTGGGCCGATTCTAGCTCAGACTCTGTGCTGTTGGCTGGCTGCCGTCTCGGCGTGAATGTGGCATGCTGCGTCTGACCCAATTCCGGCTGCACGTTGGCACTGTCGGCTGGCGAGGCGATTGCCATTGCAGTTAGCACACTACACTGATCAGAGCATTTTATTAAATACTGCGTATTAATCGTATGTGGCCCACATCTAAAAATAAAAGAAAATACTGGTAACTGTCTGCAAAATGACATAAGAAATGTTAAATAAACACTATAAAAATAAAACATTGGGTCAGCAAAAAAAAAAATCAACGCAACGTTTTGCAACAGTCTTTTTGAGTTGTGTCAACTTCTGGTAAAATTACATTGATCCAACATAGTATTTTGAGTAAGGTGAATTCGTTTTTCAGAGCATTGGGTCAACATAAAAAATCAACGCAACGTTTTGCAACAGTCTTTTTGAGTTGTGTCAACTTCTCGTAAAATTACAGTGATCCAACAAAGTGTTTTGAGTACAGTGTGTTACTTTGACAGACATAGTAAAAGCATTTTTATATAACATGAACTTAATAAATGTCACCATCAAAAGATATTCAACAGTATGATTACTTATTCCGTACTGTGATCATATCTCACATCTTTCACATACATGAAACAGTAAAAAATATGTATTATGTTTACTGTATAAATGTCACAGTTATAAGGCTCCATTTCAGTCAATTGAGTGTGAGGAAAATTTAATCAATGATGCAAGAACATGAGAACATTCATAAAAACAGTAAAAGAAAGTTAACTTCTCTCTCATCTGTTTACCTCTCCCTCTGTTTAACTTGTTGGGCCTTAAGTCTCAAAGCTACGGAGACCCTAAAGGGACTGGGGGGAAAAGAAAAAAGACTACTGATTTTGTGTTCCCTCGCAAATAGTTTTGCGTTCCCTCACAAACACAATTGCGTTCCCTTGCAAAACTTTTTGTGTTCCCTCGCAAATACATTGCGCTCCTTTGCAAATGTTTTATGATACACAATTGTCTTTGTGGCTCAGTCAACACATCAGGACCCTGCAGTTTCCAGGGAAATTCAGCCACTTGAAACAGATATTATATATGTATTTATTTTTCTCTACTAACTCAGTTTCATTGCCAGTGCGAATCGTTCATACATCTGTAACGAACTGCCTAACATAATAGGAAGTTGTGAACAAGTTTATATACGTTCGGTAGCATCTTGAAAGTGCAAGTCAGGACACCGTAGTTCCACGTATCTCCATACAAACAGGTGTATGAGACGTAGGTGGTTTCGAGAAAGAAAGAAAAAGTGTGGACAGCTTTTTTTTTTTTATTGTTATTGACTGGGGTAGGGGTCAAGCTAAGAATGTTAACGAAAAACCTTTACCAAGTAAAGTCTCTTGCAAAAATCTGGTCATTCAGTAAGAAGATGGAGAATGTAAGGCAGTGGATCAACACAGAGATCTCAGACGTGGCTCAGCACGATGACTCCAGACAGGGCTGTGGAGCTCGAGAGCCGGTCGCTACACCATGCATTTCGTTTTATCTGGGAATTCTGTTTTTTTAAAGCTGCAGTAAAAACAGGATTCCATTTTCTGCCAGAACTGACTTTTACACACATACACACATTACTCCAATAGCTACACATTTATTCAGGTGTTTGGAAACTGTGTTCATTGTCTGTATCTCTGCACTGTTCACGTAACCTTTGTCCATGCGCTTGCACTTTAAATTCTCTCATCCTCATTTCATAGCAATTAACAACACAGCAACAAACGTTTCAGTTGGTGCTCCCCAATAACATATCCATGTTTTCTGCTGAGAAGAAATGCTGTCTTTATATTTCAGTCCAAGATCAAAGTAAAATTCAATGAGCTGCTCCATAGTTCACCTGACATGCACAGCAAGCACATAATAAACAGCAAGCACAGTAATACGTAGCCCACAAAGTATTTGCGAGCGAACGCAATTGGGTTTGCGAGGGAATGCAAATGTGTGCGAGTGAACGCATGATCAATAGTCTTTTTTATTTTCCCCCAGTCTCTTTAGGGGCTCCGTCATACATTCCCTCGCAAACACAATTGCATTCCCTCGCAAATAGTTTTACGTTCCCTCGCAAATACTTTGTGGGCTCCGTAGTACTGTGCTTGCTGTTGATTATGTGCTTGCACATATACTGTTTTTATTGCAGCTTTAAAAAAACAGAATTCCCAGATAAAACGAAATGCATACTGTAGCGACCGGCTCGTCGAACCATTGAGCTACCGAACGTATATAAACTTGTTCACAACTTCCTCTGATGTTAGGCAGTTCGTTACAGATGTATGAACGATTCGCACTGGCAATGAAACTGTGTGTTAGTAGAGAAAAATAAATACATATATAATATCTGTTTCAAGTGGCTGAATTTCCCTGGAAACTGCAGGGTCCTGATGTGCCGACTGAGCCACAAAGACAATTGTGTATAATAAAACATTTGCAAAGGAGTGCAATGTATTTATGAGGGAATGCAAAAGGTTTTGCGAGGGAACGCATTTGTGTTTGCGAGGGAACACAAAACTGTTTGCGAGGGAATGCAATTATGTTTGCGAGGGAACGCAAAATCAATAGTCTTTTTTATTTTTCCCCCAGTCCCTTTAGGGACTCCGTAGCTCTGTACTAAGCAAATTAAATAATTAAATAAAATAAAAAAAACCTGAGGGTCATAAGTGTTCTTGGCGGTTGTAACACTCTCTTACAGAGTTAAAGAAAGCTAGCTGGCTAATTCTGCTTATATCCACCAAACACAGTCCATCCGACAACAGAAAAACGGGCAAACCTAAACACACCAATAAAATAAACCACTTTGGGTCATGAAAATTGTTATAACCCTCACCCTGGCAGCTTTTTTTTTGTGCCTTGTCCACAATAAGACGTGCCTGGAGAAAAATGAAGCAGCCTTCTCCTGTAAAATCCATCTTGTCCAAGTTGGCGGGAGAAAGCAATGAATGAGAAAATGGCGTTGTCCAATACTAATAGAGTTGCCAGTAAATTATTTTTGGTTTTTAGTATTTAATGGAATATATTGAGTTCTGGTTAGTCAGGAAATTGTGCACTTATATTATTTATGTTACCAAAACTCAATAAAACACCACATGATTATAAAAACTCTACAAAAATAATTCAATTACATTTTTTATCTTAAAGCAGTGCATATATTTAAGTATTGGCTAAAGGCCACCAGAATGACTTTTTAGAGTGTAGAAAGTATTTCAACCTGTTAAATGCCACACAGTTATATGTAAGTTTTGTTAATATTGTAATATTTAAAACATGTATGTAATGACTGGGACACGAACGACAGAAATGACTATGATAAATAGAGTTAATAAGGAGACAGTGCCGTGCTGAAGGGGGAAATTGTTATTTAAGTTTTTGAAGACGACAGGGACTGGAACGAACTCTGAATGAGAAAACGGAAGGTGGCAGAAGCGAACCGCTGTAAAAACACAGAAGAAGAAGATGATGAAGATTCGTGCTCTTTTCTGTGACCTTTTCTGATTTATGCCATGAATAAAAACTCAAACTGATTTAAAGTACCCTTCTCACATTTTTTTTCCAAACCTACTGGTGAAATATTTTTGTATTATAAGCGTTTTGTTATATGACCTTAGTGTAGTACATATATTAAATATTTTTAAAGAAATGACAATGTAAATGGCAGTTCTTAGCGTGTAAAACCAATAGTTTTTTGAAAAACAGTATTTGAATATTAATTGTATTTAGGAAATCATGACACTGCCAATTTCAAATATCAATGCCAGTTACAAATGTATTTTCTATTTATTGACTTAATATACTGTTTGTATACATTGCAATTGCTGTATGTTTACATTGTTTAAAGGTTGTATGAAAAGCACACTTACTAATATTACATTCTCAGATATGTTGTCATTGTGGTGGTACCCTCAATTGTACATATTTGCACATTTAATTAGGGAACATTAATTATATTATAATTGTATTATAATTATTAAAATGTGTTGATTTCATACACTCTGTTTCATCTCCAGGACTTTTATTATGTTTTTTGTTATATGACATTTCTATAATGAAATATTACAAACATGTATGTCTCCCTCTGGAGAAGAGAATGCAATGTACCTTTAAGGAACAAAACAGAACTATCAGCCCACTCTACAGCCGTACATCACGGCCGAGACAATGCCGACTCCGCGTGCTGGCATCGCGGAGTGTTTTTGTTCCGGCGTGTGCGATTCTGCCCGAATGTGGGACGATACAATTTTGCTAGCTGGGATTCTGTCTCCAATCGAACCAACACCAACCACGACGCTGAAGTTGGCTACTTATTCGCGAGTTTCTTATTAGGATTTTCTGTTTCACATTATATGTTGCAGTAGTTGCATTCTGTCGCCGCTAGATGGCAAAATACGAACACTGCTTCCATACCGTCGAAAAACTACACGTTTAGCATCCTTCCGCGGATATTACCTCTTTATTTTCAAAGAGACTCAAATATGAAAGTCTCACTGAAGACACAATATAACAGACAATTGATAAACTGAAGATGAAGAAATTTTACTTTGGATTTTTTATATAATTGCCCTAGCATTGGACATGATAGAATGTGTGGGGAAATATATTGGTCTCAAAAATCTGAAAGGTTAATTGAAGACACAATATAGCAGACTATTAATATCCTGAATATGAAGAAATGCCATTGTGGAATTTTTGTCATGGCCCTGTGAATATAACAAGTGACATCATGAAAATGTGGAAACATGTCCTATGATATTTTTATTTTTTGTCAGATTATCAAGATGACAATGCCCATTTCATTGTACAACCTATGTTTTTAAGTAATTTCTTCAGTTTTATTTGTATAAACTCCATATCTCAGTGCTGTTCAAATGAAAGTCAAATGTCCATATGTTCAAAAAGACAAAGGCTTTCATGGGGTGTTCTAATTTTTCACATGTATCCCCACAGTTCATGTTTCCACACCTTCTATCTTGTCCAATGCTATGCAATTATATAAAAAAAATCCACAGTAAAATTTCTTCATCTTCAGGATATAAATAGTCTGTTATGTTGTGTCTTTTGGCATCTGAATTTGGTCTATCGAATTTGAATAACTTCAAATTACATTGTTTGAATTGTTGTTAAGCTTGATTTTTTTTTATCTGAATTTATTAACCTTGAATAATAACAGTGAAAACATGTTCAGAATAAACTGTTTGGCATTGGCAGAGAGGATTTGGCATATTTTTTTATGGGCACAAACCACATACTCAGCTCTACTGCGCATCCCAAAAATGCATGTTCCTTATAAATGTGGCACCATTTAAAAGTGAAATTAACAGGCTTTCCAACAGAACGAGATGTATTGCCAAGAAGCATTGTTACAACAGAGAAATAATCTACCAAACACAAATTTCCTTACATTTTAGTGCTAAGTTTATTAAATAAGTTTAAAATAAGTTTATTATTTTAAATATGTAACACTGTTACATATATTCCATTACTCCCCAACACCGTTATTATATCATTATTACAGTCTTCCTCATTACATCATCATTCCAGCCTCCCTCATTTTGTCATTACAATCTCCCTAATTACACTGTCATTACAGTCTCCATCGTCACATTATCATCTTCTTTTCATGATTATCATTAGTTTTCTTCATTATATTATTGTTACAGTCTCTCTAATTAATTCTTAATTGTTACACTCTGTTATTACATCATTACAGTTTCCCTCATTACATCATCATCATCATCATCATTGCAGTCTCCTTAATTACATCATTATTACAGCCTCCATCATTGCATAAACAAATGTTCTGTAAATATTTAAGAGGATTAAACAGCAGCTGAACTCTAAACCTTAATTTATTTACAAAATGAATGACCCCAGGTCGTCTGAACTGAAACTCTAACTGACGGAGCTGCAGTAAATAAGAGAGACACTTTACTCACACTTTGTAGTGATGTGTTGGTCGCGAACGAACCGGTTCAAAGAGCCGGCTCTTGTAATTGAACGATGAGAGCCGGTTCCTGTCTAAGACCGAGCCATTTTTTTCTAAGGCTTGTCATTCAAACAATCAGAGAACAACAATCAAAGCTGAGACACTTGGTTTTCCTGAATGCCAATCTTTCTTTCTACGGCTGCAACAACTAATCGATTAAATTGATTAAAATTGAGTGTTAAAATATTTTGCGACTAATTTAATAATTGATTAGTTGGGTCTAAGTTATTATACACATACACATGACCAACTCTGGAAGAAGGGTTTAAAAAATGGCGGAGGCAGTTACAGCAGAGGATAATGTTAGCACAAGCAGAGAGAAAAATGTATGACCCAAGTCATCAAAAGCATGGGAACACTTTACATTAACGCCTTCAAGGAACAGCGTTAGGTGCAACATGTGCACAGCTGATCTCGTATGGCACGGCAGCACAACATCACTGCATGAGCATCTGAAAATGAAGCCTGTTTGAGCTATGTGTGAAAGAGATTAAGTATAGTAAGTTAATTCAAATTTTTCTCTCACTCAGTGTTACTAGAGCCTGCTAGAGTAGTTAAACTAGATGTCTCATTTTTAGTAAATTTATATCATTCTTGTATTAAGCGAGTTTTCCATTCCACCTTAAATGTGGCGGCAGTTACATTCAGAGTTAAAAAAATCAATCCAAACATTTTTTAAAATAATATATTTAAAGCCTTTTTCAAGGTCTTTTCTGACTGGCATTGCGTGTTAGTGATGGCGTATCACAGCCAAGAGTATATTACATTGTAAGTGTATACATTACATACACTGTTAAATATTGATAAACATAAAATTAATGTAACGGTTGGGTTAATTCTTCATGTAAGAGCTAATTTTTAATAATGGTAGCTTGTGTATTCCTTTTATAATTACAACATTAGTTCTCTAAAATCTTAAATATCTTAACAATATCTTATCATGTGTTTCCCTTTTATTCTCAGCACATGGCAGCATCACCCAATATCCATTTATGTCATTTCAATTTGCCTGCATTGTTGTCTGCATTTTAGATCGGTAATTATTAACTTAAAAAAGGTGTATGTTCATATCTACACTTTCTCTCTCACCTCAGATAAAAATAGCCCAGCATTGCTGACTATGATTTGAAGAAGATCTGCACACCACAGCAAGCAGCTGTTCTCACTGATGGTATCCTGAATATGCTAGTAACAGACAGGAAACCAAATTTGACTTGTCTTCCTTTTTATCCGATCAATAATCGATTAACCGAAAAAATAATCGATAGATTAATCGATTATCAAAATAATTATTAGTTGCAGCCCTACTGCCTTCCAGAAAATAGTTGAAGAAAATGTTAAATCAGTTGTGGCTGTTTTAATAACTACCGTTGAATGCTGCTGTTTTCCACTTTGCATTGTATTTGTTTATTTTATTACCCAGAAATTGATGATTATTTAATTTAATAAGCTATTTTTAATACCTACCTTTTGGGTTCCATTGGTTATATTTCAGAGTTTACAAGTGATTTTTATTAAGGTGTTTAAATAAAAATCCAGTTATTTATGCAGTTGAATGTGTGAGTGCAATCAGTGAGTTATTACAAGACAGCCATAAAACAATTGGCCATTGCAACACTATTTATTATTTTTAATATTGAACAATAATGTTTTGTCCATATAGTCATGTAAAATGTAGGTAATATTGTTCTGTACCAGTGGAAATAAGTGGTAAAACAAAGAGCCATTTAGGAGCCGGCTCTTTATGAAGAGCCGAGCCAAAAGAGCCGGCTCCCCAAAAAGAGCCGAAATTCCCATCACTAACACTTTGCAAATAGTACATTGTCTATAGTGTTTATATATTGTGTACAGTCAACATTTCTCTCTAACATTTCATCTTTTTATCTTTCTTTCTCTTTGATATTTTAGAGACAATGGGAGGTAAGTGAATGTTGTGTATTTCTACTGAAAGTACTGGATGAAGTTTGTGTAGTTTATAAAGTCAGAGGAGAGTTTTAATCCAAGGCAAGCTCTCACATAAAATTCAGTTTCATCAGTTGCTCGTGTTTTAAACAAAGCTTGAAATGAGAGCTTTTAACTTCCTTCCCACAATGCACTGCTGTATAATCCCACTGCACTGCAGGAACTTAGAGACAGTGAGGTTTACTGATGAGAAAAAGACACCACAGATAAAAGCAGTGTGGACTCTGTTGGGAGTGATGTCACTTTTCTTATGTGATGATGCAATATTTGAGGCATTACATCATCATTGCACCTCAGTTTCACTAGTTACATCATCATGATTACTGAAAGGAGTAAGACAAAACACACACACACACACTATTTGTCTGACTGCATTAGTCTCTAAATCAGAAAATTAAATAATTAGTGTCAGCATCAGTGAGAGACTTGATTCCTGAGATCCTCCCGTCTCCTCCACTTCACTTCTTACTCCTCATATTTATGACCATTGTTACGTCCAGATTCTCTGTTCCAGTGTGTAGTGTTCACATTAGAGCTGTGTGTAAATTCAGTTTCATTTTCTGCTATAATTCAGCTGACTTTTTTCATAGACAAAGGACTAATGCAACAAATAAAATGTCAAAACAACTCTGCAATTTTCATCAGAAATGTATTTTATGAAGGGATTCTTTCATTTAAATGTAATTATTAAGTTATGAAAATATTAATGGAATATTCACATTATATTATCTCCTCCAGCAGCGGGGGTCGTCTGCCAGAGAGTCCAGAGGTGAGTGTAACTGAGTGGAAGAGAAATGTCTGCTCTGATGCTGCTGTGTTGATTCTTTATGAAGAAGCTTTTTGTTGTAATGACACACAAGCACAGAGAGTTTCCTCACACACTTCTGCACTGTGTGTAGCGCTCACAGCAGCCTGGAGAGACTGAGAGGACATTTATACAATCACACACACAAACACACACACAGATCACTGATCTATAAACTGATACTGAGAGAGGTTCAGAACATTTTAGACTGATCATCTTTAATAGAATCAGAACCACTGATTGTACGTGAAACAGTAAGAGGAGGTACGCCATTGACCTCGAAATATTTACAGTGACACTTTCTATGAGCCCATATTTATAAGATTTATAAGACCAGTAAAGCCTCATGTGGCTCTTATAATGAGCTATTATTGTTTATTTTGTAAGTTATAAACATATATTAACACAAGTCTCACTCTTCATTTTAAAACACTTTAAATGGATAATGACTCGTGCAGAATTATAAAACACCTACAAAATGTGTGAACAGTTATAAATACATTATATATGTTTAAAATGCCATCACTGAGTGCTTCAAGTAAAGTTTATATTATTATTTATTGTCTAAAAAATGAGGAATAGCTAAGTATACAATGATTTATAATGCATTTAAATCATTCATTTTTATTATAGGTGCTATATAATTATGCACAGGTCATTACCCATTTGTAAGGCAGTGTAATGAATATTGACCCTTTGTTATATGTTTATAGCTTGCAAAATAATAAATAATAGCTCATTGTAAGAGTGTTTTTGACGTATTATTAGAGTTTATTATATATTCTTACAAAGCATTATTTTTGAGTTATAAATAGTTATAACTGCACTTATAAAGGCTTATAAATGTGGGCTTTATAGAAAGTGTTACTAAATTTATTTATTCCTTAATACTTAAAGAATTAATTAAAAACTGAATACCTAAATTATTCAGTAAATTTCATAATTTGTCAGTTTTCATAATTATGCTTTAATAATATTTGTTGTTGTTAAAAATAATACAACATGGGCTGCACGTACACCATAGTTTATTACGTCTATAAGGGAAGAGGGTGGGGAAGATAGTATTCTCCTGCTTTTTCCAAGTAGGGACCGTGATCCTCAGTGTTTTGCTAAATCCATGTACAGAAAGCTTACTGTTTCAGCTGCTTACTTTTTCTAGAGACGGATGTGAGCAGTTTGGACTTTATTTACAAAATGGTGTTGGTTGAGGTTGTTGAGAATGAATTAGACAGAGTCACGCGCGTGTGAAGACAGTAAAGATGTTCTTGGTTGCGACTTAGTTACTCTCGCACACCGTCAGTGGGAGCAAACACATATTATAGAAAATGTTATCACCCTCAATTGTTCCATAAACTATCCCCACAAGCATCAAGGTTATAAAGCAATGATACACAGGCAGAGAAGAGACAAACAGTTCTCTTCACAGTAACCTAAAACAAAGTGTAACAGAATCAGAATAAAATATGGAATTAATATGAAATTAATCACTTTCTAACAATCCCCTTGTGATCATGAAATGAAAAAAAAAATAATGATCAAGGACACGCAGTTGATTAATTACATTTAACACTACTACATATTCTGGACTAAGCTTACATACCCAGAATTCTAAAAACTGAGGAGCCGCTTGCTAATAGCAGTTACAGCTACATAATAATAATTAGAAAAATTTGATTAATAAAAGACAGCATCCTACGGACCAGCTGCCCACATAAGATCAGGATTTGATCAGATGCACCCTTGACATAACGCACTGTGATTGACTGAGCGGTCACAGCAACCTAGCGTTTAGGTAGTAATTGTCGCAAAAAAACATTTTATGATGTACTGCACTAGTAACAGAACCAGGATGAGTAAAGCCAAAATACCCAAAAAGAATATATTCCACAATTAATTTGCCCATTTCCCCAAGACTTTCAGCTAACCAGTCAAACCATCTACCAAGGGTGGATGGAATGTTATGGACCACCTGTGAAATATTTTGGAACTTGGAAACTACCTTTTTCAGGTCACCACCATTGTCTGGAATGTAAGAACAACACTCAATACCCATTATAGCACATGTTCTCCCCTTGGCTGACAGAAGATAATCTAGAGCCATTCTGTTTTGCAGAGCAACCATCCAAACAGCTGTCACTTCTTCTGTGATTTTACTAAAACCCATGGCAGAAAATTCCACTTCCTGTGATAAATCTGCAATTTGATCTAGAGCAGACATAACCCCATAAGTTGGAAGTAGTGCTCCCTATCAGCAGAGTGAATACACAATGTGAGGATGTTTAGTTATGGGCGACATGGTGGCGCAGCAGGTAGTGTCGCAGTCACACATCTCCAGGGGCCTGGAGGTTGTGGGTTCGATTCCCGCTCCGGGTGACTGTCTGTGAGGAGTTGGTGTGTTCTCCCCGTGTCCGTGTGGGATTCCTCCAGGTGCTCCGGTTTCCTCCCACAGTCCAAAAACACATGTTGGTAGGTGGATTGGTGACTCAAAAGTGTCTGTCCATGTGAATGTGTCTCTGTGTTGCCCTGTGAAGGACTGTCGCCCCCTCCAGGGTGTATTCCTGCCTTGCGCCCAATGATTCCAGGTAGGCTCTGGAGACACCGTGACCCTGAACTGCATAAGCGGTTACAAATAATGAATGAATGAATGTTTAGTTGTGTTAATGATCTTCTGGTCTGTTTATGACTGTATGTCATGTAGAACAGACAGCGGAGGCTACTGGGGAGAGGTTACTAGCACTTACACCCAATAACTTCTTGGTCTAGAAGTTTCTCCTCCTGTCTCAGGATCTCTCTTCTCCCCCCTGTCACCACTAGGTGAAGACTGATGTGGAGACGTATCAGCCAGGATAGAACAGACCATCCACCTAAACAGGGAGACAAAGTGAGAAACTTACGGCAGTATCTTCAAGAAAAATTCAAGAAGTACATCCACATAAACTTAACATGATAACAAAATTCCGCCATAGCTGTCCCTCGGGCAGGAACTTAATATACCAGCAGTGGGACATAATGAGGCATGAGCCCACATCTTGTGTGTATGATGACTGTATCTTCATCCTTCTAGCATCCCCCAGCCATAAGAATGTTGGTTCTGCTTCCAGACTCTGACCTGCATACTGCCCAGATTTGCCCTAGTTAGTAGGCGGATTTGCTAACTTCAGATAGTTGGTATGAATACATTTATCTTTTCATTTTACCTTTGCGGCTGCATTTGTTACCCATAAAACTTGATAAGGACCTTCCCACTTAGCTTCAAGAGCCATTCTTTGGGGTTTATGCACCATTATCCATTGGCCTGGCACTAAACTATGTCCCCCCTGAGGTGGCTCTTCCCATGCATCATGAACTTGACATACTCCTTGTCGAACCGCACTGCTAAGAGCCTCACAGTATTCAATCAGAGCATCAGAGGTCAAGTGGACATCAGCTTTGCGCAGATCAATAGTTCCTGGTAGTGACATTGGTCGTCCAGTAATCACCTCAAATAGACCCAAGCCAGTTTCCTTGTTGTGAGTAGCACGGATGCTACAAAATACTACTGGAAGGGCTTCAGGCCATGGAATGCCTTCCTGATGCATCTTTGACAAGCGATCCTTGATGACACGGTTCATTCTTTCTGTCTGACTTGAGGCTTGAGGACGGTAAGGACAGTGAAGTACCCAATGGATATTCAGCATTCTGCATACTTCACTATATACCACGCCAGTGAAATGTGTTCCTTGATCAGAATCAATTTTGTCTGGAAGGCCCCATCTTGGTATGATGTCTTTCACCAGCACCTTCGCTGTGTTGGTTGCCGTTCCCCGTCCCGTTGGAAAACATTCCACATATATCGAGGACTTGTCCACAACCACTAAGACATCTTGAAACCTTCCAGATTTTGGCAGAGTGATGTAATACATTTGAAGGTGTCTGAATGGACTAGGTGGAGCGGGTGATCCCACAGCAGGAGTTTTCACTCTTGTGCCAGGCTTGTTTTTCTCACAGGCTTGTTTTTGTCGCACAGATTTGAAGAACATAACGTGCTTGTGCTCTAAACTTTGGGTTCCACCAGACTTGATTGAAACATTGAGTCATTTTGTCAACCCCCACATGAGTCATTTTGTCAGTCCCAGCGAGTGAATCTGCATCGCTAGGTAGGGAAGCAGACATTTCGGAGCCACTAGTCCCATGTTGCCAGATGGCATCTTTATGCAACTTGACAGCATTCTACATCCAGCTCCAGACTTCCTCCCTTGAAGCATCCTGTTGCATCTGTTTGATATCAGGAATGGTTCAAACTTCCTTGGTTCGAGTTTAAGATGACAGACTTTGGTGTTGTCTTTGTTCGTGTTTCCATTGTCATTGCCGTCATGTCCGTTGTTGCCATCTCCCTCTCTGGCAGCGAGTTTTGCAGCAGCATCTGCTAGTGCATTTCCTCGAGCTGTAGATGTATTTTCTTTTGTGTGTGCTTTAACCTTTAAGATTGTGACTTCTTTGGGCAATCTTAATGCTTCCAAAAGTTCTTGGACCAATTGTCCACAATTCACTGGCGTTCCTGCAGCGGTTATAAAACCACACTATTTCCACAGTTGACCAAAATCATGGACGACACCGAAACCGAATCAGTGTAAATATTTGCAGTATGGTCTTTTGCCAGTTTACATGCTTCAATCAGCTCTTTCAGTTCAGCTTATTGAGCTGAAGTTCCTAGTGGCATTTGACCTTTTACCAGGATATCCACTTCAGATGTCACTGACCATCCAGCTCGTCTCACCTCGTCTTCAATTGTTGAAGAACTGTCAGTGAAAAGAGTGATGTCAGTAAAGGAAATTTCTTTGATGTGCTGGTCCACTTCCAGCATTGTCACAACTTCTTTGCACTGATGGTAATCAGCCTGTCCAGGCATCATCAGAGTGGAAGGGTTGGACACACTGGCCCTTTTAATGATAATGTGGGATGCTTCCAAGACTGCTAACCAATTTCCCCATCTACTTGCCCTTACTTGAGTGGCTCTGCTCATTGTCAACAGAGCATGTACAGCATGAGGACATTTCAATGTTAGCTTTTGATCAAGTTTATTTATCAAGCAAATAAACTGCTTGGATGGCTCTCAAACATGGCCCAAAACCCAGAGCTACATGGTCCAATTTTGCTGAGTAATAGCCCACTGGACGTTGCTCACCACCATGATCTTGTGTTAATATGGCTGTCATGAAGCCATTCTTTTCAACAGAATGATTGGCCTCTCAATGTTAGGGATTCCCAGGACAGGTGCTTCACACAGGGATTTCTAAAGCACTTTAAATGCTGATTGTGCCTTGTCATAGAGGATAATTCTCTTCTTTGGATGAGGATTCCCTTGAAGGAGTTAAAACAGTGGTTGAGCTAACTCTGTGTAGGCATCCACCCATGCACGTCTATAATTGCATAGGCCCAAAAATGATCTCATCTCATGGATAGTTTTCGGCTCAGATGTTTCATGGATTGCTTTGGCATGATCTGGAGTAATTGCTCTTTGCCCTTGTGAAATTTTCTGTCCCAGATAGATAACTTCTTTCTGCATAAGTTGGGCTTTTTCCAGGCTGGCTTTGTGGCCTTTGCTGCCCAAGTAGTTGAGAAGGGCTTTAACATCAGCTTCGTGCTCACCTTTATTTTCAGAAGCAATATCATCCACAAATTGGATAACAACTGATGTTATGTTGGACATGTCTGAGGATCTTAAATGTGTTCACAGAGCTTGGTGGTACAAAGTTGGGCTGTTGTGAAGACCTTGTGGAAGTCTTGTCCAGGTGTACTGTTGACCATCCAAAGAGAAAGCTAGCAATGGTTGTGACTCCTTGGCAAGTGGGACTGACCAATAGCTGTTGGCCATATCGATGACCAAAAACCACAAATGTTCATGCTTCAAATTGTTGAATATTGTCAAAGGATCTGCCTCAAGAGGTGTTTTTCAATGCATTTGCTAGCTTCACGATAATCAATCGTTAGCCGCCAGTTTCCATTAGCTTTCCTCACTGGCCACGCTGGACTAATAGATACACTTTGGGTTTTGATGAGAACCCCTCGAGCTTCAAGCTGTTGAATGATTGGTTTGATACCAACAATTGAATCTCTGTTAATTGGGTATTGTCTGGTGCAAAGTGGTGCTGTTCCATTCAGATGAACTGCAGGCATGTCCAAAAGCCCACAATCATTTTTATCTGTGGACCAAATTTGGGGCTCTGAGAGATCATTTTTCTGTAGACTTCTCAAATGCCAGGTGACCTTGCCTTCTTCAACATAGAGTTGAGTTAAATTGCAGCAATACATCTAGTCCTATAGGCAGTAAATTCCACCTACCCAAATGCTAGTTTCCAAGTCGTATGGTTCAATTTTCATCACAACAGGCTGGGTCTTTTTAATGCTCATATTTCCAGCACAAGCTGCCGTAGCTTTAATGCAGTCATTGGTTAATGGCAGGTTGAGTTGTTTTGCAAATTCTGAAGTGATTATCGTTATTTCAGCGCCAGTATCTAGAAGAAAGTTGATATCGTGATTATTGATAGTTGCACACACATAAAAGCATGAGCTTCAGAGCTCTAATTCTCACTTCTTGAGCCATCTCAATATCATGTGCCCATTGTACAACATCTCCAAACCTTTTGGTTCATTCATTCCATCCTGTGTGTTTTGTTCTCAGGGCAACAGCAATATCTGGTCTAAAGCCATTGATAAATCTGCTCCTAAGGCAGATTCACACCAGCAATGCTTTTATGGACTTTTTTAACAATAAGATTGAAAATATTAGACAAACAATAAATACCATATTACTAAATCCAGCCTGCCTGTCATCTGGTGTGGATAATATAGAACAAAACATAGAAGAAAGATTAGAGGACTTTGACCCACTACCACAGCTAGAACTGGAGAAAATCATCTACTCGTCAAATTGTACGACCTGCACACTTGATGCAATACCAACAAAACTATTTAAAGAAGTATTACCAGTCATAGTCAATCCCATTTTAACAATCATAAATTCGTCCCTTAGACTAGGTCACATACCCAAAGCATTTAAACTAGCAGTTATTAAGCCCCTGATCAAAAAAACAAATCTTGATCCTAGTGTACTATCCAATTACAGACCCATCTCTAACCTTCCCTTCATATCTAAGATCTTAGAAAAAGTTGTGGCCCAACAACTTAGGTCATACTTGCATAAGAATAACATATATGAAAAATTTCAATCTGGTTTTAGGCCACACCATAGCACCGAAACAGCTTTAGTTAAGATAACAAACGACCTTCTTCTAGCCTCTGATCTAGGCTGTGTATCCATGCTAGTTCTACTAGACCTCAGTGCAGCTTTCGATACAATTGATCATACTATTCTGCTAGAAAGATTAAAAAACATGGTTGGAATAACAGGAACAGCCCTATCATGGTTTAAGTCTTACCTCACAGATCGCTATCAGTTTGTAAACGTAAATAATGTTTCTTCTACTCATACAAAAATGAGATTTGGAGTTCCCCAAGGCTCCATTTTAGGACCTTTACTATTCATATTATACATGCTGCCACTGGGCAGAGTTATTAGCAGGCATGACATTACCTTCCACAGTTATGCAGATGACACACAGTTATACATATCAGCCAAACCAGATGACAAACCTACATTAAAGAAAATGGAGGACTGTGTTAAAGAAGTGAAGCATTGGATGTCATACAATTTCCTTCTGCTAAACAGCGACAAAACCGAGGTTCTTCTTCTAGGTCCAAAACCTGCGATAAATAAGGTATCAGATTTAATACATAATTTTGACTTACCTGTTCTCCCTAGCTCATCAGCTAAAAATCTGGGTGTTATAATTGATTCAGATCTATCAATTGATCAGCATATAGGTGACATTACAAGAATAGCTTTCCTACATCTTCGGAACCTCGCTAAGTTAAGAAATTCCTTTTCCCTCCCAGATGCGGGAAAATTAGTTCACGCTTTTATTTCATCAAGATTAGATTATTGCAATGCACTTTTATCAGGATGCTCCAGCAGAAACTTGAGTAAACTCCAGTTAATTCAAAATGCTGCAGCCAGGGTCCTCACTAAAACTAGAAAATTTGATCATATCAGTCCAGTCTTATCGGCCCTTCACTGGCTTCCAGTTAAATTCCGTATTGATTACAAAATTCTTTTACTCACGTATAAATCCTTATATGGTCTCGCCCCTGAATACCTGCGAGACCTAATCACACACTATGAACCACCAAGATTACTCAGATCTCAGGGCGCCGGCCTCTTACTAGTACCCAGAATTCATAAGACTTCAGCGGGGGGGAAAGCCTTCTCCTACAAAGCCCCTCAGCTCTGGAACAATCTTCCAGCTAGTGTTCGGGACGCAGACACAGTCACTATGTTTAAGTCTAGGCTCAAAACACACTTGTTCAGTTTAGCCTTTGGCAACTAACCTCTGTCTAGTTTAAGGTTGTCATTTCAGGAACCCATGGACATGGAGAATCAGGGTAAACCTGGATGATGTGCTCACAATTTCTCTTGCTTGGAACGAAAGGATGTCTTTGCCTGAGCTCCTTCTGGTTTCCCTCCTCCCAGTCTGTTACAGTCAGATCCGTCACTACACTAAAGAAAATATTCACATGCTCTTATTCTCTGCTGCACTCAACTCAACTAACTGCTTCCCTTTTACTGTTTTACTGTTTTCTGAGAGAATGGTGGCCCACTGATGGAAGATTGTTTGCTGGATTCTCCTGCAGACCAGACCAGACCAGCTGCTCACCTTATTATTATTATTATTATTATTATTATGTAGCATAATGACACTTCATTGGTGATCATTTAAAATTCAATCTATAGTTTGATCAGAGGAGGATGGGTCCCCTTTGTGAGTCTTGGTTCCTCCCAAGGTTTCTTCCTCCAGCCTCGAGGGAGTTTTTCCTTGCCACTGTCGCCTTCGGCTTGCTTGCATTGGGCTTTGATTTAAATGTTCTGTTTTGAAACTGTGAAGCTGCTTTGTGACAACGTCAGTTGTAAAAAGCGCTATACAAATAAATTTGATTTGATTTGATAAGGCGAGGGGCAGTGACTTAATCCAGAGAGTCTGACTCAGTGTTGATACCAGCATGCTCTAATCATATTTGTTTAAATCTTTCTTCATAGTCTCTGACTGTTTCATTTACATTCTGTGTACATTCTGCAATTTTGTTCAGGTCGATCTCTTCTGGTTTTAGGGCTATCAGGAAGAGTCTGATGAATTCCCATTCTTCATCACAACATTCCTCCATGTTTCCTACAACATGATTCACTTGATCAGAAAATTCTGTCTGCTCTTTGCCTTTCAGTAGGACAGACAAGATCATCACACCATCAAAAGGCTGCAGACGATAAATATGCTTCAAGCATTTTAATTCATCCCATTGTAGTGGAGTATAGACCAGATAACGAGATAAAAAGTCAAATAAAGAAATGAAAAGTTTTGAATTAAAACTTTTTCACTCTGACCAGGACCTTCGTCTGGTCCCGAGTCCAACATTCCACAGGATTGTGTGTGTGTCTGCGACAGAATTAACATTCCACAAACCGCGGGGGGGACAAAGACCCTGCAGCCCCCCA
Source organism: Hoplias malabaricus (assembly GCF_029633855.1). Taxonomy (NCBI): domain Eukaryota; kingdom Metazoa; phylum Chordata; class Actinopteri; order Characiformes; family Erythrinidae; genus Hoplias; species Hoplias malabaricus. Next base: position 35,195,401 of record NC_089801.1, on the reverse strand, counting down.
CACACACGCACACACGATCTAACATCAAAGACTGGAGCGGGACACTAACCGGGACACATGGCCCCCGACACCCTTCCTTCCCTCGGAAACTTAAAGATAACAAACTTTATGATGCTCCTAAGGAAAAGGACATCAAACAGAGAGAGAAGTATACTGCCCTCTCTTTGTTCCAGCGGCCCTAAGGGTCTCTCCTGATCACTTGCAGGGACCAACAAATGGTTAACAGGAGTGGCCTCGGTTTGACCTCTCGTTAACTCATCCACACCGGACGAACAACATGGACCAACAGCGACCCCAAATGGACACGGGCGAAACTACGCCTCGCTCGGGGTCGCCTAAACAATAACAAAAATAAAATCAAAATTCTGATTAATATGCATGAACAATATGTGTTAATGTCACTCTCTGTGTCCTCAGATGAACGTCCACCTTCTAATGAAATGATGTGTGTTACTGTTTCTATCATGAAAGAAAGTTTCTGTCTCTGATTAGAAAAACGGATTAATGTTTTTCTAACTTATCATTGTAAATGGGATGCAAACACGACGTACCCAAGATCAAATCTGATGTAAATGTTTGATATTAATAATCCAGGACGCTCATTGTTGTATATTACTAACATTTATAAGAAATTTCAATACGCGAAATTTCTATTACATATTGCTTAAATCTCTGATTCAGCCTTCCCCCTTTCCTGTCTCATGAAGTTGATCACGTGAGCCTCGGACTCGCCACCCAATCAAAGAAAAGACACCTCCCATTAGGGCGTGACCGCGCTGGCTTTGAAAAGAAGTTCAGCTCGGCACACAGATCAGTTGGGACTCAAGTTGCGAAGAACAACACAGTTCGCAACAGAAAGAAGTTCGAAGTGCAGCAGTTCAGCTCAGAAGATCGGAAGCTCAACTCATCTCAACTCTTTGTCTCTCTGACTCTTAACTTCGCTTCCGCTCTGAACGCCTGCACGCGGTCTCTTTGTTTCATCTCTTCAAGCTCCAAACCTCTCCAAGCAAGACGCTTTCTCCTCTTCACGCCGACGAACGAAACAAAGAAGAACCTTAAAAGACTTCACCAAAGCTCACAAGAGACGTCTTGAATTAGCTAGAGTATGAAGCCTTACTAATACGTCGAGTGATTTGAATATCTCTTTTCTTTTAATCGTGTTTATGTTTTATCGCCCAATCTAAGTTTAATCTCACGACTGATCAAAGCAGGTGAACTTATTCGTGGCCAGAGTAAGAAACACCGCCGATATAGAAGAAAGTCGTAGAATAAGCAAGTCTATTGAATCGATTTTCAGTTCTGGATCTGCAGTAACTAGCGAAACTTTTCGTCCAAAATGTCCATATGGTTGGACACTCCTGCTCAGGACAGTAAGCCAAAGAGAGGATCCTGCCGCCTGCGTCATCACACTCCGAGTACGCCCGAGGCGACTCAACCAACGAAGAAAGACCTCCACGCTGACTCAGCCTGGAAACTTCCGCGGGAGAACCGCGAAACTAAGTGAGACGCCTTCACTCCCAGGACCTCAGAGAGCCTCTGTACTCAATGAGTGGTGAGAATCGACAAAAAAAGTAAGCTAAACCTACGCATTCCCAGAGCTGAAAATTGAATCAAGTCTCTTTAACTTTTTGTATCAATTAAACCTCAGTTAGCAACATTTTAGTTACAAGCCAGAGTGCCTAGCTTATCTTTGAAGTCAAATCGGTTTCCCCTGCGTTGATGCCATGAGATTACAAGGTTATGCTATGTTAATTAAATATCTTTCCTCTTATTAATAAAACTTTCATTATTTGAAATTACAGTGTGTACAGTTTGTTCATTAAAATTCCTGAAAATCCTGAAAGAACTCACTTAGCTTGAATATTATTAATTCTCAAACTAATTAGTAACGTTTTAATTGTTTAAGCCAATTATAAACTTTAATTGCTATCATTAGTCAAATAATCAGTAATTATAAGTTTGAATAAGGTCAACGCTATAAACACAAATATAAATATATATATGTTAAATATATATTCACAGAGGTATCACGGTGTATGACCAACATACACTACACCATGCTTTTCTTGGGCTTCTATAAATATTTGGCAGTGTTTGTGACCACTTGTCAATCAAATCAGGAGTGTGAGGTTCATGATAGTACCTGGTTTCTTTCACCTTTGAACTTGTGGTCTAGATACTTGTTCTAATCCCTCATCCCATTCTTGTTTTGCCTGGGATGATGAACCTCCTCCAGCATCTTCATTAGCCTGGTCAGGTTGAGGATTTGGTTGTGGCTGAGTATCACTTTCCTCACTTTGAATTGTGACCTTTTCACACTTTATCTTGATTGGAGCTAGTCTTTTAGCTTTAGCATCAGGTTTGATTGGTTTCACTTTGGCTGAGGCTGTGTGAGTGTGAGAATTGGGAATTGGATCCTCCTCAGATGATTCTGGAGCCATCTCAGCTGTTAGTACCTGATGCTCAGAGGTTGTTGCCTCAGCTTGTTTAGTAAATGGATACAATGTTTTCTGATGCGTCTTTTTTGCTCTGCCCTTTGAGGGTCGTTCCTGAGCAGTGAACTTGTCAGGCATTTTGGATGCAGCAATCACCAAGTTAGCTTCTCTCAGCTCTCGTTTCAACTGAGAAAGTTCTGACTTCAGCCTGTTACCATCAGTGACAAGCTCATTATTTTTTCAACTTTTTCTGACTGAACCTGTCCTGCCAATGCAGAAACCTTTGCCTGTTCTGCTTTGATTTTATTTTTCAGCCAGTCATCTCGACAACGACTCATGTGGTGTCAATTTTCACTGCAATCAAAACATTTAAAGCATCTTTAGCGTCACTATTAGACATGTGCTCTGACTTTCCAAACACTCGTTTGATGCCTTGTAATTCTTAACTTCCATATTCTTTTTTTAATGATGGTGTATTTATTATAGATTTTTTCACATTGCTCTTTCAAGCCAAACCTTGCATCAAAATATTGGCTTATACATTCAAGCATCTTATCTATTGAAACTTCTGGAGGTGCAGAACCATATTTCTCAGTAGCTGGTCTTTCAACAACTTCATAACTACATAAACGTTGTTTTCTTGCATTTCAACTCTGCCCTGCTCCATTATAGTTAACACAGAGACAAACGCACGCACAAAGTGAGGGAGTTAAAAAGAGAGGGTGAAAGATGAGACTTGCTGAGAGAGCCTGAAGGCTGTTTAAAGCGATAAGATGTGCAGCACAAATGAATTTAGCTCCCCTTTTTCTCCACACCACTGAGACAAACACTTATGGATTAATTTGGCAAACGCCACGACAAACAGAAAAAGACTTATGTATTTACAAAAGAAAGTAGGCCTACGTTTTTACAAGTATTATACTTGAAGAAAACCACAGTGACCGCTTTCACATTGAACAGCAGCCTTAGTCAAATTACCACTTTCATATTGAACAGCTGCAGTAACTAAATTATATTTATTTCGACGTCATGCCAACCATTAATAATGAACCATTATTTGATTATTTCCTTCAGGAAGGATAGCACCATTCAACTCACCACTGCGTGGTTTGGACGGATGTTTCTGTTTATGGGCCTTTCATCTCACACAGCACAGCAGGTGTTGAAGTCGGCACAGTTTGCGGCTCAAACTTGACTTTGGACTTTTTTCAGAAGATGAATCTTGATTGATGTAAAGGCTCGCCAACTGTTGGATCGAGGTGTTGGTAGAAGTTGTTGAGAATGAATTAGACAGAGTCACGCACGTGTGAAGAGAGTAAAGATGTTTTATTTTAAAGTAGAAATTGAAAAGTTTACAGAGATGTTTCTTGGTCAAGACTTACTCTCTCCCACCGTCAGTGGGAACAAACACATATTATAGAAAATGTTATCAGAGAAGAGACAAACAACTCAAGAGTTCACAGTAACCTAAAACAAAGTATAACAGAATCAGAATAAAATATGGAAGTAATGTGAAATTAATCACTTTCCAACAATGGCCAAAGTGGAAATGAGAAAAAAAGCCCACACCGAGCACGAGAACACACTGAGAAATACTCCAGAGTCCAGCAGTGCAACATCCAGAGGCAAAAAGAGTGTTCTGTACATGCTGAAGTTAAACTGTGGCCATTCTTCGTGTCATTAGAGTCTTAACACAGTTTAACACAAGCGCCGAGAACCATTGTGAGACCTGCTCAGAGCTCTGTGCTCTTTTCACCTAAAGTGCATAATTGATAAATATTAAACTGAACGCTCTCGTTTCTCCTTTGCTTTTCTTTCAAAATGTTTAATACCTTTTCCCAAAGACGTTGTGTGTTCTTATAAATGTTTAATTGTGTTTAAAACATTCAGTTTAGACCTATGTATGTGTTTTCTCTTTGTAATTTTTACTCTGGAGCGGAGGAACAAACAAGGACACACGTATTGCTGTAATAAGACTCATAGGTGATACTTGGAGGCTGTGGTTTGATAATGAGTGGTACTTGGTGTAAAAAGTTTGAGAAGCACTGTCCTAACGTGTTTAACAGCAGAGACGTGTTTATGTCAGTGTTTCTATTTAATACTGTTCCATGAAGGAAACGCTGTTTAATAATGAAATAGAAGCGACTGATCGGCTGAAACATGGAGGGAATGTGTTTATTACAGAGTGAAGTGAAGAAAGGATTCAGACGATCAGAAAGTCAGACTTACTGAGGAATCCATCAGGAGAAGTTCTCTAAAGCTCCAGAGCAGCACGTCTCAAACTACACACAAGATTTCACACTCTGAGCTCTTTAGTCTGGAGCTGAGGTTTTAGTGCTCTTTACTTTTATCTCTCAAACTAGAAACACTGCAGAAACAGAGCAGTATTATTATTATTTTAAATACTAAGAGAGTAACAGATGTTCAGTTACAGTTCCTTAGAGCTTCTACACGTCTTCATGTGATACAGAACTTACAGGTGAACCTGTTTGTGTTATTATGTACTTTCTGTATTTAAATCTTCTAATTTTGTCTCTAATCTGATTCTCTAGTTCCTAAAGTCATCATTTATCAGGTGAGCACATTATCTTCTAATATCTAATAATAATCATAGTTAATATTATCTGTAGACATAAACAGTGCATAAAGTGGTGCAGAGCGTGTTGTTGTTCAGAGTCTTTAGATGAGTGTGCTTTGCTTGTTGGATGTTAATTTCTCTTTCTTGGTGTTTGATGTGAGTGTGATCACAGTGTAAACACTGATCAGAGTTCTCTAAGTGATCCTGATTCTCAGCCGCTGCAATAGTTCCACAGCTTGTCATTTCCTCTCCTTTCCTGTTGTTTTAAATGACACTGGGTTTCAAGCACAGTCTCAGTTTAAATCAGTGAAAGTGCTCTAAACTGTTAGTGATCTCAGCTCTCAGTGATTCAGACCCACACATCAACAGTGATTTAAACAGACTCAGTTATTGTTCATATCACACCAACATTAACTTCATACATGAACCTTCACACTGTTTTATTCACTTCTACAGAGACACAGAGACACACAGAAGAGGAGAGAAATAAAATGGAGGAATCTGCTCTGAGGACGGGTGAGTAATGAAAATAAAAATAAAAGTCACAGATAGTTCTACCTTTTATTCTCTGTTTAGTAACAGAAGAGTCCAGTGTGTTTATATCATTTTCACACTCTTCTCAAATCACGTTTTTTTTCTAAGTGTAAATTACAGGGAAGTTAGAGCAGATTTAGATGCACACTGTATTTTCTTAATTGAACATTGAATGTAACATACAAAAAAATTGTCATAATTTAGCACGTCACATTATCATTATTGTGATTATTTTTTTAAACATGTTAAATTGAATAAATTAAGAGTCATTATTCCTATTTATATATATGTATAAATTAATGTGAAATCAGGACAATGACCAGTTTGATCCTGGGTGTTTTATTAATATGTTTCTCACAGAGTTAAAAAGACTGAATATCATTGTTAAAAACAGAGAGAGACTTTTAATGGAGAGAAATGAAGAACTGAGTGAAAAAGACAAGCAAATTCAAGAGAAAGAAAAACTTGTGACAAATAACAGAGACACTTCAGATGAAGGACAGAATGCTGCAGGAGAAAGACTCACTTCTTACAGAAACTAAAGAACAGTTAGAACAAATGAGCAGAGAGCTGAAAGAGAAACAGAACATTATAACAGGACGAGACACACAGCTAATGGAGAGAAAGAGACAGCTTCAGGAGAAAGGCAGACTTCTAGACGAGAGAAACAAGCATCTGCAGGAAAGAACACATCCTCCACCATCAGTTTCAGTCAAGAGGAGACATAGCAAGAATTTGGACACTTCAGGCTGTAAGTAACAGACCAGGTCACTTTAAATGCTTTATACAATAAATACATTTACAGAATATTTTTATTAATGTGAAGGTTTTATCAAACAGTATCTGGTAATGTGGGATTTATGATTGAAACAATATTATATTATAAAATTATATACTGTAGTTTATATTTTATAATATTTTTTATACTTGTTTTTGTTCATTTGCTGAGTTTAATGTTTTGCGCCAGCCACAGTTCAGAAAATAAACAATAGTTGTGTGTAAATAGACACACATTTCCAGTATTAACTGTCCACAAACTCTTTAAGAATGTGTTTATTGTGGTTCTGTGGTTTCTCAGTCAGTGAAGAGACTCCAGACCCAGCTCTACTCAGGAGGAGAAACAGTAAAGAAGAACTTCCTCCAAGAATTAAATTACACATTCCTATAGTTTCTGAAATGTTTCTCTAGACAGACCATTCTCTCACGCTCAGTAATAAATAAACCCCTTCATTCTTGTTGATCTGCAGTGAGTGGAGAGTCTCCTCCAGAGTCTGGTGGTGTATCAGAGTTGAGGCTGGTTCTGCTGGGGAGGACTGGAAGTGGGAAGAGTGCAGCAGGAAACAGGCTCCTGGGCCGAGAGGAGAGGAGCAGGGCTGGAGCGTCTACAGTGAAGCAGCAGAGTGAGAGCAGACAGGGTCAGGTGGCTGGGAGGCAGGTGACTGTGGTGGACACTCCTGACTATTTCTATCCTGGACTCTCTCTGGACGAGCTGAAACGAACGTGGGACTCTGTGTCCGTCTGTTGGCCCCAGGACACCACGCCTTCCTCCTAGTCATACCAGTGAAGCAGACCTCAGGAGAGAGACATGCTGCAGAAAATGGGGGAGATATTTGGAGAGAGATGCTGGAGGAACACCATCATCCTCTTCACCGTCACTGATGAAGACCAAGAGAAGAAGATTGAAGAGTTTGTCCAGTCAGGAAACCAGGAGGTCCAGAACCTTGTGGAGAAATGTGGGAACAGGTTTCAACATTAAGGAGAGTGGAGAGGGGTCTCAGGTCTCAGAGCTGCTGAAGAGGATCGAGAAGATAGTGGAAGGAAACAGAGAGATCTACAGCAGTGAGATCTTCGTGGAGACAGAAACTCAGATCAGAGCAATGGAGACATAGACCATGAAAGTGTGATGGAATTCGTTTATTGAAATGATTCATAATCAGTAGAGGTATTTTTAATCAACAATAAACATGTATGCTTGTGCAACTGGAATTGTTTTATTCTTGAGCTCTCCGTGTAGGCAGCAGATTTGTGTGTGCGTGTGTTTCAGATAAATACTGACACATTCTGATCACCAAATCTCTTTGTCCCCTAGCCACAGAGAGAAGATAACCAAAACTGGCTGAAACAAGTCTTAAGGGGACTAAGAACCAAATGTGTTGGAATGTGAAAAGAGCCACAGGTATAAAGATGCTGTTTGTTAAGTGGGTCAGAAATAGAGGAAAAGGTGCTACGCGTATCATTCTCTCCAAATAAATTCTTCTTTCACTGGATGCCGCCTCAGTTTTCTTATTTCTGTCACAATTTTCCACCACAAAAGAAATGGAAGAAAAGAGGGTAAATGAAGAGGATGAAATGAAGGAAAAACATGAAAAGGAGCTGCAGAACTCTCTGAGAAGGATAGAGGGAGCAGTACAAGAGCACGTAGGAGAGATAAAACAGCTTACTGACAGAACAACTGACCTAGAGAGAAGAATGAAAGAAGAGAGGATAAAGAGAAAAGGAGAGGACTGGAACGAGAGCTGGAGAGAGTGTTAGAGTGAAGGACAGAAATGGAAGAAAAGGTGAAGAGACTGAAAGGGAAGAGAGAGAGAGACAGGTGTGAGATGGAGGAGAGACACAGACGGCAGATGGAGGAGATTATGAAGATGTATGAAGGAGAAGCCAGAGCTGAAGCAAAGAGAAACTTAATGAAGATCCTGCTGCCTGAACTCCACAGGAACATTTTGGCTTCAAAGACAAAGATGCAGGAGGAGTTCAGCAGACATATGGAGGAGAAGAACATGGAGCTGGAGAAACTGAGAGAGAATTACTCAGAGCTCAGGAAGACTCACTCACTTCTGCAGGATGTCTATGAGAGAACTGAGAAGAAGCTCAGAGTCAGAAGAATGTGTATAACGTGACACTGGAGCAGCTTACATATGAGTCTATGTTTACCATGATTATTGCCAAGTGTCAGCTAGAGGAGTATAAAGTCTCCCAGTACTGGGAGAAATGGGTGTGTGTGAGTGATGGAGCTCCATCCAATATCTGGGATGAGTGGGAATGATATCTGTGTTCAAGATTGTGTCAAACATCATCAGTACATAATGTCACTAATGTTCAAATGGTGTCCACAAACATTTAGCTGTATACCAATTATCTTGTGAATATTTTCCTGGCACATATCAGATCCCCTTATGTCCACCTTAGTGATACAAGGAATTCCTTGTGAAAATATGTCTTAAGTATTGTAATTTTGTAAGAGGTCTGCCTGGGGCTGGGGCAAGGCTGCCTGCTAAGCCACCCCCAGTCACTAGAGGGAGACAGAGACACTCTTAATTTGGGGCAATTGCTTTCACCTGGGCTACTCCTACTTAAGGGAAGCCAACACACACTTGCGAACAACTGGAGAGGTTTTTACAGCCACACCATCAAAGTTAAGTGATATCAGAGATTTTTGAAAGAGTGGACTTGGGGCCAGTGAGCAAGACTTCAGTTTTTTTCTGTGTTGAGTTTCAAAAAGTTGGCGTGCAACCAGTGTCTCAGATCCTGAACGCAGGAAAATAAGGGCAGAGGGGGGCAGAGTGGAGGTATTTTTGGTGCTCACGTATATTTGAGTGTCATCTGCATAACAATGATATTTAAGACCATGGCTGTGGATGATCTGACCAAGTGGCAGCATGTATATGATGAGTAGTATAGGGCCTAGGACTGAACCTTGGGGAACACCTTGTGTAACAGTACTAGGGGAAGATCTGTGTGTACCAAGAGCAACAAAGTGAGATCTATTGGTAAAGTAAGAGATGAACCAGGAAAGTGCTGTGTCAGTTATGCCAATAGCTGAGAGACGAGCGATGGCTATGCTGTGATTAACATTGTTGAATGCTGCACTCAAATCTAAGAGAAGAAGGATACTGAGTGCACCAGAATTAGTAGCGAGTAGGATATCGTTTAAAACCCGCAAAAGGGCTGTCTCAGTACTGTGTTTTGTGCGGAAGCCAGACTGAAAAGGCTCAAAAAGATTATTGTCCATCAGGAATGACTCTAACTGAATGGCCACCACCTTTTCTAACAGCTTGGCTAAAAAGGGGAGGTTAGAAATAGGTCAGAAATTATCAAGGTTGTCTGTGTTCAGACAAGGTTTTTTGAGAATGGGTGTGATGGCAGATGTTTTAAGGCCTATGGGGACATAACCTGAGGCAAGAGACATATTAACGAGATGGGAAATGGGCCTGGATATGATGGCGGAATATTTTTTAACAAGTGGGGTAGGAGCAGCATCGAGGAGACGGGTACAAGCGTTGGAATTGACTATAAGCTCTAGTGATGTGTCGGTCGCGAACGAACCGGTTTAAAGAGCCGGCTCTTGTAAGTGAACGATGAGAGCCGGTTCCTGTCTAAGACCGAGCCATTTTTTTCTAAGGCTTGTCATTCAACAAATCAGAGAACAAGAAGCAAAGCTGAGACACTTGGTTTTCCTGAATGCTAATCTGCCTTCCAGGGCTGCAACAACTAATCGATTAAAATCGAGTGTTAAAATAGTTTGCAACTAATTTAATAATCGATTCGTTGGGTCTAAGTTATTATACACATGGGTACAGTTGCTACACGTGACGAACTCTGGAAGAAGGGTTTGAAAAATGGCGGAGGTGGTCACAGCAGAGGATAATGTTAGCACAAGCAGAGAGAAAAATATACAACCCAAGTCATCAAAAGTATGGGAACACTTTACATTAACGCCTTCAAGGAACAGCGTTAGGTGCAAAATGTGCACAGCTGATCTCGCATGGCACAGCAGCACAACATCACTGCATGAGCACCTGAAAATGAAGCCTGTTGGAGCTATGTGTGAAAGAGATTAAGTGTAGTATGTTCATTCTACTTTTTCTCTCACTCAATGTTACTAGAGTAGTTAAACAACATTTGTTTTTCTTAGTACATTGATATGACACTCGCGTTTAGCGAACAAGCCTTAGCATCCCCTTAGCATTCTCTTCCACCTTAAATGTGTCAATGCTTGACCAGCAGTTCCAAAATAAACCGTAGTTTTAGTCAAGCTAACGTTAGTGACGTTAATTTTTCTCTCACTCAATGTCACTAGAGCCTGCTAGAGCAGTTAAACAAGATCATTTTTAGTAAATTTATATCACTGTTGTATTTAGCGAGTTTTCCGTTCCACATTAAATGTGGCGGCAGTTACATTCAGAGTTTAAAAAATCAATCCAAACATATTTTTAAATAATATATTTAAAGCCTTTTTTAAGGTCTTTTCTGACTGGCATTGCGTGTTAGTGTTTGAGTATCACAGCCAAGTGTATATTACATTATAAGTGTATATTACATTACATACACTGTGTTAAATATTGATAAATATAAAATTAATGTAACGGTTGGGTTAATTCTTCATGTAAACGCTAATTTTTAATAATGGCAGGTTGTGTGTTCCTTATACAATTACAACATTAGTTCTTTAAAATCTTAAATATCTTAACAATATCTGATCATATGTGTTGAATATGAATTTCCCTTTTTTTCTCAGCACATGGCAGCATCACCCAATATCCATTTATGTAATTTCAATTTGCCTGCATTTTAGATCAGTAGTTATTAACTTAAAAAAAGGTGTATGTTCATATCTACACGTTCTCTCTCACCTCAGATAAAAACAGCCCAGCAATGCTGACTATGTTTTGAAGAAGATCTGTACACCACAGCAAGCAGCTGTTCTCACTGATGATATCCTGAATATGCTAGTAACAGACAGGAAACCAAATTTGGCTTGTCTTCCTTTTTATCTGATTAATAATCGATTTTATCGATTAATCAAAAAAAATAATTGACAGATTAATCGATTATCAAAATAATCATTAGTTGCAGCCCTACTGCCTTCCAAAAAATAGTTGAAGAAAATGTTAAATCAGTTAAATGTTTGTTGACAGTTGTGGTTGTTTTAATCACTACCGTTGAATGCTGCTGTTTTGCACTTTGCAGAGTATCTGTTTATTTTATTACCCAGAAATGGATGATTATTTAATTTAATAAGCTATTTTATAATACCTACCTTTTGGGTTCCATTGGCTATATTTCAGAGTTAACAAGTGATTTTTTATTAAGGTGTTTAAATACAAATCCAGTTATTTATACAATTGAATGTGTGAGTGCAATCAGTGAGTTATTACAAGACAGACATAAAAACAATTGGCCATTGCAACACTATGTATTATTTTTAATATTGAACAATAATATTTTGTCCATATAGTCATGTAAAATGTAGGTACTATTGTTAAGTACCAGTGGAAATAAGTGGTAAAACAAAGAGCCATTTAGGAGCTTCATAAAGAGCCGGCTCTTTCGGCTCCGAAATGGCTCTTTGTTTTACTCTTTGAAATTCCCATCACTAATAAGCTCTGATATTAGCTCTGGATCAATGGGAGAGAAATTAGCCAGGGGTTTAGGAGCTGGGCTCAAATGGAAACAATGCTCAGGTGAAGAAGGAGATGAGAGGAGCTGATGGTAGATTTTAGCAATCTTGTCATTAAAAAATCTATGGAAAACTTCTCATTGCTCAGCAGTGTTAAAGTTCTTGATTGTTTGTGGCTGAATGAGTTTACTAACAGTAGTGAAAAGTGTTTTGGGCTTGTTACCAGAATTATTAATAAGAGATGTAATGTGTGCAGAACGGGCAGATTTTAAAGCAGTATTATAAGAAATCATGTGGTCAGCATATGCCATTAAGTGCACAGTAAGACCAGAATTCTTGAAACGGCACTCCAGACATCTACCAGTGGTTTTTAAAGTACGGAGTTCAGGAGTGAACCAAGGGGAGAAGCGACCAGCAGGTACCTGTCTAGTCTGTAAGGGAGGCAATTGGTCTAGTACACCAGAAACACTGTCATTAAAGAGAGTCAGAATTTTATCGGGACAGGACAGCCGGGAAATAGAAGAAAGTGCAGAAGACTGAAGAAGGGCGGAAAAAGACTGAGGTTCGATAGCTTTGATATTACGGAAGGAGACGGTAGATTTACTGCACTGGCGTGAAACAGAGATGTTAACAGATGCTTCAACAAGCTTGTGGTCAGAGATACCAACAATAGAGCCAGAGACAGAGGTAACAGATAGACCAGAAGAACAAATTAAATCCAATGTGTGGCCATGTGAGTGTGTGGGAAAATCAACATGTTGTGTCAAGCTAAAGCAGCCCAACAGATACTCGAATTCAGTTGTCAGTGAACAGATAGCATCAACATGGATGTTAAAATCCTCTAGCATGACCAGAGCTGGACATGCAGAACTGGCCGAGGTGAGTATCTCACAGAGTTCTGTGAAGAAGTCAGAGGAGGTATTTGGTGGGCAATAGATTAACAGAAACAGCACAGGGGTTGAGCTGACCAGTTTCAGAGCCATGCATTTGAATGATTTTACCTCATGAAACTCACAGAGACATACATTAAGTAAATCATCAAGAATTACAGCGAGACCACCCCCCTTCCCCTGTGGCCTGGGCTTGGCTAAATATCTAAAACCACTAGGAGTCAACAGATTTAGGTGGAAATGATCACCAGGTTTTTGCCATGTCTCTGTGAGGAAAAATACACTGATGTGGTTCACAACCATGAGATCATTAATTAAGTAAAGGAGCTTTGTCTGTGATAGAGTGGGAGTTAAGTAGTCCAAGTTTAAGTCTGTGTGACGTGTTGGAGCAGTGCTTCGATGGCAGTGGGGTGGCTCGTGGGAAAGACCGGAGAACGTCAGCGTTGATTCCTCGAGAGCTGTACGGAGATGCGAAGCGCTGGTTCCGCCCACTAGACCATATGACAGGAATAGCAGAGTCCGAAGAACGATACGCTGTAAGTCGAGGTCTGGAGGAGCGATGAATGTAGCTTGGGCGCCGGGTTATTCCAAGTGACTGACATAATTTGTACGTGGAACTGTCAAGCCGAGAATGAAAGCAAAAAGTGTGGAGTTGGGCTGGCGTGTACCCGAACGCCATGACCAATGTAGAGGGGGCGCAAAAAAGAAAAAAAGAGAGAGCTGGTGACAACTCCAGTGCGAAACGCCCGAGGCCTCGCCGCGTTTGCCACCCCGCAGCACCAGCCAGCCACCAGGATAACTCCGGAGATGGGAGACAGGAAAAAAAAAAAAGAAAAAACGTGCATAGCAAACTCTCACCCGCATACAGCACGATGCAGCTCAGCGCTTCGATGTAAACAAACTCGCAAACGGAGTCTGGAGAATCCACAGGAGAGACGTCAGACGTAGGAGTTAAACAGTTGAAAAAGTAGACAAATAACCAGAGATGAGAGAGGGGGGGGGGGAATAAAAAGAAATAATAATAATTCCAGCGAGAAGCGGCAGCAACAAACGCGCACAGCGTACTCTCACCCGGAAGCGGAGATAGCGGAATAGAATAGAAATAGTATTTAAATACCGCAGCAGTAAAGGGGTAATGATTGCGCAATACTATCAAGTCAGAGTTGGCTTTAAGACGGCCAAGATCATTATGCCAGTTTATCAACTACTGATAGAATGTTAAAGTATCACCAGCTAAATGTCATTAAGCTACAGTGTAACAATAATAGTGACATTAATCTGGGGCCACCATGATAGTGCATCAGACTAGATGCATTGGACAGTGTTGCTAAGTCCACTTTCTACTTCAATGTAATTGATGGTGGTTGGGTAAGGGTGAGGGGTCTGAGGCTGGCAACAATAGGTGGAAAGTGGATTAGTAGCAGCCTTAAATTCAAGTACTACAGAGGGGCAGCATTAATAAAGCGAGATGTCCTTCGTTGGCAGGTATGCCATGATGGTGCCTTTCCAATGGCATAGAGAGAATTGAGAATGGAAGGGTGATCTAGAGGGATGACAGATGAGGCCAAATAAGAAGCCCAAAAAGAGTCAGCAAATCCAAAAGGTCAGTAAATCCAAAAGGTGCTGAGGAGCTCAAGCAAGGGGGCAAGGTAGAAAGTTGACTCAAAGATAGCAGAGATGCCTAGATGGTGAAAAGCAAGTGCCAGAGAAGAGGCAGCATGTGAGAGGGTGAACTGAAGTTGAGGTGGCGTCAAGTGCCTGAGTGCTTGATGCCACATATATATATTTATTATTATATTTATTATTAAAATGTAACATTTTGTCACGGCTGCGCAGTGAGGATGAGGAGACGGACGTAAACGCAAGGAATTTCATTAACAGACAGAATCAAAATAAACACAGGTAATAAAGACAAAACTAACTAAACAGAGCTAAACTAGGACAGACAGGGCAGAGCCATGAACCAGGGTAGACACGTGTGAACAGAAAGACTGTGAAACACATATCTACACTTATAACACCAGACAAAGGAGCACTCAAACTACAGGGGTGTATCAGGACAAGACAAACGAGAAACACCTGGAGACAATGAGACAGAGGCAGGACTAAGGTGGGGCTAGGGAGGAACCAGGGCGGAGATAGGAACAACAACAAACAGGGCCATGAGCTACATTAGCACATGGTGGGGGAAACAGACAGAACTGGGCCAGGATGTGACACATTTGATAAAGCTAAAGTGCAAGGGTAAGATAATTGTTTGTACATGTTTTTATGAAAGTAAATATATATGGTTTTAAAAATGTAAAATACAAAAATAATTGAATGACTAAAATACATGTTTTATAAAAAAGTGTATATGCAAACATAAGAGAAATGTTTATACGTATCTTTGTATGCTTAAATTTAAAATGCAAGATCTTTTCATGGTTTTTAATGTTTGAGGGTGGTTTCTCTGCTCAGAGCTGAAAAAGAAAACCTGTTTGACAGACACTGTTTTTGTATTATTGGTTTATCTTACTCATTTACTGACATGAATGTTTCTTTATACATACACAGACTGGTTTCCTGTGTGCAAACAAACTGGAGAGCTAGCAAATGTTGAGGAAACATTTTCTGTGGTTTATAAAAATTGTTTTTGATGACAGTCGTGAACGCCACCATCCCTCTGTGAACAAATTTTTTTGATAGAGTTTAGGGGAGATTTTATTGATTTTTTTTGCAATAGTTTTGTGCTTTTAATTGTTTTTGGTTGTTAGTAATGATTAAAAAAGGGTGGTAAGTGTTCTAAATAATAATCATACAATATATTGGACACATCTTAAATGCTAATACATATACATGGTTTTAAAAATGTACAATAAAAAATGAATGAATGACATTTTATAAAACCAAAGTGTCAATGCAAATGTAAGAAATGTATATGCATGTTTTTAAAAACTAAATAACTTTATACAAGTTGTTTTTCGTTAACAGGTGACAAAAGTCATAAATAAAATTAAAGAAAAACCTTTATATAATTAATGAGTCAATGTGTAAATAAGCAGTAATCAAGATTACATATTTTTCAACATACAGAAAAACATCAATAGCACTTTCTTGTTTTTTCATCCGTCAGTTCTTCACAGACTGATGCAGCAAGCTTTTCACCCCTTTTTGTCAGATCTATTTTATAAAAATGATTTTATATTTTATAAAATTAAAGTGTAAATGCAAGAGTAAGATAAATGTTTTTATGAACCTAAGCATATATGGGTTTAAAATGTTTTTTTAATTAATTTAAAAAAACTAATTGATTAAAATACACATTTGATAAAACTAGTGTCAGTGCAATGCTAAAATGTTTGTACATGTTTTTTGGTTGTTAGTAACAAATACATAAGGGAGATTAGTGACCACAAACATGTAATACATTGTTTACATGGGTTTTTTTTTTTCTTTTCACCTAAACTAAATTGGTATAGTTTTAACAAGTTAAAAAAATAGAAACATAATTGGATGACTAAAATACATATATAAAACTAAAGTGTAAATGCAAGGGTACGATAAATGGTTTTTATGAAACTAAATATATATGGTTTAAAAAACATAAAATACAAAACTAATTGAATGACTAATATACACATTTTATAAAACTAAACTGTTAAAGCAAGGGGAAGAAAAATGTATGTACATATCATTATAAACTAAATATGTATGGCTTGAAAAATGCAAGATAAAACCAATAACTAAAACTAAACGTGTTTAAAAATAAAATATTAATGCAAGCGTATTTATGAACTAAATTATCACGCATTTTAAAAATATAATTTATAAAAAAAAACAAATGATTAAAATACATGTTTTATAAACTAAAGTGTAAATGCAAAAGTAAGAAATGATTCTTTACAAAATATTGACTGTCTCAACTACAGCACCATGCTTGACTATACAATAATGCTGTCTTAGATCAAATGGAGTCTGTACCTGCTTTTACGCTCCCACAGAATCACTGACCACCTCCTGCTCCCTATAACATCATCACTAATTCTTTACCTTAACATTACTATAATTTATTGTCTGTTTTATTATTTATGGTATTCTATGGTGTCCACCAGAGAAGGGTGGGTTCCCCTTTATGATTCTTGGTTTCTTCCTCATACTCCTGAGGGAGTTTTCCCATGCCGCTATTGGTCCCTTGGCTTGCTCATAGGATTGATTGATTTATAGATTAATTGAAGGCAAGTGCGAGATAATGGGTATAACTTTTTTTTTTTCTCTAAACATATGCTTTTATTAAAAATGTAGGGAGTAAAATGAACATCTAAAATACATGTTTTATAAAACTAAAGTGTTTATTGCAAAAGTATGATAAATAGAAACTAAATATGTATGGATAAAAATAAAGTAAAATACAAGAATAAACATGACTAAAATACATATTTTATAAAATTAAAGTGAGAATGAAAGGGTAAAAAAAAATTTGTATATGTATTTATAAACTTAATATGCATGTTTTTGAAAATGTAAAATATGAATTACTAAAATACATTTTTAAACCTAAGCATTGAGGTAAGCATAAGATAAATGTATATGCATGTTTTTACAAAACAAAACTTTTATAGTTATCAAATAACTGATATGTTGTTTTCAATTAAAGAAAAACAAAATTCATTAATACACGTTTTTCTTTATGTAATTAATATATAAAATGACCCAATGTGTAAATCAAGATTACATAGTATTATTCAGCATACATAAAAACATCAGTAGCACTTTCTTCTTTTTTCATCCGTCCTTCACAGACTGATGCAGCAAGCTTTTCTCCCCTTTTGACAGATCTATCCATGTACTGTGACAAAACCTCAGAGGGAACTTTGTCGAGGTCCTCAGGGATCACAATCATACCAATCTTCTTGCAGTAGATTGTAAATGCTCTTTTTGATTTGCTCATAAATACATCTGGATCGCCGGTAACCCCCAAACTTTCTTCATGTAACGATAGTTACCATAAAGTAGGGAAAAGCAGGTACAAACAGATAATGTACTGTTGGGAAGATTTTTTTTTTGGAATGCTAGGAACCCTATCAGATAACAGTAACACACTAATTCCCAGTAAGAGAGCTGATCGGCCACCCCACACATGTGCGATGTCACATAAAATTACTGAAAGGCCAATACTATAAATGTTTTCTACTAACATTAATGATGACATCATATAGAAAGCATCATACAAGGGAGGAGGACTCCTTGCCCCCAAATGTTCAGCCTCGTTTCAACACCTGTTACACTGTCACATACAAGTAAGCTCTCCCTGTAACACAGCGAACATGTCTTAACCAAGAGAGACCCCGTGTGTTGGATTTTTGGGAATTAGTGTGTTACTGTTATCTGATAGGGTTCCTAGCATTCCAAAAAAAAAATCTTCCCAACAGTACATTATCTGTTTGTACCTACTTTTCCCTACTTTATGGTAACTATCGTTACATGAAGAAATAAAACTGACCCAGACTTTAAAAACCAATGGTTTTGAGGGTTCATAGTGCAGAGGATCATAATTTAAAGAAATGTAAAATAAGAAACTGAAAATTCAACATGTACATACAGGGAGCAATAGTGGTAATGTAATTTAATGAAGTGAATGTGATACAGTCTGCCCACAGTTTTTCTTTAGAGTTGTTTAAGACGTGTTGACCTCACATTTTATTTGTTTTGTTTTTTTCCAGACAAAGTCATCCTTGTATGTTAATGGAAAAAAATAGTTAGGAATGCAATTTAAAGAAATGTAAAATAAGAAACTGAAAATCCAACACACAGGGTCTCTCCTGATTAAGACATATTTGGACTTGCGTGTGTGTGCTACGGCTACAGCTACAGCAGGTATGCACCCCCTCAACTCACAAAGCAGGTAATGCACTTGATCTCATTCTCACCAAACACTGCCTAATTAACTCTGTAAATGTTACTCCTCTACATCTCTCTGACCATTACTTTATTCAGCTAAATGCTTGTCTCCCTCAGCAACCCACTGTGTCCGCTCCCCCTGTCCCCTTCCAGCGCAATCTCCGCAACCTATCTCCCACCCACTTCTCTGCCCTTGTGACTTCTGCTCTCCCACCCCCCAGCACCTTCTCATCTCTTGAGGTCAATGACGCCACAGAGTCACTCTGCACAACACTGAGCTCCAGCTTAGATCGCCTGTGCCCTCTGACTACCAGACCCGCAAGACCCATGCAGCCCCACCCGTGGCTTACTGACTCCCTTCGATCAATGCGCACTAACCTCAGAGCTGCTGAGAGGAGATGGCGAAAAACAAAAGACCCATCACACCTGACACAACTACAACCCCTGCTCTCAGCCTTCTCAACAAATGTCACCATTGCAAAAAAGAAATTCTACCAAGACAAAATCAACAATGCTAATGACACCCGGAAGCTGTTTTCAACCTTCAAGTCTCTGCTGAACCCTCCACCTCCACCCTCTGCAACCAACCTCACCGCTGATGCATTTGCTGACTTCTTCACCAGCAAAGTTGCTGCAATCAGCAGCCGGTTTTCTGACCCCTCTACACAGCCTCCGGCTCCCCCTTCGAATCCTCCTAAACCTACTGCTTCCTTCCCTTCTTTCACTCCTCTCACAGAAGACGAGGTATCAAATTTTCTTAGAGGTGGCCGTCCCACATCCTGTCCCCTGGATCCCATTCCTACCACCCTACTGCAAACCATAGCCCCGTCCATTGTGTCCGCAGCCACTCATGTAATCAATTCCTCACTAACCTCTGGAACATTTCCAAACACCTTCAAGCAAGCTCAAGTAAGACCTCTACTCAAAAAACCTGCTCTTGCTCCTTCTATAGTAGAGAACTACTGACCAGTCTCTCTCCTCCCCTTCCTGTCTAAAATCATTGAAAGAGCTGTCTTTAAGCAGGCAACAAAATTCCTCTCCCAACATAACCTTCTTGACTCGAACCAATCCGGCTTCAAGAGCGGCCACTCGACGGAAACTGCACTTCTGTCAGTAATGGAAGCTCTTAAAGATGCAAAAGTAACAGGTCAATCCTCAGTTCTCATTCTGCTCGAACTATCAGCAGCATTTGATACGGTCAACCACCACATCTTACTAAACAAACTCACTGACATGGGCTTCAAGAACAATGCACTCTCCTGGTTTGAGTCTTATCTCACTGGACGATCCTTCAGTGTGTCATGGCTTGGACAAACATCAGCGCGACACCACCTCACCACAGGTGTGCCCCAAGGCTCGGTGCTGGGACCCCTCCTCTTTGCCTTGTACACTACCTCTCTAGGCCCAATCATACATTCGCACGGCTTCTCCTATCACTGCTATGCAGATGACACACAGCTTTATTTATCCTTTCCTCCAGGAGACACTTCAGTGGCAACTCGAATCTCTGACTGTCTCTCTGACATATCTACATGGATGAAGGAACATCACCTCCAATTGAATTTATCCAAAACTGAACTACTGGTCCTCCCAGCCAAGCAAGCAATTCTCCACAACATCAGCATCAAGCTAGGGTCCCTATCAGTGTCTCCCACCAAGGTTGTAAGAAACCTAGGTGTCATGGTTGATGACCAGCTGACCTTCGCAGATCACGTTACCGCTGTAGCTCGATCGTGCCACTTCTCCCTATTCAACATAAGGAAGATTAGGCCATACCTAACTCAACATACAACACAGCTCCTCGTTCAGACATTAGAAAATCTCCCGTCTAGACTATTGCAACGCCCTCCTGACAGGTCTTCCGGCCTGTGCTGTGAGACCACTACAGATGATCCAGAATGCGGCAGCACGCCTGGTCTTCAACCAACCAAAAAGAGCACATGTCACGCCCCTATTAGTTGAGCTGCATTGGCTACCCTTAGCTGCTTGCATCAAATTCAAATCACTAATGATGGCCTTCAGAGTATTCACTGGTTCTGCTCCCATCTACCTCAATAGACTCTTAAAACCATACGTTAGTGCCCGCCCTCTCCGTTCCTCAAAGGAGCGCCTACTAACACGACCAACCCCCCGTACAGGTCAGTTGAGGCTATTCTCATCTCTGGTACCACGCTGGTGGAACGAGCTTCCAAGCACTATCAGAGCAACAGAAACCCTCTCTTCATTCAAGAAATCATTGAAAACCCAGCTCTTCCGAGAGTATCTTTTGCACTGAATGTCTTTCTTTAATGCACTTATTACTTCCTGGCATATTGCACTTAATGTAAGGTATTTTGTATAATTTGTGCTGTAGTTCGAATGTTAGATCCTCTTTTGTAAGTCGCTTTGGATAAAAGTGTCTGCCAAATGCATAAATGTAAATGTAAATGTAAATTTTCAGTTTCTTATTTAATATTTCTTTAAATTACATTAATTACGTGTCTTAAACAAACCCTAAAGTGGGACCATTGCTCACCTTCATTCTTTTAAATTACAATATTTTTTCCATTAACATACAAGGATGACTTTTCTGGAAAATAACAGGTAAAATGTAAGGAACACATGCCTTAAACAAACCCTAATGTGGGACCATTGCTCACGTTTAATTTTCAGTTTATTTTAAAATTCTTTTAAATTACATACATTTTTTTCCACTGAAACAATTAAAATATGAAACACTATTGCATTAAAGTGTGGAAAACATAAACCAACTCATGAGAAAAATTCCCAAGATACACACCCCCAGTGACATCATGTGGGAAAACATTACTTTCAGACCTACATTGATTATGTCATCTGGGAAACAATACACCCACCAGTGACGTCATTACATTCCTAACAGCAACAGCTGGTGAGACGTCACGTGGGAACCTAAACCATCATCAATCATTTTGACATAAAGTGGTGCCGTATACTACTGAGGAGATTAAAAATTAGTTTTTAGTCCTGTATCCAGTATCAGATTATCCAGTAATCTGTGTGGTCCAATGGTGAACCAGCAGTGGTCTACAGTCAGCGGTGTGTCAGCCTTTTTATGCCAGTGGACCGATATATGCTTGCTGTCTGGGTGAGGGGGAAGGCATATGGATGAGTGTCCACAGCAGCTTCTGAGGAGAGAGTGCAAGCTGCAAAGTTAGAGGTGGGCGGTGCGGCAGCAAAGCTAGGGGTTGGGACAAAGGTCCGTGGCATGAGAGGGGAGGGCTGTAAAGGAAGAGGCGGTGGGACAGCCGCAAAGGGGAAAAGATTAGGACATGGTCCATAATAGCACCTGAGAAGAGGATGAGCTGGAAAGTCAGAGACTGGAAGTAGTGCAGCAGCAAAAAAAAAAAAGGTGGGGCATGAAGGTCAGCCAAAGAGCCTGAAAACAGAGGAGGAGCTAGAAGCTGTAGAGTGTGAGCAGCAAGGCAGCACAGGGGAGGGTCCAGTACGATAGTCCACAGCAGAATCTGAAAAGAGAGCATAAGCTGGAAGCCAGAGGGTGGGAGAAGCACAGCAGCAGAGGAGTCAGGATGAGGGTCCACAGCAGCACCTGAATAGAAAAGTGAGAATTGTAAAGTTAGAGGCAGGGTATGGTACGGCCACAAATTGAAGAGTTTGGGATGAGCGTCTATGAGGTACACAAGCTGCTGATGTAGAGGCTAGGAGAATGAGACAGTAGGATGAGAGCAGATCTAGAATGAGGAAGCTGTGCAGCGAGGACACTGTGTTGAGTGCCTAGAGGGCCGGGCAGGAGGCAGGTCTGCAACAGCAACCTGTGTAAAGGGGGTGCAAGCTGGAAAATTTGATGCATGGAGTGGCAGCTGCCATGGGGTAGAAGGTGGGATGATGAAGGGGGGGGTGGGAGTAGTGGGGGGGCAGCTATGAGATAAAAGTGAATCAGCAACCAGGAAGCCATGCAGTGAGGAGACTGCATCAAGTGCTGGACAGGGGGCAGACCCGCAGCAGCACATATGGAGGGGTGCGGGCTAGAAGGTGTGAGGCATGTAGCTGCAGCTGTCAAGGGGGTAGAGGTGGAATGATGAAGGGAGGGGTGGGATGATAAAAGGAAGGGTGGGATGATAAAGGGAGGGGATGGGATGATTAAAAAAAAATGGGTGGGATGTCCAATGCGGAAATTACGTGAGTTCAGGCGTGGTCCTACTCCCAAAAGTATGTTATTACATAACTTTACATGACAGAATCATCTGTCAGTGGAACAAGACATTTGTCACTGGGTAAAATCACTTAAACCATCAAAAAACATCTAGAAAATGTTGAATAATTTAATATTCAACCGTTTCTAATAATGATAAAGAATAGATGTATTTTTGGATGTCTCATTAGACAGAATGTGCTATAGATGGTTCTTTTCAGAAACGTAATCTTCTATTATTATGATGTCAAGCTTGTAACAATAGAAGAACTGTTTTTGGTGCCATACAGAACTCTTCTTCTCTAAAAGGTACTATACAGAAACCATCTATAGCACATTTTCAGTCAGTCTTAAGAGCCCCTTCATGATGCAAAGAACCCTTTAATCTTTAATCTGTAGAAGGTTTTTGATTGACCAATATTCTAAACCATTTTCATTACTAAATAACCATTTCAATCTTGCCTCTAACACACTATCAATCCTCTCATACACACCATCAAATCCTCTCATACTCACCATCAATCCTTTCACACACAACATTCGATAATGTGTGTGAGAGGTAAGACCTAAATGGCCTCTCATAAATAACCCTTGAAGAACATTTGTTTCCAATAAATAGGAAATAAAACTGCAAACTATACAATTCTCTTCATAGGTCAAGTATCTTGCCACCTTAGGGGGGCATATCCTTGGAGATTCAGTAAGACATACAATGCGCACAATGGCGTCCTCAAGAATATGGGCTTCATTTAGTCTGAAAGGAAAAAAAGGGAAAATTTCACTTCAGAACCTAACCATTTACAGAGTAATAATGAGTAACTGCATTTCTCTGCAGTGTTGATTGAGTTTAAAAATATTTGATTCATCTATGCAGAGGCAGTGATGAGAAGTCAACCAGGGTCAAACGCAGCAGACATTGAAGCTCACAAAGCTGAAATTCTGAAGCATGCACCAGAGATTGCGCTGCGAAAAGGGAATGTAAGTAAAAATCTAGTGAAACATGCAGTGTGTAAGCTTTAGGAGATTTATTAGCAGAAATTCAATACAGAGTACAAAACCATATACTAATTAGAGTATAATCACCTGTAACTACAAATCTGTGTGCTAGAAACATTATGTAGCGTATGTTGGTCATACGACGATAAATATAAATATATTTTTATATTTATATTTATAGTTTGTGTTTATAGCGTTGACCTTATCCAAGCTCTTATGATCTCTGATATTGACTTAATGATATTAATTAAAGTTTATAATTGGCTTAAGCAATTAAAACTTTAATAATTAGTTTGAGAATGGATTATAATCAAGCTAAGTGAGTACTTCAGGATTTTCAGGAAAATTAATGAACAAACTGTACACACTGTAATTACAAATAATGAAAGTTTTATTAATAAGAAGAAAGATATTTAATTAACATAGCATGACCTTGTAATCTCACGGCCTCACCGCAGGGGAAACCGATTTGACCTTAAAGGTGAGCTAGGCACTTCTGGCTTGTGACTAAAGTGTTGCTAACTGAGGTTTAATTAATATAAAAATTTATCAAGAGATTTGATTCAATTTTCAGCTCTGTAGGTGCGTAAGTTTAGCTTACTTTTTTGTCGATTCTCACCACTCGTTGAATACCGAGGCTCTCTGAGGTCCTGGGGGTGAAGGCGTCTCACTTAGTTTCGCGGTTCTCTCGCGGAAGTTTCCAGGCTGAGTCAGCGTGGAGGTTTTTCTTCGTAGGTTGAGTCGCCTCGGCGTACTCGGAGCGTGATGACGCAGGCGGCAGGATCCTCTCTTTGGCTTACGGTCTTGAGCAGGAGTGTCCAACCATATGGACGTTTTGGATGAGAAGTTTCGCTAGTTACTGCAGATCCAGAACTGAAAATCGATTCAATAAACTTACTTATTCTACGACTTTCTTTATCTCGGCGGTGTTTCTCACTCTGGCCACGAATAAGTTCACCTGCTTTGATCAGTCGTGAGATTAAACTTAGATTGGGCGATAAAACATAAACACGATTAAAAGAAAAGAAGATATTCAAATCACTCGACGTATTATTAAGGCTTCATACTCTTAGCTAATTCAAGACGTCTCTTGTGAGCTTTGATGAAGTCTTTAAGGTTCTTCTTTGTTCGTTCGTCGGCATGGAAAAGCGTCTCGCTTGGAGAGGTTAAGCTTGAAAAAGAACAAAGAGAACGCGTGCAGGCGTTCAGAGCGGAAGCGAAATTGAGAGTCAGAGAGAGACAAAGAGTTGAGATGAGTCGAATTTCCGATCTTCTGAGCTGAACCGCTGAATTGTGTTGTTCTCTTGTCTCTTTCTGTTCTGCTCGACTCTCCTTTTTTTTCAACTCACTTCACTTCGTTTTTCACTCTCCGTCTCTCTTTGTCAACTCTGCTCACTGTCTGTGTGCCGAGCTGAACTGTTTTTCAAAGCCAGCGCGGTCATGCCCTCATGGGAGGCGTCCTTTTCCGATTGAATGCGAGCTCGAGGCTCACGTGACTCTCACGAGAGAGAGAGAGAGAGAGAGGAGGGGTAGTTTGAATCAGCGATTCACAGAAACGGAATATAAATTTCGCGTATTGAAATTCCTTATATATGTTAGTAATATACAACACTGAGCGTACTGGATTATTAATATCAAACATTTACATAAGATTTCATCTTGGGTACGTTGTGTTTACGTCCTGGTTACAATAATACATTAGAAGTATTAATTCTGGTGTTATTTCACTTTTCTAATCAGAAACATAACTTCTTTTCATGGTTGACAACAGCAATACACATCATTTCATTAGAAGGTGGGCGTTCATCTGAGGACACAGAAAGTGACATTAATACATTTGTTTATACACATTAATCAGAATTTGATTTCATTTCCGCTATTGTTTAGGCGACCCCGAGCGAGGCGTTGTTTCGCCAGTGTCCATTTGGGGTCGCTGTTGGTCCATGCCGTTGGTTGTCGTGTAGATGAGTCAACGGGGGTTCAACCGAGGTCACTTTTGGTTAACCATTTGTTGATCCTGTAAGCGATAACAAGCGAGACCCTTAGGGGCCCCTGTCGTAAAAGGGGGCAGTAAAAGCTCCCTTCTTTGTTCTGTGTTCCTGTTTCTCACAAACATCATAAACTGGTTATCTCTTTAGTTCCTGAAGAGAGAAAGGGGGTCGGGGCCATGTGTCCCAGTCCGTCTTTTGATGTTTAGATCTTATGCGTGTGCGTAAGGTTCTGTGAGTGTGTGGGGGCTGCAGGATCTTTGCATCCCTGTGGTTTGTGGAATGTTGGTTTCGGGACCAGACGAAGGTTCTAGTCAGAGTGAGAAAGATTTAATTCAAAACTTTTCATTTCTTTATTTCTTCATTTTGATTTTTCATTGTCCGGTCCATACTCCACTACAATTATGAGAAGCATTATTAGGTACTATTTTTTATTTTTTGGGCTGATACTATAACCAATAATTAGCAACTTAGCGTGAAGCTTAGTAACAGCTTCCCATTGCAAAGTCTCAGCAGTGGTTTGACAGCTAAAACATAATTTTAGGAGGCAAAAACACTGCACAGAGCTTGCTTGAGGTTCTTGCACCAGTCAGATGTCAGTCACTTTTACTGTTAACTTTTCACACTTCCAGTCCCAGATACTTAAGTCCTCACCTAGGACTGATTCTGTAATTGGTTGGGAAAGAAGCTCATAGCTGGTTTACTTTTACATACAGGAACTCCATCTGAACCTTGGATTGATTTTGTAATTTCATACATCACTTTTATGTAGGTTTGCAAAATGGCAGGAAGAAGCTTCATGCATTTCCTGCTTTTCATTATTTTTGTTGGATATAAACGCTCGGGGGCTTTTGGGATGCATGGCATTTCATAGTGTATGACCACCTGCAAACAAGGAGCCGTTCTCCAAAGTTAT
The DNA here is from genome assembly GCF_029633855.1 of Hoplias malabaricus. NCBI lineage: Eukaryota > Metazoa > Chordata > Actinopteri > Characiformes > Erythrinidae > Hoplias > Hoplias malabaricus. The sequence continues at coordinate 35,168,616 of NC_089801.1, read as the reverse complement.
AATAAATGAAATAAAACCTTTTCAGATGGTTATGTTCAAGAGTTTTTTTTTTTTTTTTTTTTTGGCAAAAACCTCACAGAACGTGAACTCAGTGATCCATTTTCATAGATGATGATGTTTGGCCATGCAGGTGCTGCAGTTTGAGACATGCTTTTTTGGCCTTGCTCTCAGTACATACACCAAACTTGGAAAGGGGAGTAACGCTATAAATTGAAGCAGTCACATTACAAAATGAACCAATCACACAATCCCACTAAGTAAGGACAAATATCTGTGTAGTAAAAAAAAAAATGGAAGGAATGAGCCCCACTAAAAGATTTTCCATTTCACTGCTAGATGTCACTAAATCTTACAGTGTTCCTTATATGACAATTCTAGCACAACTATAGGGATACAAGCAATGTTCATCACTTGTGAATTGTCTCATTTTTTTTCCCCCACATCCTTTGGCGAACCCAGACCCAGTGGAATCTGAAATGTAGCCAATGATTTCATTAGTCTATATGTATATGATATCTATAGCAGTTGAACCTAGTTATGTTACTTTTGTTAGTCCAGAGTTTATAAGGCTCACATCCTATAATTTCTTTACTTCTACACAAAAGTACTGTTCCTTAGAATTCAACAGACAGTGTTTGTTGTATAAATAAGTTAACTTTGTTCTGACTGACTCCTGTTTATTGTGTATTTAAAATGCAGTTGTTCTTAACTTCAATATGAGTGGATGGAGCTTAACTGTTGTAAAGAGTGTATGTTTGTTTATGTGTGTTTGTGTGTAATGTGTATAGACGTGCATCCTCTTTTTATAAAATTATTTTTGATTAAACTGCATTCTGAATTTTATTGTCATTGTCTGATATTTATGTTTATGTAATGTTTGTAGTTATGTTTTGCATCATTCTAACTTTGGAAACAAAACTATGCCTAAGTACATTATCATGTAATTATGCTTAAATATGAAAACAAAATGGATGACACAGATTAAATATGTTTTTTTGTTTTTTTTTAAATGTCTCTGTTCTTGCCACAGTGTCCATATTTTGTAAGACTAAAAATTATTGATGACGTGGAACAGGACAAATGCACTGACACAATGTTACTATGAGAAATATAGAACAGTATTTGCATAATGTTTTGATGTAATTTTATGTCTACATTTGACTATGAGTAATTAAATTTTAGGTTGTCCGAATGTGGCAGAATACATGAAAGTGGCCTTCTGGAATGTTGCAAATCTGTTGCTGAATGGTAGTGTAATATTGCACAAAAACATTGTGCCAACCCTATAAAGTGTTTCATTTTGACTTTCAGACAATATTTACACAACGTTCCAAATGACTAATGTAGTGGTTTTACCACTTTTTGAATAGGTATTTGTGTTTGCTGGAATCTATACACGTTAAAAAAAATGTGTAGACGTAAATATATGCTGTCTGTTCACGGAGAAAATATCTCTGCAGATACATAAACGTAAAAGAAATACGTCTCAATACATCAGAACGCACATATTTTACGTCTGTACACGTAATATTTATACGTGTACAGGCGTTAGAATTAAGACGATTTTGGCCCTAAATACATGCCATACGACTGTCCTCGTGCAACATGGGTGCTTCAAGTGCTGTGAAGAATGTCGAGAAAAGCGTCGCTCCCCACAATTCTGCGAACATTTCTTCCATATGTGGCAGAGGAAAACTGTCCACTACCACTCCCATGTTCGGCTCTCTTAAGTCCACACACAGTCTAACTCCCCCGTTTACTTTCTGGGAGAGACCCATACAGATGCTTCAATTGGCTCTATTACATCTCGTTCAACAAACTGCCTTAACTCAGCTGAAACTGCTTCGCGCACTGAAAATAGCAGGCATCAGGAGAAGTTAACTTTTAATGTTAAACTTAACAAACCAGCTTTTTTCATTCCCATTTTTGCCTCCCTCCTTCATCACATCCGGCAACAACTCTTCTCACACAACTCCGGATGCCCCTAGCGGTCCTCCTCAGACAAAGCACAACCCAAGGACCCTGGAGCTGTTTGATAGCAACAATACTTGTTGTGCCACAGTGACGCCTTTAAGTATTTTTAAAATGTTCTTTTCATATTTTATATATTTTATATAAAAGGTGTATATATATATATAGGGAATTACATTTTCATTTTGACAAATAAAATAAATATTTTGGACCCGAATTTGTGTTAAATATCTGCTTGAGATCTCGTTGGATGGAGTGACGGCAAAGACAAAGGCACTATTTATGCCAGATTTAATTATTTTACAAAATTACACAACATGCTGCCTCTCTTAGCAGAATATTGTATTGCCAGCCAAAATTGTATTTGGGTAGAATAATCCTTTAGATCTAAATTATAAGCGAATAGATAAAGTTCTATTTGGGCAAAATAAGCGTTTATAATAAACTGTAGGCTTAATGAACCTTTAAATCTAAATTATAACTTAGAATATTTGGGTTGAATAAGCCCTTAAAACGAAATTATAAGCATTTATATAGAGTACTAGGTGGATTCGGCATTTAAAACTAAATTATAAGGTTGCGTAAATTAGGGTTTGGGCTGAATAAGCCTTTAAATTGTAAGCCAGTAAAGCTTATTTTTGGGTCTAATGAAACTAGGTAAAAGTAGGTATATAGGCGGAATAAGTGTTTAAATTACAAGCAGATAAAGCTTATTTTTGGGTGGAATAATTTTAAATATACATTTTTATCTCTGTTAATAAAAGCCTTTAGGTACATCGCTAATGGGGTCCTATAATTGTGGTACTAAAACTACAGTCTTGTCGCCTCCTGTACCATTAGAGGGCAGTGTTACGAAAACACAGGGTCCTACACTTGTGGTCCTAAAACTGTAGCCTCTGGTACTGCAGGAACTAATGATTTTGGCTCTTGTGGCTCGGCTCTTCATAAAGAGCCGACTCTTTCGGCTCCTAAATGGCTCTTTGTTTTACCACTTATTTCCACTGGTACAGAACAATATTACCTACATTTTACATGACTATATGGACAAAATATTATTGTTCAATATTAAAAATAATAAATAGTGTTGCAATGGCCAATTGTTTTTATGTCTGTCTTGTAATAACTCACTGATTGCACTCACACATTCAATTGTATAAATAACTGTTTTTTTATTTAAACACCTTAATAAAAAATCACTTGTAAACTCTGAAATATAACCAATGGAACCCAAAAGTACAAAATAGCTTATTAAATTAAATAATCATCCATTTCTGGGTAATAAAATAAACAAATACTCTGCAAAGTGCAAAACAGCAGCATTCAATGGTAGTGATTAAAACAACCACAATTTTCAACAAACATTTAACTGATTTAACATTTTCTTCAACTATTTCTTGGAAGGCAGATTGGCATTCGGGAAAACCAAGTGTCTTCCAAGATTTTCGTGTGTAAGAAACTAGTGATTTATGGAGGACAAAACCTGCCAAAACTAAAAATAAATAAATGAATGAATAAAAGTGGAATTAAAGAAAGAAAGAAATGGGAAATATTAAATAAATAAATACTGAAATAAAAATGGACTTAACCCAGTGGGCACAGGTCAATTGAAATGGCGTTGAGACGACGTCTTTTCCTGACGTCAGCTGACAGTCGAAATATGGTTGATTTTGGAAGTTTTTGAGAACCCACATAATATGTGAAAGTGCAGTACACACACAAATATACACAGTGTGAGATTAAAGCAGAATATGACTGCATCTGTTACGTGGAAACATTTGCAAACGTATTTCAGATAACTTCCCCACCTGTTTTAAGCACCGTTACATTATGAGGCCGATCCGATTTGCTGTATTGCGGACGTTAACAGGTGTTTTTACATCACCTGTGAGTGGTTTTTATGTTATGGATGATCTGTTTATCCGAGCACGACCGGTTTGAAGAGCGTATGAAGTAAAATGAACGGTTTAGAACTCTCCAGTGTTTTGATTTGAACGTCTGTGAGCTGCTGATCTCCAGCTCATTTTACTCCGCAGCTGTGGCTGTGTTTGAAAAGAACTGGATCCAAACTTTAAGCAAAATTTTAGTTGCAACCCCAACCAAAATTCAGTACACTGCTTAAAATGTCTACAAATTCAAGTCGCATTTCAACGTCGTTATATCGACATCATATGCACAACCAAAACGTTGTGTATCTACTGGGAATATGGGACACCAACCAAAAACAAATAAATAAATCATGTGGGTGTATAATATAATTTATAATTTGTATATTTATCCATATATTTTTTTTACATTTATTTATTACTCGTTATATTTATTTCTGTGTTATTATAGTGTGTATTTTTAAACTTTTGTTTGATTTACTTTTTCATTTTTCATTTATTCATTCTTTTGTTCATTTATTAATTTATGTATTTCTTCCTCAATTTATGCAAAGGAAGGGGGCGTGTTTTTCACGTTCAGGCTTAGCCTCATGAACCGATTTTGTTTGAGGGAAATTTATTATGTTTTCCCATGTAATGAATAAGTGAATGGAATGGATGTTGTTGGTTTATATTCAGTTGACTTTGTAAAGTGATTTCTGATTAAGTTTTAAAAATTGAGGGACAAAGAATTGTCACCAAGATTTGTTTACAGAAATTACTTGAACTTAAACTGACTAAGACTATAATAATAAGAATTGAATATATTTTTAGCGCTATAATATTTACATTTATATCCTAAAAATATATGCTGAAATATTTATTAAAGGGCACATTATGCAAAACTATTGTGTTTTGTGTGCCTTTGTATTTGCATTTGGGTCTCTACTACTATAAACACTCAAGGCATGAAAACAAACTATCCATCCATATTCTGTGAGTCTGAAAGGTTTTGGTGTCAGGAATCATGCTTCTACAAGCCGTTTGGATGGCTCCCTTATTGTGATGTCACAATAAGGAAATTTTCATAGAACCACCCTGGCACCACCCCTCACCTGAGTAAACATGGGATGGGTGGGGTGTGGCCTTAAATGGCTCATTCTGAAAGGGACTGAAACTGGCATAAATAGAGCTGGCAAGATCTCTTTATGTGAGATTGATTTCATGCAAAGAACTTCATGAACATGTTTTATAAAGAGATATAATATGTCCCTTTTAATACATGGTATGTGTAATATATAAAATTTATTTCATTCATTCATTATCTGTAAGCGCTTATTCAGTTCAGGGTCACAATGGATCCAGAGCCTACCTGGAATCATTGGGCACAAGGCACCCTGGAGGAGGCGCCAGTCCTTCAATGGGCAACACACACACACTCACACATACGGACACTTTTGAGTCACCAATCCACCTACCAATGTGTGTTTTCTGAACTGTGGGAGGAAACCGGAGCACGCGGAAGAAACCCATACGAACACAGGGAGAACACACTATACTCCTCACAGACAGTCACCCGGAGAAAACCCACGCAGACACAGGGAGAACACACCAAACACCTTACAGACAGTCATCCGGAGTGGGACTCGAACCTGGAGTGTGACTGTGACACTACCTGCTGCACCAAAGTGCCACCCTAAAATTAATTTCAAATTAATTAAATTTTTTCCATTATGCATCTTAATTTGGTCTTTGTTTTGTCTTGGAATGGGCTCTTGACCACAACATTGCTAGTGACACTTACATCTTACATCTCTCCCTCTCTCTTTGTAGGAGGTCATTAGTCTGAAGCTGTATGAGAAAATAAAGAGATAAAATGGCGACTGCAAGCAACAGTGAGCCAAACATCCAGATTTTGATCAGTTTTTTATATTATTATTGTTTCCTGTAACAGATTTAACTGTGAACATTGTGATGTGTTTTCCTTCACAGCGTTTAAACTTATTGGGGCCTGTGATGATGAATATGATTTAGACTCTGCTGTTATTTTCTCCTGTCACCTGTCTCCTGAAGTCAGTGCTGTTGACCTGAAGATCCGATGGTTTAAGGAGAAGGAGTGTGTTTGTCTCTATAAGAACACACAGGTGACAGAGGGGCGGGGCTACGAGGGCAGAGTGAGTCTGTTCACTCAGGAGCTGCAGAGAGGAAATGTCTCCTTACAGATCAGAAACTGCACATGGTCAGATACAGGACATTACCTGTGTCAGGTCACTGATGGAGACACAACAGTGGAGTGTACAGTAGCAGTGGGTAAGTATCTCAGAACTCCCCTCTGTATAAATTCAGCCTCATCATCAGTATCTCATTTCAGAATAAAACATGAAAAGACGAGTGAGAAACACCGATGTTGAGAAGTGAGTTGTGTTCAGAAACAGGAGGTAAATCACACAGAGGATAAATGATGTTAATGTGGAGTGAAGGACAGACGGAGCATTTCAGTAAAATAAACAGTAACTCTGTTTCTGATAGAAATCTCCACACGGCTCAGAGACTCAGTCAGAGTTCTGTATTTAAACTTCTATAGTAAAAAAATAATTAAAATAAAATAAAGAGATTAGACAAATCTTATCCATTTTACTGATCACACTCAAAGCAATCTCAGAATACATGGACTATAGAACAAAACACTTTTAAAACAAAAAAAAACATAACTTTTAATAATGGTTTAATTGCTAATAATTAAAGATCCATTTTTAAAACGGAATAGTAAACAAATATATCTTTCGTCATGCTTTCAGTAAGATGTTATATAGTTAAACTGAGATGTTTCACTTCACAGGAGGTCACTGAGTTTAAAATCCAGTGACCACAACAAACACATACACTCAAAGAAAAGACTAGGTAAGCCTAGTTTTGCCGGACTGCCATTAGCCATATAACTATATTCACAGAGATGTTTCTGGTATTTCAAAAACAGGAACGCCAAAAAAATAACTCCCCTTGTCACTGGAAGGTCTGGAGAGGCTTTGGTGCTTCATATCAATGTCTTTGTTTACATGTGGTTTTTATGTTGTTATTGTGTTCTACAGAAAATATGGAGGGCAGGACTAATAAATGCAGGAATGAAAAAAAGGAGCACAAAGTTTTGTTCATAAAATATAACACTGGCATTAGCATTTTTCTTGTTCATTTTATTTAAAAATAATATACTGGATGATCTACCACCAAAGAACAAAGAAGACCAAGAACATTTTGTTGATATCAAAAATTACAATTACTTATTTATTCAATGTAACAGATTAGAGTAAAACGTGAAGTTTAATGTGGCTGTGCACAGCTATATCTGGTTTTATAAACACACTAATGCCAAAATAAATGTCTCCCCACCACTTCCTTTTACAATATTTCAGGCAAAGTCTTCCTCTCTCTGTGACATATAACGTGTGTGTAAATGTTGAGTTCTGAGTCATCCTGATGAGCTTGTGAACAGAGGAGAAACATAGCTAATCAACGTAGAGCCAAACACAGCCCCAGAAACACACACAACTGGAGCATGTATTGTCTTATTTCCTATTTATTTATATGAAATGTTGTAAATGTCCCCATCCAGCTCCACTGGATAAAATGAAATCTGGCAACATCAAGGTTAAAAATGTAATCATTTGAAACACTGATTCAATTCAAATGCTGCTGTGCTGCTTTGAAAGCACAAATTGGGATATGTTTTAAAAGCAGCAAGGGTGATATGAATGCTTTTATAGAATCCATAACTTGTTATCTTTCCTATTGTGGGGACTCTTTCATCCCAATCAGACAGGCCAAAGTATATCCTAATAATAAACCTTGGGTCACTAAGGATTTAAAAACCTGTCTAACACAGACAGAAGGTGAATTTTACAGGGTTTTGTACATAAGGTCCAGGAACTAGAGAAGGAGTTCAGGCAGAACCTTAAACTTGCTACAAAATAGATAAAATACAAAAAGAAGATAGAGTTTATTACAGGGTATGTTAGCAAGGCACAGCAAGGACTTAACACTATGATGGGAAATTTTCTGACCCTGACTCATTTGTGGAAGACTTGAACAATTTTTATGGTAGGTTTGATAACTATAGCAAGGCAGATAATTAATTTTTCACTCTCCAGCACAGACTATCCACTAATTAAGGTAGAACAAAGGAAGGTGATTTCAATTCTTGCCAAAGTAAACCTGTATATAGAATGTGGTCCAGATGGGCTTAGAGGTAGGGTGCTTAGGGATGTGCAGTCCAGTTGGGGAACATTTTATCAAAACAATATCAGGAGCTTTTAGATTCAAGTTGGGTTCCTCAGATATGCAGAGAATTTGTTATTAGACCCATTCCTAAGAAGCCAAATTCCTCAGCTTTAAATGAATTCAGGCCTGTAGCACTTAGAGTGGGTACGGACTATGAGAAATAAGATTCTCTGATTTAATGAGATGAAGATTGAACTTTCTGGTGTTAATTCTAAGCGGTATGTGTGGAGAAAACCAGGCACTGCTCATCACCTGCCCAATACAATCCTAACAGTGAAACATGGTGATGGCAGCATCATGGTATGGGGGTGTTTTTCAGCTGCAGGGATAGGGCGACTGGTTGCAATTGAAGGAACGATGAATGCGGTCAAGTACAGAGATATCCTGGACGAAAACCTATTCCAGAGTGCTCTGTGCCAAAGGTTCATCTTCCAACAAGACAATGACCCTAAACGCACAGCTAAAATAACAAAGGAGTAACTTCAGAACAACTCTGACCATTCTTACCATTCTCACATTCTGAAATGTGAAATTTCAGTTTTTCTTTTTTAATACATTTGCAAAAATTTCTATTTTTTATATCAAGATGGGTAGGGGGGGCAGTGTACATTAATGAGAAATAAAATTAACTTTTTTTTATTTTAGCATGAGTGAAAAATTTAAAGGAGTCTGAATACTTTCCGTACCCACTGTACATCTGTGCTGTGTTCATGTATGCTGAGAGTGGTGTGTGTGAGCATGTTTACATAGTGATTAAGGATAAACTCTATCCTCTGCAATTTGCTTTCAAGCTAAAGTGTGATAGTTGAAGAAGTTTGCCTTACCCTTCTAGAAAGTGTGACTGGACATCTGGACAGGACAAATTCCCGTACCAAGATTGTATTTATGAATTTTATATCTGCTTTTAACACAGTAAGAATATCAACCTTGTTTAGTCATCTTGAACGTCTACAGGCCTTTGTCTACATGGATTTTATGGATTAAGAGCTTTTTGTACAATAGACAGCAGCATGTGGTTGTTTGTGTTTTAAAATCTAATTTTAAGGTTTTAAATATAGGGCTTTCACAAGGATGTGCTCTATCCTGTTGTTTTTTCCATTTACATAAATGGAATTTTCTGTAGAAGGGAAAAGCTGTCTGTCCTACAATATGCAGATGGTATGGCCCTAGCGACTTTTTTTTCTAAATGAAAAGACTCCCCTGACCATATATCAAAAATGTGTGGACTCTGTGACTGCTACCATTGAGGAGAGCTCTTTAGAGCTTAATATATTTACAACCCCAATTCCAATGAAGTTGGGAAATTGTGTAAAACATAAATAATGACAGAATACAATGATTTGCAAATCCTTTTCAACCTATTTGAATACCTCAGTTGAATACACATACCTCAGTTGAATACACTACAAAGACAAGATATTTAATGTTCAAACAGATAAACTTTATTGATTTTCTGCAAATATTCACTTTTGGAACACGTTCAAAAAGAGTTGAGATGGGGGCAACAAAAGACTGGGAAATTTGTTAGTGCCCATGGCATGGGTAACTTGCACATCTGTGAAGGCACCATTAATGCTAAAAGGTACATACAGGTTTTGGAGCAACATATGCTGCCTTCCAAGCAACGTCTTTTTAAGGGACGTCCCTGCTTATTTCAGCAAGACAACGCCAAGCCACATTATGCATGTGTTACAACAGTGTTGCTTCATATTAAAAGAGTGTGGGTACTAGACTGGCCTGCCTGCAGTCCAGACCTGTCTCCCATTGAAAATGTGTGGCGCATTATGAAGCGCAAAATACGACAACAGAGACCCCGGACTGTTGAGCAACTGAAGTTGTACATCAAGCAAGAATTGCAAAGAATTCCACCTACAAAGCTTCAACAATTAGTGTCCTCGGTTCCCAAAAGCTTACTGAGTGTTGTTAAAAGGAAAGGTGATGTAACACAGTGGTAAACGTGCCCCTGTCCCAACTCTTTTGGAAAGTGTTGCAGGCCTCAAATTCAAAATGAGTGAATATTTGCCAAAAAACAATAACATTTATCCATTTGAACATTAAATATCTTGTGTTTATAGTGTATTCAATTGAATATAGGTTGAAAAGGATTTGCAAATCATTGTATTCTGTTTTTATATATTTTACACAACATCCCAACATCATTGGAATTAGGGGTGGAAGATTTTAAGGTTGTAAGGCCATAAGGAACCAAGCACATGACACTCCTTATTATCTTGTTAAGCCTAAAAGGGAATTTAGTGGAGCAGGTTGAAATCCATAAGTATCTAGGCATGGAGATAGACAAATCCTGTCTAAATTCTTGAGATTGTTCATGTAAAGTCTAGTTTAAATGTAAGTGTAGCCAGAAATTGACCTTTGGGTGAGCCAGGGCTGAAGTGCATGGACGCAACTATTCTTCCTAAAATAATAAACAAATGCAAATTTTAGGGGTTTGGAGGAACTGATTTCAGCACCTGCTTTGGTGTGCCATTGTGTGCTTTACACATTGTATTGGTCTAAGAGGTCTAAAAGACTCATTACATTACCATATTTAACTTCATCATCATCATCATCATTTTCTTCTCCGCTTCTCCATTTCAGGGTCGCGGTCATATTTAACTTATGTTCAGCAAAGATGTCATATAATTAATTATGTTTAAACATTTGCTGCCATTGTTTACTGCTATGTCCTAAGTTTAATATACAGACTAGCCTGATTATTTAGGACTCCTATATTTGTCTCACAATTTGTCACACTTTTGCTGTTTCCTAGTTTTTGTCATGTGCTTATTTAGCACATGGCTCTGTTTTGTTTTGGTTCTTGTCTCCTCCCTTAGCACCTAGCCCTGCCTTAGCCCCACCTTGTCATTAGTGTTCCCACCTGTGTTTCCTTTGTTGCCCTGCCCTCTTGTTATCCTTCTCAGGTGTCCCTTGTCTGTGCTCCTTGTGTATACCGGTATGTATAATGGTGTGAAAGAAATGATTGCTCCCTTCATGATTTCTTATTTATTTATTTATTTTATTTGATTAATTAACTTATTTATTTATTCACATGTTTTGGATGTTTTGCATGTTTGTCCATCTTAAATGTTTCAGATCATCAAACATCTGAACTGAAAGTCTGACGGACGGAGTTGCAGTAAATAAGAGAGACAGGGCTTTCTCACACTTTACAAAAAATACATTGTCTATAGTGTTTATTTTGTACAGTCAACATTTCTCTCTAACATTTAATCTTTTTATCTTTCTTTCTCTTTGATGTTTTAGGAACGTTATCAGGTAAGTGAATGTTGTGTATTTCTGCTGAAAGTACTGGATGTAATTTGTTCATTCATTCATTCATTCTCTGTAACCACTTATCCAGTTCAGGGTGGCGGTAGGTCCAGAGCCTACCTGGAATTGGGCGCAAGGCGGGAATACACCCTGGAGGGGGCGCCAGTCCTTCACAGGGCAACACACACACGCACACACACACACACACACATTCACTCACACTACAGACACTTTTTGTGTTGCCAATCCCCTACCAACGTGTGTTTTTGGACTTTGGGAGGAAACCCACGCGGACAACACAACAAACTCCTCACAGAGGGTCACCCGGAGTGGGAATGGAACCCACAACCTCCAGGTACCTGCAGCTGTGTGACTGCGACACTACCTGCTGCGCCACCGTGCCGCCCGATGTAATTTGGATGGTTTATAAAATCATAGGTCAGTTTTAATCCAAGTCAAACTCTCACATAAAATCCAGGTTCATCAGTTGCTCATGTTTTTAATAAAATTTGAAATGAGAGCTTTTAACTTCCATCTCCCACCTTCCTTCCCACAATGCACTGCATAATCCCACTGCACTGCAGGAACTTAGAGACAGTGAAGTTTACTGATGAGAAAAAGACACCAGAAGTAAAAGCAGTGGTCACTCTGTTGGGAGTGATTCCACTGTTCTTATGTGATGATACAATATTTCAGGTGTGTTATTATCAGTACATCACTCAGTCTCCTGCTTTATGTCATTTTCATCATCATCACAATGATCATTACAGTTTTCCCCATTACATGATCAATACAGTCTTTCTCATTACACCATCATAACAACACTCGCCCTCATTAAATAATCATTAAAGCCTTATTTATGGAGCTAAATCAATGACATAAGTATTTAAATTGAATTTTCATTATTTGAATTATATATTTTTTTATATTATATTTTATATCTGTTTTTTTTTGTCTGGCATTTGATAAACTTGAATTTTGAAGGTGGTGAAATATTCAGATTAGAAAAATGCACATTAAAAATATTTAGATTACAAAAATTCAGAGTTAAAAAATCTGCTTTAAAAAATACGGACCCATAAATTCAAGTTGAAAAATTTCAGATTGCAAAAATACAAATATAGGCCACAGGTCAAACAGTGCATGTAAAAGTAAACTTCCACAGAGTGATCGACTGCAGCATTAACCAATCACAGTGCCCTCTTCTTAAGGCCACCAATCACAGAGCTGTCTCATACTGTCCCAAATCCTGTCCTGAAACCTAAATACAAACCGGATTCCAAAAAATGTTGGGACACTAAACAAATTGTGAATAAAAACTGAATGCAATGATGTGGAGATGGCAAATGGCAATATTTTATTCGTAATAGAACATAGATTGCAGATCAAACGTTTAATCTGAGTAAATGTAACATTTTAAAGGAAAAATATGTTGATTCAAAATTTCACAGTGTCAACAAATCCCAAAAAAGTTGGGACAAGTAGCAATAAGTGGCTGGAAAAAGGAAATTGAGCATATAACGAACAGCTGGAAGACCAATTAACACTAATTAGGTCAATTGACAACATGATTGGATATAAAAAGAGCTTCTCAGAGTGTCAGTGTCTCTCTGAAGCCAAGATGGTAAGAGGATCACCAATTCCACCATTGTTGCGCAGAAAGATAGTGCAGCAATACCAGAATGGTGTTACCCAGTGTAAAATAGCAAATACTTTTAAGTTATCATCATCAACTGTGCATAACATAATCAAAAGATTCAGAGAATCTGGAACAATTGCTGTGCGTAAGGGTCAAGGCCGTAAAACTCTACTGGATGCTCGTGATCTCTGGGCGCTTAAACGTCACTGCACCTCAAACAGGAATGCCACTGTCAAGGAAATAACAGAATGGGCTCAGGAATACTTCCAGAAAGCATTGTCAGTGAACACAATCGACCGTGCCATCCGCCGTTGCCAGCTGAAACTCGGCAGTGCAAAGAGGAAGCCATTTCTAAGCAAGCTCCACAAGCTCAGATGTTTGCACTGGGCCAGGGGTCTTTTAAAATGCAGTGTGGCAAAATGGAAGACTGTTCTGTGGTCAGATGAGTCACAATTTGAAGTTCTTTATGGAACACTGGGACACCATGTCATCCGGACCAGAGAGGACAAGGATAACCCAGGTTGTTATCCACGCTCTGTTCAGAAGCCTGCATCACTGATGGTATGGGGTTGCATGAGTGCTTGTGGCATGGGCAGCTTGCATGTCTGGAAAGGCACCATTAATGCAGAGAACTATGTTCAGGTTCTAGAACAACATATGCTCTCATCTAGATGTCATCTCTTTCAGGGAAGACCCTGCATTTTTCAGCAAGATAATGCCAGACCACATTCTGCAGCAATCACAACATTATGGTTACGTAGGAGAAGGATCCGGGTACTGAAATGGCCAGCCTGCAGTCCAGATCTTTCACCTATAGAGAACATTTGGCGCATCATAAAGAGGAAGGTGCGACAAAGAAGGCCCAAGACAATTGAACAGTTAGAGGCCTGTATTAGACATGAATGGGAGAGCATTCCTATTTCTAAACTTGAGAAACTGGTCTCCTGTCTCCAGATGTCTGTTGAGTGTTGTAAGAAGGGGGGATGCCCCACAGTGGTAAAAAATGGCCTTGTCCCAACTTTTTGGGGAATTGTTGACGCCATGAAATTTTGAAACAACATATTTTTCCCTTAAAATGATACGTTCTCTCAGTTTAAACTGTTGATCTGTGATTTGTGTTCTATTCTGAATAAAATATTAGATGTTGGCACCTCCACATCATTGCATTCAGTTTTTATTCACAATTTGTTTAGTGTCCCAACTTTTTTTGGAATCCGGTTTGTATTTAAACTAATGCCTTCTCAGTAAGTGTGGTGCTTGTATAAAGTTATAAATTATCACAGTAAATACAAAATACATAATAATATAAAACAAATAAGGAATATAAGATCTTTTTTTTTCTCTAAAGTAGTAGGTAAGAGTGAGTTTGAAGAGCAATGTTTTGTTCAGATTCTCCTTGATTGAATTAAATTGTTAAATCAACAGCACACATTATTTAAAATCATTATTTATTAACCGGCAAAACTAGGTATTGGATGATAACCTCAAATAACATGGACTGCCATGAGGAGAGTTTTGGAAAAAGTTAAATCAACACATTCACACACAAAAATCACACTCACTGGAATAATGTTATAAACTTTTGATCTATTCCATTCAGTATTTCTTCATAATTTGTTTAGTGTCCCAACTTTTTTGGAATCCGGTTTGTACTTCTTTGAAGTAAGCACTTTAATGACAGTGTAAGCGTAAGCAAAAGGTGTCCAATGTTTAAGTGATGAAGGGGTCTGAAAGTAGAACGGGGTCACTTCGCCTAGTCACTTTGTGGCCATCACTACGGTGTTTAGCTGAGCTCTGCTCAACAGTACAGTGTTTTGCTGGACGTTCAGTCAGAAATGTGTTGAAAGTTGTTGAGATTTTAATCATAATCTCTTATTCATGTGTGGAGGTATTTCTGTGACAAGTCTTTCACTTAGGACTGGTGCCCCCTCCAGGGTGTATTCCCGCCTTGCACCCAATGATTCCAGATAGGCTCTGGATCCACTGCAACCCTGAACTGGATAAGTGGTTACAGACAATGAATGAATGAATGAACATCTTTCACTTTCTGAATGGAAAGTCAGCTCCTCTGTCCATAACCCACAGACTGCTACTACTTTTCTGACGGGTTTACCGAATCTTTTCTGTTTAACTTTAGAGAAAAACAGACAAGATCTCCAAATTAAGCCACAATATCAGAGAGCAAGTGGTCTTTTATGTAGAAATACTTATATTTTTATTATTGTCTGATTATTAAATTGCTGTGTGTAATGGAGGTCCAGTGGCCTCATGTTAAACTAGTGAGACAAAAAATAAACACGCACTCGTGGCTTTATCATCCGGACATTTGCCCTGTTTTGGTGTAAAGTTAAACAGAAATGCTCTGTAAATTGGTCATAGGTTCAGTCATTTATCCAGTTAAACAATGTGATCGATCTCTCTGTGGAAGCCCATTGGTTGACCTCTGGTCTAGATTCAAAATTTTGCAATCTGAATTTTTATTTACTTGAATTTATGGGTCTGTATTTTTTTAATCTGATCTTTTTTTTTATTATTTGAATATTTTGAATGTGAATTTTTCAAATCTGAATATTTCACCACCTCAAAATTTCAAGTTTATAAAATGCCATACAAAAATAATAAAAAAAAAATATTTAAACAAATATTATTAAAATATTTAAATTCAGACAAATATAATTCAAATATTCAAATTTCAGACAAATATAATTCAAATATTCAAAAATCAGATTCAAATACTTATGTCATTGATTTAGCTCCATACTTATCACAACATCAATAGCCTACCTCATTACATCATCATTAGGATTTTTTCATTACATCTCAATAAGTCACCCTTATTAAATCATTATTAGTCTTCCTCATTACGTAAATAAATATCCTGTATGATATTTTATTATATTTTGTTTATGAGGATAAAACAGGAGTTGAGCTCTAAACCGTAATTTATTTACAAAATGGATGACCCCAGGTCTGAACTGAAAGTCTAAAGGACAGAGCTGCAGTAAATAAAAGAGATAGGACTTCTCACATTCATTGTCTCTAACAGTTTAGGTTAGGAAACTCAGAGAAAACCCACGCAGACTAGAGGAGAACACACCAAATTCCACCGCGGTCACGCCATCTGCACTTCGCGAAAACGCAGTCACGCCATCTACACTAGAATTTCTTGTGCGCGTCTACATCACGGTTTACAGTAGAAGGTGTGCGAGCGAGAGGGGGGACTCGCAGAAAAGCGCAGATATTGAAATTTCATATTGAAGATCCATAAAATGGAGGGAATACAGTTTCACTGAAATTAAAATTAAAAATCAAATTGTTACCAGAAAATCTCACTGTTGTATTGAAAAACATGTCCTCAGCTACACAGGGTATAATATTTATGTGTATTTACTGTAAGAATTAGAAGTAATAGGCTTGAAAAACGCTTCAAAAAACCCTATGGATATTAAATTCCATAAAATGGTTAAATCAAACTGTTACCAGACCACTCCACTGCATTCTTGAAGAGCATGTTCTCAGGTACTCATGGTATAATTTTCATACATTTTTATTGTAGGAATATGAAGTAATATTATTTGATGATGTTTAATTTACATATATGGACAATTTTGAGTTCTATTAAAGGGTTAAATCAAACTGTTACCAAACCACTCCACAGCAGCCTTGAAGAACATGTTCTAGAGTACCCAGAGAATAATTGTTATACATTTTTACTGTAGGAATTTGGAGTAATATCATTTCAAACTCATAAATATGCTGTTTAATTTACAAATATTGCAGAATTTTGAGAGCTATTAAAGGGTTAAATCAAACTGTTACCAAACCATTCCACTGCAGCCTTGAAGAACATGTTCTCAGGTACCCAGAGAATAATTTTTATACATTTTTACTGTAGGAATTTGGAGTAATAGCATTACAAACTTCATAAGAATAACAACACAATTCCACAAATTGCAGAATGCTGAAGGCCATAAAATGGTTAAATCAAACTGTTACCAGAACACTCCACTGCAGTCTTGAAGAACATGTTCTAGACTACCCAGAGAATAATTGTCATACATTTTTACTGTAGGAATTTGGAGTAATATCATTTCAAACTCATAAATATGCTGTTTAATTTACAAATATTGCAAAATTTTGAGAGCTATTAAAGGGTTAAATCAAATTGTTACCAAATCACTTCACTGAAGCCTTGAAGAACATGTTCCAAGGTACCTAGACAATAATTTTTATACATTTTTACTGTAAGAATATGTATATATGTAATATATGTAAGAAGAGTAAGAGCATTTCAAATTTCAGTAAAAATTGTTTAATTTGCCAATATTGCAAAATTGTGAGCGCTATTAAATGGTTAAATCAAACTGTTACCAAACTATTCCACTGCAACCTTGAAGGACATCTTTTCAGGTACCCAGAGAATAATTTTCATACATTTTTACTGTAGGAGTTTGGAGTAATATTATTTCAAATCTCATAAAAATGATACTTAATTTACATATGTGGCCAATTCTGAGTGCTATTAAAGGGTTAAATCAAACTGTTACCAAACCACTCTACTGCAGTCTTGAAGAGCATGTTCTCAGGTACCCAGAGAATAATTGTTATACAATTTTACTGTAGGATTTTGGAGAAATATCATTTCAAACTTATAAATATGCTGTTTAATTTACAAATATTACAAAATTGTGAGAGCTATTAAAGGGTTAAATCAAATTGTTACCAAACAACTTCACTGCTTCACTGAAGCCTTGAAGAACATGTTCCAAGGTACCCAGAGAATAATTGTCATACATTTTTACTGTAGGAATTTGGAGTAATAATATTTCAAATCTCATTAAAATGATGTTTAATTTACATATATGGCAAAATTGTGAGTCCTATTAAAGAGTTAAATCAAATTGTTACTAAACCATTCCACTGCAGCCTTAAAGAATATGTTCTCAGGTACGCAGAGAATAAGTTTTATACATTTTTACTGTAGGAATTTGGAGTAAGAGCATTTCAAATTTCAGTAAAAATTGTTAAATTTGCAAATATTGCAAAATTCTGAGAGCTATTAATGGGTTAAATCAAACTGTTACCAAACCACTCCACTGCAGTCTTGAAGAACATGTTCTAGACTACCCAGAGAATAATTGTCATACATTTTTACTGTAGGAATTTGGAGTAATATCATTTCAAACTCATAAATATGCTGTTTAATTTACAAATATTGCAAAATTTTGAGAGCTATTAAAGGGTTAAATCAAATTGTTACCAAATCACTTCACTGAAGCCTTGAAGAACATGTTCCAAGGTACCTAGACAATAATTTTTATACATTTTTACTGTAAGAATATGTATATATGTAATATATGTAAGAAGAGTAAGAGCATTTCAAATTTCAGTAAAAATTGTTTAATTTGCCAATATTGCAAAATTGTGAGCGCTATTAAATGGTTAAATCAAACTGTTACCAAACTATTCCACTGCAACCTTGAAGGACATCTTTTCAGGTACCCAGAGAATAATTTTCATACATTTTTACTGTAGGAGTTTGGAGTAATATTATTTCAAATCTCATAAAAATGATACTTAATTTACATATGTGGCCAATTCTGAGTGCTATTAAAGGGTTAAATCAAACTGTTACCAAACCACTCTACTGCAGTCTTGAAGAGCATGTTCTCAGGTACCCAGAGAATAATTGTTATACAATTTTACTGTAGGATTTTGGAGAAATATCATTTCAAACTTATAAATATGCTGTTTAATTTACAAATATTACAAAATTGTGAGAGCTATTAAAGGGTTAAATCAAATTGTTACCAAACAACTTCACTGCTTCACTGAAGCCTTGAAGAACATGTTCCAAGGTACCCAGAGAATAATTGTCATACATTTTTACTGTAGGAATTTGGAGTAATAATATTTCAAATCTCATTAAAATGATGTTTAATTTACATATATGGCAAAATTGTGAGTCCTATTAAAGAGTTAAATCAAATTGTTACTAAACCATTCCACTGCAGCCTTAAAGAATATGTTCTCAGGTACGCAGAGAATAAGTTTTATACATTTTTACTGTAGGAATTTGGAGTAAGAGCATTTCAAATTTCAGTAAAAATTGTTAAATTTGCAAATATTGCAAAATTCTGAGAGCTATTAATGGGTTAAATCAAACTGTTACCAAACCACTCCACTGTAGCCTTAAAGAATATGTTCTCGGGTACTCAGAGAATAATTTTTATACATTTTTACTGTAGGAATTTGGAGTAATATCATTTCAAACTTATAAATATGCTGTTTAATTTACAAATATTGCAAAATTGTGAGAGCTATTAAAGGGTTAAATCAAATTGTTACCAAATCACTTCACTGAAGCCTTGAAGAACATATCCCAAGATACCCAGAGAATAATTGTCGTACATTTTTACTGTAGGAATTTGGAGTAATAGCATTACAAACTTCATAAGAATTTTGTTTAATTTGCATATAAGGCAAAATTGTGAGTCCTATTAAAGGGTTAAATCAAACTGTTACCAGACCACTCCATGACAGCCTTGAAGAACATGTTCTAGAGTACCCAGGGTACAATCGTCATAGATTTTTACTGTAGGAATTTGGAGTAATAGCATTGCAAATTCAGTAAAACTTTTTAATTTGCACATATTGCAATATTGTGAATGCTATTAAAGGGTTAAATCGAACTGTTACCAGACTACTCCACTGCAGCCTTGAAGAACATGTTCTAGAGTACCCAGATTATACTTTTCATACATATTTACAGTAGGAATTTGGAGTAATATTATTTTAATTCTCATAAAAAATGATGTTTGATTTACATACATAGCATTTTTGAGTGCTATTAAAGCGTTAAATCATACTGTTACCAGACTATTCCAATGCAGCCTTGAAGAACATGTACTAGAGTACTCAGAGAATAATTTTTACAGTAGGAATTTGGAGTAATAGCATTGCAAAATTCACTAAAATATTATGTTTAATTTGCACATATTGCAAAATTGAGTGCTAATAATGGGTTAAATCAAAATGTTACCAGATAATTTACAAGAAACTGTCCACTGTAGTCTTGAAGTACATATTTTCAGTTTCCCTGGGTATAATTCTCATAACTTTTTACTTTTTACAGGAATTTGGAGGAATAGTATGGTAAAATTCAGAAAAAATTATAATTTAATTTTATGAATCTCGTAATGTTTAAGACCGTAAAAAGTTTATAGTACTAGGTACTAATTACCAGGGATATGTACTGCATTTACAAAGAACATGGTCTCAGGTAAGTATATGTTTTTTTGTTTGTTTGTTGTTGTTTTTTTGTTTTGTTTTTTTGTGTGTTCGGAATAGTAATATTTAAAATTTCCCTAAAAATTATGGTTAAATACAATTGCAGTGTTACCAGGGAGCCAAGTGCAGTCTTTAAAACCTTTTTTCTTAGGTACAATGTGCATACGATTTCATTATCGTTTAGTTTTGGTATTGTGGGTAAAAGCAGTTAATGATTTTCTCCTGCTAGTAATTCATATTTCCTGAAAATGACAGTTATAATAGAATAACAATAAGACAATAACTTTCAAACTTTAAAAACTCTTTTCAAGACTACAGACATGATCTCTAGCATTTTTTGAATTTAACATTTTTAAACATTTTTAAAATGTATGACAATTCTTTCCTGTCATTTTCAGGAAATATGAATTACTAGCAGGAGAAAATCATTAACTGCTTAAAATGTATGACAATTATTCTCTGAGTACTCTAGTACATGTTCTTCAAGGCTGCATTGGAATAGTCTGGTAACAGTATGATTTAACGCTTTAATAGCACTCAAAAATGCTATGTATGTAAATCAAACATCATTTTTTATGAGAATTAAAATAATATTACTCCAAATTCCTACAGTAAAAATGTATGACAATTATTCTCTGGGTACTCTAGAACATGTTCTTCAAGGCTGCTGTGGAGTGGTTTGGTAACAGTTTGATTTAACCCTTTAATAGAACTCAAAATTGTCCATATATGTAAATTAAACATCATCAAATAATATTACTTCATATTCCTACAGTAAAAATGTATGAAAATTATACCATGAGTACCTGAGAACATGCTCTTCAAGAATGCAGTGGAGTGGTCTGGTAACAGTTTGATTTAACCATTTTATGGAATTTAATATCCATAGGGTTTTTTGAAGCGTTTTTCAAGCCTATTACTTCTAATTCTTACAGTAAATACACATAAATATTATACCCTGTGTAGCTGAGGACATGTTTTTCAATACAACAGTGAGATTTTCTGGTAACAATTTGATTTTTAATTTTAATTTCAGTGAAACTGTATTCCCTCCATTTTATGGATCTTCAATATGAAATTTCAATATCTGCGCTTTTCTGCGAGTCCCCCCTCTCGCTCGCACACCTTCTACTGTAAACCGTGATGTAGACGCGCACAAGAAATTCTAGTGTAGATGGCGTGACTGCGGTCAAATTCCTCACAGACAATCACCTGGAGCAGTGCTCTGTCACGGCTGCGCAGGGAGGACGAGGAGACGGACGTAAACGCAAGGAATTTTATTTAACACTGACAGAATCAAAATAAACACGGGTAGTAAAGACAAAACTATCTAAACAGAGCTTAACAAGGACAGGGAAGAGCCATGAACCGGAGTAGACACGTGAGAACAGAGAGACTGTGAAACACATATCTAATATATATATATACAGAGAGAGAGAGAGAGAGAGAGAGAGAGAGAGAGTATGGCAAGCCAAACAGGAAATATTTAATGAACTTTGATATATATAGAATGAACTTTCACTGTCTCGTTTCCGAAGGCTTTACTGCTATCTGTTTATTGTTGCCATGGAGGCAATCATCAGCCTCGCGGTGCGCGATTTCAAAATAAGAGCGGACAGCGCGATTGAAAAAAAAAATCATAATAAAAAAAAAACTTTTCAAAACAGCTCTCGTGCCAGAAATAGATGACCAATGGGCCTAAAAAGGCCAGGAGGCCGCTATTTGAGTATGGGGGATATAGAATGAACGCTGATATATATAGAATGATCATGGCCAAGGACTTCCGAACCATTCTGGAGGACCATGTGCATTCAATGGTTCAAACATTGTATCCTGAAGGCGATTCCGTGTATCAGGACGACAATACACGAATACACAAGCTGGGGACAAGAGACTAGACCGTAACTGACACTGGACAGGACTAGACACAGGAGACGGGACTCGTGACAAGACAGGGTGCTGGACCTTAGACGGAACACTGAATGGGGACTGAGACAGAACAGGAGCAGAGACATGAGACCGGACTTGGGACAAGACGGGAGCAGAGACGGGACTGGACTATACTGGAAACGGGGAGAGACACTGGACTGGAACATAGACTGGACAGGTGATGAGACGGCGGATCGATACTGGGAGTGGACAGGGGACTGGACTTGAGGCAGGGGAACTGGGACCAGGACATTCACAGGGACAGACACAAACACGGTGACAGGGACCGGAACAGAGACAAAGGCAGACACAGGTACTGGGACAAGGACAGAAATAGGAACCAGGACAGGGACAGACACGGGAATGAAGACAACTGGGGGGTACCCAGGACTGGCAAAAGTCTGTGCAGAAGTCCGAGGGACCAGCCTGGGCACAGTTCTGGGAATCGGCTTGGAAGTCCGCTTGGCCAATTTAGGGACACAAACTGAAGTGGCCGTAGCCAACGTCACAGGGGCAGAAGTAGCTGAGGAAGCCTCCCTCGCTGGGACAGGAGCGGCTGAGCAAGCTGCCTCCGCTGGGACAGGAGTAGCTGAGGAAGCCACCCTCTCTGGAGCAGGTGCGGCCGTGGAAGCCGCCCTCTCTGGAGCAGGTGCGGCCGTGGAAGCCGCCTTCTCGGGGACAGGAGCGGCTTGAGGCGCTGCTCTCACGGGGACAGGAGCGGAGAGTCCTGTGGAGACGTCCTTGGAGACATGGACTTGGGCTGCTTGCAAGGCACGTGCTGGAGCTGTTGAGGGTTTGAGAGGTCCAATGAGCGCATTTATGAGGAAATCCTAGATGTCATCTGAACAAGGATCCTCACGAAATGCGACCGTTAGCCTCAGCTCCTTTGCCCTGAGGCTTGAGGCTAACAATACCAACCCTCAACAAATTGAGCAAATTTTCCCAGGACTTGAGGGGGTAGTCAACTGGCGAGGGAGAGACTCCAGCATGCTGCTTCTGCCAACTCTGTTGTTTGCGGGGTGTAGAGGACACCTTAGCCTCCATTACATACCCCGCTGGAGTGCCCAGCGGGGTATGTAACCCCAGATCCCTAGAGCTGTGTGACAGCGATACTACCTGCTGTGCCATCGTGCCACCCGACTTTCTCACAGTTTGCAAATAATACATTATATATAGTGTTTATATATTGTGTAGAGTAAACATATCTCTCTTAACATTTCACTTTTTATCTTTCTTTCTCTTTGTTGTTTTAGGGACCTAAAAGGGTAAGTGAATGTTATGTATTTCTACTGAAAACACTGGATGTAATTTGTGTGGTTTATAAAATCAGAGGAGAGTTTTAATCCAAGTCAAGCTCTCACATAAAATCCAGTTTCATCAGTTGCTCATGTTTTAAACAAAGCTTGAAATGAGAGTTTTTAACTTCCATCTTCCACCTTCCTTCCCACAATGCACTGCTGTATAATCCCACTGCACTGCAGGAACGTAGAGACAGTGAAGTTTACTGATGAGAAAAAGACACCACAGATAAAAGCAGTGTGGGCTCTGTTGGGAGTGATGTCACTGTTCTTTCGTGATTATGCAATATTTCAGGTGTTATGTCATCAGTACATTGTCATTCAGTCTCCCTCATTAATTAATCATTATCATCATCATTAGTCTCTCTAATTACATCATAATTAGTCATCCTTTGTGATTATCATTTGTTTTATTCATTACATTATTGTTACAATCTTTATATATTATTACATCACCATTAGTCTCTCTAATTACTTCATCATTATTGCACTCTCTGATTACATCATTACAGTTTCCCTCATTATTTCCTTATCATCATTTTCATTACATTATTCTTAATAACAACACCATTAGTCTTCCCTATTGCATCATCATAACAGTCTCCCTTATTAAATCATTATTACAGTCTTACTCATTACAACATTATAACAATCTCCCTAGTTGTATTGTCATCATCGTCATTAGTTTCCCTCAATATATCACAACAGACTTCTTTATTACATCATCATTACAATCTCCCTCATTACATGAACAAACATCCTGTAAATGTTAAAGAGGATAAAACAGCGGCTGAGCTCTAAACGTTCATTTATTTACAAAGTGGATGACCCCAGGTCTAAACTGAAAGTCTAACGGACGGAGCTGCAGTAAATAAGAGAGACAGGACTTTCTCACACTTTACAAATAATACATTCTCTATAGTGTTTATATATTTTGTACAATCAACATTTCTCTCTAACATTTCATCTTTTTATTTTTGTTTCTCTTTGATGATTTAGGAAAGTTTAACGGTAAGTGAAAGTGTTACATTTCTACTGAAAGTACTGAATGTAGTTTGTGTAGTTTATAAAGTTTGTCTTCGGCAGCAGGGATTTCTCCTGCATCTAGAAGCTGCAAATCTCTTTTCTGTAAGTGGGAGTCACAAATTTTCACTCATTCTAATCCTCTGTTATACAGACCTTCCATTAAGGTTAAACACACACTGACTGTGATGAAAATCTGCTGTATTGACTGAGAAATTTAAACCCTGTGCTAAATTAGATAAATACTTTAATGTAATCCATTAATTTTACAAATGTAACTGTTCTGAATATTGTCTTTTCTCATTTAATTGTAACAGAATACAGTTACTTATATTTTGTATTCTAAATACGTAACACTGTTACATATATTCCATTACTCCCCAACACAGTTATATATCATTATTGCAGTCTTCCTCTTTACATCATCATTCCAGCCTCTCTCATTTCATCATTCCAGTCTCCCTAATTACATCATCATTACAGTGTCTGTTGTTACATCATCATATGTCATCCTCTGTTAAATTATTAAATTATTATTTTATTTTATTTTATTATTATTTTATTATTAAATCATTAAATTATTGTTACAGTCTTCATTCTGACACCACCATTACTGTCTCTCACTTCATTATTACACTCTCTGATTACATCAGTAGTCTCCCTCATTACATAAACAAACATCCTGTAAATTTGTAAGAGGATAAAACAGCAGCTGTGCTCTAAACCTTCATTTACTTAAAGTGGATGACCCCAGGTCTGAACTGAAAGTCTAACAGACGGAGCTGCAGTAAATAAGAGAGAAAGGACTTTTTCACACTTTAAAAATAATACATTGTCTATAGTGTTTATATATTGTGTACAGTCCACATTTCTCTCTAACATTTCATCTTTTTATCTTTGTTTCTCTTTGATGTTTTAGGGTGCTGGAGTGGTAAGTAAATATTGTGTATTTCTACTGAAAGTACTGAATGTATTTTGTGTAGTTTATAAAGTCAGAGGGGAGTTTTAATCCAAGTCAAGCTCTCACATAAAATCCAGTTTAATCAGTTGCTGATGTTTTAAGCAAAGCTTGAAATGAGAGCTTTTAACTCCCATCTCCCACCTTCCTTCCCACAATGCATTGCTGCATAATCCCACTGCACTGTAGGAGCATAGAAACAGTGAAGTTTACTGATGAAGAAAGCACCACAGATGAAAGCAGTGTGGACTCTGTTGGGAGTGATGTCACTGTTCTTGTGTGATGATGCAATTTTTCAGGTGTTATATCATCTGTACATTGTCATTCAGTCTCCCTCATTTCTTCGTCATCATCATCATCATCATTATTACAGTTTTCCTCATTACATCTTCATTAGTCACCCTCTTCATGATTATCATTGCGTTATGGTTAAAGTCTTCCTTATTACATCACCATTACAGTCGTTCTAATTACTTCATCATCATCATCATTGCACTCTCTCTGATTATATAATTACATTTTCCATCAATACATCATCATCATCATTTTCATGACATTGTTCTTAATTATATCACCATTACAGTCTCCCTCATTACATCATCATTACACTCCCTCATTACATAAACAAGCATCATATAAATGTTTAAGAGAATAAAACAGCAGCTGAGCTCTAAACCTTCATTTATTTACAAAGTGAATGACCCCAGGTCTGAACTGAAAATCTAACGGACGGAGCTGCAGTAAATAAGAGAGACAGGACTTTCTCACACTTTACAAATAATACGTTGTCTATAGTGTTTATATATTGTGTACAGTCAACATTTCTCTCTAATATTTCATCTTTTTATCTTTCTTTCTCTTTGATGTTTTAGGAAAGTTACATCATCATTACTGCTTTATTAAATCATCATTACAGTTTTCCCCATTACATCGTCAATGTTTTCCTTGTTATATTATCATAACTATCTCCCTTTTTATGTCATTGTTACATTCTCCCTCATTTCATCATTACAATCTCCCTAATCATCATTAGTCTCCATCATTACATCATCATTAGTTATCTTTTCATTGTTATCATTACAGTTTTCTTCATTAAATTATTGTTACAGTCATAGTTATTACACAACCATTAGTCTCTCTAATTATTTCATCATCATCATTGCACTCTCTCTGATTACATCATTACAGTACTACATTATCATCATTACAGTCTTCCTCATTATGTAAACAAACATCCTGTAAATGTTAAAGAGGATAAAACAGCGGCTGAGCTCTAAACTTTCATTTATTTACAAAGTGGATGACCCCAGGTCTAAACTGAAAATCTAACAGACGGAGCTGCAGTAAATAAGAGAGACAGGACTTTCTCACACTTTACAAATAATACATTGTCTATAGTGTTTATATATTGTGTACAGTCAACATTTCTCTCTAATATTTCATCTTTTTATCTTTCTTTCTCTTTGATGTTTTAGGAAAGTTTAACGGTAAGTAAATGTTGTGTATTTCCACTGAAAGTACTGGATGTAGTTTGTGTAGTTTATAAAGTCAGAGGAAAGTTTTTATCCAAGTCAAACTCTCACATAAAATCCAGTTTCATAAGTTGCTCATGTTTTAAACAAAGCTTGATATGAGAGCTTGTAACTTCCATCTCCCACCTTCCTTCCCACAATGCACTGCAGGAACTTAGAGAGGTTTATTGATGAGAAAAAGACACCACAGATAAAAGCAGTGTGGACTCTGTTGGGAGTGATGTCACTGTTCTTATGATGCAATATTTCAGGTGTTACATCATCAGTACATTGTCATTTAGTGTCCCTCATTTCATCATCATGAAATCAAATTTATTTTTATAGTGCTATTTACAACTGATGTTGTTACAAATCAGCTTCACAGAATTCCAGTAAAGACATAAATTTTAACAGGAAATGTAAAAAAACATGTCAGCCAGCCAGGGGTGATCCAGAATTCCAAAAAACAGGCAGGTACTGAACCACAAATTCCTGCGACTCTCACCAGTGAAGTTTTACTGGACTTTTCAAATAATAAAATAAAAAATATTAATAAATTTCAACCCATGTTATTAAATACGACTCGACTGTCATCTGACGTGACTGATATAAAACAAAACCTTGTTGCAGAAGAAAGACTAGAAACTTTTTACCCACTCCCACAGGTACAACTACAGAAGATTATCACCTTTGCAAATTTTACAACTTGCACACTTGTAGCAATTCCCTCAAAATTACTCAAAGTACTACCAGTCATTATCAGTGCTCTTTTAACTATAGTAAACTCATCCCTTAACCTGGGCCGTGTACCCAAAGCTTTTAAACTAGCAGTCAAATCAAGAAACCAAATATTGGTGCTAGTTTATTGTCTAATTACAGGCCTATTTCAATCCTACCATTTATATCTAAGATCATAGAAAAAGCTTTGGCCCAACAAATTATGGCCACATAATAGCACTGAGACAGCACTAGTTAAGATAACAAATGATCATCTTCTTGCTTCTGATCAAGGTCACGCATCCCTGTTGGTGCTACTTGACCACAGTGCAGCTTTTGATACGATAGTCTACAATATTCTCCTAGGGACAGGGACAGACCTATAGTGGTTCAAATCTTACTTAACGGAACATTATCCGTTTGTAAAGCTAAACTATTTATCTTCCAGTTATTCTAAAGTAAGATTTAAAGTAAGTTCTCTGCAAGACTCTGTTTTAGGACCATTATTATGCAGACAATACACAATTTTATATATCAGCTAAGTCTGATGACAAACCCAGATTAAAGGAGCAATCTGTAATTTATTTATTGTACTTGGTTATAAAATGTCCCGAGAGCATTGCTGGAGTAGTATATTCTCTTTGAGAAGTGCCCAGTCCAGAGCAGAGCTCAACTGTTATTTCAGCCTATGATCCCACCTTCTTTCCAAACACATTACAATTCAAATCTATGCATTGCCACTTCTACAAACATAGTGTCTTGCAGCCATGAAAAGTCCAAGTGAACAGAGTTAACGTAATTTTTTACTGTACCCAAAATGCCCCATATCATGACCAGTGGTGGAGTAAAATGAGAGGAAATATTGGCCTTGTGTTTGAAAAATGGAAGCAGTGTAGGATCAACAACACTGCAGAACAGAGGCAGAGCTGGTTAATTTTCTCCTGAACATTCATTCATTCATTCATTCATTCATTATCTGTAACCGCTTATCTAATTTAGGGTCGCGGTGGGTCCAGAGCCTACCTGGAATCATTGGGGGCAAGGCAGGAATACACCCTGGAGGGGGCGCCAGTCCTTCACAGGGCAACACACACACATTCACTTACACACTCACACCTACGGACACTTTTGAGTCACCAATTCACCTACCAACGTGTATTTTTGGACTGTGGGAGGAAAATGGAGCACCCGGAGGAAACCCACGTGGACACAGGGAGAACACACCAGCTCCTCACAGACAGGAATCGAACCCACAACCCCTGGAGCTGTGTGACTGCGCCACCATGCCACCCACTTCTCCTGAATAGTTAACAGCAAATAATTTCAGAAAAAAATATAAAAGTACATATGCCTATGTATAGATTAAAATGAGTAAATACCATAGGTTGTGTATTTTATATAAAAATTGAGGCATAACAACATTTGAAAGGCGTCAGCACTGTGTTTTGTGTGTTTTATACGAAGAAGGTGAATAACAACATGATTGAATGGTGTAAATACCATTGTTTTTTCATTGCATATTCATCTATTTAAGGTGGAATGGAGAATTCAAGCTTGGTATTACACAGCAAATATAAGCGTTTCACTAATAGGTAGATGTTTTAGTGACACGTATATATAAAGTGTTACAAGACAGGTTTTGTTTGTGACCACAGCAAATTACGAATTGAAGAAATCTGTGGAAGATTAATAATTGATAAGAACAGAAATAACAGAAGAAACATAAAAGGGTATGCAAAACAGATTCTTCCAAACAAATCCAGCCAACATGTACAGGAATGGCCAAACGAGTTGCCAGGTCATCATCATCATCATCACCATCTTCATTTACAACGTCATTACAGTCTCTGTCATTACATCCATTACATCATCATTAATCATCCTCTTTTGATGGTTATCATTACAGTCTTCTTCATTGCATTATTTTTAGTCTTTTTTATTACATCTTTACAGTCTCTCTAATTGCTTCATCATCATTACACTCTCTCTGATTACATTATTACAGTCTCCCTCAATCCTCATTATTATTACAGCCTTCTTAATTACATCATTAGTCGCCCTCATTACATCATCATAATTACAGTGTCCTTTATTACATAAACAAATGTCCTGTAGAGGTTTGAGAGGATAAAACAGCAGCTGAGCTCTAAACCTTCATTTATTCACAAAGTGAGCTGGAGAAAATAAGAGAGGCAGGACTTTCTCACACATTACACATAATACATTGTCTATAGTGTTTATATATTGTATAATGTTATAGTGTACGGTTAACACTTCTCTCTAACATTTCCTCTTTTTATCTTTGTTTCTCTTTGATGTTTAAGAGATTATTGGAGGTAAGTGAATGTTGTATATTTGTGCTGAAAGTGGATGTAGTTTATAAAATCAGAGGAGAGTTTTAATCCAAGTCAAGCTCTCACATAAAATCCAGTTTCATCAGTTGCTTTTTTTTTTAAACAAAGCTTGAAATGAGAGCTTTTAAATTCCATCTCCCACCTTCCTTCCCACAATGCACTGCTGCATAATCCCACTGCACTGAGAAAAAGACACAGATAAAAGCACTATCGGGAGTGATGTCAGTGTTCTTATATGATGATGCAATAATTCAGATGATAGAGCCTTAGAACTATTGATGAGTTACAAAACATCAACTGGGTGAAAAGTGGAGAAGTGATTAACAAATGCAGGATGTGTAAGAATTCAGTGGGCTAGGAGTAGTCTGAAAATTTGAATAAATTTTACTGAGCTTGTTAAAGACAGGCAGGAAATCATTATAAAAGACTGTTGATGGTTAATGGGAAGCTGTGAGCAGACTGCAGCACCTTATTAATTTGGAAAAGAGCAGTTAATTGAGCAGTTGGTAATATTAGTGGAATGGAATTCAGCCTTTGCTTTTTTTCAGAGCAGGTCTTTCAAAATGTGCTCTTTATAAGCAACTGTATGTACTGTGTCAGTTTAGTGTTTTGATTAAGGTGTTACAGTTGATGTCCCCTTGCTTTCATTAACCCAAGCTTAAGGATACACCAGGGCGCAGGATGACAGAATGTCACAATACTTGTTTGAGGAGGAGCATGCTGGATAAGCTAAACTAAAACGTTGTCAGTTTAATGATTTACCAGGGTCACAGGTGTAGTTAATGACTGTGGGGTGAGGAACCGGTTGAAGGTGTTTATAAAAGCTTCAGGACAGACCTTTCTAGTATTCCTAAATATGATTCTACGAGGAGTGTGTATCAGAGTGAGATTGATAAATCAAATATAACAACTGATTGATCAAAAATATGAAAATCAGTAGCTTGCATGTTGGAAGGAAAAAAAGTCACGCATATGTCTCTTAATGTGTGTCGCAGGCGCTACATGTTGGGAAAGTTCAAAGCAACAGTGCAACAGGTTAAAAAAACTCAACAGCATGTTTGCTTGAGTTAATGTGGACATTAAAATCACCTAGCACCATCTTTGAAGGTAATAATGGACAGAGCCCTGCTAGCAATTAAGACAGCTCACATAGAAAAACAGGTACAGAACTAGGTGTAGGTGGTCGGTAGACCAACAAAATCAATATGGGATTAAATGTGGTCGGTGGCTGATCCACATGCTGAAACCCAAAAGGTGTAGCTTCATTCAGTGCCAAATGTTTGCCTGGTTGCTGCAAGGTTTCAGTCAGCAAAATGAAGTCAATATTATGGTCTAGTATGACATCCACTATAAACTGCCTGATTATTCAAAAAACAAATGTTGAATGAGACAAATTTTGTGTGTTCAGCACAGTCAGATATGACAGGCCAATCAGCAGTTCTAGAGAGTGGGAGTAGCAAGGAATGGTCTACTGACCACTGGACAGTAAAGCTGTGGTTGTGTAAGCTTCATATGTGAGGGATAAATCCAGTTCCAGCTGTGTTATAGTTCACAGAATGTGAAGGAGACAAGCTGCAGTATATATAATGCAGGCGATGAGCTATTCCAATTTTTAAACAGTTAATAAACATTACAGGAAAAAAGCCTGCAGTTTCTGTCATTAAACTGAAGTAATTTGGAGGCAGAGTATGAAATTGCTACGTTAAGTAGCAGAGATGCTTCTTCGTGCAATCGTGGAATAAACAATGATTAGTTTCACTAACAAGCTTCAGGATACATACTGCAGCAACCTCCATTAAAAGTTGATAGAGAAACAGCCATATAATCCAGACACAGCCAAGTAAATATACCATGTTGGCTTACAGATCACAACCTCTGGCAAATGTCAAGTTTTGTCTACTCATCAGGAGAATATAAACACTACAACATGCGAAAGAGTGAAGAGGAAAAGCTATCATCATTATCATCATCATCAGTCTCTCTCAGTATATCATCATAAGAGTATCCTTAATTACATCATCATTAGATTATTCCTCATTACATCATCAATACTGTCTTCCTCATTACATCAACATAAGTCTCTCTCATTACATCATCATAACACTGGCCTTCATTACATTATCATTGCAGCTTTGTTACATCATCATTACTGCTTTATTAAATCATCATTACAGTTTTCCCCATTACATCGTCAATGTTTTCCTTGTTATATTATCATAACTATCTCCCTTTTTATGTCATTGTTACATTCTCCCTCATTTCATCATTACAATCTCCCTAATCATCATTAGTCTCCATCATTACATCATCATTAGTTATCTTTTCATTGTTATCATTACAGTTTTCTTCATTAAATTATTGTTACAGTCATAGTTATTACACAACCATTAGTCTCTCTAATTATTTCATCATCATCATTGCACTCTCTCTGATTACATCATTACAGTACTACATTATCATCATTACAGTCTTCCTCATTATGTAAACAAACATCCTGTAAATGTTAAAGAGGATAAAACAGCGGCTGAGCTCGAAACTTTCATTTATTTACAAAGTGGATGATCCCAGGTCTGAACTGAAAGTCTAACGGACGGAGCTGCAGTAAATAAGAGAGACAGGATTTTCTCACACTTTACAAATAATAAATTGTCTATACTGTTTATATATTGTGTACAGTCAACATTTCTCTATAACTTTTCATCTTTTTATCGTTTTTTCTATTGGCTGCTGTAGGCATTTGGAGCGGTAAGTGAATATTGTGTATTTCTACTGAAAGTACTGGATTTAGTTTGTGTAGTTTATAAAGTCAGAGGAGAGTTTTAATCCAAGTCAAGCTCTCACATAAAACCCAGTTTCGTCAATTGCTCATGTTTTAAACAAAGCTTGAAATTAGAGCTTTTAACTTCCATTTCACACCTTCCTTCCCACAATGCACTGCAGGAACTTAGAGACAGTGAAGTGTACTGATGAGAAAAAGACACCACAGATAAAAGCAGTGTGTACTCTATGGACTGTTCGGAGTGATGTCACTGTTCTTCTGTGATGATGCAATATTTTGGGTGTTACATCATCATCACAATCATCGCTTTCACTAATTACATCATCGTCTTCATTACTGATAGCAGTAGCACAAAAGACACGTTAGTTTGACTTAATTAGTCTCTACCTCAGTAAATCGAATAATAAGGGTCATCACCAATGACACACTAATTCTAATGACATATTTTTCCAATGACGTCTCCTCCACTTCACTTGTTACGCCTCATATTTGTGACCATTGAAACGTCCAGATTCTCTGTTCTAGTGTGTAGTGTGTTAGTTCATTTTCCTGTGTGTAAATTCATTTTCCTTCTCTGCTGTATCAAATAAAATATAAAAATCTACAGTTTTCATCAGATTTATTTTGAAATTGGTCAGGATCACTTTCCACTGATTTAGACGTTATAATTATGTCAAAATTATATTAAAGAAATATTCACATTATATTATTCTCTTCCACAGGTAAACAGAGGTGAGTGTAACTGAGTGGAAGAGAAATGTCTGCTCTGATGCTCCTGTGTTGATTCTTTATGAAGAAGCTGTGCTTTGTGTCAGAGCAGTGTTCAGCTGAACATCATCAGCAGAAACACACTTCTGAACAATAAAATGACACACACATATACACACCCACACACCAGATAACTTATCTAAACACTGATACTTTGAGAGGTTCCAAATATTTTAGATAGATTTTTAATAGAATCTAAATATGTGTATAATGTGTTTAATATGGAGCAAATTTTGTGTCAAAAGTTTTACAAAAGCAAATATTAATCAGCTAGCAAAATTCCTAGAATCAAGAGCAGAAATTATCTGCAAAACAGAAAAAATATATCAACCGTATACTTTTAAAATATACTTTGTTGCCTTTTTACTCTTTGCAGTTATTAGATACGGATTTTTGTTTGTATTTTGCTAGACTTTGCTTTCATTGTTGTTGTTGTTTTTTTGTTTGTTTGTTTGTTTGTTTTTTCAGTCAGTTCTTTTGCTTGTGGAATCTCACTTTGCTTCTGCTTTACTTTTTTCCTTCTGAGTTCTGAAACAAATTTCATCTGTGGGAGTGTCTTAGAGAAAGGCATTCACTTTGAATCTCCTCTGGTCACTGATGGGTGCTCTGAAACTGTCTATGGAACCTAACCACCCCCACCCCATCAGCTTTCATGCCTTCATGTTCAGTTACAGTTCCTTAGATCTTAAACACTTTTCATGTGATACAGAACTTACAGGTGAATATGTTTGTGTTATTATGTACTTTCTGTATTTAGATGATCTAATTTTGTCTCTAATCTGATTCTCTATTCAGTCTACATTTCTCAGGTGAGAACATTATCTTATAATATCTAATAACCTAAGTTAATATTATCTGTAGACATAAACATTAAAGTGTATAAAGTTGTGTAGAACATGTTTTTGTTCTGAATCTTTAGATTAATGCAATTTGTTTGTTGGATGTTCATTTCTCTTTCATCTTAATATAATTTGTTACTTTGACCACAGCATAAAGTATAAATTACAGTGTTTTGATTTCATTGCTCAGTTTGACTGAGTTTGTTGGATCACATCATATTTAAAACTTCTCTGAGCCTCTTCTTTCCTGTTGGTTTAAATGGCACTGCTTTTCAAACACAGTCTCGGTAGAAAGTCCTCAGTGTCTGAACTGATAGTAATCTCAGCTCTTAGTGATTCAGAGACTAAACAGAGACTCGGTTATTGTTCATATCACATAAATATTAACATTCATACGTGAACCTTCACACTGTTTTATTCACTTCTACAGATCGTCAGAGAATGGACAGAAGAGGAGAGAAAGAAAATGGAGGAATCTGCTCTGAGGACGGGTGAGTAATGAAAAGATACAAAATAAAAGTCACAGATAGTTCTACCTTTAATTCTCTGTTTAGTAACAGAAGAGTCCAGTGTGTTTATATCATTTTTACACTCTTCTCAAATCACATTTTATTTTCTAAGTGTAAATTACAGGGAAGTTAGAATCTGCAGATTTAGATGCACACTTTATTTTCTTAATTAAACATACTGAATGAAACATGGAAAATAAAAATGTGTCATAATTTTGCACAGGTCACATTATCATTATTGTGATTATTTTTTCTAAACATGTTAAACTGAATAAATTAACAGTCATATTGCTATTTATAAATGTGTATAAATGTATGTGAAATCAGGAAAGTGACCAGTTTGATCTTGAGTGTTTTATTAATGTGTTTCTCACAGAGTTAAAAGGACTGAAAGTCATTGTTAAAGACAGAGAGAGACTTTTAATGGAGAGAAATGAAGAACTGAAAGAAAGAGACAAAGAAATTCAAGAGAAAGAAAAACTTGTGACAAATAACACAGAGACACTTCAGATGAAGGACAGAATGCTGCAGGAGAAAGACTCACTTCTTACAGAAACTAAAGAAAAATTAGAACCAATGAGCAGAGAGCTGAAAGAGAAACAGAACATTTTAACAGAACGAGAAACAGAGCTAATGGAGAGAGAGACACAGCTTCAGGAGAAAGACACAGAGCTGGAGAATGTGAGGAAAATGCTGAGAGAGAAAGAGTCTCTACTGGAGGACACAGTGAAAGAGG
The DNA here is from genome assembly GCF_029633855.1 of Hoplias malabaricus. Lineage (NCBI taxonomy): Eukaryota > Metazoa > Chordata > Actinopteri > Characiformes > Erythrinidae > Hoplias > Hoplias malabaricus. Next base: position 35,132,888 of record NC_089801.1, on the reverse strand, counting down.
TGGACAGCTGTAAAAATCAACTGGAGACACAGAGAAAGGAGCTGCAGGAAAAGAGCAGCACACTCCAGAAGATGAAGATCCAACTGGAAGAACAGAAAACTGAAGTGAGTGAAAAAGACAAACAGCTTGAAGAAAAGGAGAGGATTGTAAGTGAGATACACACACAGCTAATGGAGAGAGAGGAGGAAGTTAAAGAGAAAGAGAGACTTCTAGAGGAGAGAAACAAGCAGCTGCAGGAAAGAACACGTCCTCCATCATCAGTTCCAGTCAGGAGGAGAAACAGCAAGGAGGGGATTCCATGTAAGTAACTGACCAGGTCACTTATAATACTTTGTGCAATAAATACATTTTCTGAATTTTTTATTATTGTGCAGGTTTTATCACACGCTGTCTGTGTTTAATGTAATGAAGGATTGGATTTATGACTAAAAATATTATTATTAAATATATAGTTTATATTTTATAATATTTATCATGGTTGGTTTTCATTTATTTACAGAGTTTAATGTTTTGCTTTGGCCACAGTAGAGCTTTTCCTCCTGGAAATAAATAATAACAGTTTCATAAAGTTTCTGAAATATTTCTGTAGACTAAACATTCTCTCACCCTCAGTAATTAATGAACCCCTTCATTCAGGACCCCACGCTTTCCTCCTAGTCATACCAGTGAAGCAGACCTCAGGAGAGGAGAGAGACATGCTGCAGAAAATGGAGGAGGTATTTCGAGAGAGATGCTGGAGGAACACCATGATTCTCTTCACCGTCACTGATGAAGACCAAGAGAAGAGGATTGAAGAGTTTGTCCAGTCAGGACACCAGGAGGTCCAGAGCCTTGTGGAGAAATGTGGGAACACTGTCTCAACATTAAGGAGAGTGGAGAGGGGTCTCAGGTCTCAGAGCTGCTGGAGAAGATCGAGAAGATGGTGGAAAGAAACAGAGAGGAGTTCTACAGCAGTGAGATCTACCTGGAGACAGAAGCTCAGATCAGAGCAATGGACAAAGATCGTGAAAGAAATGGAAAAAAGAAAGATGAAGGAAGAGAGAGAAATGAAGGAAAAACATGAAAAGGAGCTGCAGAACTCTCTGAGAAGGATAGAGGGAGCAGTACAAGAGCACGAAGGAGAGATAAAACAGCTTAACCACCGAACAACTGACCTAGAGAGAAGAACAAAAGAAGAGAGGGATGAAGAGAAAAGGAGGGGGCTGGAACGAGAGCTGGAGAGAGAGTTAGAGAGAAGGGCAGAAATGGAAGAAAAGGTGAAGAGACTGAAAGAGAAGAGAGAGAGGGACAGGTGTGTGATAGAGGAGAGACACAGACGGGAGATGGAGAAGATCATGGAGACATATGAAGGAGAAGCCAGAGCTGAAGCAGAGAGAATCTTAATGAAGATCCTGCTGCCTGAACTCCAGAGGGACATTTTTGCTTCAAAGACGAAGATGCAGGAGGAGATCATCAGACAGATGGAGGAGAAAAACATGGAGCTGGAGAATCTGAGAGAGCATTACTCAGAGCTTAGAAAGACTCCAGCTGCAGATACTAATGCACAGCCCTCTAGGAGCAGTGGTGGATGGATGTGTTGTTTCTTGCCACAACGCAGATGATAAATTGTCTTGTGCAGACCCACTGACCAATCTACAGCTCCAATAAAATCAATGTAATATTGTCAGTTGCTGACCCTTTACTACTGGAAAAAGACAATAACCACAGAAAAGAAAGGCAGTGATATCTGCCATGTTTGTTGTTGCAGTCACTGCATGCAATACAGTTAGCCGAGGGATCTGAACCTGCCTAATAATTAGTGATTGGTGGGAATATGTGATCCTGGGGTCAGGCTAGCTTAAATGATGTGGGGAACCTTTTGAGGTTTTTGAGATTTGCTTGTTGCAACATACATTTAAAAAATGTGTTCCTGTTGGGAAGCATATAGCAGTTGTACTGTGGTGCCTTGCAAAAAATGTAGACTGCTGTACCTTAGCTCGCCTATTTGAGGTGGTGAAAACCATGTCTTTCTTGTAATCATTATTACTAGTATAGTAATATTAATAATAATAATAATGCATTTATTTAAAGAGCACCGTTCCCATACCCAATGTCCAAACATAGTACAAAGTACCCCATAAGACAAACAAAACTACAGCAATGCAAAGAGTATAAACTGCACCAATAGCACTGGTGAGATTAGGCAGCCAAACCAGACTTGTGCCAGACTTTGTTCACAATGCAGGGTAAATCAGAGGTACTCTACGTATAGTGTGTAGATGGAGATGGGCTCCCTAGGTCTACATAAGCAGCAGTAATAAGAAGACATTGGTCTCAGCCACTGTCACTCTGCCTACAAGTTGACAGAGTGTCTGATATCAGTGTATTAAGTTGGCCTCACTGTCAGGATTCTGCCAGTTATGTTCTGTTTGGCTACTTGCCTCCTTCTAAACATCATGCTAAAATAGCAGACTTTTGATCATTTTGCCTGTCAGGGAAATTTATTTCCTGCAGTAGTACAAGGTTCTTGGCCGTGTTAAAGGAACACTATGTAGTATTTCTACTACAAAATTACAGCATCTAAATGATTATGATATTCCACTGAGCTGTAATAGGGAGAATAGAGCCTATGTGGCTGCTACGCCAGGTCTTCTGTTGGTTTACTGGACTAAGCAACTTCTGAATCACGAGGCAGAGGACTCTCTGAAACAGACATGAGGACACAAGTTGGAGTAGTAAGTTATTGCAATGTAACGTCCTTCATGTGTTGCTGTGTTAGTTAGTAATAAGTTTTGTTTGCATAAGTTTTATAAATGGGTTTTTCGCCAGATTAGCTCACTTTTTAGCGTTGAACATCGATTCAGGTAATAAGTGCTTTTCTGTCGGCTGCTGTGGTTATACTGGCTAGAGCAATACTAAAGTTACATTTTATGGTTGAAATAACACAATCCAGTGTATACTATGAGGGATATATGGGTTTTATCATATAGTCAACTTCATTTTATCCGAGTACACACAGTTGAACACCAGTTGAAGCACAGAGAGCCCTTCGTGACAGATGTAAAAGATATTACATGGACCCTTAATGACCGTATGAATTGGCAGAGTATCACTTCACCCTCAGAGACCCAGAGCAGAGATGGATTCTGACCAAGTACCAGCTCAGTGACCACAACCTGTCAGTGGAGAAGGGCAGATATAAACAGTCCTAGCTGCCCAGAGACCAGAGAGTGTGTGGAGAGGTTGAGACAGAGCTTTTTTTTCTTTTTTTTTTAGTTTTATATTTTGTTTTGTGTGGCACAGTGGTACAGAAGGAAGTGTCGCAGTCACACATCTTCAGGGACCTGCTCCAGGTGACTGTCTGTGCAGAGTTTGGTGTGTTCTCCCAGTGTACGCGTGGATTTCCTATGGGTGCTCTGGTTTCCTCCCACAGTCCAAAAACTCACATCGGTACTCTAAATTGTCCATAGGTGTGATTGTGTGAGTGAATGTGTTTGTGTGTGTGTTGCCCTGTGAAGGATTGGTACCCCCTCCAGGGTGTATTCCTGCCTTGCGCCCAATGATTCCAGGTAGGTTCCGGACCCACCGTGACCCTGAACTGGATAAGCGGTTACAGATAATGAATGAATGAATGAATATTTTGTTTGTATTTTTATAATTTTGCCTTGCTGATTACTTTAAGATTACAGTTCATATTATACAATCCCGTGTCTTTCACAGTTCAGTAAGACACAATGTTCTGAATTGTTTGTGTTTGGCAGCTTTGTACTCCATCAGTCATGCCAATAAACTACTATGAATTGAAATGAGAGAGAGAGATGGTTGTAAGACTTCATTTCACAAAAATACTGTTACTGTGAATTGCATTCAGCAGCAGGTAGGGGGAGCAAAAAAAGCCTATTGTTATATTGTATTCCTTTAAGTGGTGAAAGGTACCAGACAATATCTAGCGATGCGAGACTAGCAGGACATTAACAGTGATTGGCTCCGTCAGTCAACATTAGCAGCAGTATTAGCAGGCCCCTGGAGATGGACTTCCCTCAGTCAACATTAGCAGCAGTATTAGCAGGCCCCTGGAGATTGGCTTCCCTCAGTCAACATTAGCAGCAGTATTAGCAGGCTATTACCTGGAGACACATTGCCACTGTGAGAAAATGTTCAGAATCCTTGCGAGTTTAAATGAACATTCCAATAGTTCAGTTTAAAGATCAGTTTCAATAATAATAAAAGTAGTATTGATTCATGCATAAAAGGAGTTCCTCAGTCTGCAAAGGGCATCAGAAGGTGCATGCAAACTCACTGTAGAGGAGTAATGAAGTGGCATTTGCTAAACATTTTTGCTACAAATGCCCAAGTCTGAAGTCACTGTGCTCAGTGCTGAGTGTGAGCTGGTGGAACTCCATGCATTACCTGCTGCTTAAATCACAGCTGTAGTCAGTGAAATCAGTTCCAATCTTGTCAAGTCTGCTTGTAAATGTGGAAGTAAAGATAAACTATACCCACAAACTTTATGATGAGTTCTTTCATGAAGCTGGTGACTAAGGACACTTCAGGGTCATGACTCATTGACCCTCTCATTAAAAAACATTTGTTACTGTTATGGTATTGTAATTGTTTACTTTTCCTGTCTAATCCTAGGGTACACTTTTAATACTGATCTTTTTGATTTTTTTCTTAATTAATGATTATAAAACCCATGTGACTTTTAGTGTGGATATGAAATAATTTTAATATGGTTAAAACTAAAATTTTTAATTTAATTCCTAACCTACTGAAGGAAGAAATAGTGATGAACAAACACCACTATTTATATATAATCGCAGAAAATGAAACAGCCATTAAAGCCTCAGTAGCTCTGATATAATAAGCCTTTAGAATGAAGCTTCATTTCATTGAGATACTTCTGCCCTCTTGTGGTAAGAGACCAGACTGAATATTTTAAAATGTTCAAATATCTCCAGATGAAGTTTAGTACAAAACCTCCTGAAACCTTAAAGAGCTTTACTCACAGTGAAGCAGTACTGTCTGTTTTTTTTAATTAATTGATTAATTAAATATTTATAATCAGTACTTTGTGTTTCTTTGAAAGTTTTCTTTTTGGGAAACTTCCCTGAGAGGGAAAGGAAAGAGAGAGGGAGCATCATTTTAACGAATGGCTTGAGTCATCACCTACTGCCTCAAGCTTCACGACGCTGGAGGGTGCACAGCTCTAAAACTACTGCACACCCTGGAGCTGCTGTTCTGAAACGTCTGCTCTAGAACTGCAGCTGCTCTCCAAATCTGCAGACATCACAACATTATTACAGGAGCAAACTGTAATATAGTTACCGTACTAAATAATAAAATGTACAGGGGTGTCACCAATGGTGTCTCTGATCGCAGTATATTCTCTTTGAGAAGTGCCCAGTCCAGAGAGGAGCTCTGTTGGAGTTTCGGCCTCAGATCCACCCTCTGTCACACTACAGTCCAAAACCACTGGCTTGTCAGTACACACAATAGCTGACATAAACAAAGCATCCTTCAGCCAAGAAGTGACCAAGTGAACAGAGATAATGTTAGATTTTAGCAGACCTGAAGTCTCAGTGACCTACCATGATTCTCCATGACCAGAGACGGAGTAAAATGAGAGGAAACACTGGTCATGTGTTTGAAAGATGGAGGCAGCCTAGAAGCAGCAAGACTACAGACAAATCCAATTTACCTTCATGCAGTTAGTGGTTTCACAAATTTGATTTCAGTTCCACCATAAGTAATTCAAAACAGCAACACATTTGTCAATGTTACTCACTTATGGAGCAGGAACAGAGCAATATCCTCTTCTCTTTTCATGCTTTTCAACGTTTGGAGGTCTCTCTACAAAACTAAACAACTCGAGTTACAAATGAGTTTCTGTGGTAATTCAAAAAGTGAATAAAAATTTAAACTGTTGCCACATACAAAAGTGTTGTTTTTATCTTCAAACACACTGTTCCATCTTAAATGTCACAGAGAACAGCAGTGCTCCAGAATCGTCGATGTTGCCTTTAATGTTGCTTTTGCACCCTTCCTGAAATGATCTGAACAAACTAATATAGGCACTGCTGGAGTGTGAACCTTACGTTAGTAAACTTAAAATGATAAATGTCAGTAATAACTGAAGATGAGTATTTGACCTAAAAAGGAATGTAAAACCCAGACTGTAAAGGAATTTGAACCTAAAACTTCTTTAATTGTTTCAAACCTATGTTTAGAAATCCAACACACTGACCATGACCCCACACAGAACTTTCTGTTGGCACTTATTGTTACAGCCTTCCCAGAAAATGCTTGAACTTACCTGTAATAGAGAGAATGTTGTCTAGCACTGCAGAAAGTGCACTAGGTAACTTCTGGAGGAGGGTAAGAAACAGTACATAAAAGTAGGATATGAATTTTAAAAACAGTTGTTTCATCAAAACATGCATCTAAAACATTGCCCTAATATCACCCAATCATTCTAAAGGAGAACTACATTATTATTATTTTTTTATGTTATTAAAGTATTATTATCATTCATTTATTGTCTGTAACCGCTTATCCAGTTCAGGTTCACGGTGGGTGTGGAGCCTACCCAGAATCACTGGGCTCAAGGCTTATTATTATTATTATTTAAATTTAAAATCCAAAACCTTCAAATGGAAATGTTCGTGCCTAAATCTGATGAAACAATAACAGAGAGTATTTTATTAAATTAAAGCAGCAGAAGCTTAATATAACATCTTCTGCTCAGGTTTGTTCAGATAATACAGAAGACAACAACACAATAATAAACAGAGTAAAAATAAACAGAGCTCTGGGGAACGTTCTGAGTTATTGGAGCAGTAACTGATTTTTGTATCCCAATATTCACAAACAGATCTGTTAAGTAAGAAATTAACCACCAACAGAGGAAAGTCAAGAAATTACATGAAATCACACAGCTTCAGGGTCCTGGGGTTGTGAGTTCAAGCCCTGCTTCTGGTGACTGCCGGTGAGGAGTTGTCCCCGTGTCCCTGTGGGTTGCCTCTGGGTGCTCTGTTGAGTGTGCTAGTGAATGGGTATTTATCGCCCTGCAAAGAACTGGCGCCCCCCTCCAGGGTGTGGAGCCCACCTTGTGCCCAGTTATTCAGTCTCCAGACTAAACACAACCCTGAACTGGATAAGCGGTTAAAAACGGTGAATGAATTAATGAATTTATTGAAGACAGCAGTCAGATGAAGTCAGATGCACAGCCAGATTCAGAGGATAGACGCAGGTCAAAAATGACAAAGACAACAGCAGTTTGAGTACTATGATAACAAAAACTGAAACGACTCAAAAAATTCACTGCTGCATTTCATTCCACAGGGTCCCCAAGCAGTGCCCTTGTATTCACTACACAATGATTACATGATTGGTTAAGGGAACTTCAGTTGGTTAAATCCCCTTATTTAGAAAGCCCTGCAACACCATCATCATGTAAAAGAAAGCATATCTCATTGACAGTAATATTTGACCGCTCCTTTGGTTTCTAAAGGAGCTAGCAACTAATGAACTGCAGCTATGTGTCATACTGTGTGTGTAATATGGGAATACATTTGATTTTATGTACATATAACAGGTTTAATGCTGTGTACTGTAAAACATGAATAAACTGCACTGTGAACTTTCTGTGCAGTTGTTGAACTGTTGCTCACTACTCCCTCCCATTTTTAAGTTCCCTTTGAACGGAATATTTTCACTCCCTATGGTCTGGAATCTCAATTAAGGTGGCTGAATTCCCTGTGTAGTCCACTCCACATGGAACTACAGAGGTGATTGGAACGCACAGAAGAACTTCAAATACAACTGGCATGTTAGAGATGGGTCTAAACAGTTTTAACTGAACTTTCAAGGCCCAGCTTTTAAACAATTGTTGAAACAGGCTATTTTCAAGGAACAGGAAATGTGACTAGTGCTAAGTGAGAGATTCAGGAGAGATGTTAGAGAAGTGTTTAATTTAAACATGGTGTTAATGTATATGAGAGAGGTTGGTCATTATGTTTAGCAAGCTGTGGTAGAAATGGCTTTAAATAAACACACTGCTCTGAAGTCACCCACCTACAGCTTCACCCCATGATGCTAGGACGCAGCCCTAAAACTACTGCATGCAATGTTTCTTTACTGTGGATCTCACAATAAAGCTCCTTTTATATCCTTTTATATAACCTGGAGTGAGAAAAATATATAAATAAATATTACCCACCTATGAAGCAGGAAAAGAGCAACTTTGGAGCTCTCTCTGTCATCTAAAAACCCCCAATGCCTTTTCTGTGCTGTGGTCAGGGCTTTGTAAACAGATTAGACTGGTCTTGAGCATACAAACAGATTGGAAAGCTAGCAAATGATGAGGAAACAACATCATAATGTGTTTTTTTTTTAACAATTGTAAACATTGCCTAAGTTAACTCCGGAACTACCCAGTCGATAGATGTTGCTAAACAAAAAAAAGGACATAGTAGGTAAGAATTTACTTTTGTGTCTCTGTGGGCTCGCCATACCTGTTGCTGAGTGTAATTCATTTTTACAGTACTGCCGTGAAACCAAGTCAAACAAGCGCGCCTTTTTCTCTGTTTCTCACACACACATGCACACACACAGGGTCAGTTAACGAAGGACTGAACATAACATAATGACAAAGGTTTACATTTGGAAAACAAATAGCATTTCCAAACTATTTATTATTTATTTATTAGATAGCATTGTTTGCTTTGGCAAGGTGTGTAATCGAATAAAACGATATACATTCATATATACTGAATGATCTTGTGTTGATGCGTGTAATGTATGTAAATATATGTTTTATGTTTAACATTTTCTGTGCACCTTTAGCATCAGAGTGGTCTATAAGCACTGTGTGCAGACTTATCTGTAACTGTGAATCCAACATCAACTCTATGTTGATGAATATAATGAATCCTGATGATTCCATTTTTTCGTATTATAGAACACATCAAACTCCTTACAGACAGTCACCCAGAGTGGGACTAGAACCCACAACCCCAGGATCCTGGAGCTGTGTAACTGCGGCACTACTTGCTGTGTGACTGTGCCACCCTGTTCTGGTTCCCACATAACAAATTGAGTTTTGAGTGGGAGTCAAACCTACAGCCTTTGAACAGCTGCAAAACTGACTAGACATTCATTAAATAGAAAGTCACAATTTCTTTTTTTTTTTTTTATGATTAATTCCTCCAGCATTAATCCTGAGCTTGCCCAGGCAGCAACCGACTTGTTCACAAAAAGCCACAATAGTTATATATGTATATTTTTCTCTGGGCGAAGTATGTCAACCTGACCTGTCCTTCCCCCTCTTAATGACCTCAATTACTGTTTACCATAATTTCCAAACCTTGCCATTGAAACATCATTATTTCTTTGATTTATTAATTTCAGTGTCAGCAATTCTCCACAAACTTACTTGGCACAGAACAAGATCAGTTAGTCACAACCTGCGCTCAAACAAAGAAAACTCAGTGTAGATCTTGTATACAGATTAAGCCCAACCAGCATATCAGAATCTACAGGTGCATCACAATAAATTAGAATATCATCAAAAAGTTAATTTATTTCAGCAATTTGATTCAAAATGTGAAACTCATATTTTATATGAATTCATTACAAACAGAGTCATTTATTTCAAGCGTTTATTACTTTTAATGTTGATTATTTGGGTTCATAGCCAATGAAAACCCAATAATCAATTCTCAGAAAATTAGAATAAAAAACACAAAATACCTGCAAATGTTTCTTAATCCTTTAAAATTGTCCCTTAGTCTGGTTCAGTAGGATGCACAATCATGGGGAAGACTGCTGACTTGATAGATGTCCATAAGGCAGTCATTGACACTTTCCTGCTGTATCCAAGCATATTAATGGAAAGTTAAGTGGAAGGAAAAAGTGTGGTAGAAAATGGTGCACAAGCAACAGGGATAACCGCAGCCTTGAAAGTACTGTCAAAAAAAGGCCATTCAAAAATTTGGGGGAGATTCACAAGGAGTGGACTGCTGCTGGAGTCAGTGCTTCAAGATCCATTTCTTTTCATTTGTTATCAAGAGGAAGATGAAAGACACCAGAAGGCAGCTATCAAAGCAACCCGGGCTTACATAACACCTCAGGCTGATCGCCTCCATGCCATGCCACATTGATGCAGTCATTCATACAAAACGAGCCGCTACTAAGTATTGATCATATACTGTACATATTTTTCAGTAGGCCAAAATGTCTGTATTAAAAATCTTTTTCTACATTGGTCTGATATAATATTCTAATTTTCTGAGATAATGTATTTTGTGTTTTCATTGGATGTAAAGCATAATCATCAACATTAAAAGAAATAAACACTAGAAATAGATCACTCTTTGAAATGAATATATGAGTTTTGCTTTTTGAATTGAATTACTGGAATAAATAAACTTTTTAATTATGCTTCTGTTAACGTAAAATTAAAAAAATAATAATAAAAAAAAGTAATTTGTTGACTTTGAACTTAGTTTATCTTCCTGTAGGTAACTGTCAGCACATTTTGTGTTCCAATAAAACCAGCTTTATCGAGAGATAGAGTGTGTGAGACCGCGAAATACATTTCCGTGTGTGACGACACGTCCTCTTGACATAAGCTCGGCGCCCGATTGGTTGTCCCGGTGCGATGTCACATTTCCCCTTTCTCCATATTTGGGAGCTGTATAATGGCGGAGTGTTAAGAGGCGCTGGGCTGTGTTTGTGTCCCTCTGGAGAAGCTCTGGAGTCGTCGCGGGGCCTGGAGTGAATGATTCGGGTCCTAACAGATTCTCCCGCTTAACTCCTGCAGCACCGAGGCATTTTTCCGAACAGAGTTCCTTAGATGTGAGATATATTTTGCAGGTGATTTAATGTAAGGGCTTGGGAAGCATTAGCTAGCTAGCTCCTGTAACATAAAGCTGGGTAACTTCAGCCTAAATTGAGAGTTTCTTGAGATAAATGTCTCTTTCCTTTGCTTTTATTTCACTGACTGCAGTCTTTTGTTCCTCAAGCTATGTGTATGAATTCAACGAGGTTGAAATGAGCTGTATTTTCCCTTTCTGTATCATCTTCTTCGAACTTTTCGTTCTACCTTAAATGGTGCAGCAGTAAACGTAAAATAGCCTACGCCACTTAAGGTGGAACGGAACATTATAGCTTTGTTAGCTGAATAATCTACCGCCGTGAAAACTCTTTGCACCAGCCACAGAGGAAATAAAACGACACATTTGTGTCTCTCCCACATTTAAGAATTTCAAAATGACATTTTGGCGTTTGATTAACTGACCAATATGCTGCATTTATTTTTTACCTATTTCCATTGTAAACATTGCGTTATTTTATTACACGTATTACCCAGAATAGTCTAAAATTAGTTTCACATGGGCACGTTTTATCTCTTAGAATACAAAAAAGTTGATGTTCCTGCATATTTAAGGCTGATCAGGTCTATCTGAGGATTGTAAATGCAGCCTTGGATCCAACACAACTTTTAATTTCAGATATACGACTACTGCTGGTTTCATAGTCAGATACATGTCAGTGTTTGTCTTCTGTGATATCACTTTCACTGCAGATTCAAATCAAGTCTGATTTGGAGTTGGGACTGAGGACATGTTTTTACTTATTGATGATGGTGAATGTGGGCTTTGATGTCTTACTTTAGTAAATCATATATAGCTATAAGTTGTTTGTCTAGTTAATTTCACTCTTTTGCTTTTATTAGCAACTCTCCTATAATAGGTAAAAGCACCTTCTTTTTCATAAGTCAACATCCAGTATTTGAATTAGAATCACTTTATTGGCCACAGGAATTTGTTCTCTGCTTTTAACCTAATCTATGCAGTGAAACACATTTACACACACTAGTGAACATCAGGATGCAGGGAGCACACATGCTTGGAGTGGTGGGCAGCCCTAGCCATTGCGCTTCCTCAAACTGGAGAACTTCTGGTTACAAGCCCCATTCCCTAACCACCATGGGTATAAAAATGTTGCTATATGACCCTCCCCATTATTGTAGCTCTTAGATGTTGTGATGGTGAGGGTGGTCCTTGATACAGTCAGCTGTTAATGAGATTTCTTGTCATTTGATTTGCAGTCAATATGGCTGACAAAAAAGGGAAATCTACAGGAGTGAAGAGGGTTCTCACGAAGAAAGAGCAAGAGGAGATCAAGAAAAAGGTGATTTGGTGATTGATAATCTAGTGACCTGACCTTCATTTGGTTTGATAGGTCACCTCACCACTATGCAAACAGAAGACTCTGATCCTGTATCTTTTGTTAAGTACACGGAATACCCCATGGTGCAGATGTCTTCATAGTTTGTAATAAGGACATGTATCAGAAAGCACAAAAATTGCATTAGGTTTTATATTAAATCATAGTTCTGTTTGTCAAAAAGCTGTAAGCAGCGTAGTATACAATACTGAAGATGTGAGTAGTGGATTTCTTCAGCATGCCTTATGAATTTCATGATGTAACAACAGTTATTAAAACAAAGTATAAACAGTAATAAAACTTAGGTTTTTTTTGTTTGTTTTTAAAGGATAGCAGTGAATAGTTCCACGTGGCTACTGCAGTTGTTTATCTCTGTGGTTTGATTTTATAAATATATTTTTTTAAAACTGAATTCCATCCCACCCTTCCATAATCTTTCAATTATACAGGAAGAAGAGAAGGCTGCCGAGGTCTTTGAGGAGTTCTTGGCATCTTTTGACGGCAGTGAGAAGAGCGGAGTTAAGACTTTTGTACGAGGGGGGATTGTCAATGCAACTAAAGGTAGAACAGTGTAGAAAATGCTTGTTACAGGAAATCTGATTAATCTGTGGGCTAATCAGAGCTGCTTGTGGATGTGCTCGGATAATAACAATTGCTAAATGTTCAGGTACATAGAAACCTCTTAAAACCAGCAAATTCAACTAATTTAAGGTATAACCCATAGGTTAAGCTGTTCTCGTCTATAATATTCATAGACAAGCTTTCTATAGATGTCTAGGTGCTTGAGCAGGTGCACATAAGCCTGAGGTCAACATGCTCAATGCTAAGAGTGGACTAGAGAAATATAATAAAGACCCTCAGCATTAAACTGTGGACATCCAGTATCAGCACAGGATATTCATCTCATATCAATACTGACATCACATCTCTAATGTTCTCAAGGCTGAATGTAATCAGAACTTCTCTAATGCAAAGACTTTGTAAAACCTACAGGAAAAGTGGAGTCTGATACTGCAGCAAATAAAGACCATGACCTATTAATAACTTTTTATTTATTTACAAATTTACATTTCTATTTTCTTTGTATGCTTTAAGCTGATTGTCTTTTTAGTAATGTGCATTCTTCAGAATTAATTCTTTTTTACATAATGCTATTGTTGAAAGTTTTGTCTCTCCCTTGCAGAGGAAGAGTCAGCAGAGATTAAGAAAAACAAACTCTACAGACCTTCTTCTAAATTCACTCCTGTACCACAGAATGTGTCACCATCACATCATGCAGAGCATAAAAAAACGGTACTGAACCACTGTTAACAAGTGAATTGGATAGTCTATCTGATACAAGTACTGTGTTCTAGTTATAGACAATGTATATTATGTAGTTATATGTTCCAGAATAGAGTTGAGAAATGCCACAGTACGATTGAGTATTTTACTGCCTGAGAAAATCTGAGCTTAAATCAGCATGGATATTTATCTGTTGCAGGTTGTTAAAAAGAAAACTGAAGAAAAGAAAAAGAGTAACCTGGAACTGTTTAAAGAGGAGCTAAAACAGTAAGTGACTGTAGAGCATATTGGGAGCACTGGGCGATTTAATATAAGCCTCAAATCTTGGGTAGTTCCAAATAGAACTACCCAACTTTTTAGAATTTCACTGTTTACATAATACTTTTCTATTTATTTAAATAAATAAACTTAAATGTACAATTTTGCACATTTTATTTTCACTTGTGACATTTAGGATGACTTAATAAAATGTTTTAATAATGTCATTTTTTCAATATATTAAACAGTAAATACATAATGTGCAGAAGATGTGTAATGATTTTAACCCAGAAGACCATTTAAACATGTTTGGCTAGGAGTGCTCAAAAACTCAGACACTGGACTGTGTACTTCTGTATGATACTTCTGAATATATTTATAGATGGAAGTATCTCATGCAGTGTTAGAAGCCACATAAGTCTATTTGAGTTGCAAAAGAGTGTCACTTGAGGCACGTGTGACGCTGTTTGCCTTGTCTGTCAGAATCCAGGAGGAGAGAGAGGAGCGCTATAAAAGGAAGAAAAATGACCCAGGAGGGGTTTATCCAGATGTGGATCTTCCACTGGCACGACGGTCAAGTGAGGCATATACACAAACACGCATTAGCAGTTGGTCATTTTAACTGAATGTTTGTCAGTGTTGGCCAACTCATATTCACATCCAGGAATTGGTTACTGTTTCTCAGGTTGTGTATGCTTGGGTTTCAAATAAGTCTGTGTTCACTGTGTTTTTAAATGTAGTATTTGATGATGACCCAACTGTGCCAACCACCACTAACCTCTACATCGGCTGCATCAATCCCAAGGTATGCTGCAGTAGAACATAATACAATCAGGAATATAAATGGTGTTGACCATGTATTTTACACTTTGACATGCAATGTATCATTATCCATATGCTTCCACTTTGGGAACCATAGAGATTTAAACATACTGTGTATTATGTATGTTATTCTTTAGGTCATTTTGGATATAAATATATATTAAATTAATAAATGTCATCTTCATGATTTTTCTTTTCATACACTGCTTAAAAAAACTGCCACTTCCCTCCCACCCACCCCCAATTTAATTTTTTTTATCTCCATGTGTTGGCTCTGTAGATGACAGAGGAGATGCTGTGTAAGGAGTTTGGAAAGTACGGCCCACTGGCCAGTGTTAAAATCATGTGGCCTCGGACAGAAGAGGAGAGGACCAGAGTGACTAACCGTGGCTTTGTGGCCTTTATGACACGGAAAGATGCTGAGAGGGCATTGGCTGCTTTAGATGGTCAGTGACATTTTTGTTTTTAGCAGATATCATTTTAACATATACTTATAATGAAAGGCAATCCTTAACTTAAGGATGTTAAGTTAGGATAAATGATTAACATTAAAGTACAACATTGTATTGTTGTCAGTGTTTCTAATTCCTGATGAGCTTTTGAACTTCTTAAATCTGATCTATTGCAAATAAATCCTTTAAATCCATACTGTAATTGCATTACCTCCACTTGCAGGTAAAACAATAATGGGATTTGAAATGAAGTTGGGTTGGGGGAAGGCTGTGCGGATCCCACCTCAGCCCTTGTACACACCCATCGGAGTCCTGAAGACCACAGCCCCGCCGCCACCCTCTGGACTTCCTTTCAATGCTCAATCGAGGGATCGCTTCCGCAATGACTTCACTAAACCACGCAGCCGCTCACAGGAGGATTTCTACAAGGTGAACTCAGTCTCCTAACAGTTCTCTGTGCATGGCACAGAGGGCCTGCACTTGTGATGTGCTTAGTGTTTGATATTGAGTTGGTGAGGTTTTTAAAACCTGGTCAGACTTACAGGGTGCTCTTAAAGTGTGTATATATATATATATATATATATATATATATATATATATATATATATATATATATATATATATATATTCATTCATTCATTCATTCATTCATGGTCATCCTTTATTTTGATGGTCTCCTGTAACTCTTGCTGTTAAATTACTCAGTGGAACACAAGCCTAAGTTCAGGTTTTGGGGAGGTTCATCTTAAGACTAAAATTACTTTAAGGAAAAATAGATTTACTGGACTGGATTTAGCCTAGTTCTGGACCACACAGTCCAGATAGGTGAGTATACTACAGGACTTGGCTTAATTCTGATCTACCAAAACCAACTTTTAGGTTGTTTTTTTTGATATTATCTGAATGCAAGTTCAAGTTAGGAACTGTTAAAATTAGGGTTAGGGAAATGTTAAGAGTTATGAAAATGTTGAGCTAAATTAAATATTTATACAATTTAAGGCAGAGTTAGCATCTGCAAACTATCTGAAGTGGACCATCAAAATAATGTGTTAATACAGTTTCAAAGCTAGAAAGTTTAAGTCATAGACAGCACGCACGCACACACACAAGAAGGTAATGGAACAGGACTTTTAAAGATTTACTTAATGTAAATATGTTGACATCTGATAGGTTCATTTGACCGTTTTAGCACTGGTCAGATTGGACTGTTTACTGCTCTGCATATGCTTTCATTCATTGTTAGCCACAGATTTATTTGGTTTTATTTTTGAATCTGTATATTTACCTAAACACTTTGGCCTTGTTAAGTAATTTCAATTCTACTTCTCATACAGATTAATTGTAGGTTGCAGTAGTCTTAACGTGTCTACATGAGATTAGAAGGGGTTCTGTTGGGGAGGATGTTATGCAGTATTGTGTGACTGTGCTACGGTTTTTTTATAAACATAAACTCACGTTATATTGTTCGTATCTTCATCACGTGGTTTGACGTCACGAACAGACTCTGTACGACGCCGCAGTGACAGTGGTTATCCCATCAGAAAGGTACACACTCTTTATCCATTTAATATCACAGTATGGCTCAGAAAACTGCATAAACATATCAGTAAGCTTAGATGGTACTGATTAACCCAACAGAACTGTACACGCTCTGCTGGGATAGATGACTGTTTTTGTTTATGACCTAAGATACATGCAGTATTAGCCTAAGACCACAGTACGTTACATGCAGGGAGTGTATGCGAAGACTGAGAATAACTTCAAAAATTCTCTTAACAAAAGCTTCCCAAATTGTTCAGTGACAGTAGATTGAAGTGGACAGAATGGCCAAGTTATTTATTTACCCAAGAAGCAAAATGTTATCTGAAAAATAAAATAAAAATAAATAATCCTAGAATTTATTTTACCTGTTAGATAAAGCATGCATTAGACAGTAGGGTTTATCTTAACTGCTTTTATTCCTGCCTTCAAATGTGATACATGCATTGGAAAGTGAATTTAAAAAATAAAAAAGACAACTGCAGGGTAATTTGTAATTTATTGTATGATTTTAGTGAAATATTCAGGGCATGCCACCAATTAATTCATAATCACTGATATTAGTAAATTATGTAACTATAAGGGTGTGGGACCACATATGGGGTCCCCTTATTTTGAGTTTAGGACCTTAATGTGAAAGACACTCGAGATCCAGCCATTGGAGAACTACCCTCCTACAGAATTTAGTTGCACATTCCTGGAACCTGCTTTTATAAAGCATTTGTATGCACAGATACTATCTTTTAAATTTCAGTAGTGTTTTATTAAAATGTGAATTAAAATCTGCAGCAGCAGTGTGTTATAGCCATTAAGGAAATTTATGAACTGTTTTAATAAAACTTTTGTTTGCAGCTGCTGAGAACTTAAGAATATGTTTATAATAAACATTGAGAGCCTTTTATGATTGTCACCCCTTATCCAGCTAAACAGGCTTTTCAGAGCCATCTAAAAATGAGACTTCTCTCCAGGAATCATATTGTAGGTTTAAAGAAAGAAAGAGGAGGGAGGAGTATACACTCGTTCATGCTCTCATCCCTCTGTCTCTTTGAATACATAGGAACCTGCTGTGCCTCATCCACAGGATGATTGAGTTTGTTGTAAGAGAGGGACCCATGTTTGAGGCCATAATCATGAGCCGAGAAAAGAACAACCCAGATTTCAGGTGTGTGGGCAATTAAACTTTGTGTATGTACATGAGCATTGAAAGATTTTTCTCTCCATTTTTTTAGGTAATTATTTAACTCAGCACAACATTTAAAATATTTCCATAAAATAAATTATAAAACCGAATTTGTGTGTTGTGATTTTTCAGGTTTCTGTTTGATAATAAGAGTCAGGAACATGTTTACTATAGATGGAAGCTTTATTCCATACTGCAGGTATGTATGTTTTCTTTCACTTTAGTTGCTCCCCCTCCCTGAAAACACATCTAAATATGAGTGCCTCAGTGTCTTTGACTGTGTCTATTCAATGTTGTAATTTTGTGTTCGTTTACTGACAGATCCCTTGTTAGGGATATATAACAAATTTGTCCATGTTCATTCTGTCCACTAAGTGTACAGACGCCTGCACTTGTAATATTCTTCTTTAATAAATGGTATTAATAGGGAGCATTCTCTCTGTCTCTCTTAGGGAGACAGTCAGAGCGAGTGGAAGACATCACATTTCCGAATGTTTCGGGGTGGCTCTTTATGGCGGCCCCCTGTCCTAAAGCCGTATATCCATGGAGACGAGGAGTCGGAGGAAGAACCCCCACCCACCCAGGAGGAGGAGCTGAAGAAAGGACAGCTGAAGACAGAGTATGGGCTAGACTTTTAACTTCTCTGGTTGCCATCCAAAAGATAGTTCCGGAAATGTATGGAAATACATTGTTTTTAGCTGTGCAACAGAAGTAGGAGTCACTTGTTAAGCCTGAGTTCTAGCCTTTCTTTTGTCTGGGTGTTTAAAATTATTATTATTGTTATAACAGCATTAGAAACCACACAAGCAAATTATCTTGCTTTTTTAATATTACCCTCAAAGTGCTACATTTAGACCACAGAACATGTCTTGGACCTTTGACTGCATTTTAAAATATGGGAAGAATACATGAAGATAATTTTCTTCTTCAAAATATTTGAGAGAGGTGTGTGCATGTTTAGAGAGGGGTGTGCATGGGAATAGTTAAGGAAATTATTGACTGTGTATGTGTGTGTCTCTCAGACACAGAGAGCAATTGGAAGAACTGTTGCGGAGTTTAACTCCCCGTAGAGTAGAGATTGGTGATGCCATGCTGTTTTGTCTGGAGAAAGCTGAAGCTGCAGAGGAGGTGGTCTCCTGCATCGCTGAGTCACTCTCTATACTCCACACACCACTACAGAAGAAGGTGAACACACACCTTTATTTTCCTCTTCCCAAGTTCCTGTTCATTTATCAGAACATCCCATTTCAAATCAGTGTGAAATTAAACTGATTAGAATGCTGTGTCACAAGCCAGAAAGAACACCTGTGTATTGTGATAATTGTATTTTTTTTTTCCTGCAGGTTGCAAGACTGTATCTGGTTTCAGACATCTTGTATAACTCCTGTGCCAAAGTTGCAAACGCATCCTACTACCGAAAATAGTAAGAGATTAATCTTTGCATTTGACTTTGTGGTGTATTTCACTGGTTACCAGAATTTACGGTGTGTATAATGTGATTAATGTGTGCTGGGTTGTGGCAGCTTTGAGCCCAAGCTGCCTCAGATTTTCAGTGATGTTGGCGAGGCATATCGAAACATCCAGGCCAGATTGCAGGCTGAGCAGTTTAAGGTGAGTGCTCCGTTATGGAGAAGTGGTTTTGTCTCTTGTTCATGACAGATTTTCCTTCGAAGACTTACACAACCTTATACATTCCTTTTGTTCCTTTATTTATTTATTTATTTATATATATATATATATTTTTTTTTTTTACCCCACACACACATTAATAAAAAATATGTTCTCTTTCTTTCTCTTTAGCAAAAGATAATGAATTGTTTCCGGGCTTGGGAAGACTGGGCTATTTACCCGGAATCCTATTTGATCCAGTTGCAGAACATTTTCCTTGGCCTTATCAAGCCAGGAGAAGAAATGATTGACAGGACTGAGGTGACCTGTGACCTCCAACACAGTTGGTCTTCAGTGGTCAATAAGCACAGCAAAAATTCCCATCATTTGGTCAGCCTCAATGTTTTAGATGTGGATTCTGCATAGTTTGATGCTTAGTTGCATTTAAATAAAATGGAATATAAATTCTGATTAATATAAATTGCTTTCACATAATCAAATCACATGCCAAAAATACTCTTAAATTTTGTCTATTAGTTATTAACTTATTAACACAGCCCGTTTTTCTTCACATTAGCAGCCTGCTTCTCCAGACTTGGATGGTGCTCCATTAGATGGAGCTCCTCTGGACGAGGCTGAAATTGATGGGATGCCTTTGGATGATCTGGATGGCTCTCCCATGCAGTGGGACCCCTCCTCAATTGATGGGGTTCCCGTGGATGACTTGGACGGCGTCCCCCTCGGGACCCAGATAGATGACATTGACGGTGTGCCTTGTGAGTAAAGATTCTCAAGATTGTTGTTGCTGTATTTGTTGTGTTTAGTATGATGACTTACCAGACATTTATGTAAGCATTTTCTAGGACTGTTGATTTCTAACTTTGTAAATCTGCATATTGCAGTGGATGAAGGCTTGGATAAAACAGTGCCCAGTGTTGCCTTGTCTAAATGGGAAAGAGTGGATGATGTTGAACCTTCAGGTAAAAATGTTTGAAAGATATTTATATCCCTAACAGGGCACTGTATTAGCCTTTATTTAAAACGTATCTCATATATGACTTGATTGCTGGAGATGGATAAAGCCAAGTCTTGAACTTTAACTACAATGCCCTGTGGAACTAAAATATTTTGATCTAGGCTATGATTTATTCCTTAATTTAAACTACTTCTGTGGAACTGAAGTGGAGTGTCACTTTTTTTCCAGCTCTTGCAGGATTAATTATTTTGGTTTCAATAAAAAAAATTAAGTCACAGGAATAAACTTCCTAACACTTATCTCCTGTTCTGTTTATAACAGTAAATATAAAAAGAATTAACCTGACCCTTGATGTCCTCTTTCACCCTGCAGCTAAATCAGATTCGGAGGATGAGACAAATGCAGGGTAAGTCTTTATGAACATTAGCAGAATGTTTCCTTTATTGAAAAATAAGCATTTATCGTTAACAGGGCCAGCACAGTATGACATATAAAGGCACAAACTGCTGAGGCATCATATTGCCTGTGGCACACAAATCTATCTGTGGCACACAAATCTATTTTATAAGTTATAAATAATAAATTGTATTAAAATTATTGAAAAATATTGCAGCCACACACAGATATTGCATTTCACTATTGGGGAACTGTGTGATTATACGGGAAGTGTTATACTCTTACCTCTCTTAGTGATGTGAAGGAGAATGAGGTGGACTCTGATGTCAGCAGCAGTGATGATGCAGCCAGTCCAAGCAGGTATGAAGGAGCAGAGTTTAAGAGCAGCCTGAGAAACTTTGAGATGTCTGAGAGCAAGAGGACTCGACTCCGAGAGCTGGAGGTGAGAGAGGAACTCAAAGAATAAGAGAATTTGCCATTTAAAGCTTGATTTACCAAGCCAGCGCATGGTTTACATTGTGGTGTTAAGAAAACTATTACTTTTAATGTGAATAGAAGTCATTAGAATCATAATTATTCCAGAGCTGAAGCCACACTAGACAAAGCTGATTGTGTTTGTGTGTGCGGCAGGTGAAGGTCATGAAGTTTCAGGATGAGTTGGAGTCTGGGAAGAGACAAAAGAAGTCCAACATGAGCCTCCAACAGCAAGTTCAACACTACAGAAACAAACTACTACAAAAGGTAAAATAATAATAATATTAGATTTATATAGCTTCTTTCTAAAACCGATGGTCGCTTTACACAGAGGGGGGGGGGGGTACACTTATGCCTGCAGAGTGCAGAAGTACTGAGAGAAGAGATGGGTCTTTAGCTGGGTTTTAAAGGCAGAAAATGAAGAGCAGAGGTGCTTTGTGGTAATGAATTCCAGAGCTTGGTTGCCATCACGGTGAATGATCTACCACCAGCGGTAACTAATTTAAATTTTGGTACTGATAAAAGACCGCTCTGAGGACCTCTGATCTTGTAGGACAATAGGAGTGTAAAAGTTCAGAAAGGTAGGCTGGCGCCAGACCGAATACGGAGAGAGACAGGTAACCAGTGGAGCTGATGAAGAACAGGGGTGATATGAGCTGATTTTGTAGAATAAGAGAGGACCCGAGCAGCAGAGTTCTGGACACACTGAAGGGAGTGTATGGTCATAGAAGGAAGGCCAATGAAGAGAGAATTACAGTAGTCTAAACGGGAGGAAATGAATGCATGGACCAGAATTTCAGTGTTCTTAACAGAAAGCAGGGGACAAAGGTAAGCAATATTACGTAGATGGAAAAAGGATGTTTTGGTTAGGCCCTTAATGGTGTTTGAAGGACGGAGAGGAGTCGAGCAGTACACCGAAATTGCGAACAACTGGAGAAGTTTTTACAGCCACACCAAGTTAAGTGTGATATCAGAAATTTTTGATAGAGTGGACTTGGGGCCAGCGAGTAAGACTTCAGTTTTTCTGTGAGTTTCAAAAGTTGGCGTGCAACCAGTGTCTCAGGTCCTGAACGCAGGAAAATAAGGGCAGAGGGAGGCAGAGTGGAGGTATTTTTGGTGCTCACATATATTTGAGTATCATCTGCATAACAATGATAATTAAGACCATGGCTGTGGATGATCTGACCAAGTGGCAGCATGTATATGATTAATAGTATAGGGCCTAGGACAGAACATTGGGGAACACCTTGCATAACAGTACTAGAAGAAGATCTGTGTGTACCAAGGGCAACAGTTATGCCAATAGCTGAGAGACGGGAGATGAGTATGTTGTGATTAACATTGTTGAATGCTGGACTCAAATCTAAGAGAAGAAGGATACTGAGCGCACCAGAATCAGTAGTGAGCAGGATATCGTTTAAAACCTGCAAAAGGGCTGTCTCAGTACTGTGTTTTGTGCAGAAGCCAGATTGAAAAGTCTCAAAAAGATTATTGTCCATCAGGAATTACTCTAACTGAATGGCCACCACCCTTTCTAACAGCTTGGCTAAAAAGGGGAGGTTAGAAATAGGTCGGAAATTATCAAGATTGGCTGTGTTCAGACCAGGTTTTTTGAGAATGGTTGTGATGACAGATGTTTTAAGGCCTATGGGAACATAACCTGAGGCAAGAGACATATTAATGAGATGGGAAATGGGGCTGGATATGATGGTGGAATATGTTTTAAGAAGTGTGGTAGGAGCAGCATCGAGGAGATGGGTACAAGCATCGGAATTAACTATAAGCTCTGATATAAAGGCTGGATCAATGGGAGAGATATTAACCAGAGGTTTATGAGCTGGTCTCAAATGGAAACAATGCTCAGGTGAAGAAGATGATGAGAGGAGCTGATGGTAGATTTTAGTAATCTTGTCATTAAAAAAATCTATGGAAAACTTCACATTGCTCAGCAGTGTTAAAGTTCTTGATTGTTTGTGGCTGAATGAGTTTACTAACAGTAGCGAAAAGTGTTTTGGGTGTTTGGGCAGAATTATTAATAAGAGATGATGTGTGCAGAACGGGCAG
Organism: Hoplias malabaricus; assembly: GCF_029633855.1. Classification (NCBI taxonomy): domain Eukaryota; kingdom Metazoa; phylum Chordata; class Actinopteri; order Characiformes; family Erythrinidae; genus Hoplias; species Hoplias malabaricus. Next base: position 35,109,622 of record NC_089801.1, on the reverse strand, counting down.
ATTTTAAAGCAGTATTATAAAAAATCATGTGGTCAGTATATGCCATTAAGTGCAAAGTAAGAAGATTTCTTGAAGCGGAGCTCCAGACACCTACCAGTGGTTTTTAAAGCACAGAGTTCAGGAGTGAACCAAGGGGAGGAGCGACCAGCAGGGACCTGTCTATTCTTTAAGGGAGCCAATTGGTCTAGTACACCAGAAACGGTGTCATTAAAAAGAGTCAGAATGTCATCAGGACAGGACAGCCGAGAAATAGAAGACTGAAGAAGGGCAGAAAACGATTGAGGTTTGATAGCTTTGATTCTATGGAAGGAGACGGTAGATTTAATGCACTGGCATGAAACTGAGATGTTTACAGATGCTTCAACAAGCTTGTGGTCAGAAACACCAACAATAGAGCCAGGGACAGAGGTAACAGATAGACCAGAAGAACAAATTAAATCCAATGTGTGGGGAAAATCGTGTCAAGCTAAAGCAGTCCAACAGAGACTCAAATTCAGTTGTCAATGAACAGATGGCATCAACATGGATGTTAAAATCCCCTAGCATGACCAGAGCTGGACATACAGAACTGGCCAATGTGAGTATCTTAGAGTTCTGTGAAGAAGTCAGAGGAAGTCTTTGGTGGGTAATAGATTAACAGAAACAGCACAGGGGTTGAGCTGACCAGTTTCAGAGCCATGTATTCAAATCATTTTACCTCAAACTCACAGAGACGTACATTAAGTGAATCATCAAGAATGACAGCGAGACAACCCCCCTGTGGCCTGGGCTCAGCTAAATATCTAAAACCAGTAGGAGTCAACAAATTAAGGTGGAAATGATCACCAGGTTTTTGCCATGTCTCTGTGAGGAAAAATACACTGATGTGGTTCACAACCATGAAATCATTAAATAAAGGAGCTTTATCTGTTTGAGTCTGTGTGATGTGTTGGAGCAGTTCATTGATACACACCACAGATGAAGACTTGAGTGGCAAGTTGGCTAACAACTCTAACCCAAGACTTAAGACTCAGCCTAGGTTAAAATAACATTAAACTGATTGAATTTGTAAAATAAGCAAAACTAGGGTCTCCAGCCTTCAGCTGAAAAAATTTTTGGTGTCTGAAATTTTTCTTAAATCCGCAGCAAGGAGGATAATGTTGCTAACACGTAAATTAAATATGTATCCTACCTATTAGCACTGTGTATACTTCCTCTTTGAATCTTCACACACTCACTAGTTTTGACATTTAAGAGAAAAATTCTCTTTCCACAGGAGTTTGATAAAGACGATGAAGAACAGCAAGACAAACCAGTGAGCAAGCAGAAGGACAGACCGAAGAAAGAGGAGCGGAGAGACAGGGGGGAAGACAAAAGCAAAGGGAGGGAGCGGGAGAAGGAAAGAGAGAAGGAGAAAGAGAGAGATAAAGAGAGGGACAGAGAGAGGAGCAAGAAGAGTGAAGACCGAGAGAGAAGCAGGGGGAGGAGTCGAGATAAAGAGGAGAAAAGAGACAGGTAAACACACTCATGGCCTTATTGCTGGTAAAATCTTCAAATATAAGAATAAAATTTGTTTTATAAATTGTTTAATCTGAGTAAAAATGTTTACTTTAGTTATTTGTATTCTCTAATATATATATGATCCTACTTTTTTATTTGTTTTATTATTGCATATTGTGTTTTGTGTCCAGAACAATTGCTGGATGGTTTTGACTGCAAAACAACTATTCACAAAACTTAACCCGATATGTTTTCCCATTTAGTAAACATTCACTGTTCATTAGAGGCCTGTGGTAAGCCACGTTCAATGAAAATGCTAATACACCATCTTTCTCTGTTAATGAAGAACAAGATCTCGGTCCCCAAAGAAATCAAAGCGTTCCCGCTCTCCATCGCCACAGAGAAAGTCCTGGAGGTCTTCGTCTCGATCACCCCACCGCTCACACAAGAAGTCCAAGAAAAGCAAGCACTGACCCCCCTCACCTGACATCTGTGACCTTTTACTCTAGTCTCTGAAGCAGCACGGTGGACAGTTCATACACTCACTTCTGTCCTGCAATGCTTCAACAGCTGGACTTGGGCTAGCAACTGCTGTCTATCCATTTCCCAGAATCCTCTTCTCTCTGGCTGCTCTGAATAACAGAAGGGCTTGGCCCGGATTTTTTTGTAAAATGAAGTTTAAGTGTTTATTTGTACAGTTCTTAATTTTGTTTTTAAAAAAAATGCCCTCTTTGGAAAGATCTGTTGCAGGATTTGCCCCACGATCTTTACAATAAACGGCTCTTGGCTGTAACTGGTGGAATGTGGGTGGAGTTTGTTTTTCTTTTTCCCATCAGCAGGAGGTTTCTTTACTGGTCAGGCACCACAATCCAAAAATCAGTGTTGCTATTCTTGAAAGTAACTGCCATTTTATAATAGTAGAAAAATAAAATGTAAATGAAGTTGCAGATTATGATATGACACAGGATTTGCAAGGACATTTTTCATTGCTGTATGTAAATGATTTAGACCACCTCACCCTTTTTATTTTATTTTTTTCAGTTATTCTAAGGTGTGCCCAGGCATTGATTTGTGTGCAAAAGGTATGTACAATATCCCTGAAATAACATTTAAAGAAGAGTGGACACAAAAGTGCATTTTAAGGGGCATAACGCCACCTACTGCCCACTTTCATGTGCGCACACACCAAACAGCTTGGTGTCCATCTCAACGTTCATGAGAATGGCTGCCACAAAATACTGCCTACAAAAATATTGTAGGCTACTGCCTTACAAATTTTCAGTATTATAAACAGACAAATGTTCAGTATTGCATATATTATAAAACTACAAACATCTGTGAACTGATACTTGCTGATAAACTGAAACGAAGCACATCTCTGCGCTGAAAGCACCAATACAAGTGCTTTAAAAGACCGTTGGTCTTCCCCCCCCCCCCCCACACGGTGTTCGGAAACTAATAGGCGCGTTACCTGTGACGTAGATGGTGGACAAGAACTCTCGAAGTTGCGCTTAATTTAATGCTAACTCCGTTATCTGTAGCTCATTTCACTGGCGCTTTTCCAACAATATGGGCATGTAAGGACACCAACGAAAGGTGTTCAAGAGCCTCTGTAAACAGGGTGAGTACACTTACTTCGCCTGTTTTAGTTGGTGTTAACGGTAGCTTGACTTGCTAAACTCGGTGGCTCAGATTATACTCGGCTACGTAGCGATAGTTGCATTACGGAGGTTTATAGAGTCGGATGAATTCGAGTTCGACTTCGATCACATTTACGAGAATAACGGTACCTCTAAATTTGACTTTAGCTTATTGCTAGATTATTGTCATGAATAATGGTTATTTAGCTATCGCTAGATACTGTCATAACAGTCAGTCTTAACGGTGTTTTACCGCGGCGTTGTTCAGCTCAAGAATTTCCGTAGCGAGCTCTGGTTTTTCTGTCAATTTAATAAAATTGTTAGTTTTGAAGCAAATTAAGCTGCTATTTTCATTTTAATTCATACTTATATATGTCAGTAACTAAAATAATGTGAAATATTCATGGAGGTCCATTAAGTGGTGCTGAGCCTTTAAGGAAAATGGACAGGCTAATTTATAGCGGAAGTGGGGGAAAATCCTAATTTGTGGAGAGGAGCTCGCTGTTAAAAGTAATAAATAAATCACACCAAACACGTAGTTTTTGTTTGTACCACTCTACGAGAAGAGCATTGTATCTTTAAGAGTAATTTGACTGCAGCATATTTCTCTTCAAAAACCTAAAAAAGACGAAGATCGTGGTGACACAGGTACGTGGTGAGTGAGCTGATCGAAGATGAACAGTTTTCTGAAGGGTGTCCATATTTGTTGGCTGTGTGTAACTTTATTAACAGTCTGTGAACCTCGACCAAATCTCTAATTATTAACTTAACTCTCCACATCTGCCCTAATGATTTAAGAAAGCAGAACTTTGAGCAAAATATGTTGAATTCCCCTGTTCCTCGGTCCTCGTGCTCGCAAACATTAACAATCTAACGGAAAAGTCAACGGTTCAGCGCGACAACCATACGAGTCAGGAAACATTAGTTTTATTATTATATTACACTCCAAAGATTTTATATCATGGAATGTCGTTTTTGTAAGGTTACACATCTGCTTTATTTATCGTGACTAAGCGGTTCTTTATGATGCCATATCAAACAAGGCTAGTCATATCAAAACAACTCTGACTACAATGTTATAAGCAGTAAGTTAGTGATTTTATAATTCTGTCTTAACACAGTAATAGAGCTGACACCTGTTTTCAAATGTTTAAACTTTATTTCAGGTCGCTGCCAGGTCTTGAGGCCCTTTGTTTAATCGTGATTTGGTGTGTTCTGTTTCTGTGGGTTTCTTCCAACAATCTAAAAAACCCATGCTGGTGGTTGGATTGACTGTGAAATTGTCCTCAGTTGTGAATGACTGTGATGGAGTATAGGGTTCCTGTCTGCACCTGGTATTTTTGGTTATGCTTCTGTGACCCTGATAATGATTAACTGGTTTCAGAAGATTAATGAATGAAATAATTAATGAATAAAGTAATTTAAATCAACACATTTTATATGAAACCTATATGTAGGGATTTCTACCCACATATCTTAACAATAATGATGTGAAGGCCCAGGCAATCCATTCTGACTGAATTTGTTTATAATTTATGAAATCTGCATTATTTAATTTTCTGAAAAATTAGCAGACTATTTGCTTAAAGAAAAGGATACACACAAAAAAAGGATACACATATATGTGCAATAGTTTACAAGGACATGGTGCAAGTGCAAAGTTAGCCTATTTTATCTGATCTTTAGACTGTGGGTTGAACAGCATTGTGGCTAACACTTCTGAACTCCACCCTGTAGACTGAGTTTTTCTCCACTGAGGCAAACATTCTGGACAACATCAGTGGACAAAATAATGAGATTAGACTCTAAATTATTGTGGGTTAATGTGAAAATGTTGTATGTCATGTAGGTTTTATTTTTACTTTTAAGGTGTGTTCGAAGACTAATACCTCATTCATCAAGTCGAAAATACCTTGGTTATATCAAAGTACATTATATAAAGTCTGGTTAAAGTGTTTGCAGCTGTGGGCGGCCTAATGTGATGATGCACATTAAATACAAACTGATCAATGCTTTCAGTTTTTATGTTTGGACAACAGTGCATCCATATATTTTATGGCACTAAATGCATGGTCCTGGATAATGCAGTCATTTAGGTTTATGAGTGGGGCATGGTGCTTTATTCTACAGAGCTGAAATACAGGGGCTGGACAATGAAACTGAAACACCTGTCATTTTAGTGTGGGAGGTTTCATGGCTAAATTGGACCAGCCTGGTGGTCAATCTTCATTAATTGCAGTTTACAATTACAGTTTTGCTCAAAATATTGCAATGCACACAACATTATGGGTGACATACCAGAGTTCAAAAGAGGAGAAATTTTTGATGCACGTCTTGCTGGCGCATCTGTGACCAAGACAGCAAGTCTTTGTGATGTATCAAGAGCCACGGTATCCAGGGTAATGTCAGCATACCAGCAAGAAGGACGAAACACATCTAACAGGATTAACTGTGGATGCAAGAGGAAGCTGTCTGAAAGGGATGTTCGGGTGCTAACCCGGATTGTATCCAAAAAACATAAAGCCAGCCCAAAGGCTGCCCAAATCACGGCAGAATTAAATGTGCACCTCAACTCTCCTGTTTCCACCAGAACTGTCTGTCGGGAGCTCCACAGGGTCAATATACACGGCTGGGCTGCTATAGCCAAACCTTTGGTCACTCATGCCAATGTCAAACATTGGTTTTAATGGTGCAAGGAGCGCAAATCTTGGGCTGTGGACAATGTGAAACATGTATTGTTCTCTGATGAGTCCACCTTTACTGTTTTCCCCACATCCGGGAGAGTTACGGTGTGGAGAAACCCCAAAGAAGCGTACCACCCAGCGTAACCACTTGTGCTAGATGGGCGCGTTCATGGGGATGGGGGCGTCCACTGCCAAGGACTACCGAACCATTCTGGAGGACCACGTGCATCCAGTGGTTCAAACACTGTATCCTGAAGGCAGTGCCATGTATCAGGATGACAATGCACCAATACACACAGTAAGACTGGTGAAAGTTGAGGAACATGAAAGTGAAGTTGAACATCTCCCATGGCCTGCACAGTCACCAGATCTAAATATTATTGAGCCACTTTGGGGTGTTTTGGAGGAGCGAGTCAGGAAATGTTTTCCTCCACCAGCATCATGTAGTGACCTGACCACTATCCTGCAAGAAGAAAGGCTTAAAATCCCTCTGACCACTGTGCAGGACTTGTATATGTCATTCCCAAGATGAACTGATGCTGTATTGGCCGCAAAAGGAGGCCCTGCACCATACTAATAAATTATTTTGGTCTAAAGCCAGGTGTTTCAGTTTCATTGTCCACCCCCTTTGTATATATATATATATATATACAAAGGGGGTGGATATATATATATATATATATATATGATCATATGCTGTGAGGATTTGATTGCTTTCAGCCAGGAAAGCCGTTAAGTTCGTTACTGATGTTGGATGATGATTAATTATAGATTACAAACATCACTCTAGCTCATCCCAAAAGGTACTGGGTGGAGCTCCATCCCTCCACAGAACACAGTTCTCCAGCTCCACAGCCCAATGCTTGGTGACTATATACTTCAGGAAAGAGGAGTCTGCATCAACGTGCGTGTCATCGACGCTCTGTATTAACGCTAAACGCACGAGCGTACGTGCCCCTTCCCTCCGCCCCGAAATCCCCGCGCCTCTTCTTCCCCTCTCGTGCGCCCTCCACTGCGCATGGGCGGAGCGCGGAACCGAGCCGCTGTTATTATTGTCGGCGCGCGCACACATCCCTCTTGTTTGTGAAAATGGCGGCGAGTCAGTGCGGAGGTGCTGCGGCGGGGTCCGGGTCCGTGTCCGTATCCGCGTCCGCGGCGGCGGCGGCGGCGGCGGCTGCGTCGGCGCTGCACGCGGAGCTGTACCCGGGCGCGCCGCCACCGCACTGGAGCACGGCCGCGCTGCACGGGCTCAACCCGCAGCAGCCGCTGCACACCGCGCGCAGCCTGGAGCGTGCACTGGACGACGCTGTGTGCTCGGGCATCCTCAACATCAGCGGCAGGAAGCTGCGCGAGTACCCGGGAGTCAGCTACGACCTCACGGACACCACGCAGGCAGGTGGGTCGGGCTGCTCTTCTGGTGTCTCTCTCCCTCGCTCTCTCTCTCTCTCTGTTTGCATGCATCCATGCAGTTCCTTTAATTCTTCAAATGTATTTCTAATGCACACGTTGTTGGGAGTGAGCTTCTCACGTGAAAGAAATAATGTTCTTATTGTTTACTAGCAGTAGCACATTATGGAAACATGCATTTTGCATTAGGCTGTGTATTTATGGCATATATGATAGGATCTGTAGCACACAAGGTGTATTTAGTATATATCACACATAGCAATATGCACACACACAGATGTGTTTTTATATATATGTGTGTGTGATATATATATATAATGTATATGCTATACTATTATCATTAGCAAGTGTGTCACAGAAACAAAATGCATTTCCCTATGTGTGTATACGTTTATACATACAGTACTACACTGTTAATATCTAAGACAAATATATATCATTTCCAGAATGAAAATCTCTCAGACCTCTCAAATGTAGCTCACGGTTGTCAGTGTGTGCTGCAGGCTCTTTCCGTTTGGATCCCTCGTGCTTGTGTGAAAAATGTGCCGTTGCATTAAGAGGGGCTTGTTTCCTCCTCACAAACTCCTTTGAACGTCATTTGTCTGGAGAGTACGCGAGTGGGCTTTAAACTAATGAAAGAAAAACCCAGGATAGTACTGTTTTTCCGTTTGTGGTGTGGTGGTGCGCGTGCGTGTGTGCTCTTTGCAAACGTAGTGGCTACAGTGAAGGAGGAAGCCTTTCTTAATGGCTCCATAAGGGTAGCATGTGCATGAATGAGGCGGCGGCAGCATGGTTGCAGACTGAGCCACCGCTCAGAGATGGAGCAGGTGGAGCTAAGTACAGATAAAATGCCCGTCTACTGCTTGGTGTTGGGGTAGCGTAGAACGCTCTTTCCTTTCACTGAAGATTAGGGTTTGGGTAAACACACAATGCTCCACTAAAGAGAGTCCATGGGCTAGACTCTTAACTCTGCCTTGTTTAGAAATGTGAAGTGCTCTGGATATATAAAATGGAAATGTGAAGTCTGTAATTCAGTAGTGAGGCAGAGAGGAAGAGAGAGTGGTGCTGGCTCCAGGAGAGAAGACAAAAGATGCTGCTGTCTCCATCTCCACAGCGGGGCAGCACCCCTCCTCCTGCTCCTCCTCCTCCTCCTCCTCTTCATTCAGGAGGGGTTTAGCCTCACATCAGACCCTGGTGGGATTCAGGAGTAACACCATGTGTTACTGTTGGCTTACTGATTTAACCTCACATATAAAGCAAGGGCCATATTAGTGTGTGTGTGTGTGTGTGTGTATATATATGCGTATAAAACAGTTGGATTCTTGATCCTCAACATACACAAAAATAAGCTAAATGTCAGATTTACTGCATTTTATTCTTTTTGGCATTTTATTCCTTTTGACCTTAATGTACATCCTCACTGTCCGAACAAAGCTTTTCATCTCTTTACTCCTTCTAGGCTTTATACAGGAGTTATTGTAAAAAGCTTTCCTCCGAACAATTTTCTGCAATTTCTATAGATCCATGGGTCTGTTCATCATGAGCACAAGGCAATGCAAGCAATGATATGTGGCAGATTTCTCTTTGTTTTTGTGTGAGTTTCTGGAGGAAATGAGGTGAAATGTCTTGAGTGTCAGACCTCCTTGAGGTGCATTAAGAGGAAGTGACTTTAAGAGAAAAAACAGATGCTGAATCAGCAGGAAACTAAGTTTGTCTTGTAACCTGCTGTAATGTCACTGGACAGACAAACAGGCTCAGAGGAGAAAACTAAATGCCCAGTTTTTATGATGAGTGAGTGAGTGGCCAGAGAGATCTCCCAGGACATTCTTCATTCTTTTCAGTAGCACAATGGCCATTTCTTACATGTATCTGTGAGTGTATTTGCACACTAGAGAAGCTCAGGGCCCGAGTAATTAGTTTGAGTGAGTGTTTGTGTATGTGTGTGTGTGTGTATGTGTCCTAGTGACCCACTTCATACTCCTTGCAGTTGGCAGGCAGTGGTCTGTGCTGTGGGATGAGGCCTCAGTTTGACAAATACCCTTCAGTGATTAGTAAGCAAACCCATATACCTTAGTGTTTCACCACACTGTCTCTCTCTGATCACTGATGCTATAAGCAGTGTTTCAGCCTGGACTGCTTTTTGATTGAGGCACAATTCAGGGGCAGCCAGTCAACTCTGTTTTTCGTTGTGCAGATGTTAAGTCCAATAAAAACAAGGGTGCTGTTCTTCGAACTCCTGGGTACAGGTTATTACACTTTCTTTATTCAGAGTAAATGCAGCTGAAGTTATAGTTTCTTTTCAAATCCCGGGTTGTGACTTGGAAACAGCCTTTTTTATATTTAGTCTGGTCTCCATGCAGAAGCTTTGTCACCATTGCGTGAAATTAGTCACAAGGGGAAGTGGTCAAGTTCATGACAGGAACCATCCAGGACTATTTTTTTGTCAAGGGGATGCATGAGAGATGCATGAGACTGAATTTTTTTTTCTAGACGCAGACATGGCATGTCTGCCAAGCCCCCCTCTCTCTTTCTTTGTCACTCACTTGTGACATTTTTAAAGGGCCCTAATAATTGAAAGCTAAGGTTTTAACATAGCAAGGAGATGGCGGACCACTGTTGGTCCACTGAGTGCAAAGTTGGAGGTCCACTTGTGTTTTGCAGCGTTTTCTGGGCGGACCACTGGTGATTAAACAGAATTTTAGACAAATTACCACATTTTAGCACTTTTCCATTCACAGTCCAATTTACATTTTTTCCTTCATTATGTTCTTTTGTCATTCTTTATAAATAAGATTAGTAAATAATTTTAATCCAGCACAGTGTCAACATTTCAGTATAATAATTTTATATCAGGCTCATACTCATTATTATATCTCTCATAGTTGATGGTAATATTTGTGTTAGTTTGTTTTCCAGAATAAAAGCCTCTGTGAATTTAAAATCTGTTTGAGGAGATTATAAATGAGTTCTATCCTGTACAGGACAGTAATCTGAGTGCTCCGATAGTGGACCAGCAGTGGTCTACAGTCAGTGGTGTGCCAGCCTTTTTGGACCGATATATGCTCGCTGTCTGGGATGTAAGAGTTCCACTTATACTTACAACCTATATAGAGAAACCAAGCTGCAATAACAACCCATTTTAATTTTATAGCATATATAGCCCATCCATGATCACTGCTGTTATTTGAGTGTTGCTGTGTGGACTGCTTTTCTATCATATTTGCCTGTATATCTTAAAAGCATAAAAGAAATGTGATAAATGTAATAAGATATTAATATTAAACTCAAAGAAATAGAGATACATAAAAAAATTTAAGGGTTCTAATAATAATAATAATAATAAAAAAAACAATAATATACAATTATAATATTAATACCTGGTATTTAATAATACTATTTCATTTGTCATTGAAGTTGTATGGACAAAACACTGGTATTATGATACTGATACATTTTGTGATATGCTGTACAATATGTTTAAACACAGTGCTGAATCTGAAATGTGACCCAGTTAGTGAATGTCCTGTAATATATCGACAAATTTCCATCTGTTCTTTTCCATGGACTTATTGATTCATCAAAACATCTCATCATCAAAACACCCACAGGACCAGTGACCACTGTGATTCTCAGGCCTCGTTGGCGCAGTAGGCAGCGCGTCAGTCTCATAATCTGAAGGTCGTGAGTTCGAGCCTCACACGGGGCAAGGATTTTTCTTGTTTGTAAAATCCAAAGAGCACAGTATCAAAAACCACATAATCAAGTCTGTTTAACATTACTTAGCTGAAGGGGGGCTGACACAAGTGTGTGATGATTTAAACATGCATTTGATGCTAATCTATGGCTGTAAACTTCCATTAATTAGCAACATTAGCCGTGTAGATCCAAAGCAGAAATCAAGCACAAATTTCACACTCCAGCTTTAAAAATTGAAAAATTGCTTACATTTTTGTCAGTAACAAAGCTTAAATATTTTGAGGTGAATTTCTGGCATGTGGTTTTAAACTTTAAATATTGGTTAGGTACGTTAGCCTCTTAGCTACCGTGCAAAAGCAACTTCAGACTCCAGGCATATATGAGTTTATTGACTATGTTTTAGGGTACTAGGAAAATTTTGTAGACTGAAATATAGACCAAACCAAATTTTAAATGATAGGCCTTAATATTTGGGCATAACTTGTTCTTTAAGTTTAGAGAGTTAGCTGAGCGCAGCAAATCCTGCTGCTATTTGTCTTGTTATTTGTTATTCTGTTTAACTTAGCACAATATTTCATGGCATACCAGCCACAGCTGAGGCTAGTTTGACCTTCATGGACCAACACACACTGAGAGTGTCTCTAGGGAATGAAGTAATTACGCTCTAACTGACATGCTTGTCGCATTTGTAGGTTGTCACCTTTGAACCCCACTGCTCGGCATTATGGGATTTGTAGTTTATAAAGACTGTTAAATCACCTTAAAGAGAACAAAAGAAAGGGACAAAAAAAACAGCCTTTAAACAAAGCATTTTTCATGTTTTATGGCTGCTGTAGCAGAACCTTGTTCCAGCGTGTACTGAAGGGGAAACTCTAATGTGTTATGAGTGGCTGAGACTCTCAGGCCTCGTTGGCGCAGTAGGCAGCGCGTCAGTCTCATAATCTGAAGGTCGTGAGTTCGAGCCTCACACGGGGCAGAAGCTTTTCTGCTCTGATCTGATTTTCTCACGCACACATACTGCATTCCTCCTGCTGTGCCTTAAAACACATTATCCATGGATTAGTCTCAGATAAAAACAAAGAGTGCTGTTTTAGTTTATTTTTAGCACTGCATTTTGGAATGGGCTTATATATTTATTTTTGCCTTTTCCTAACAGTGATATTTTTAAACACCTCAGACCATGTGCTGTGTTTTAATGTCTCAGTTTCTTCAGGTTTGATCATTTTAAATGAAGCCGTAAAGTGAGCTTTTGTTGAAATTATAGCTTGCTTCTCTTTATTTCACGACCGTTTTGCCCATCCCCCACCCCCCAAACCCAAACCCTCCACCCCTCCTTTTCTTCTTTCTGTAGCCTGAACCTGAAGGGAGTTCCTGAGGTTTATGGTACAAAATGCTATAAATCAAAGAAATACCCTTTTCTCTTTCTGACCTTCATTTCTCTTTCTCTTTTTTCCTCTTTTTCCCCATAGCCATGTTTTAGCCGTGAGTTAAACTGCAGATAAATGTTTTCACTCAGAATTTTATCAATGGTCTGAATGATATGGGTAAAATATTTAATTGTGATTTGTAGAATTAATATTGTAACTATGACTTGAAACAACCATGTTTATATTTATTTATTTAATAAAGAAATTTTGTGATGTCACAACATTTGGGATTTTCTGATTGGTGGAACTCAAATGTATCGTGACTATGGGGGTGTAACAAAAATGCACTGAATGACCTGGTTCAAAATGTTTATTCTGAAATATCGCCATATCTCTGTACTACAAAATGTGATGACCTATGTTCAAGACAGATGTTTGATGGTATAACTGGACCGCTTTAAACCTTAAATCTTATTTTCGTAGTATAAAAGAACATTTTTAGTAATCACTCTAGTAATGAATATAGTTTGCCCTACATATCCATTGAGCAATGGTTACACAACCCTGGTGGATACCAAAATCTGACATGAAAATATTTGTTAAACACTATATACTGTAATGTTTTTGGAAATGACAAGAAGCACGTAGAGAATAAAGAAGACGCAAGGCGAACAGTGCTTAAATAGCAAGTGCTGGAGAGACTGAGGATCAATAAGAGGGCTGACTGTGTATATTATACTTAAAAGAACAAAAACAAAAGGAAGCCTGTGCGTTTAGGGGTTTACTGTGGAGCCATGTTGTAACTGTTAACAGAGGAACAGGCAGAGTTCATCTGAGAATAACTGCTCTTTGACTCAGTGTCTTGGAACATGCTCTACTGAGAAGAATCGTCTTCACAAATCCCTGCACACACACAAACCACAGCACAGTGCATACATTCAGAGTGATTAGTATAAAGCATGTAGATTCAGAGACATTCTTAAAACCAGATGACTAAGTTTCAGTTTGAGTTAACTACACACTTAAAATGATAGTTATACAAGGGTTATTTGTTAAAGTAAATGGTTCTATACAAAACAGTGAACACTCAAAGAATGATTAAATGGTTCTTTGTATCATAAGGGGGTCTTCAGATTCATGGTGAATGTGCTTTAGATGGTTTTATATAGCACCTTTTAGAGAACAAAACTGGATCTTCTATTGTTACAAGCTTGACATCGTAACCATAGAAGAACCATTTTCTTAAAGGTGCTATTTAGAACCATCTTAAGCACATTCACCATTAATCTGAAGAACCCATTCATGATGCAAAGAACCATTTAATCATGTAAAAAAAATTGAGTGTTCAGGGTTCTATATAGAACATTTTCATTGCTAAGTACCACTGAAGTGGTTTAAGGGCTTGAAGTCTTGGACTGCACAAATCTAAGGTCTGAATACCTTATAGATGAGCTAAAATGAATCATCTGTAGGATCAAAATCAACACTTTAAAATAAGGATTTTACACAGGAAAGTTAGAACACCATACATTAACTGTCAGAACTTTTAGTCTCTCTTCTGCTATTTGGTGTGGTTTTTGGGGAGGAAAAGGTGGTGAGGTTTTGGTTCCTGCATGGTTCCAACTTTTCTCTGTCTCTGAAAACTGGGTGAGTCTGTCTTCCCCAGTTTGACTGTGTTCAGGTTAGAATCAGTGAAGTGACAATAGACTCTTCAAGAGGTCATGCATCAGACAGGATTAGTGTCTGAAATAAACTTTTTTGCACTGAAGCTACCAGGCTAGTGTAGCCATCAATTCATACTCTTACTAATATACAATTAGGGTATAGCCCACAAATTAGCATTGTAAACACTGCATGTTCGCTTACTGACTGTGTCAGTTTATAATGAAATCTCAGGCAGGCTTGACACAATTGACGTAATAGGAACAGTCTACAGCCAGGATACCTGGTGGTGGTTGTGCGGCATTGGGTTAAATGTGAATGAGTGAATGGGTAATGCATGAGTGAGTTATTAGGTAGTTCCATGTGGTGCTTGGTATCTGAAAATGGTTAAAAGCACATTTAAAGCTCATATAACATGTAGCAGTAGTAATAGTAGTAGCCGGAAAAGCAGGAATCAGTTTGCAACTCTTTGCAGATGTCTGTGTGTGTGTGTGTGTGTGTGTGTGTGTGTGTGTGTGTGTGTGTGTGTGTGTGTGTGTGTGTGTGTGTGTGTGTGTGTGTGTGTGTGTGTGTGTGTGTGTGTGTGTGTGTGTTTGTGTATGCATGCTTGTAAGTATGATCTGATTTGTGGTGTGATAAGTAACGTCTTCATTTTATCTTCTGTTGAGAGGATAGAGCCTGAAGCAGTTGGCAACGTTAAGGCCCATGTGTCTCTACTGCTCATACGTTGATACTGTTCTCCACCCCAAGGCTAGTTTGGTTCAGAATGGCAACCTCATGATAAGTGTGTGTGTGTGTGTGTGTACCACGTGCACTTTAAGAGTTTGCTGCAGGCTGCTGAATTTAGATCTGTAGGATTTATTGAATTTGCTGTTCAATGTGTGATACATTATGAGGTTTTCACTGTTTATTTATTTATTTTTTTGTGCCCTAAACTTTCAAAGTCAGCTAGAGGTGGGAGAAACTGCTTAACTAGGCAGGACTGTTCTTACTGCCCAGCTGTTTTAACCCTGATGATAGAAACAGAATTAGAGCAAGGCTTGATTGAGCAGAAAAGAAAGATATCATTCCGTGAATGGTTAATCCACTGTGATGGCAATTGTTAACAAGTGAACCATCTCAGACCCAGCGCTGGCCACTGCTGTTTTTTAAGATTAATGTTAACCCTGGCTTTAAGATTAGGGCATATAATGATTTGCAAAACTATACAAAATCCAGAACTCAACTGATACAGTATATTTTCAGATGCAATTAAAACAAGTGTTGCCTGATGCGTTTCTCTATTTTGATTTTAATTTTAATATCTGCATTTCAGAATGTATGTCTACAGTGGCCATGTTGGCTGCTAATTTTATTATGCACTCAAACAGATACAGTAGGTCTGTGGCTGTATCTCCTGACTTAAAAAAGAAAAACAAGGGGAGAAGGAAGTGAAGGGGGTTGGGGAGAGAGAGAGAGAGAGAGAAAGAAGGGGGGATGGAGGCATTGAAGGCTGAGGAGTGAAAGTGACAGAGCTGGAGGGAGGAGTGTACATGGATATAGAGTGATACAGTGCCTGATTCTGAGTGGCAGGCATATCCAGAGATTGTGTGTGTGTGTGTGTGTGTGTGTGGAGGGGGGGTTATTGGTGCATATCTAGCTTGATTCTGACTCTCTGTCAGCATGCCCCTAACAACCAATGACAACAGCCCTCATAAGCATTGTAGAGATAACAAACACCCACACAGTCCTGCTTTTCTCTCTGTCTCACACCCCCATCTCTCTCTATCTCTCACACACACACACACACACACACACACACACACACACACACTTTTGCATGTTGTCAGTGTTTGTCAAGCTCCAAAAGCTGGAGGTGATGATTTTATTTTGTTTAGTCTCAGCAGCTTGTGGAATGTGTGTGTGCAGTGAGAACAGAAGTCAGTGCTGTCTGATTTCACACAGAGTTTCTGATGTATTTAAGTTCATTTTTAGCTTTTCCCACTGTTTCTGCACTCTCACAGCAGCTCACTACACACAAACTACACACTGTAACAGTTCAGCTAAAACAACCTCAAATGCCACATTTCACTATGATTTGATATGACAAGTTATTTTGGGGGCGGCACAGTGGCGCAGCAGGTAGTGTCGCAGTCACACAGCTCCAGGGGCCTGGAGGTTGTGGGTTCGATTCCAGCTCCGGGTGACTGTCTGTGAGGAGTTGGTGTGTTCTCCCCGTGTCCGCGTGGGTTTCCTCCGGGTGCTCCGGTTTCCTCCCACAGTCCAAAAACACACATTGCAGGTGGATTGGCGACTCGAAAGTGTCCGTGAGTGAATGTGTGTGTGTGACTGGCGTCCCCTCCAGGGTGTATTCCTGCCTTGCGCCCGATGATTCCAGGTAGGCTCTGGACCCCCCGCGACCCTAAATTGGATAAGCGGTTACAGATAATGGATGGATGGAAGTTATTTTGGTACTATTCCAAATTATTTTAAAAACAGCCTGGATACAGACAGAATTCCAGGAACACCATGGCTTCAAATTTTGAGTAAAATCTAGATTATAAGCATAAGCTTTGTTGTTGATCTGAAGTATTATTTTATTAATTAAAAGAATGAATTTAATTTTAATGCAAATTTAGAAAAGTCAGGTTTTGTACGCAATACATTTAGCAGCCTTTATCTTTTTAAAAATGTCACCTTACAATATATAAATGATTGGTTGTGCAGGCTGTATTTTGTATTATAATTGCTGATTAAACCTAATGATAACATTTACAAATGGTAATTTTCCAGCCCTGAGCAGCAGCAGTTCTGTGTGGTGAATGGTGGCATGAATCTTTTTAATGTGAAAGCAGCTTGTGACAGGCAGTGTTGCTGCTGCCAGTGTTACATTGTATAATATATAGGCTAAAAAAACTTTATATAACCTCCTCTATTGAAGTGGAAATCAGGTAGATGTATTTCAGAATGGCCTTGGAGACTGTGGATGTGTGGAGTCTTTGACTCTGTGGAGCGTGTGGCTATGAGGTTGTGTGCAGTGTGTTGGTGTGTGGTTTTGTGGAGTGTGTGGCTCTGTGAGATTGTGTGGAGTGTGTGACTGTGTAGAGTATGTGGTTTTGTGGCTGTGGAGTGTGTGTTCATGGTTGTAGGGAGTGTATGATTATGGGGAGTATGTGGCTGTGTAGAGTGTAGCTCTGTTTAATTGGTTGTGTTTAACTGAGTGTGTCAGGTGTCAAAGTCCATCTCTATCATACCTTTCTATCTCTATCTGTCCTCTTGCTCACACTCTCTCTCTCCCTCACACAACTTCCCCATTCTCTCTCTCTTTCTCCCTCACTCTCTTCTGTCCCTCTTTTTCTGTCTAACTCTTTATCCGTTTTCTGTCTGTGCTGTGATAAAGGTTTGCTTCATTAGAGACACATCCCCAGTCTCCTCTGCTAAAGAACATACTTTGCATTTGTGTGATTAGTTGGTTATGCCTGTTAAATTAGCACATGTAAATGATCATCTAATCACTCCTGGTGGCACTGCTGTGTGTGTGTGTGTGTGTGTGGGAAGTGATCTGGGGAAACAGACCAATGGATCTAAGTGTGAAGGGAGAGAGGGGGAAGGAGAGAGAGAGAAAAAGAGAGCTGGAAATTATCTATGGAGCTTTGAGCTTTGTGAGGGTGTATTTTCCATACTCTCTTAGCTTCCTAATCTCCTGCTGGTGTACCCAGTCTTGGCCTACTTGCTTATCAAACCCACAGTTATGATCTGTGTTTCAGTGCCCTAACTGTAGCTATGCTCTGTACGAAGGCTGTATTGGTCTACAGTAATCCAAAGTATTTGGACAGGGTGTATGGTTTTAAGTGTTGTTTTTATTATTTTATTTATTTATTTTTGTTTTATTGTATAGAAAATAACAAATATGTTTCATATTTGTCCCTTTCATTTTAGGAAATGTACGTTCAGTGGTTAAGGAATTCTTTTAGACCATCAGGTGTATATTTTTGCTCTGAAAGTCTTTGGAGGCAGTTACTTGGAATAGGGATGGGTGGTATGCACGTTTTTTTTTGTAATGTCTCAAAATATTATCTCGGTATACGGTATTACCGTGGGGAGGCGGTGCTCTGTCAAAGCCCAAAGTCGAGTGAATTTAGCTAAACACAGCCCGATAGTGCACACTGACACACGTGTTAACGATAAAAACCCGTTTCTGTGAGAGCAAAGTTCAGCAACTGGTGCTGAAGGAAGAGAACGGTTAAAAAAATAAGCGAAATAAGACGGTGGACACTGTTTAGAAGCACAGCTGCCGCAAACGGGCACTTGTGGTTTAGCACACCACAGCAGATTTTTCAGGGAATTGAGGCTCAAAACACATATTTAGAGGATAAAACATTATATCTGTGAGCACAGCGTCGAGTGAAGGATTTTCCGAGAATTATATCTGTTTACAGCTTAATTTCTTTCTCTTTTAACCCAAACTCACCGCTAAACTTATGTAAAAGCGATAACTGTTGTGCTGCCGTTAATGTGGGTTTTTGTCCTACCCTGATTCAGTTGTGTGTCGGTTCCGCTGGTGCAGGGTAGCGTGGTTTGGATGGGGAGGAAAGAAGTGAAAGAGACTCGGACATGAACTTCACTATTTAATGTAGGATAAACTGTTACTCTGGCTACTAGTTATCGCTATCTAACTGCGAGCTAAAACACATCTGACCACCATCTCTCCTCTCTTTTCTCTCTCTCTTCGCTCCGCTCATCCCTCCACATCTTACCTCATCATATTTTTCCATCCCATTCTGCATCATAGTAAACCATTTACAGTGTATTTGTAGAATGAACGATTTTCTGATTATTGCCGTTAAACTTACAACTGCGGTGGGCTACTGGGCTTGTGTTTTTCTCCACCCGTTTTCAGACCGTGTCATCGGCAGTCATTAAGCTCCCACAGCGCCCCCTCCCTGTGGCTCTCTTAAGTGCACATGGTCATTTTAGCCGACTTTTAAAGACACAGAACCGAAATTTGACACACCACACATGTCCTTTTAAGATACTGCCCACATTTTAAAATACCGTGGTATACGGCATTATTGTTATACCGCCCAAACCTAACTTGGAACTACTTTTATCACAAATTCAATTTGCACATTTGGACTGTTTTAAATCATGTTAGAGATGAAGGCTAATGCAGTATTATGAGTGCTGCTCCGTGTGGCTTATTGGTGTCCTCTGGTAGCTTGCCCAAGTTGGTAATTCAACCCTAGTCCCACCTGTGTGGTGGGCAGTTGTTTCAGACTAAAATTGCTAAACAAATACCTGCTGTGGTTGAAGGGCTGAGTGCCAGTCTTCATTTGATGAAATGAACACAATGGCAACGAACCTAGCAGCAAAACCAAATGCAACCTTGCCAGTTTGGGAGCATTTCAGCATTCAACTAAATAAAAAAAAGTAGAGCCAGCAAATTTCAACAAGGCAGAATGCAAAATCTGTGCCAGAAAGGTTGCTGTGAAAGGGGAAATGCGAATTTGAGATCTCATCTAGCTACCTCCACTACCAGCAAATCATGGAGCAGCCTCAAAAGGAACAGTTCAGACCGCATATTGCTGTGTTGAGCCCCATTTAAAACAAAGCATGGGAAATCCTTTCACTGCGACAGCCCTAGTTGTTAAGCTTAATGTTGCTGTTTCTTGCAAATATACCAAGACACACTATATCGGTTTGTCTGCTGACTTCTGATTTTATAAATGCTTTTCTAAATATTTATTCCATATTCTCCAAATTTAGTTTTAGATCCAAAATCAAAAACCCTCTCACGGTCTGAATGCTTAGCCACTGCCCTGTAGCTGTGACTCCGTATGCTAGCTTTGACCATTTTAAATTCTCTTTGATAGCCTTAAGTGTCGTTCCTGTGACAAGAGAAAAGCTGAAGTTATATTTGGTTGAAAGGCTAGTGCAAAATTAATAAAAGGTGGAAAAAAATAAGAGGAAAAGAATGTGTCATAGACACTATATGTGAAATGTTTAATGGCCCAGTTTCTGTAAAAGCACCAGTTTACCACAGGAATAACTTCAGTTAAGTCATTTCCAACTTCTGCTAAACTTAGTAAAAATGTTAAATGAGAAAAGCGTTATAGCTAAACACAAGTTAGACGCTAACAAGTCTGTCAGTTAAAAAAAGCAGCTTGAGATGGCAAAGCTAGCCAGCATGCTAATCCACACCTAAAACTAATACAAAAAAGTAGGATTTGACGGTGCTTATTTAGACAGCTCACTACGTATTAAGATAGTGTTGATCTCTCTCTCTCTCTCTCTCTCTCTCTCTCTCTTTCTCCCTCCATCCATGCTGTCATTCTTGTCTGCCTTTTGTTTTGGCACCAGATGGTGTTGGCTGAGGGTATTACAGTGAGATGGACCAAACTAGCCTCTTATTCATTCTACTTTAGCCTCATTAACGCTCTGTGAACCAGCACGGCCCCTCCCCCAGTGACGGGACAGGAACAAAGCCAGAGGAAGATGGACATTGAATATCGCTGCGACCTGACAGAGTCTGTGCATGTTAGAAGTACTCATGTTTTTTATGTCCTTGTGGTTATTTGTTGGCAGCAAATAGAACAGATGTACTCTCGCTAAGATTAGATATTTACATTTTTTTATAGTTTTATTTAAATGTAGTTAATTACTTTTCAATGCATTAATTTCCAATGTTTCTTCTCTAGCTTCTTCTCTAGTTTCCACACTCCTTATGGCGAAAATGTGAGATTTAAATATTTGTGATCCCACTGCGATATCAGAGTGCACAATGACATATCAAAATGTAATGCACGTATCTTTTGTGAATATTGTAATAAGGATTTATGATGAACACAAACCTTTCAAAAGGCTTTTAGCACTCTTCTCCTATACAGGAAAGATTATTTTCCCATTTGTTGTCGCCCACTCAGACACTTTCTCACTCCCCTGGATATTTTTCCCCGTCATTATTTACAGCTTTGTTTTAGTGTTTCTGTTTCTCTCTGTCCCACAGCGCTCATATGTTTTGTCGGCTCTGTTATTGCCTACAATGTTTTTGGAGAAATTAGTCTGCACTGAGGGGGATGAGGGACCTTCAGCTCTTTAGTTCTGTATCAGTGTGAGAGAATTAGAAAACAGGAAATCAACTACAACACATTTATTGAAAGAGTAGGCAGCAGATTTCAATTCACACAGAGAGCCATCAGACACCTTGAGTTTAACAGTCAAGTGTTTAGGCTCCTATCAATCTCCTGACTGAATATATGATGAAAGCGGTCACCGTGGAACTATTTTTCCACATCTCTGTAGATTCTCAGCTGTGCATTGCGGCTGATATTGAAGAAATTATGCATGACAAAAACGACTATAATTTCCCTATGTGTAGTTGTGCATAGACTGTCTGCTCTGATATTGTCACTCACTTGAGAAGCAGGTGAACACATCATTTGTCATTTGGATCACAGTTTCTAGCTATATAAACTGAGCTTTTTCTGAATGTAAATGTGGATCTCATTCAGTCATTGCTCCTGATAATACACTACACAGTTGAGCAGTCTCTAGAAATAAACCAACTTTCAAATATCTTGAGATCTATTTTAATGCAAAGTAAAAGTAGTGTAAGTAAAAGTAAAAGCTTTGACATGTTAAAGCTACGCTCCGGCGTAGAAGAGGCATTTGCGCTTACTGACTGATACCTAAAGTTGAAATGTGTGTGCACGAGCAGCAACGGTTAATTCAGCTGTATTTCACAGAGAGAACTTAAGGTAGCGCCACTTCACCACTACACCATCTGTTGTTAATTCAGCCATATTTCACATTCCAGTTCATGAACTAAATTTGGAAACATTCGGCAGTGACCAGAGGTCCTCTTTTCCCTGGACAAGTACTCTTTTTGGGACCTAAAAAATGCGTGTTCAAGTGTTCAGAGAGTTGAGAGCTGAAATGGGGGACGCTTGCGCCGCTTCAGCGCTGTAGGTCTGTTTAGGTCTGTTCAGCGCTGTTTTACTGGAGCCTCGAACAGAAATATATTGAAAATTGTTGAGGTAATATTTATCATAGTCTCTTCTTTATGTTTGGAGAATGTTTCTGTGACACAGCCTTTGTTTTCTACTATATAACAGAAAGTCATTTGTCTGTTTCTATAACGACACAAATACACGGACACATCTCACCGTTACTGACTTTCTGATGAGTAAAATACATCTGCACAACTTTTTGTTTAACTTTACACAAAAATGGACAAAATCCCCGGATTATTAAAGCCAGAACACCAGAGCGAGGTGTTATTCAAAATAAACGAGGCTGTGAATTTGACCCTTATAGAAATGTAAGTCAGTAATAAATATCTAGTTCCCAGCGATGCCCTATGTTGAAATGTTATCTTGTTGCTTTCTGGTAAACAGGTTGCTTTAATGTCATCTTGACACAGTGCTTCAGTTTTGTAGCGTGGTATGAACAGCAAATAACAGGCTTTCCATGATCACACACACATTGGCAGCAACTGACAAGATAAACTATTTTATAGTTTGTTATTATTTGTTATTAATGTAAACCAAGACATTGATATGAAGCACCAAAGCTTCTCCAGACCTTCCAATGACAAAGGTATGTATTTTGGGTTTTCCTGTTTTTGAAATGCCAGAAAAACCTCTGTGACAATGGCTATATGTCTATAACGGTGGTCCGGCTAAACTAGGCATAGCTAGTTTCTTTTGCTCTTGTTTCTTCAGAATGTTCTTCTGATTTGTTCACACTATAATCAATAATATATATTTAAACATGTTTAAACTCTCATTTTCTTTGGGACATGTGCATCACTGGAATGATGATATTTAATAACTGATTATGTTTATAATTTTGCATGTTAACAGCCACAAATACATATTATATGTTTCAAACTTGCTATATGCTTCCTATAATTAGGTAATTTCAGCTACTGCACACAGGCGTTAAGTTGTACGCAGTCATCTTGTACATTCTCCATAGAAAAGCATACATTTAAGTGGGACGCTCCTAAGCCTAAGGTCACCATGTTTGATGCCAAGCTTTGGCTAGAGTAGTATAAAGCCCCCCAGCACTGGGCTGTGGAGCAACAGAATTGGGTTCTCTGGAGTGGTTGAGCTTAATCCAATACCTCTGGGGTGAGTTGGAGTGGGGTTTATGATTCAGAACTAATAATATATGCAATTATTTAAAGAAATATCCCAGTATCTATTAAAAATCTTGGAAGAGTAGAAACTTTATTAGTAGAAAAGGGATCAAGATTTCTTTTAGTAACCTTCACATTTTCTGTCTAATATTTTCAAGCTCACTCTCTCTCTCTCTCTCTCTCTCTCTCTCTCGTCAGACTGAGCAGTGATGAAAAGCAAAGACTCAAAGATTGTGTGTATGTGTAAAAACCTACAGGTTTCATTGATGTAGACCAGAGGAAGGGAGGAGTGTCTTTATTTATTTCTGGATTTCACTGGTTTATCTATAGTTCAGAAAACTGTAACACATCCAAGAGTCTAAACAGTAACAGACTGCGAGCGAGAGAGAGAACGACTGATGAAGAGTAGGAAAAAGGAAAATGTGTGTACATTAGAAGTCCAAAAGTATCTAGATGCCTCTTCAAATGAGTGAATTTCGTTAATTTAATGTGCGCTGGAGCAGCTGCAAATAAGCCTAAGGTCAGAAAGTTCAATGTCAAACTTTGGGTAGAAGGGTGTACACCCTCCCACTATTGGGCTGTAGAGCAGTGGACCTGTTCTGTGTTGGTGCTCCTTTCACTACCTTTGGGATGAGTTGGAGTGGTGTGTTTGTGAATGAATCATGATTCAGAAGTCATCATCCAACATCAGGGATGCTCTCATGGTGGGATACAGTCATTTCCTCACAGCAATGTTCCAAAGCAGTTTCAAAACTGTAGAGGTTGTAACTGCTGCATAGCAGGGCAAGCAAAATGTATGTGTGTGTGTGTGTGTGTGTGTGTGTGTGTGTGTGTGTGTGTGTGTGTTATCAGGTCTGTAACAGATTCTCTTCTCTCTTTAATTACCTTTTCACTTGCTGATGATCAATCAATGGCTGCCATGGCAACGCATAGACCCCAGTGGGCCAATTAAATTCAGGCACCTTTAGAGACACCTTACTGTGAGTTCACACACACACCGTCTGTCCATCCATTGCTGTGTGTGTTTGTGTGTTTAGAAGGGAAACTCCAGCATATGGTACACTGTATGTTGTTATGACATGTTATATATTAATATTTTGTTTAATATTGTTTTATAAATAAACTTGTTTAATAAGACACCACATAAATGACCAGTTGAAATTCGTTACTGTAGGTGTACAGCAGGAGTGCATCTTGTACACCACATTACACTTGTATTGTTGGGTCTGCAATAGAGAAGAACCCACTGCAGACCAGAACCAAATCCATACTTCACAATTAAAACCAGCATTCACTCAGAATTATTCTGATACATTTTGATGAAATGTAAAATATATTAAAATTACGAAATAGAGATGATAAAAAATTGCATTTTTTTCTTTATTTAAGTGTGTTTTTACAAACTCATTAGAATTATAAAACACATCTGACAGACCTGATTTGAAAAGGCTCTGATGGTTATTCATAAGCCACATGTGTCACATCATGGGTGTCTGCATGTGTGCATGTTTGCGTGTGTGTATGAGCGAGAGAAAGAGGGAGAAAGAAACATGAGACATCTGATGAAGACATTAAGGAAGCCCTGCACTTTTCTGTGACCTTGAGGTCAATGGTATATACACACACACACATATGTATAAACACACACCCTACAGACAGGGGTGTAAATGGTTTAAGTGACTCACCATTTGAGTCCATTAGACAATACAGATCTCGTTATAAGACAAAGCGTGAGTATGTGTGTGTGTCACCCACCCCATCCCTGTTGGCTCATAATTGAATAGGAAAGGCGACTGTTTGATATCCCAAAAGAGATCCTCTCTGGTCTTGTGTGTGTGTGTGTTAGGGGGTGACTATGAACCTTCTGTTGCACAGCTGAGCCTTACAGCCATTGTTTTGAATAAATAATGAATAATGAATAAAATGAAAAATTATAGGAAAAGAAAAATAAGTGTGGAGCACACTTAACTAATAGCGCTAATACTAATAGAGAATGGTTAACCGCACTGAAACAAATTCCTATTGGATTTATTGCGTTAACATGGAAGTAAAACATTTGAAACATTCTAAGATATAATGAATATTCGTTATATCTATATACAGGGTGAGTCAAAAGTCGCAGGGTATCCTTTTATTTAAGAAATGAAAGGGAAAATGACATATCTGTAATTGCCTATGGTGGAACATGGCCACAATATTGGATCAAGGGCAAGTTTTTCCAGTGGGAAGGAGGTCATGTAGCAAATCAAAAAAGATCACAATTATCTCACAATGTGATTGCCAATTCAGATTTGCAATATCTCTGTGTGTCTTTTTTTTTTTTTTTAATAAAAGACATTGGATTAATTTGGGTTTCTACAACTACTTATTTTAATTCTTATTTTTATTCATGTTTTGTTAAGTACATTTGATTCTTAAGTACATATTCTTATCATTTTGTTTACTTCTTAACTTTTCTAACTTTTCCAGTATAATTTTTTTTCATATTAATTTGGTTAATTCTGTATTATTTTAACTTTGTGTCTATAGCATATTAAGAGAAAATAAGAGAATCAAATAAGAGAAGCATATTACAAATGGATTTTATTATATATGTACAACATTATTATTATTGTTTAATTCATTCATTTGTTTATTTTTTTTCAACACAGAATGCAGTCAAACCAAGTATGATATAAAAAGTGTTATGAGTAAATATTAATGTTTCACCGATACCGTATCTGTATCGGCACCTATATTGGTACTTACACACAGTATCGGTATTGGCTACAGAGAGCACCGATACCAGAGGTGTGTTGGAAACGGCCCATTACTCACTGTTCCCTACATGCAGTACACAGGGCACTTTTTGAGACACTCCATGAAGCAGGTACCGACGCTCATGCGCGCCGCTAGATGCAGCTTGAATTTAAAGTTCGGGCAGATTATAAACAGACTGGGTACACACAACTGTTTTTGTCAATTTTCATGGAGACTGGAAAAATGTCATACACACTACACAACCCCAAATTCCCCAACCAAACAGCCAACTCACATTTCATAGGAGACACAGACAAATACGGATATACAGTTTGCTGCGGTTATTGTTTGAGCTGCTATTTGTGTAGATGAACAAAGAAAAAAAGGTCTTTGGGTTGTGGATGGTCAAATATAGTCAGTCTCTACACAGCGCAGCGGAAGCTGGAGATTAGTAGAATAGCACATAGTTCCACCTTAAATAGTTCAGAAATATTAACTGTAGAAGTAACGCGTTCCACAGTGCTGTGTCTTTTAAGGTGGAATTGAAAATTAGAATAAAGTTGGAATAAAGGATGTAACAGCGTGTTTTATGGCTCACTATGTTCTCCTACAGGTATTACAGGTAATTTGCGGACGTGCATCCAGCTCTATGTAACGTATTGTTGTTTGTATAATTTTACCATTTAATCTGTTCTCCACCATAGAGCTCCACTGCACGCACCTGTGTTTACTTCCTGTGCTCTGTTCTAATTGGCTGTTGACAGGACTCATTCAGAGTTGAGTTGGAGAGTTTACACTACGTGATTACGTCCAAAGTCGGGTCGAAAAAATCAAACATTTGATAAACATAAAAAACACAGTAAAATCGGGCTAAAAGTCATGTGACTTAATTGAAGCAACTACAAAGAATCACGCTAACACAGGTTAGCAGGAGTCTTGGAAAGTGCATTTCACAGCCGTGACAAATATCCTCATGGTTGTGTAAAAATCTTTTCAATCAGGCTTAGTAAGATTATGCCTTCCTACTTGTACTTGTTACTGCATTAGCGATACAGAACACTGCTTTAACAAAATACAATCTGTAAGTATAGCAATATAAATATCTGGATTTATAGGCACCTATATAGTAGTTAAGATAGAATTGGTATCTGTGCTCAGTATCGACGGATACTTGAACATGAAATATTGTATCGGTATCGTAAGGGTAAAAGTGGTATCGGTGCATCCCTAGTAAATATATGTATATATGTGTTTGTGTTTTTTGTGTGAGAGACTTTACATTAACTGTACATATAAGTTAACCTCCTTTTTAACTTGTCAATAATGTCAATATTGGGTATGAAAACAATGGCAGACTGTTGGAATTTACTTGACAAGAAGTTTATGTAACAGTATTTACTTCATTATATTCATTATAAGTCTGATTGGAAGGGGTGTCTTTTCTAAAGCTGCTGCTGGAAGGGAGGAAGTCACTGTAGGTCAGTGGTCACAGTCACTTATTGCCGCACACTTTCCTCTTTCGTACATGTGTGTCTTTTGTGCAGTGACCAATTTGAGTCTTGTACAAGCACACACACACTGGACAGAAAGGATGATATTAGAAATGTCAGTGTCACTACAAATACTCATCAGTTCTTCTTCTACCCCTCACTATACACACAGACTGTACTTCTGACTCTTTATCATATCGTCTAGATATTTTCCTCTCTTTTGCCCAGCGAAAGGGCCTGGCCCACACACCATATTTTCAGTCTGTGTTCTTGCCACAGGTGCACAATAAAATAAAATAACTTATTGTTCAAATGATCATACTTGTTTGTATTCCCTTTTTGTTGAGACACACTGAGGCTAACATCATTTGGAATATTGATATTCTTCTCTGATATACAGTGTGTAAAAATGTCTCTAGAGTATTGTCTTTAGGGAATTTTTTGTTCCCCATAAATTTTCATGAGTTTCTGTGGAGTTCTACCTTTGAACTATATTTTTTTCATTCATTCATTATCTGTAACCGCTTATCCAGTTCAGGGTCATGGTGGGTCCAGAGCCTACCTGGAATCATTGGGCGCAAGGCAGGAATACACCCTGGAGGGAGCGCCAGTCCTTCACAGGGCAACACAGACACACATTCACTCACACACTCATACCTACGGACACTTTTGAGTCGCCAATCAACCTACCAACGTGTGTTTTTGGACTGTGGGAGGAAACCGGAGCACCCGGAGGAAACCTGAACTATATTTGCACAATTTAATTTTTTGGTGTCAAAACACGGGTCAAAATTAATTGTCTCCTTTTTTTTTAACTTACAAGGAATCTGAAACTCTTAGAAGATACAGAAACAGTTGAAGATGATGTAAGGAGATTTTTGTCAAGGTGTAAATGCCATGAGCAACAAGCTCAGCAAGCAGTGTCATGCAATCATTAAACTTATAACTAGCAGTAATGTGGCCTGAGGAAATGTCAGCATCTTTGTTCTCTTGGAATCTGGGCCATGTGTGAGACCCTGTGGATGGCTTCTCGTTGAATATTTCATTCAGAGTATAGCAGTGATTCTTGCGGTTTTCACAGCAGGCTGGAGACCTGAACAGATGAATCGAGAAACTGTGAAAGAAAGAAAATAGCAATGCAGAAAGACAATGTTTTTTGTTATTGTTTCTAGAAATAATGAAGCACATTTTTTGTGAAGTAAATACTTTCAACACATGAGTTTGTGCTGTAAAACAGAGGAATCTTGTCTGTGGAGTGATGGAGCATCTTCTGAGCGTTTTGGATGTGTTGAAGTGGTGTTTGTGATCCAGAACTAATCATTCAATATCCACTCCAGACCTCAGTGATGTTCCTGTGGCTGAATGCAATTTATTCTTCTCTAAAAAGTTTCAGCAGGTTTGTATATGGTCCAGGTGGGTGCAGCAGGGGGTGTCGATTCTGGATTTTTCCCTCGCCTTATGTCTGAAAGGGGTTTGGTGTGTTCTTTCCATGTCTGCATGAGTTTTCTCTAGCAGTTTTAAAACATATTGGTAGGTTGGCTGTGTGAAATTGTGAGTGTGCAATATACTGTAATAAACCGAGATCTCCAGTAGGAACGGCCAGATTTTCTCTTTTTCTTGGTTAAACTGGACCTCAAGCTGTAGTTTTCTGGAATACATCCATCAGGCTTCACCCAGTTTTGTTATGTTTGAGTGTCCTTTTATTTTATCTGCAGCGATTGTTTTTTTTTTTTTACATTTGTATAATTTATCCCTACACTCCATCTTGTTGTATTTTGACTTCTCACATTGGCACAGCCCACACTGTTCTGCTCGATGACATTTTCCAAATGTTCCTTCTAATCTTGAGCCAAAGTATTACCCACACTGTCTCAATCTACTTACACACATAATCGCATATACACAGTTTTTATAGTGATCCTGTCATGATCCCAGAAGTGTGTGTGTGAGTGTGTGTGTGTGCCAGGCAGTGTTTATGTAGGTTAGTGAGTGGGTGGTGAAGGCAACTGGGGTCTCTCTCCGCAGACTGTGTAACAGTTCTGTGCGTCTGAGTGTGTAAGTGTGTGTGTTGCCTCCAGTTAATGGACATTAACATTAGTCACGGCCAACAGAGCGATGTAAACCCATAGCGGTGAAGATGGACAGATTTACAACAATGACAGTGATGGCAGTTTTGGGAAAGAGCTTAGAGAAAACTAGAGAAGACTAATTTAACATTAAACAACTTTTTATAAAAAAATATTCAGAGATATCTTTTACTTCCATCTGCTGTTTAACAGAGGGTTCCCAGAGTGAAACATACCATCTGTGGGACATTCTCGGCATGTCCTGCTCAGCTCAAGTGTCTTATTAATTCAGACGAGTTGGCCAGTGATGATGTGCGATTGATTTGAAAGGCCAAACCTGGCCCTAGATCAGCACTGAACTTAGAGCCAAGTTGCACACTATTTTAAAGTATTTGTGGATGCTGGTAACCACACCTCTCCAACTCTAAGCAGCCAATGGAATGTGAGCTCTGGTCTAAGTGAAACCTCTGAAGCGGAAACGGTTGCCAGGCAGCACAGCTTGAGTTAGGAACGGTTGCCATGTTCAACGCAGTACACAGCGAATCTGGGTCACAACTGCGTTCAGCAATTTGATCTCATTGGTTAATCAATGCCGAGCCCATCACGGGGAAGTACTTCTCACTGGCTGAGTTTGAGCCACACCCCCCTCCTGGGCCAAAATGTCCAAACTCCCTCTCTTCCTGTGTCATTAATATTTTTCCTCTTTTCTATATTTCTCTCTACTTTTGCCCTCATTTTGGATGTGTCTCTTTCTTTTTCACTTTGTTATTTGTTCTTGTTCTTGTTCACTTTGTTCTTGGGTATCCGACAGATTTATTTAAAAATAAAACATGTTGTTGTTTGGGGTAAACAGTAATTTTCTATGGTAATGTTTAATTTACCTCATGTGTATGATCATTTCAATTCATTGTGTTTAACACACCGTCCTGAGTCTCAAATAGAAAAAGGTGTCGAACACTGAAATGCTGTAAAATGGAAAAGAAATCTGAGGCTATTATTTTGCCCTCCACCCTTGAATGTCCCGATCCAGGTGTATGGAGATTAGTATAGAAAATTCAGCTGCTGGTTCTTAAGGTGAACCCACCTTTTAGGCTGTAGCGTTTATGGCACTTTAATTTTGCTTTTATTAATAAAAGTAGTGCTTGATCAACAAGAACATGCAGTGTAATTTATGTAAAGGGCAGCTATAATAAGCACCAAATATTCAGGGGTGCTAATAGGGCCTCTTGCTTGTGACCTGTCAACATGCAGAAGGTGAGTCGCTGAGGGAGTGACAAGACATGCCCATGAGGTGCAACACAACTAAAACTTGTTTAAAAAACTGGCCTTTCACCCTTTCTTTTTACTGCAGTGACATTAAGAGTTGTGTGGATGAAGTAGTTTAAAGTGCTGCATGTTTTCTGAGACACTTCCTTCTTGTTTTTAAACAAAACATGTATCTATTTTCAGTCTGGAGCTTTGCCAAGTCTGATCTATCAAAACTGAGAAGTTGAGAAGTGTTCCTCTTGCTGTTTTAGAAAGTATGCGTGTGGACAAAAAAGGTGGACAAAACGGTTGGACACGTCCTAACAGAGCTTTGCCTGTCTTACAAATCATGGCGGTTTCTTGCTCTGATACCAGCCTCTAGTCAAACATGTGACTGACATTCCAGTCCTCGCAAATATTGCTTAATTGCCGAAGCAGCAATGGAAAAAAGGTTCGTTTTCCTTGCTGTAGTAGCACATATTTAAGTTATGTGTTTGCCTAATAAATCAATTAATAATTAAAGAAAACTGAGTGGACTTGTGGTCAAGGGATTTTATAGCTACTGACTTGTCATAAAATATACAATATAAAAATGTAGGGAGAGATTGTACTTTTACTCAACTGTAAAAATTATCTGTTGCAGAATAACTTCATGTTTGAGCATCAAAAAGCTTAAAGATCCAATCTGTTTATCCCTACGTCCCGCAGACGGGTTCTGTGTCCTGAGTAAAGCTAACTGTGTTAAGAAAATTGGGATCAGCACATTTTGTTAGTGTTCCATGTTGAACCATGTCCATGTGGAAAAGCTACTTGAACGTTTCGAACCTTTAGTGGCCTGGGATGGGTTCCCCTTTTCAATCTTGGTTTCTCTCATTGGTTCTTCCTTGTGATTCGTTGAGTTTTTCCTGGTCACGTTGACTTGCTGTGTTTGCGCTAGAGCCTGGAATACTGGAAAGCTCCTTTGTGGCTACACCATTTCACTAAAACATCAATCTACACACAAAAATAAAGTGAACTGGTGGCTGCTATTTCCCACCTGAAATATTTTGACTAGCAAAGCTGGTGTTACTTATCGATTTTCCCTGCCACCATAAATGTCGTTTAGTCAATTTAATTTTCGTAGTCAAACTTTTCTTTCCACGTTACATGTGTCCGTTTATGAGTCTTATTGGCGTTATACACCAGGTTTTTTAATTGTCTGTTCCACCTTCACCTCCAAGAGCTGAAGCTAGAACAATAGCTTTTGAAACTTTTTGGAGCAACTGTTATTCCATTTTATCCATTTAAATTACAAAAACCAATTGTATTATTCAATCAGTTACTCATAATTTTCATATTCAAGCATTTACTTACACCATAAATGGGTCTTTTTAAGAGTCTTATTTGCTTTGTTCTCTAGCTTCTTATTGAATACCCATTTAAACAGCTAATACCACATTAAACAGTTATGCGAAGCTAAAGATAGCGCTAGGTTTATAAACAAAACTAATTTTGAGTCACTTATTTCCCATTTTATCCATTTATAACATATGGCTAAGTGTACATCATGTCATTAAATCATCTACCTACTAGAGAAACGCATATTTGCTATGTACTGCCAAGCTTGATTTCTCCGTTGCACCTTAAATAGGTGAATATGCAAGGTTTTTCAAACACAATTCTTACACGGTTTGTTTAAAAAACACACACGCGCACACACACACACACACACACACACACACACCATGGAGAAACATATGTATCTGCATCAATTTCTTTAAAAAACAATGGAATTTACACATTTCAATCATGTTATTATTCTCCTTCATATAAAACACAGCCCAGTGGGGCTTTTTGGTCCGGTAAATGTTTGGACTGAGGGCGGGATGACAGGAGGTCCGCTCCGGACTGACCACTTTTCAAAGAGAATGCTTTAGCATTGCTGTGAGAGGCAGCAGTGTTTTAGCTTTGACTGTTTCCTTAATCTATGATCACACACCCTGGACATTTTATGGCCAAGTACAGTAAATATCCTACAGACTGCTCCTTTAATAAATACAATTCAACCCACATGTGTTTCCTCCCACTGTCACACGTTGGTGGATTGAGGACTCAGATGTGTCCATAGGTGTGACTGTGTGTTGCCCTGTGAATAACTCCATGGTGTGTTCCTGCATTGTGCCCAGTGATTCCAGGCAGGTTTTGGACCAACTGCGAACCCTGAACTGGATAAGCGGTTAAACACTAGTGAATGAGTGAATGAATGAGACATATAAACATGGGCTACACACACACAAACACAGAGACACACACTCCTTTCAACAAACACATGATTAATACTGTATTCTCCCAGGCAAAAGTATGCATCTGACTGGCAGTTACAACGGTTATGAGCGCCCACACACACACATTATCCAAAACATAAGCATATGCAATAAGTATTTGCAGTGGAGGATGTTTTATTCCTTTGTAATTTGAGGACAGAGTTTCATCAGTGGAAGCAGAAAAATCTAATTAAACCAAATGGTACATAATACCATAGTGTGGCTCTCATTCTGTAACAGATCTACCCTGAAAAAACCCACTCACACAGCCATTATCTGTTTTTCTTCCATAAGTATTTAAGTGGTTAGATCAGAAGCATTATTTCATTTTAAAGCATGTTACTACAAAGATGTTTATTCCAAATTGTTTCGAAGCATTTCTATCGGTTAATGTGATCAAATGTTTTCAAAATTTGAAACAGTTGTTAAATAAATGTACTAACTAATAAGTAAACGTTTTGTTTGGGCTTTTGAGAACTGCCACCAACTCAGTCTCATATTAATATCATGCATACTGTCAATACACCCTGGAGGGGTCATCAGTCCTTCACAAAGTGACACCGACACTCACAATTATGGACACTTTTGAGTCGCCAATCCACCTACTAACATGTGTTTTTGGACTGTGGGAGGAAACCGGAGCACCCGGAGGAAACCCACGCAGACATTGGGAGAACACACCAAACTCCTCACAGTCAGTCACCCAGAGCGGGACTTGAACCCCCAACCTCCAGGTCCCTGGAGCTGTGTGACTGCAACACTACCTGCTGCACCACTGTGCCACCCCAGATTATTCATATTTTATTAAAATATTTGTGCTCAGGGACATTAGCAAACACACCCTCACTCCCACACTCCTTACAAGGAGTGGGACTGTTTCAGTGCCTGTCAGGACATGAAGAGAAAAGTTCTCACTTTGGAGTAGTCTCTGTCTTGTGCACTCTGTGAAAATGCTGAATCTCTTTACCTTTCCACCCAGATTTGTCCAAGAACCGTTTTGGAGAAATCCCCCCTGATGTGTGTATGTTTGCTCCACTGGAGTCACTCAACCTCTACCACAACTGCATCAAGGCCATTCCTGAAGCCATTGTGAATCTACAGATGCTAACATACCTCAACATCAGGTGAGCAGATCTTTAGATGCTGAAATATGTCCAGAACACACATTTGTTTCAGTGTACCTGTCATCTCTGGTTCTGTGTTTTCTGTTGTGTGTCAAAGATACAGATCTTGGGTTATAATTCAGCTTCAGTTTGAATGCAATTTCTCATACAGTATTTTAGAATACACTGAAAGCAGAAATGTTTGAAGTCCCTAAGATGTCAAGAAAAATATTAAACCCATTTTCTATGTTAAATGGATCTTCTATCTGTTTTAATAAAGTGTCTCTTAATTTATCCGTTTAGTGAAACGGAATAAGACTTTATTCCTGGGACATCTCAGATTCCTTTAAACATATAGTAGTAGTAGTAATAATAATAATGTTAATAATAAAAATAAATTTGATTTATAATATAATATATTAATCTCAAAGTGCTACAAGGTAAAACATTTTCACGAGAAAAAGAAAAACAAATATAATGATGAAAACCTCAGCAGGTTACTTATGAGTTATATTCTTCTAAAGAGGAATGTTTTGAGTCCTTTTTTAAAATTCTCACTCGTCGGAGCAGAAGGCCCATGGTGCTGAGCTTAGTTCTAGGGATTGGAAGGTGATTTGATGTGAGCAGTCCTTTCAGGTTGGAAGGGGCATTGCCATAGATGCACTGGTGAGTAAGAAGGGGAATCTTGTATTTGATCCGGGCATGCCTTCCCAAATATAGCCCTGTGTGAATGTGGAATGTTTAAGCTTAAAGTGGAAACATGAATATATGATTTTTTTTCTCTCTAAAAAGATAAGAATGAGAAGTTATTGCTGCTAAGTCCCTAATACCCAGAGTCTTACAATGATGTTCTGGTCTGGCTCAGTGTTGGGAACTGAGCCTGATTCAGTAGTGCTTTCATCAGTTACTGAACAGATTCAGATTTATATTTATATATTTAAATTCAGCTTTGATACTGTAAACTTTTATCATGATTCATGATGTTTTCTAATATTTTTGTGTGTATTCTCATATTTTCCAGCCGGAATCAGCTGTCAGTCCTCCCCAAGTTTCTCTTCAACCTTCCTCTGCGGGTACTTGTGGTCAGCAACAATAAACTTGTGTCCATTCCTGATGAGATTGGGAAGGCCAAAGACCTCATGGAATTGGTTAGTGTGTGTGTGTGTGTGTGTGTGTGTGTGTGTGTGTGTGTTGAAAAGGCCTGTAATGTTCTTATATGTTGTGTGTGCGATTTTTCTAGAGGAACTTAATAGTTTGTCTGTGTGTGTAGGACATCAGCTGTAATGAAATTCAGGTGCTTCCTGCTCAGATGGGAAAACTCCTCGCCTTACGAGAACTTAACATCAGGAGAAATTGCCTACAAGTTCTACCGGATGGTACAGATTCACACACAAACACACAAACACACACCTGCTGGACCACTGTAGAAACCTTCTCCACACCTGAACACTGAATGGGGGTCTTTATAGGCACTCTATCCGACACTTGGCATTGAGCAGAATAACCTTACACACTGGATGCAACCTTATGCAGCTGAATTCACTCTATTTACACAGTCCCTACACATATTTGGACAAATTGTAGGTTCTGCATTATTAACGGATTGAGTTGAGTGGTGCCAAAGCTGGTCTAACATGATTCCAGTTTCCACACACCTCCACACTGCTCTCTCAGGGGGAATGGGTTTGTTTTCACTGATTTCATAGATTGTATATTTGTATTTAAAAGCAGATCTGAGGTAATTATTTTCAGATAAATGAAGTGCAGCCTAAAAGACTCTAGAGATTGTCTGAACCCACTGCTTTTAGGTTAGGGCAAAGGTTAATCTGGAAATCCTGTCCTTTGAGATTTTCTTTTTTTCCCCTTAGGCTTCTTAATGCTTTACAGGATTTTAATTATACATTATAATCAGTTGACTTCCTGCTAGGAGAATGACTAATGTTTCTCTCTCTCTCTCTCTCTCTCTCTCTCTCTCTCTCTCTCTCTCTCTCTCTCTCTCTCTCTTCTCTCTCTCTCTCTTTCAGAGCTGTCTGATCTGCCACTGATCAGGTTGGATTTCTCTTGTAATAAAATCACTGAAATCCCTCCATCTTACCGAAAGCTCTGTGAGTTGCAGCACATCGTTCTCGACAACAACCCCATGCAATCTCCTCCTGCACAGGTATGTGTGTGTCATATACAGACCTTTTCTTTCCTCTGACAGACGTGATTAAATGCACAGAACAGTTCAAAATATTTGATCAATAGAAGTCTCTGAAGTGATGGAAGTTTTATGTGCAATGGTTATGTAATATTTACTAGAAAGGTGTATGTGGTGGTGGATAGGTTAGCAACACCAAATGGTTTCTCACAAAGAAATGTGGGAGAGCTTTTCGGGGGATACTTTTTGGGGGTGAAAGTAACATATTGCTTCTTTAAACACAACACAGAAGGCCTGAACTGGGAACACTCCTGAATCCCTCAGTGTCAAATGGCTCCTTACTCCCTACGTAGTGCAGTTATTTTATAAAATATATTATACTGTAAAAGTGTGGTAGGTCCAGTAGGGCATTGCACAGACAAAATCGTAAGTATAGTATAGGAGTATAGGAGGCAATAATTTAAGACCTGTGTAGTGCATTAAGCAGAAAACGGAGTGAGACAGCATCTACAACAGAGCCAGGCCTCCCTTTGCTTTCTTGCCTTAAATTTGTGTTTTGGCGCCATCTAGTGACTGCCGTTAAATTTCATATCAGGAGCCCATCCAGATGATATTAATTTGTGTGAGAACGTCCCTGTGAATTAGCAGTGCGTTGTTTTATAAGCTCCTCCTATACAAACTTTCAGGCTTATTCTCGTATCTGCCACTATATTAGAAATCATTTAATTAAACCTCCACCTGGGAATGTGTTCCTTTCACGCACTGTTTGTGCTAGTTATCCTCTAGATGCTATCCTCCAGGTTTTTATACATGGTCAGCATCTGACCAAAGAGAGGCTCCTGGCTCCACATTTTTGAGTTATGGAATCTTGGTTAATATTTTTTTTTCATAACTTTGTGTGAATACTGTTCAGTGCTACACGAGGAATCGGGATCCTTTTGGTGATGTGAAAATGATGTATTTAATGCATATGACAAACTTAATATGGCTTAAGAATGAGATATTATCCCCATGCATTAATAATTTAATTCCCATACCTTTTAATTTGTTTCCACTGATTAATATTTTAGGGCGGCATGGTGGCGCAGCAGGTAGTGTTGCAGTCACACAGCTCCAGGGACCTGGAGGTTGTGGGTTAGTTTCCCGCTCCGGGTGACTGTCTGTGAGGAGTTGGTGTGTTCTCCCCGTGTCCGTGTGGGTTTCCTCCGGGTGCTCCGGTTTCCTCCCACAGTCCAAAAACACACATTGCAGGTGGATTGGCGACTCAAAAGTGTCCGTAGGTGTGAGTGAATGTGTGTGTGTGTGTTGCCCTGTGAAGGACTGACGCCCCCTCCAGGGTGTATACCCGCCTTGCGCCCAATGACTCCAGGTAGGCTCTGGACCCACTGCGACCCTGAATTGGATAAGCAGTTACAGATAATGAATGAATGAATGAATGAATGATTAATATTTTGTTCCCATGCATTATTACATCATTCTCATGCCTTTATTTTATGGAATTGTGTGAATTAATTTTTTTTTTTAGCAGAAACTTTTAATTACATTTTGAGCTGATTCATGGTGATTTTCTCCACTGTGTGTATTGTTTAAGAAAATGTAAAGCTGGTGGTTTTTACAATGTTATCTTGTCGTTTCAGATTTGTCTGAAGGGAAAGATTCATATCTTTAAGTATTTGAACATGCAGGCGTGTCGGCTGGATAAAAAGCCAGACTCGCTGGATCTCCCCACCCTGGGCAAGCGCTGTTTACCACCCCAGTTAACAGACAGGTACGCACATGCTTCTTTTTCACCTGTCTCCATCATCTCTCCATCCACCCACACAGCAGATTACACAAGCAAAAGCTTTAGTCAAGTGATAACTTAACCCTTTCCATAGCCACTGGGTCTACCATGATAGTGAATATATATTGTGATATGTCTACACTTATGTTTTTTATCTTTTGATGTCATATAAACTGAAAATCTGCCTTTTTCGATGAACAGATCAGTATAAATATTCCAAAATGACTTATGAATGTATTGTTCTTATTAACTTGAATGTAAAGGTATGTTATACATGCATGTATTTTCTGGATGTATGAGTATGTTACATCATTGTATGACACTGTATAATTAATTCATATAAACAGCACTTCACTCTTCAGAACATTTCTGGATTTATGTAAATAGTATTGATAATTATTATTATATATATATATAGGCGGCACGGTGGCGGAGCAGGTAGTGTCGCAGTCACACAGCTCCAGGGGCCTGGAGGTTGTGGGTTCGATTCCCGCTCCGGGTGACTGTCTGTGAGGAGTTGGTGTGTTCTCCCTGTGTCTGCGTGGGTTTCCTCCGGGTGCTCTGGTTTCCTCCCACAGTCCAAAAACACACGTTGGTAGGTGGACTGGCGACTCAAAAGTGTCCATAGGTGTGAGTGAATGTGTGTGTGTTGCCCTGTGAAGGACTGGCGCCCCCTCCAGGGTGTATTCCTGCCTTGCGCCCAATGATTCCAGGTAGGCTCTGGACCCACTGCGACCCTGAACTGGATAAGCGCTTACAGATAATGAATGAATATATATATATATATATATATATATATATATACATTTTTTTTCTTACCACATGTAAATATTGTGAACTGTGTGTGTGTGTATGCATGTAGTATGGAGGATTTTTACCCTAGTAAGAACCATGGTCCTGATTCGGGGATTGGCAGTGACAACGGTGATAAAAGACTCTCCACTACCGAGGTACACACGCACGCATGCATACACACCCACACACACAAAGAAAACTTGCACACACTTGTAGCGTGTGTCATTGCTGTAGTTCGGAATAATTTGTTGCTTTAAATGAATGGTAAATGATAATGAGAGGCCTAAAGCTACATAATAAAACAATAGCATCAAAGCACAATGTTGCTATGGAAGCATTACAACGTCGAACAAACAGCTGGGCATCAGTCTGAAACTATGGATGGAGTAAATGGTTAAAAAGAATGTTTTAAATGTTTTAGTTTTACTTCTTTTACTGTAATATGCACATCTGAGCATTATTGCTTGATCTTTCAGTGTAGATGTCTGCCTCTTCCCCTCTCTCTCCCTCTGTCTTCCACCTTTTCTCTTTTTAGCCTTCTGATGATGACACTATCAGTCTACACTCTCAGGTTTCTGAGACAGCTCGAGCGGATGCTCACTCAATCCTTTGCAAACTGGACCCTAGTAAAGGTAAAGTGTGTGTGTGTGTGTGTGTGTGTTCATTTATGAAGAATTTTGTTGAACTGTGGCAAAATGTGTTTTTTCAGACATGGGTCTGGTCACTATTCGTAAAAAAGAATAAAAAGGATCATCATGTGATTTCAAATTCTGACATATTTTGACAAATAAACACAATGAGGCTATAAATCTGACAGATTCAGCCCAGTCCATTAGTGTTTTCTGCAGTCAGAGGTCAGGTTGACGGTCATATTGATCCAGCAATCGTTTTTAATTCAACAAAATTAATTTGTATTATAAATTATAACATTTCTATCAATATATAACTTTTTATATGCTTCTTTCTTATACATAACACATTTCGACAACAAGTCTCGACTCTGCAAAAAGCCCAAAACATAATTAAATGTTTGTGTACGTTGGCTTACAGATTTGAGTATCTATTAAACTTTCTGTGTGTGTGTGCGTGCAGATCAGGACCCATATGATTTCATTGATCCAAACCAAGAAGAAGAGGCAACACTTTCTGAGGGTGATCTGCAGCAAAACACACCTTATGTGACATGTATAAAGGTATAAACACGCACACAATCACAGTTTTCTCTGTCTCTATTAATGAAGAGTGCTTAATTATTTATTATGAAGTTACTGTTTTATCTCTCTCCCTCTTTACTCTTCCCTCTCTCTGTTTTTCCTCTGTCTTTCTATCTGCAGGAATTGGAGAGAGTTCTTAAAACACACCAAAGCAAAGATAAGGAGAACTGGAAAGAGGAATCTGGGTAAATACCTTGAAACACACACACACACAAATGGCCACTAGGGGTCAGTGAGGAATTTCTGGAAATCTGTATTTGTGTGTGTGTGTGTGTGTGTGTGTGTGTGTGTGTGTGTGAGAGAGAGAGAGAGAGAGAGAGAGAGAGAGAGAGAGAGAGAGAGTGGGGAGGGAAAGAAATACAGATGGATGACTCACCCTTCTTTAGAAATGTTGTCTTTTACCTGGAAAAATATACTTACAAATTGCGTCACTTGAGCCCACACCCACCACTCCCAGAGGATATCAGAGAAAAATACCCATATGGGTGTGTGTCCTTTTGTGTGTGTGTGTGTGTGTATGTATGTATGTGTACCAATAATTACAA
Organism: Hoplias malabaricus; assembly: GCF_029633855.1. Taxonomy (NCBI): domain Eukaryota; kingdom Metazoa; phylum Chordata; class Actinopteri; order Characiformes; family Erythrinidae; genus Hoplias; species Hoplias malabaricus. The sequence goes on along the minus strand of NC_089801.1, from coordinate 35,069,143 downwards.
TCTTTTCTACGTTTGTGGAAGTAAACCTACTGGAATTGTTGGATGAATTAGCAAATTTACACTTGTTCACTTTCCCAGATTGAGTGTATCAGCCATGAAACACTTTGTGTATATTAGACTTAGGAACCCACTGAAACCTCATCCAAGTCTTCATTAATGTCTTTCAACAGTTGTCAGCATGGTTTATGACACAGCAGGATGTAATTTTGAAATGAACACAACCTCAGCTTGTAGTTGAATGCAATAGGTCTCTACAGACAACTCCTGTTTGACTGATTTTAGGATGCTTTTACAGAAAGGATAAACACAGCTCTAAAATAAAGAAGCAAGAAATGCGTCTTGGCTGACTGACTACAACTGGAGCAAGTGGAACAACTCTGTCTAATGATTCTAAATAATTCCATATATGTGCTGTATGACCTAGAGTACCTGCTGAATAATTCATATTATGTACTGCGCTATTTATAATGGATACTGGGTTGTTCATAGTAGTTGTTGAAAAGTTCGTAATAGTTCTGAAAAAAATATTTAATTACTATATGGTTAATGGTATTTATTACTGTCTAATAAGAATACTTGAAGAAAAAGCATGCTGTTTAAACGGTTCAGGTGTTGCTTGAAAAGTATTACATGCTTTTGCAGTTTAATTACGGCAATGGGATGAAAGTAGTGCACTGCCTTGTAATCTAACCGTTTGTCTTGATTGATTGATCATTGCCTCAACTATTATTTAGAAAAAGAATATGTGATGAGTGATACATGTACCTGAGCTTTTATTATCCTTCCACTTTGTTGTTGCAATTTGTGGGTAATTTTTTTCCAAAGAAGCACCAGCCTACAACAGGAAATGGCAGTGCCTTCCACAAACCTGCAAAAACAAGGAACCCTACTTCCAGGGAGTCCTGTAAATAAATTATTTTAATTTTTCCTGCAAACAAATCATCGCAGAGTTCCATTTTTTCTTTGTTTCTACAGCCACACTGTGTGTGTGCGTGTGTGTGTGTGTGTGTGTGTGTGTTCTAGAGCCACTGTGAGTGTGTTAGTAGTGTGGAGGTTATGTCCTCTAGCATCAGCACAGTCTGGGATACCCTGTATTATGGCATCATTTTTCAGAAAACATAGAATTTAATCAGATTTACTGAGATGCATCTTTGTTTTGGGATTTATACCAAAGAAAAAAAACTAAAGCTAAAGCTTAGTATCTCCAAAATGATAGATTTTAAGGAGAAGTGGGATAATCATAATTATTCAGTGCAAATAAAATGAGTTTTAAACCCATTAAATTCATTTTTTCTTTGTTGGCCTGGTGTGCAATTGTGCTGTGTCTCTCTCTATCTCAACACTTACCTCTCTCTCTCTCTCTCTCTCTCTCTCTCTCTCTCTGAAAGATCTGAAAAAGAGCAGCTTGCAGAAGAAGAGGAGGATGAACTCAAGGAGGTTTTGGATCTGAGGAAGATAGCAGTGCAGCTTCTTCAACAGGAGCAACAGAACAGGTGAGACACAGACAGAATTACACACACACGTGAGCACACTAGCAAACACGTGTTCATGTCTGATCAGTTTCTGTATAGAAACAATTATATTAGAATATTCACAATGTCCATATCTCTGCCTTTTTGCCTCTTTGACTTTTTTTCATGATGTTATTTTCCACTTTTTCTATCTATCTATCTATCTATCTATCTATCTATCTATCTATCTATCTATCTATCTTTCTCCCCATCCTCTGCTAACTAACAAATGTTACATGCTTTCCTCCCTTTCCCCTTTTATTCTGCCACATCTTTCATCGCATCTTTTCCCTTCTCCTGCTTCACTGCTCCACTGCTGGGACACAATTGGTGCTCACATGACCATGTGATCATCAGGAGGCGGTCCTTAATTTGTAGAGCAGAAAGTCTTATCCACCGTAGGAGGGCAGCGGGGCGAGCGCACAGGTAGAGAGAGAGAAAGAGAGAGAGAGAGAGATTTTATGTGTGTATGTTAATGTGTAATGATTTCAGTACCATACATTTAAATTCTTTGCACATTTTGAATTACATTCTTAAGTGGAAACAAATGTTGAGGATAATAAGAAGGGCTTTTTTTGGATGCTTTCTCATGAGGCAATCAGAACTAAATCACAAATCACTGCAGTACATCGTTATAGAAGGTTTCTGGCACTGTTTTAAACAACAACAACAAAAAAACAGATTTACAGACATCAAGGTCCTATCCCAAAGTGAACAAAATGAACTCCTTCTAAACCAGAGAAAGAACCACTGAGAGGAACAAGGACCCAACAACCTCTGAACAAAAAGAGGAGCCAGTGAAAGGAACCAACAGAACAACAGGTTGAACCACGGAATGAAACCAAGACCTAAAAATTGCTCTGAACATGTGGAAGTACCGCTGAGAGGAATCAAGTCTCGGAAGTAAAGCAAATAATTACTACAATATGAGGAACCGGATTAAAGATTTAGGACACAGTGGGTAAACAATGGTGCATATACAACAGAAGAATAGTATTGACGTCATAGAAAAATGATTCAGATTAACTATTCTCTGTGACCAGAGTGAACCATAGTAAAACTAGTCAAAACAAACGAAGAAAGACATGATGTCAGTGAAGGAAAATTATTAGGAGTGAAAATAAGCTTTGAAACTATTGTCAAGTGTGCCTTCAAGTCAAAATGTTTTTAAAATAAAACATTCAGTCATGTGTGACACTTCCTCATATCAGTGTAATCTCACTGATGATCTTATGGAAATGCACTTTTCGGTAGCACCCAGAAGGGATGCGTACTGTAACTGATACTTGTGTGTGTGTGTGTGTAGGTGGGTGTGTGTTTGTTTGTTCTAAAGCTTTGTACATGTTTCCTTGTTATTGTAGTTTGTTTGGACCAAAATAACCGTAACTACCATATCTGATACTTTTGCTGTCAAGTCCTATTGAGACATGATTTGTTTTACGTTTACGTTATGGGAGTGGGTGGATGGCTCTAAATTAGACATTAAAGTTAAAGACATAAAAGTGAGGAACCCTGACACATTAGTCTGCCTCACATTTGTACACAGATCCCAGTTCAACTTTGTCAGTCATTAGAGCACCAAACTTCCTACACAGTGCACCTTGCAGATTATGAAACTAAGACTGGTTTGAAACATCGCCAGTCATCTCAGATTTCCAGAAAAGAATAACTATTTTATTTACATTTAAGGCAGTGAAATACTAGACAGTTGTGATTAAATTGTGATCATTTTCCTCCAGGAATGTTTTCAAAGATATTCTCAGAGCACAGGGTTAGCATAATCAGATTATTTAACCTGTGAAAAGCTTGAAAATACTGCTTGTATTCTGAAGCATGCTGAAGCAAAACATGAATGATGTAACATGATTACTGATGTTTGTATATAGGCGGTGTATGAATAACTCTCACAGGCTAAAATGCTGTCATTTTTCAGTTAGATTATTTGATGAAAATGCTAATATTCCTGCTTTTCACAACCAGAGCTTTGGTCACCAAAATGGCACCCACAGCAAATAATCACATGACACACAAGGGATGTCAAGTTGTACTGTAGAATGTGTGTAATATTTGTGGTTAATAAAAGATGCCTATGTAAATTACAAATTCAGGAGAGACTACTACATAGACTATAAGCTATTTTACAAAACTGACTTTTAGTTCTGTTCTGAATGGCACAAATTTGAATGTTGTTCAAGTCTGTGGTATAACTCCATGCTCAAGCCATTACGAGTTCAGAACTAAACACCACTTCAAGCACCTCCATATACTATGTTTCCAAAGAATATGACAGAATATTTGCACACATTCGTTCAACATCTATACATGAGATTACATTAACTAGGGTCTTCTTTAAGGACGAGATTAAAATCACTGAGATCCACTGATATTACATTAACATTATATCCTCACGTAAAACTAATCCTGTCTGAATAAGGCTGTAGAGTGATTTTGCTGTGACAATTTCCGTAGAGTCCTAATGCATGCATTTATTTCCAGTTAAAGCTGCTACATTGTGGGAATAATACAGTTGCATTTCAATAATAAAAATATCATCAAAAAGTTCATTTATGTCAGTAATTCAATTCAACAGTGAAACTCTTATTATATAGAGTCATTACAAACAGAGCAATCTATTTCAAGTGTTTTTCTTTTAATGTTGATGATTATGGTGTAATGAAAACCCAAAAAGTCATTATCTTTAAACTAGAAAAATCCACACAAAACTTCCTGCAAAGGTTTCCTAAGCCTTTAAAATGGTCCCTTAGTCTGGTTCAGTAGGCTACACAATCATGGAGAAGACTGCTGACTTTGACAGATGTCCAGAAGGCAGTCACTGACACCCTCTTGCTGTAAGCATAATAATGGGAAGTTGAGAGGAAGGAAGCAACAGGGATAACACTAGCCTTAAAAGGATTGTCTAGAAAAGGCCATTCAAAAATGCTACCAGGAAATTTTAGGGCACTTTATGCTTCCCTCTGCTGACATCTATGGGGTATTGTCAAGATGGAAGATGAGAGCAATGCAGACGAGCTGAAGGCCACTATCAAAAGTACCTGGTCTTCCATAACACCTCGGCAGTGCCATAGGTTGATCGCCTCCATGCCATGCCGCATTGATGCAGTAATTTATGCAAGAGAAGCCCAGCCATGGATTGATCATATACTGTACATACCTTTCAGTAGGTCAACAATTCTAAAAATCATTAAAAATCATTTATTTAAATTGGTCTTATAATCTGAGATAATGATTTTGGGTTTTCATTGGCTGTAAGCCATAATCATCAACATTAAAAGAAATAAATGCTTGAAATAGATCGCTCTTTGTAATTAATCTATAATCTAAATAGAATTACTAAAAAACAAATTAACATTTTGATGATATTCCAATTCATTGAGATGCACCTGTATATTAATACTGTGTTGTGTTCTAAAATAGGTTTCTCAGTCATTCAGGAGGAAGCAGCAAGCAGAGGTCACCGGCGCAAGCTGTCAGGAGGTATACACACACTCACACGCATGCAAACACAAACAAACAGGCTTCACCTCCGGTTTGATTTACACAAATAGGTTATCTTTAAAACATTGCACCACCCAGCTGACACACCCTGACGCACAAAGGCACGTGTGAAACATGCATGCATGCACGGACGCACGCACGCACGCACAGTCACGCTCACAACCTTGCAGCAAGACTAGATTCCAGGACATCAAAAACTACAGTGTAATTTTACGAGCTGCCGTTGTGAGTCAGATAAAAACACATGCAGCTACTGTAGCTTGGAGATTTTACAAATGGCTTAATTGTGCTGGATTTCATAGTGTAGACAAGTCTCTGGCCAATCAGAACTCTACAATGTTTACATGTCACATATAGTCCCTGCTTGGCTCACTTGAATCTGTGAGCATGCAGGGATTGAAAAAGTACCAGCTTCCAGGGACCAGGGACCAGATTTACCAACCGGATAAGCAAAAGAGCCGAGTAAAGGATAGTCGGGTAAGGTCCATGCTTTGGAAAAGCACTTCTTGTGTTCATCTGAAAATCAGAATGAAAAAAGGATTTAGCCAAAGGGTCAGCTGGCAGGTGTTGAAAGTAAAAATGACACAAAAATCAGTAGTCAGTTTTCTTAAAGCCCATTTTAACCAGAGAACTGAAATGTATCCACCAGGAGTAAATTGGATTTTGGATTTAGATTTCAGATGGAGGTGATATCTGGTGACTGGTGATACCAGTCAACAGACTAACCTCTTCTGTTAAGCTTTAATTTTTCGTAGACATACATGACAGAAAAAAACACCCACATCATCAGTCCATTATTGATATATATATCAATAATGGACTGATGATGTGGGTGTTTTTTTTCTGTCATGTATATATATATATATATATATATATATAATTAGTACATTAATACATAATGGCTGGTGTGTTTGTGTGTGTTTTCGAGCACACACCCATAGCTCCATCATCAGTTGAATATCTTACAGCACAAAAGAAAACAGAGCAAATGCCCGACACTATCTGAACAATCTCAGCCTTGATTACCTGTTTAACGGCTGCCAATGTAAAGATTTTTTGCCTTGTTTCAAATTTAAACAGTAAAAAAAAAAAGAAATGATGGCTTTTCACAAATTAGTCAGAGCCCACTGAATAAAATCATGTCTCGTTAAGGAAGAAAAATTTGATCTTACGATTTAGGTTAAATTTAACTCAGAGTGGCTGCCATTTCTGCAGTTTCATCTGTAAATCTCTTAATAATGTGGTGTTTTACTAAAGTTGTGCTTCTGTTTGCTATGTAATAAATGCGGTGGAACAAAAGGCAGACATTGCCAGATATTTTGCAAATTTTGAACAATAAAACACATATAATTAACGTATTAATTGCATTTAATATTGCTCTATTTCAGCAAAACACATAGAATCTAGCTGGCTGTATGACCAGAAGAGCGCCTGTGGTCAGAGGCAACACTGACTTTACTATGGTCTGGACCATGAACACCTCACAGGGTTATAAATATTTACCATGACTGGCTTCACATGTAAATGTACATGAGCAATGTCAAAATGTTTTTGCTTTCTTGTGTGAACAGAGGAAAAATGAATACTGTGCTACTAGAATACTACTTTCCAGGAATAGCCAGATGTGCCCCAGATGCACAGTAATGTTTAATTACGCTTTTGTTTTTTTGCTGATAAACATGCAATGTTAAACTTTTCATGTTTATTTTTCCAAAGTTGGTGAAGCTTGTAAGCGTTTAGCCTGGCGTATAGATGCTGGTAACTGTCACCAGCCGTCTATGATTGAGGCTGAGGATTTTCCCAGCCCCAAATATCACTTACAGGCTTTTGACATACATTGGATTATATGAGGCTTTTTGTATTATTTCTCTGGCAGCGCTTCACTGGATGAAGGCAGCAGTGCAGCTTCAGCAGTGTGTGGCCAGGTAACACACACACAACCTCACCCCTAAACCCTAACACGCACACACACACACACATGCAGAATTGAGTAAAATTCCTTTAAAGTTAATTGGGATGAGTCAAAGAGGTATTTTAGATCCAGAATGGTTACATGTCTGTACACTTTTATGTACATGCATAAACGCATATGCACATGAACTCTTCATCATTTCACCACTGAGACACTTCCAAGAAGTATTTGTGTTTTTCTTTGTAATTCCTAGAGTTGCATTTGCATTTTCCATGGCAGAATTACATTTTGGCTCAGTTTTTGTTTTGCTGATTATAGATTTCAGCTGTTATTTTTTTTCCCTTCTCATATTCAATCCTGGATAGTTTTCATCCATATGAAAGCTTTTAAATGGAGACAAGCCATTTTTCGTTGCCCTCATACTTGACTTATGTTAGATTTGATGTGTTGTTACATAAACTGCCAAGTGCCATAGTTTGTTTTCACTGCTTCACGCATTCATTCTATTCTCTCTGTGTGATTCTGTGGTTTGTCCATTCATTTGTCTTTTTTGAAGGATGGAGACCTCACAGATGAAGATGCAGCTTTCTCAGAGGTCTCTTATCGTCATCATCATCATAATTATCATTGTCTTCATCATCAATTGTTTCACTTTAGCACACATTTAATGTTAACCAGATGTAGAGACCCAGTCTAGAGATTTGTTTCCTGATATCTTAGAAACAGTTCTAATGCCTCATCTTTTGCAAAAAAAAAAAAATGGACGTTCCTGTCCAACCCAGTGATAAACCCTAATTTGACACAGAGTCGTGACTATGATATACATATGCCAAGTAGTGATGTAGACCAGTGTTTCCCAAACGTTTTCTGAAGTGGTGGCTCCATTTGTACAAGACCCATAGATATTTTAAACAGTGTTATACATACAAATGCCAACTTCTAATTAAACATTGGCACAACCACTGATGTATTCTGATGTTAGTTGTTGATGAAGACTGTTGATGCACTGTTCTGGTCATGATGGACTATGTTTCTCTCTTTAGCCTTCATCCTCCTGCTCATTTGATGGGAGCCTTAAGTCAGAAAACAGTGACTCTGAGCCAAAATGGCCTGAACTTCCCCCCATACTCAACCAGAATGAGGACCGTAGACGGAACAAGTATCTGAGGAAAGACTATCTGAAGGTACACACACACACACACACACACACACAAAACCAAAACCAAAAGGACAGCAGTGCCAAGTACAACAACCATGGTTTGGTGATGATTACATTGTGCTTTTGTGGGGCATCACCACAAACGAAGCACACTGGCTTTCTTTCAATTTCAATGAGAAAGGTTGGGCAGAGGCCATATTGTTCCCACCACTGGAATACATATTCCACACGTTCTTCACACACCACCTCTGCTTTATCAGATGAGTAGTGGAACTAAGGAAATAATGTGCTTTTGTTTTTATGGTTCATGCTCATGAAAAGGGAGAGTGATAGTAAAAGCTTTCCAAGAGCTGGAAAGCATGTTGGGAGATTGTGTTTCTTCACAGAAACTGAGAGTGAACCTGTGTTTCCGAGTGAAAGCGACAGGCACCATCATGGACTTGGCTTGACAAAAAAGAGATGGAGGTTGAGATGAACAGAGGGATAGAGAAAGAATATGGTTTAGGAGTGAGATTAAAAGGTGAAGTAAGTTTGACGTCTGAGTTTATGTTTTGAATGTTTTATCAAGATCATATGCCTATTTGAGCCCTACAACTAAGAGTATTGGCTTTCACATGAAGAGACACAATCAGTGAATCAATCTTGGTACGTCTGTCTCTTTGTCTGACACACACACACACAGACTTAAACATTCATCTGTTCATCTGTATGTAGGTTAGGAATTAAGTGACGTAAAGAAAAATAGTATACATCACACAACATTTAGGTTCAGTAGGTATTGGACTCGATACATTTCAAAATATAAGGACATTGCCCCGCCACTTAGAGTATTTCTCTTATTAAAAACCCACCCCACCTTCCTTAAGTGCTTGGATCTCTAGTTATGTTTACACACAAAGATTGTCACTGATCCACTTAAATTTATTTTGATTCTAGATTAAGATTGAGCTGTGTCTGCACACTCCTCAAAAATCCAATGGAAATCTCTGTTTACATACACACTTCAAGTGATCAGATTCAAAATTGCAAGCATGCATAAAGGACCATTAAGTGTAGGTACTGTCATCACAGCAATCATCACATAAGTCCAGATTAGTTGAGTGATATAAGCTGATTTTAAATATAGTTCTGGCTTTTGTATTTGTAATTCGCTGATTTGTTCCTGGTCTGTTTTATTTTGCTTCGTAGGTCGTGTTAACTCACTTTTGTTAATTTTGCTCATATACTTGCCTGAACAGCTCAATTTCATGAATCATCCGTTGGCTTCTGGCATGCAGAAATTTTAACTTTAATGGCTATATCTGATTTCCAGATTAATCTGATTAATGTTGCTGTTTTTTTTTTTTGTTTGTTTGTTTGTTTTTTTAAAATAGTATGCTCTGAGTAGACCATAGTAGACCATTTTGATTGGTGTTTGTTCATGATGTTCTATTCCAGTTGAGCTATTAGCAAGACTACTAACAGTCTGTCAGACTACATGTAGATATTGCTAGAGATCTATAGAGACAAACATAAAGCCAAAACAGTTAAAATATTCGGGTTAAGGGTTGGGACATTTCCCAAAATATGAATACTGTGTTCAGATCTGAGGAAAATCTGTTAGGTTTTTCAAACAAGTATAAACACATGCACTTTTTCTTTTAGTTTGTTTGGCTGTTTCTAACAGATGTGAGCTGTCTAGCAAAACCCACTGAACCAGACAGAACTGACTCAATGCAAGGTAGTAGTGTAGATGGATCAGCTAAGTCTGAATAGGCTCCAACAATAACTGCACCGTTTAAAAGCTTACACAAGTTTTACTGATCACTTCAAACTTGTACTCAGTGTCATTCCTAGAATGTGCTGTGCCTCACTTAGTGTGTGTGTGCACTAGCTAGTGGAAAGATGTGAGAACCTCAGTGTCAGTGTACTCAGTGAGGACCTTTTATAGCTGCATTATTCTCCCTCTTTAAGTACAGAGGTTAATGTGTTTCTGCAAATCAGATCTCACATCAGATCTACTGTGTCTGCTGGCTCCATCTTTTCATCAGAAGGATTTTCAGAAAAAAAAGTCTGAGGGAATGAGGCAGGCACACAAAAATGCACATTCACTCTCTCACACACACACACACACACATACACACACACACAGAGAGAGAGAGAGACGTCATTCATTCTCCTAGCACTAGCAGGAAGTCAACTGATTATAATGACTTGGAGTATTACTAGTCAAATAATAACCATAAAACTAACCTTACTCTAACCTTAAAACATGTCTCCACACTAAAATGTAGGTATTTACAATGTGGGGACAGTTTGTGGCCGCCACCAGTAAACACAATGTGATTAAAAGTAGTCTGCACAATTTGCATGCACACACACACACACACACACATAAACGCACACCACATATCTAAACCTTACACAAAGCCCCTCTGTTTATTGTCTTCTGCTGTGCTTTCCTTTTCATTTCTGAGACAGATACACAGTGTTGCCATTTATCGCTTTAAACTCTGACTCCCACTTTTTTTTTCCCATAAAAACATTCCTCTGGAAAATACTTTCACACACTTCCATGCCAAAGTCGTTACAGTGGAGGACGAAACAGGTCAATAATTTAAAAAAGAAAAAAAAAAACCTTAACATGACAGTTATCGATGGGAAAAGCCTTTCACTGAATGAAGTGCCTGTCAGCTCTGGGAAAGCCACAGGGGTGAAGCCATCTGTCACCGTTACAAGAAAAATAAATAACAGATATTGGCAGTCTGAGACACAAACACGCACACAAAAACAAAAAGTATATTTATGTGATATTTGTGATGCTTCCAGCAGGACAGAAGATTTTTAATATTGAAAGTCTCTAAAAGCTTCCATTATTTTGAATGGGTGAAAAAGAGATCAGTCTGAACATAGTTTGGCAGGGCAGGAAATGAGGGCGGACACGTTTTACAACTCCTCGTTCTCTAAAGCTGGAAATATTGGAAGGTTAGAGAGAGAGATAAGATCCTCTTTCAGCCATGTGAGTTTAATAATCCATAGTCATGAAAGTAATCATCATATATCGTCTTTACAGCACTACACCTCTTACAGTCGCCTGTGAGGGACTGGCACCCTGTCCAGAGTGTGTCCCTGCCTTGTGCCCATTGATTCTTGGTAGTCTCCAGGCCCACTACAACACTGAACAAGATGGAATTGCAGAAAATGAATGAATGAATTGCCATTCATTTCAAATATGCTTTTGAAGCATTCTGTTTAAGATTAAGTATCTCATTTTTACAGAGAGAGGTTTTAGATCTTGACTAGAAATATCTATCCAGAATGTTACAGAGTTGACAGACACTACTTTTTCTTTACCACTAAAAGCACGATATCTTTCGGAAGGCAAAGATTCCCCCTATAACCCTACTGGAAAGCAGTTAGTGCTTATCATTTTACTAAGAAGTGAAGAACTGGGCCAAAAAAAAAAAAAAAACTGGATGCACATGATGGCTAAAATACAAGTAGCGCCCAAACGCTAAAACATTTCTCTCATCCGAAGCTGGTATTTGGCAGGAGATAATCTCTTGCAATAATATATATGGTGCGTGAATGATAGGATATATGCACATATGTGAATACTTGCTTGCTCCACGAAAGCCAAATAGTAGACTCTGCAGAGTTCAGTAAGAAAGGAAACACTTTCAACAACGAAGGGCAGAGAAATCAAATACTCTTTCTCTCTCTCTCTCTCTCTCTCTCTCTCTCTCTCTCTCTCTCTCTCTCTCTCTCTCTTTCTTTTGTCGCACAGGAGTCGCGAGCTGGTTCTTTATTATGCTGCTCAAAACAAACACTTTGTACATACTCATCCGACGCTGCTATTTTGTCATTCGTTAGATTGCTTTTATTTATTTATTTTTGTTACATTATGGTTAGGGTTAGAGACACTTTCTCCATTTTTTTAATTGATTCAATGTGGCTTCAAGCTAAGTGAAATATGATACCAGTATCATCAGTAAAAAAGTTTATTTGTTAGATCATAATTTTTTACAATAATTACAAGTTCTACAGGGTGTTTAATTAAGCCTGGAGGTTGTGGGTTCGATTCCCACTCCGGGTGACTGTCTGTGAGGAGTTAGTGTGTTCTCCCTTGGTCTGCGTGGGTTTCCTCCGGGTGCTCCGGTTTCCTCCCACAGTCCAAAAAAAACACGTTGATAGGTGGATTGGCGACTCAACAATGTCCATAGGTGTGAATGTGGCTGTGTGTGTGTTGCCCTGTGAAGGACTGGTGCCCCCTCCAGGGTGTATTCCCGCCCCGCGCCCAATGATTCCAGGTAGGCTCTGGACCCACCACGACCCTGAACTGGATAAGCGCTTAACAGATAATGAATGAATGAATGAAAATAGAGCTCATGTGTCCTTCTCTGCTTTGCCTTGTTTACATAAGAATGGGTAGAAAATAGTTCACTAATGGGCTGCAAGAGGGTCTTGAGAGAGTCTTGTCCTCAGGTTGTGAAAATTTCAGCCTTTCTAGTGTTAATTGGTGTTATGTAATAACATTTTGGGAGTAGGATGGCACCCCTCCCCTCAGCTCTATATATATCCTCAGGTAATTTTCATGTCAGACAAACTCACTGCACTTGGCTCACAAGATGGACTGCTTCGCAATGTGAGCTTGTTCCTCTACTCTGGATTTGTTTCTGCTGATCCTGTGCCTCATATTAGGAGTTTCATTTCCCCCACTGCTTCAGGCTCTGTAGCTCACAAGCTCTCGCACAGCTTCTCCCGCTCCCCTGCGACCTCCATCCACAGCGAAATCCTGCCTCTGCCTTCATTGTCGGTGTGTGGCCCCAAGCCTCCCACTTTCCCCTTCTCCAGCTGAATAGCTACAGCACTGCCTCGTGTTTGGAGCTGGAATCGACCGTTGTCGTGCTTGCTTCCTCTGCCACTCCAAGCTCTGAGGCGCGATCCAGTCTTTCCCGCTTTGGATCCATGTGCGGCCTCAGCATTCTCCTACAGCACAGACCCGACTTCTACTGCTTCTCTTCCTGCTGTGACTAGTGTCTTCCTATTACTCTTCCTGGCTGTGTCTTAGCTAGCAGGCATTAGCCTCGATGCCTTATTGTTTTGCTGTCTCACAAATCAGTACCTTAGTGTGCTGCATTGTTTTTACCTAAGTTGCACAAGAATCAGGCTTGGAATCTGCATGTTGCACTTTCATGCAGAAAGCAGGCAGCATGTTAAAGCATTCATTCTGACACGACTCAACACCTTCTTCCTTCAGAATATGCCCTTGATAGACAGTATTGTGCTCGTTTAGACACAGCCCTTCCCTGCTCCTCCTGTTCTGTCTCTCACCTTTCCTTTCCTTTTTTCAATCTCTCCTTCTCTTTCTCTATTTATCATCCCAACCCATCCCTGCGCTACTTCCAGTCTCTTACTTTCCAGCTCATTCTCTTTTCAGGTGATGCAATGGACCTTCATCCCATCCTCTCCTCTTGGCAGCTACAAAATCAAATTAAATCAAATTCATTTGTATAGCACTTTTTACAGCTGATGTTGTTACAAAGCAGCTTCACAGAATTCCAGTAAAGATAAAGGTTTAACATGAAATGTAAAGAATGTAAAAATCCCCCAGTAGAGCAAGCCAGGGGCAACAGTGGCAAGGAAAAACTCCCTCCGAGCTGAGGAAGATACCTTGGGAGGAAGCAAGGCTCACAAGGGGGGACCTATCCTCGTCTGGTCAGTCTACTGGTAATAGTGGTTAGGAGTCTGTGAAAACTTCAATGTAGGGTGGGCAGCTCCAAGGCAATTGGTAGTGGCTGGAGCGTGGGCAGCCGGTCTGAAGGACCTCAAGAGGCGGGACGATAGCACCAGTGTCTAAGTTTGCTATAATTCCCATGGATCTGCCAACTTTATCTATGGGGGAGCATTAACTACCTAAAGCTAAACTAAACAAATTACATTTTTTTATCCTAAATTGGAAGATTGCAATTGTGTTTGAGTCCTGAACATTTTCTGGAAGATCATTCCAGAGTTGGGGGGCTTTATATATTAAAAAAAAAAAAAGTTCTTGCCCCAGCTGAGGGCTTCTGAATTCTGGGAACTATTAAAAGTCCAGTGTGGCACTGTGGCGCAGGTGTGAGTGTGTATTGCTCTGTGAAGGACTGGTGCCCGCACCAGGGTGTATTCTCGCCTTGCGCCCAATGATTCCAGGTAGGCTCTGGACCCACCGTGACCCTCAACTGGATAAGTGGTTACAGATAATGAATGGATGGATTAAAAGTCCAGTACTCTGTGATCTGAGTAATTGTGTAGGCTCATAATAGGAAATTGAAGGTATTCAGGAGCGAGCCTATGTAGGGCTTTATACATTAATAACAGAATTTTGTAATCGATACTGAATTTAACAGTCAGCCAATGGAGTGATGATAGAATTGGACTGATATGTTACATTTTTAAGTTTTAGGACCCTGGCTGCATTTTGAACCAGTTGGAAGTTTATTTAAATTTCTGCAGGTGCATCCTAACAGTAATGTGTTACAACAGTCAAGCCTTGGAGTAATAAAGGCATGTACTAATGTTTCTGCGTCATGTAGGGATAAGGCATTTCTAATCTTGTCAATGTTGCGAAGAGATCTGTCCTAGTGATACCGCCTATGTGTTGATCAAATGATAAATCAGGGTCAATTATGACGCCAAGATTTTTTGCTGCTGAACCAGGATTAACTGGAAAGTCAGCAAGATTTTAAATTAAATCTGATAAATAATTTCTGGCCATTTTTGGACCCAGAAGTAGAACCTCTGTTTTATTACTGTTTAGAAGGAGGAAGTTACACAACATCCAGCCTTTGATGTCTTTTACATGGTCCTCTATTTTCTTTAATCTTTGTTTGTCATCGGGCTTGGCTGATATTAACAATTGGTGTTGTCTGGGTAACAGTGAAGATTCATGTCATGGTTTCTTATAACTGTGCCTAGTGGTAACATAAATAATGTAAATAATAATGGTCCTAAAATAGAGCCTTGTGTAATTCCAAATCTTACTTTAGAATGATTGGAAGATCATTTACCTTTACAAATTTATAACCTTCCATTAAGTAAGACTTGAACCATGATAGGGTTGTCCCTGTGATTCCAACTATGTTTTCTAAACTTTCTAGGAGAATATTGTGGTCTATTGAATCGAAAGCTGCAATGAGGTCAAGTAGCACCAACAGGGATACATGGCCTTGATCAGAGGCAAGAAGATCATTTGTTATCTTACCTAGAGCTGTCTCAGTGCTATGATTTGGCCTGAATCCAGGTTGGAATTTTCATATACATGATTCTTATATAGATATGAACTAAGTTGTTGGGCCACAGCTTTTTCTAAGATGTTGTATATAAATGGTAGATTAGAAATAGGGCTGTAATTAGACAATATGCTAGCATCAAGATTTGTTTTTTTGATCAGACGTTTAATAACTGGTAGTTTAAAAGATCTGGGTACATTGCCCAGGCTAAGGGATGAGTTTACTATAATTAAAAGAGGATTGATAATAGCTGGTAGTAATACTTTGAGTAATGTTGTGGTAATTACATCAAGTGTGAAAGTTGGACAGTTTGCAGAGGTAATGATCTTCTCTAGTAGTAATTTTCTCTGTCTAATATTTTCAATGGGGTGGCACATTGGCACAGCAGGTAGTGTCACAGTCACACAACTCCCGGGGCCTGGAAGTTGTGGGTTCGATTCCCGTGTCCGCGTGGATTTCCTCCGGGTGCTCCAGTTTCCTCCCACAGTCCAAAAACACACGTTGCAGGTGAATTGGTGACTCAAAAGTGTCCGCAGGTGTGAGTGAATGTGTGTGTGTCTGTGTTGCCCTGTGAAGGACTGGCGCCCCCTCCAGGGTGTATTCCCGCCTTGCGCCCAATGATTCCAGTTAGGCTCTGGACCCACTGCGACCCTGAATTGGTTAAGCGGTGATGAATGAATGAATGAATGAATAATATTTTCGATTTTATTATTAAAAGAGTCCATAAAGTTGGCACGGTGGTGCAGCAGGTAGTGTCGCAGTCACACAGCTCCAGGGACCTGCAGGTTGTGGGTTCGATTCCCACTCCGGGTGACTGTCTGTGAGGAGTTGGTGTGTTTTCCCTGTGTCTGTGTGGGTTTCCTCCGGGTGCTCCGGTTTCCTCCCACAGTCCAAAACCACACGTTGGATAAGCGGTTACAGATAATGAATGAATGAAGTCCATAAAGACATTACTTGTGACAGCTGCCGGAATTTGTGGTTCAGTACCTGCCTGATTTTTTTGTAGTTCTGGAAAACACACTAAATAGCACTCTAGTATTATATTTATTATTGTAGATCAGCAAGACCACATATGCTTAGCAAGCTTTAATGTCTATAAAGTCTATAAAGCCCGCTTGATTTTTGAAACACCACTTGGACATCTAGCAGTTTAACACTAAAAGTCTGCTGTATGCTTCAGTGCTTCAGCGCCCCGCCACATTGGGATGGGACCAGAGCAGACTACAGCATCAGACATTGTCTGGGCCATTTACCTCAGACGAATATCATTGGCCCCTACATTAATGACTGTCCTCGAATATCTCCTATTAGCTAACAGTCTAAGGTTGCCACTAACTGTTACAGCTAACTGTTACTGCTGGCGCCCCTAAAGGAGTAGCTAATTTCAACTGTCGAACGATAGAGTCTTCTATAACCAGAGCACTTTGAGCAAGCAAAACAACACAGCAGTAGCCATGGTATTGCAGGTACTTACTGCTTTTTGTTGATTTAGGAAATTACACCAGAAACATTGCTACAGGAGCAGGTGGCATGACAACTTTTGCCTCTAGTGAAGAATAGAGATAATCTATAGATTAAATCAACGGATTAACAGAATTAACAGAAGAAACAGAAATAACATAAAAACCAGGTCAACAGTCAGGTACAGGAAAGGAACCAAACGGGTTGCCAAAGAACAAGGGCACACCATCTCTCTCTCTCTCTCTCTCTCTCAAAACACAACCAGCTCTCAGGGCATCTACTCACATAAATTCTCCCTGTCTCTCACACAGACAATCACACATGCACATCTCTCTCTTTCTTTCTCTTGCACACTCTTTCTCTCATATTTACACCGGTCACAAACGGTTCTCAGAGCATCAGCTGATGTTGAGTCAGGGGAATGTGTGTAATTGAATAAAATGTTGTTGACTACATGATAAAACCCATACATCGCTCATAATATATACACTGGACCGTGTTATTACAACAATAAAATGTAAGTTTGATGGTACTGCAGCCATTTTAGCCACAGCAACAGAAAATCACTTATTACCATAATAGATGTCTAATGCAAAAAATGAGAGAAGTTAGCAGGTGCTAGCACTCTCCCTTGTTCATCAGTAACAAAAAACTGATTCTATCACTTTGTCGTCACAAAGTGTAACTCTAGCCATTTCATCCACACAGCAACCAGAATAAAGCATTCATTTCCAAAATTGATGTCTAACGACGACCCTAAATTGGATAAGCGGTTACAGATAATGGATGGATGGATGGATGTCTAACGAGATAAAGATTTTTTACCCAATTCTTGCTAGAGCCCTCTGCCCCATGATTCAGAATTTTCTTAGTCCAGTAAACAAGCAGAGGATCTGGCGTAATAGCCACAGAGGCTCTCTTCTGCCTATTCGCTTGTTAAGTGTGATGCGTGACATTTTGACATTTCCGGGTCCAATCACGCCTCTGGTCCTATAATGTATTTGCAGTGTGGATAAAGCTAAATAATTCAGATTTATTGGCATGACCATATTCAATGACAATGACATAGTATTGCCAAAGTAAATATCTCAATCATTGATGGCACCTTGGTTCATGGCTCAATTAAAAGGAATAATTTAAATGTGAAAAGAAGCAAACAGTCTTTGTCAGCACTGTTTGCATATTTTAATGCGTATGAGCTGCCTTGCAGATGTCTCTGCGAGCAGCGGTGCCACGGGGAGAGAGAGCTGCTGCTGCTCTGTCTCTGGGAGCAGAGAAACTGCATAGAGAGAGCTGTTTCTCCTGCAGCACCGTCACTGGGAGCCAAGGTACTGTAGGGAGACAGCTGTGTCTTATGTAGCTCTGTCTTTGGGAGCCGAGGGATCGCGGAGAAAGAGAGCCATGTCTCCCATTGCTCTGTTTCTGGAAGAAGAAAAAACATGGATAGAGACGTGTCTCCTGCTCATGGTCAATTCCGGTGTTCTAACGAGTGTGCTATTGATTATCTAATATAAAGTAGCTAAGGTCTGTACAGAGAACCAAATGCATGTGGTTCTCATAGCTATGGAAGCACACACATACATGAGCGCCCGCACCCACCCACACACACAAACACTTTCTCTTTATTTATTTTCCACCACACCCAAACAGGTCAGTCTTCCCTCTAACTCACACAAACAGATGAGAATGGCATAAAACCTCTGAATTCTTTCTGGTTTGACAGCTGCGCGGGTGGCAGAAAGAAAGCGTTAGTTTAAGATGTTTGTGTAGATGCATTTTAGTCTTGATTCCATTTTCATTTTGGCTTAATCATGTTCACAATCGCAGTCGACTATTATGATAAAGGCATAACTCACTCTCCCTGGACACAAACTGATGACCTGATAACGAATATGCAGTCTCTCTTTGTCTTGATTCTCATTCCTGTTTACCTGAGTCACTCAACTTCAAATGAACATTATTTAACAGTGTTTATGGGTCCTCTCTTGGTTGAGTGTTTAATGCATATGTAATCAATTGGTGATGTTTTCAGTGTGATAGGTGGGTGACAGGAGTGCAACTCCAGTAATTACATACATGTATCAATTGCAGGGGTTTAGCTAATGCCTTTTTCACACATGAACTCCAGAGATTTTCAAGAGAAACACAGAGTATCAGGTCTGGTGATGTCCCGGAATGGGCATTCACACATGCGGCACACAGATTTCCTGCCTCAGGCTTGCTCTTGCAGCGAGAGATGAAACACGTACTTTAGACGTGGTGCTTTACCTGGGCTGTGTGTGCAGGCGAAACATTCGGAACATTTCTGGATTACCATGCATGTGTGAAAGGGGCATAATTAATTGGGTGGAGAAGGGTTATAATCACACCAAGGTGCATCACAGAGGGTTTATTCACTCAGAGTAGCTCTGCTAGCACGTACAGTCAGGTATAATCACGTGAAGTCATTAGCAACTAATTGCTGGCCTTATTTCCCCTCTTGTCCTGTCATTGTTGACAGTGATAAAAGAATATTGGCGCTGTCAGCTTTCTGTCTTCAGCCAGTAGAAAACAGGGGGTCATTTATGTCTTGACTCTGAGCCAGATAAAAAGAGCGGTAATTGTGACTTACTCTAAGCAAATAAAAGAGGGGATTTTTTTGTTTCCCTTGACATGCTCTTTGACATTACTCCCTTTCAGTTCTGCTCATCTACCTTGATACATTTGGAGCAGAAATTTTTGATTTTTTTTTTTTCATATTGCCATATTTTTCACACACCCTTTTCACACCACCAAGCCCTAAATTATACTCTTTTCTGATACATGTTTGAAAAAGGAGCCTACCTGGAAATATTGGGCACAAGGCAGGAATACACCCTGGAGGGGGTGCCACACAGGGCAACACACACACATTCACTCACACCTACGGACACTTTTGAGTCGCCAATCCACCTACCAACGTGTGTTTTTGGACTGTGGGAAGAAACCGGAGCACCCGGAGGAAACCCACGCAGACACAGGAAGAACACACCTCCTCACAGACAGTCACCCGGAGCGGGAGTCGAACCTACAACCTCCAGGTCCCTGGAGCTGTATGACTGCGACACTACCTGCTGCTCCACTGTGCCGCCCAAAAATTTTGATTTGAAACACTTAAATGCTGAAAAACATCTTAAATCAAATCAAAGTTATGTAAAGAAGTCTGGGAATAAAATGAGCACAGAGGTAAGCCTGGTCCTTTAATGAGCAAAAATGAAAGGAACTATGTACATAGAACATATTAATCACTGTTCTGTTGTACTATCATCATGCACTCTGACTTTCATGAAATTGTGTTTTGTAAACAGGAAATGAGATTATTAAGATGACATTTTTAATCATTATTCAGCAGTGACATGGTGTCCAGCCTGGAAACCAGCCTGCATTACCTAATATTTACACCCATAATGTTATTTATTGTGCAGCTATGTAATTACATAAATAATGATGTAAGTTTTGATGATCGTCATAGCTGCTGGAAATACATGCATGAGATAATAAATGCTTTCTCTCTCTCTCTCTCTCTCTCTCTCTCTCTTTCTCGCTTTCTCTCACTCTCTCTCAATAGTACAAGTGCCAGAGTGCACGGAGAAACTCCACTGACAATGACTGTGAGGTGAGGTCTGTGTTTTTTTTGTGGGTGTGTTTGTCTGAGAGTTTGTGCATTCCTTGTATTATGACGTGTGTGATGTTCCTTAGTGTTGAATTACAGCTTCAACTCATCTGCGCTTGTAATCTGATATGATCTTTGTTCTTACCTTTTGTTTTCAAGATATTTCATGTCTCCCCTTTTTGATACCAGTTACACCAATGGTTCCCCCGGTTTTTTTTTTGTTTTGTTTTGTTTTTTTTGCAGTCACCTCTTGTAGATGAGAGTATTTTTAAGCTTCCTCATTTCGACACACTGAAACATGTCCACATGTGCTTCCACACTCCACTGGATTTTATTTTAAAAACTGTAATTCATAAGAACATTTTCTACAAAAAATAAAGTAACAAAACACCGTTGTAGGTGCTAAATTTTTAACTCCTTTTACTTCTGAAAACCGGTGATCTGCACTCATAAGAAGTGATAAAAGGATTGCGTGTCAGGCTAGCTTGCTGTCTGTCTATTCTTCTTTTTTCTGTGCTCTGCAAAAGAAGACGTATCTCCAGAAGCAATGTTTTAAGTGGAGAAGGGACTGATGTATCCCTTACAAAACCCATTATTAAGGCAGAGACTGTGGGGAGTGATGGCTTTTTGAAAAAATGTGGCACGACAGTGTGCTCTTATTGTTGTCGACACATGACAAACAATTTTCAGTGACACTAGGTAGCGCAAAGGCTGGTGACACAAAGTGGTCAGTCAAATTGTCAAGCCAGTGACACAATGAACTGAGCAAAATTTAGCTTTATGATTAAAGCAATATGACAAAAACCAATAGGAATTCATTAGCAGGATCTCTGGATTGCTTCCACAGTGACCACCAGTCTAGGATGAGCCAGATATGAATCACATAAACACCACTCTGACTCACACCATATGTATTGAATGGAGCTCATAATACAGTTCCAATGTTTCTCAACCCCATGCTGAGCAATTTGTGCCCTTCTAGCTGAGGGCATGGTAATCTCAAGCTCATGAGTGGCTGCTTTTCCTTTCCTCATTTTGCAAATATGTTAAAATATATGAATACATGTATAACACATAGTGAGGTTTTAAAAGCGGGATAAACTTTCCCACCACCTCTTCGCTCATCCATGTTCAGGCAAGGCTTGTGTCACGTGGTGGTATGTAGGGGAGGTCAAAGAGCAATGAACAGGGAGGAGGTAATCGCAGTAGACTTTTAATTAACACAAAAAGGGAACTAAACACAGAGACAAGGGAACTAGACAAAGACTACTAAACTCACTTAGCAAGACTAATTTAACTTATAGACCAAAACAATACAAAGATCTTGAAACAAAAACAAAGAACACTAAACAAGTCTAGACACTAAACACAAAGAGACTAATACTAAACAAGACTAAAAGCAGAGAAAGTAAACAAGAACAAAACAGAACAGGCTAAACACTTAACAGATGATGAACACAAAACAGGCTAAACTATAAACAACAAGGCTAAACACAAAGGCTAGGACATTAAACACAAGGGCTAAACACTAAACAGGAACAGATCTAAAGGGGCAAGACACTAAACCATAAGATAAACATCAAACAAGGCTAAACAAGATGGCTAAACAGCAGAACACAAACTAAACAGAACACCAAAACTTAGCATCTTAGAATCTTGCACACAGACATGAACCACAAACATACATGCAATCACAATGTCCCACAACAAAGAAACACTGACATGGACTATAAAAAGACTAAACAAACAAGAAACACCTGGGACAGATAACGAGGGGGCAGGAACACAAAAGAGGCACAAGAGGGAGAAGCAAAGGCTGAGACAAATGAGACAGACAGCAGGAACACACTAGACCGGGCTATACATTACAGCTTGTGTACATGTTGTTTAGCCCAGTTCCATTCTGTAGACTAAAAAAGCTTCCTTCAAGTAGGACATAGATCCCATTATCTGTCTCAGTCGATATGGATGGAAAATGTGATGTGCGATAACTACATTTGACATTCCCGTGATGGGTTGGATTATGATAAAATTAGTGTGTGAATAAGCTCATTATGAAAAACATTAACCTTTTGGAGGTTGTTGTGTATGTAATGCATACACCAAGCCAGCCATACCATTATGACCATCTCCTAGCTCCACGGAGAATAATCCACCAGCCAGAAATATCCAGCCAACAACATCTTGTGGGCAGGATGAAGGACTAGAGGACAATCCAAACAAACTGTGTAGCAACAGATGGGCTACTGTCTTTGATTTTACATCTGCAAGGTGTGTCTAATGGAGTGCAGACAGTGAGTAACCACAGTGTTTAAAACCCCTGCTGTGTTTCATTCATATCAGTGCCACACAAACTACACACCATCACCACATCAATGTCATTGCAGCACAGAGAATGATCCAACACTTAAATTATATATGCTTTGTGGTGGACCATGGGTGTCCTGACCATTTGAAAACAGGGTGATTGTGGGAAAACAAACTATGCAGAGCAACAGGTGGACAACACTCTTTAATTGTAGACCTGAAAAATGCTCATATGTGGTCAGTGAAGCTGAGAGAGAGAGTGTTTAAATAAGGTGGTCATAATGTTATGGCTGATCAGTGTATATTGTATACTGCAATTTGAAAATTAATGGACGTTGTCTGTATGTGGCTCGTTATTAATTCACTGGGCTGTCTTAAAGAGTTGAGTGAAAAATATAATCAAGTTAAAGAAATAAAAATCTGTTTTTCACTCCACTTGCTTCCTAACTGTTTAAAGTATGTCTTTACATAGTATGCAATTAGGCTCTGTTTGTAGTGAGCGTGCATTCCTTAGCCCAGCACATGTCCCAGGTGTTGCCTGATTGCTTACGTCAGATGTGCTGGAATCCAAAGTAAAGCAGATACAAACATGACCATCTGGAGGGGTCCACAAGTAGGATGGGTGAATTTTAAATTTTTCTGGGGTTTGTTGAGACACAATCTACTATTAAAACACGAGAACACAACAAGATCCAACAGAAAAAAACACACATCAGGCTAACATTTGGTCTGCTCTTTATTTTACAGTGTTTTAAAGTGAGTGGTCTGACCATCTGCTCTTATCTAGATTTCTTTTATAAAAAACATACACACTGGCAATGATTCCTAGAATTCCCAATGATATCTGCTCAGGAAATCATGAATCATTTATTACAGGAATAATGCTATAATATGATGAAGTTACATTACCAAGGAGCAGATAACCTTTCTCTGAAAGCTTTGTGAGAAAGTATTGTGTGAAAAATGGGACTGTTTTTGTTGGTTACAGGAAGCAATGCGGTCCAGTGACTTCAGCACGACCCTAACTGTCTTTGGCCTGAAGCCCAGATCAGGTATCTGACTCTCTGTACAGTATCTACATCATTAACATCATCGTCACACTGTCTATCTGCCTGTAGTAATGCGACATCGACATCTCATGGGATACACTATAAAAATGTAATAACCTGTCAGCCTTAGAGATTTTATTTTATACAGCTTAAAATGTAAGTAAACAAAACCCACATGACAGGCTTACTCACAGAAGAATACACTCTTATTTTAGTGTGTTTATCCTTTTAAGTAATTGATCCTAATTCAGTTTTAACCCAAAAAAATAACAAAAAAGAAAAACACAAATCTTAAGACTCCAGTCACCAGTGAAAAGGAATGTAATTTGGAATAACAGAGATGATTTTACAGGGGTTTCATCGATGGCTGGTAAGAGAATTTAATGATATCTGAATCTATATGTCATACCTGCATATCATCTGTGAAAATGATAATATGAAATATTAAGCTGTACTTGAATGTGAAAGACAACAAAACCGACCGGCAACAGACTGCAGCCCTTCTTGTTCCTCCATGTTTTAGTGCACTATTCTGATGTTAGGAGCAGAACACAATCTCTATTAACAGCAATGATGTGTATTCTTGTCATACTTGGAATTTATCTTTCATAAATCACCAAAAAGATGAACAATCTGATTTTGAAAAATCAGGAAGAAACCAGTGAATGTCATTTGCCTTTATTCTCTGTGTGCCTTCACTCAGATCAAAAACCATGCTGATTTATTTTTGCCCAAGACTTTAAAGCACCTTTTATGATAGTTACAATTGTGAGTATTAGAGGCTTCTTGTTGTCAGCTACCAACAACTGTTAATGTCCATTAACCTTCTGTCATACCCTTTCCTTAGAAAAATTAAACAATATTAAAAAAACATTCAATATTTAGCTCTCCCTGTGACCAGTTATGATCGATGAACATGCTGTTGGCTGTCATGATCCATCACGTGTTCTTAAACAGTGAAGTTTCATATCATGAAACTTCAAGCGTTCAAGAATCAAGATTCACATTCCAAGCATTCAACAGCTTTAACACAGCATTCAGCATGTTCTTAGAGTTAGGATTAATGTGAAAACCACAATCAAAAATCCCACATAGAGACATTCCTAGATTTGTGTATGTTTCATGAATTCCTTTAGCGTTTCTAAACCTCCAAGAATAAACAGAATAAATTTACTTTCCTGTTATATGTTGATTGATTAAGCTAAAAACCTCTGAAGCCTGAAACAAATTATGAAGAATATAAATATATCATCGCTGTCCAATTAAAGACATGCATCTCGACTTTTGCAGATTTTTTAATTTACAGCATCATTGGAACACAGCAGATGTTATTCACATCATGTGAACATTTAATGATGAATTAACCAATACAAATACTCCAGAATTACTTGGAATATAATTTTTTTACATTTACTTCCATTAAAAGTTAAGAAGGTTTTTTCCTTCTCCTGTAAATTTGGATTTGGTAGATACATGTTTTGAATTGGACAGCAACATTCTAAAAAAACTTTGTCACTCTGAAGCTGTGATGTTTGTATGTGGCTACTGCATGGTTGTAGGCAGCCAGATTAGGAGGGTTAAGCATTCAGGGGTTAGTGTGACCTTTTTTACTCAGTTAAAAACAATAGATAGCTTATAAGCTTGCCAAGAAAAGGCTATGGGAGTTCATTTATTTCAGGCACTGTGGAAAACAATGACATTCCAGTTTTTAAAAAATAATAAATTGGAAGTCCACAGGAAAGTTCTGTGGAACTTGCAGGGCTATGATTTTGAAAGAAAACAGGTTGACCATACAATCACCTCCCTCAGGTGACCTATGGAACTCAATCTTCTCTGGAACCGTGCCATGAGTTTGCTAGGCACAACCCATACCTTTGCCTGGTTAGAGGTTATCTACTCTATTGTTCATGGTCCTCATCTTTTTTTATTAACTGGGAATTCTGAGGAAGCTGTTATGAAGCCTGTGGCTTCCCTTCTCACTGCATCCTGATAACAGCAATGTTTTGTATGAGAGGAAATTGTACAAAGTATTGGGCCCGCATACTTTCATAGGATTACTGCGCCCTTTTTCTCATTAAATTTACCAGGAAAATGCAAGTGGTTCTAGACGTAATAAATTGAGCCCAGGTTAAAAATCTGGTTTTAATCATATTAAAAGTCAGACCCATTTTGTTATATCCTTTTGCACTTTCCTAACTGGTGATAAATAGCATGATTTGGCAAGCTAGTAATTATTTTTTTTAGGCTTGTAGCTGAAAATTTGAATGTGGTAGGCGTAGCTTCTAATTCTATCCATGTGACATGCCCGGACAGAGTTGATGCACCTTTGTGCAAATAAGTAGGATATTAATGCATGTCCGATTTGGCATTACACTAAAGGCCCACAATCTACCTTCTTCAGAATGGCTGCCATCAGCTGCCCAAGGCTTTTATTTAATTGGTGCTTTAAATCCTTACCAGTTTTCATTGTCAGTAAATGTCCTGAAGCGCCAATTCATGCAAGCATGCCTATTTCCACTCCTCACCTTTTAATCAATCTCTAGATCAAAGTGAATCAGATGCAGAGAACATTTGAAACCATGGAAAATTCTGACAGCTGTGACTGGATTACAGTTAATCAATCTAGTTATTACTATTAGATCAATAGTTAATATAACAATTACTATTAACCAGATGATGTGCTCCTATCTGTGACAAAATTTTGCCCACAGAGTAAAAATAGGTGGTTCAAAATCCAGCCTAACGATGAATGAGTGTTGCTCATATTTTAACTTAGTTTTCACCACAGATTGTTCTCTGCATAAACTGTGAAAAACATCCACATGACAGACAATTTACAGGCATCTATTCATATGCTCAAGCTGCTGCTGGTGTGGTCTGGCTAGAAATTGTAAAAATAAATTAAAGGTTTGCGAAAACCCACAATAAAGCTGCAATGAATATCTAACTACTTTTCTGGGTGATGAAATGAGCCCCTAAAAAATGTGACCATTCTTAGAGGTGTATGTGTCCAGATTGAATCCACATAGACACATTTTAAAACAACAAAAATGATGTGGTGTAATGTTAAACTTTTTTTTTTTTAAATCAAGAACAGCAGCCACTAGAAGTAGAAGCATAAAAATAAAATAACTTCAACATGGCCTTCATATAGTGCTGCATAGTGGACAAAAATATACTGAACCAAGGAGCATTTTATCCATTTTATTACCAACTAGTTACTGTTGCAAGTATTAACTTTCCATTAATGTGATATTTGTTCTATTCAGTATGGTTTTTTACCAAATTACCAACTCACAGCAAAATATAACATGTAATTAATAGTGATCCATTCACTGTTACAGATGAAGACAGTAGTATAGTTAGGACTGGGCGATATATTGAAACTGCATGCTGCAGCCCAGATCGTGAAGCTTTCCCTGCCTTGTGCCCCAAATCAAACCATCTTACAAAACTCATTTACCATGCTGTGCTTTATGAGAGAAAAAGTAAGAAGTGGGGTGACATTACTAAAGCAGTAGCATGTCATATTAGCCGTGGAACAAGAGGGCTTTATACAACAGCTTGACCGAAGAGACAAGTTACCTAGTTAGAATTACTTTGTGAGAGAAGTATTGCCAAAAATGTATACTGAAGTTAGAGAGAGTCTCGCCATCAGACTTGCCAAAGTGTATCACTTCGCACTGACCAGCGGTCTGTGGTCCAGCAGGAATGGTGCGCAATACATGAGTGTGACTATACATTTCATGAAATACTGGGAACTGAAAAGTGCCTGTCTCCAGACAAGCAACTTTCCCCAGGACCGCACTGGCGAGCTTATAGCTGAAGCCCTGCAGGATGCCCTCACAGGCTGGAAGCTCAACCCGGCGAGACTGGTTGCTATAACTACTGACAACGGGGCTAATATCGTTAAGGCGCTGCATTTTAACAGGGGGCTGAAGATGCAGTGTTTTGGTCAAAGACAACATCAGGCCATCGGTGAGTGTAATATTCAATCAATTGATTTTAAATTTAAAAAAATACGTTAAAATGCATAGATGGATCCTGTTAAAAAGTTTATAGAATCACATACTGACTACAAGATAATCTATTTTAATAAGCGATAGCTGGCTTATACATCTACCAACTGAAATTAGTTAGAGAAACTGTCAGACTTATTGGCGTGTCTGTGCTTGAATTAGGCTGGTAGTGACATTGAATGAGGACACCAGCTGAGACAAAAACAGATGCATTTTAAATACATAAGTGTTTGAGATTGAAAAGATCTAAAAATATAAATATCTGTTTAACTCATTTGCTGGTGATTTTAGCAAGGTAGTTTAACTAAAACAATGTTAAGGTTACCAAATACAGTTTACAAATGTAGTTCAATCTTATACATCCCTACTAAACAGATGAATGTTGCCTTTGCATGATTTGACTCTTTATATGAAAATGAAAGTGATTGTTATAAAAGGCTTTTATTTTGTGTGTTACAGGACATGGTATGGATGATGCCTGCATCACCCAGGCCATTTCTCTGTGAAAGAAAGTTGTCTCCTACAGCTGGAGGAAGAAAAGAGAACTGGCTGAAGTGCAAATGCAGCTGGGCATTTTCATGCCACCATCTCATCACAATCAATCAATCACTTGTTGGGGATCAAGGCTGCTAATGATAGAGAGGATTCTGGAGTAGGAAAGAGCACTTTCTAATGTCCTGTGTGTTGATGTGAAAACCAGGCCTTTTGTCCTTACCTCGCAGGACACAGAGGTCTTGGAGGCAGTTCATAACGCTTTGAAACCCCTTCAGGACTTTACTGATGCTCTTTCAGAAGAAGACTATGTGACCCTGTTGTATGTCAAACCTGTGCTACACCGGTTCAACACTAGTCTCCTGGCACATGGATAACATGTACAGGATACTGAGCTGTGTAAATCCATTCAAGACCAGCATTGTGAATTACCTTAACAATAAATATGTTGACCCATGCACCAGTACCCTTTTGTGGATCCACGGTTCACGGCCAAATACATCCTGAATGAGAGAATGGATTCACTAAAACATAAAGTCATCTTGGAGGCAGAGTCTCTGCTAAGCTGTCAAAGCAGGTGTTTGTCTGAGCTGCCTGACGGAGAAGAAGCAGCAGTGGTGCACACAGCTAAAACGAAGAGATCACTGGCAAGCCTTTTCCAGCACAGCACAGCCACCAGCACCACTTTTACACACTAGGAAGCAATAGAAAATGCACTTTCTAGCTATCTGTTGTCAAGTTTGTTTGGAGAGTTATGCTGATCCTCTCAGATTGTGGAAAGACCATTAAGTTGCCTATCCAGCACTGGGCTGCCTGGCCAAGAAATATCTTTGTGTGCCAGCCACCAGCTCACCTTTCTGAAAGGATTTTCAGTTGCAGTGGGAACACTGTCACCTGCCAGAGGGCATCCTTGAAGCCTGACACAGTTGACAGACTAGTTATCCTTGCACAAAATATGTAAGATGTATAGTAATTGGCCTGGCCTGTTGTTGTGTTCTCATTATACCTTTATTGTTATTTGAGATTTACACAAAAGATGCACTGACTGAAGGATGGAATTGTTTTAATTTCATTCAGTCTGTTTACATGTTTTGTTATTTGCACAAAGTACTAGATGTACAGGAAGGAAGCATTTTGGTGAAGTGTGCTTCACTGGAAACATACTTTTTAAAGAACAAGTCAGCCTTTTGCTATATTTGCTCTGTATGTTTTCTGTTTACAGTTTAATAGCACAGCTTTGAGTCTTTTGTTATGCAGGAAAATAACATTTTATTTAAGGAGCATTATTACTTAATATACGTCTACAGTTTAATTTTGTCTCCTGTACATCTACAGCTGAATGCTAATAAAAGTTCCTGTGTGACATCTGGGACATGTAGCTTTGACTCAGAAATGCCTTTTTGTTATTACCTCATAAGAAGAAAAAATATCAAGATATATATCGTATTTCTCCACTCAGCCTAAAAATATAGAGATATCATTTTTGGTCCATATCGCCCAGCTCTAAGTGTAGTAGTATGTTAATACCTTTGTGTATCAACTTCAGCTCCACTCATGTAAATAGATACTACCTGATGCCAGGTAATTATATGTAATTGCATAATTAAAACATTCATAACTGTAAATCACATAGGCTGGTTGTATACAAGTAAGTCAGCAGATGTAAAATGCAACATTGTGTAGGGATTCACTGTAAATCATTTTTAAATTGACTTATACAAATTGGCTCCAATCTACAAACTGAGAACTCGTACTTCATTTGATTCTTTGTGTGTGTGTGTGTGTGTGTATTTTAGCATTTTCTCGTAGCAGTCGTCAGGAATACAGCTCCACAGACCCCAGCTTCACCATGAGAAGGAAGATGGAACACCTCAGAGAGGAAATGGAGCAGATACGGCTCTTACGGCAGGTCAGGCAGCACAAACTCAACTAGGTTCCACTTTAGAAAAAGATTACACTTATAAAGTTTTATTAATGGTTTACAACCTGTTCATTAATTGTTATTAATTAGGTTGTAAACATATTAAAACTCTTTAATAATCAGTTATAAGACAGAGAAAGAAAGTGCAATAGTGGCCTGTTATTTGCCAAATAGTGAACCCATATCCATCTACACTGTGAAATCTCAGACCTCTTGATACTGCCCTAACTTTGTCTCCTGCATCAGTCGACATGAACTCTGTCAGCTACAGCACATATTTGTTTAACCATTTATTCACCAAGTTTAATCATTAACCTCAGATAGAATGGCTTTTAAGACACTGATGATAATGTGATGTGCATCTAAAGTCTGAACTTATTCTTTACCTCTGCATTTTCAGTAGGTTTTGACACTTTTACTACTAGATGAAAAAGTGGTCACTGTTTCCCTTTATATCTCTGTTACAAATGATTATTAATGACTTTTAATGTATTTACAACCTAATTAATAACCATGAATTAGACAGATTTTTAAATCAGTTATTTTTTACAAAATGTTATGTGTAGTCTTATTTAAAGTGGTACCCTCAAGTATAACATCTCATATTGCAAATACTGCTGAATAACAAACATAACAGGGTTGATAAAAGACATATGTGAAACAACAGAGGGCATATTTATGAAGGCTGGAATTGATTGGAGACATGTTGGAATACCTAACTGCTTGTGGAACAACCTTGTCAGTAAATGTATAATATACCACATCAGTCGCTTTTAAAATATATAACTGGATTTAGTTCTGAAAAATCTGGGGACATAAACACCAATATTGCAACCTTGTTTTAAATGTGGGTTGTCGTTGTGATGTCACAGCTCAGGTTTGTTTTTCTGCATATGATTTGTGGAGCTCATCTACAGGCTGGGCGTTCGTTAACTTTTAACACTCAAATTAGCAAAGACTAGGTTTAAACTATATGTTTAATGACGTAGACTCTAATAAAAATTGTACTGGCAAATTGTGATTGCAATATAAATTATGTTTACACTTTCAGGCCTACCTGGATCTCTCAGATTGGGACATATTTGCAAATAAAGTTAAACATTAATTAAAACTTTCCACACTTAAAATGTCTGAAACATTTTCTTACACATGATATATGAGAATCTAATGAACCTCCATTTCTGACATAAACCCTGTTGTTCTAGTGACCACAGGCCCCTAATAGAATTAGATCCTTAAGGCAGTGTTATCATAGATCAACATTATTTCAGTTAGATTCTTTGGTAAATACGATACAGGTAAAGACTCAGGGCAATAATTTAATTATGGCTTAGATACAGGCTTCTGAGGAGATCCTTTAATTAAATACACAGCCACTTAAAAGGTTAGATTAGTTCATGTCTGCACAATATACCAGCTGGGCCAGAGGCGTGTGCGTGTGCATGTGTGCAATGTCCTGATGTTAATAAGAAAACAAGATAAAGAATGAATGAATACAAGGGCGTGTGTTTTATTACTATTATTAATTCTATTACCTAAGTTTTTCTTTTCATCCCAGTAAAAAATAAAACATAAAATAGTGTGTTGCCTAGCATCATCGCATGGGGAAAAAAAGAAAGGCCAATTTTTGTTGACTCAGTGCAGAGCTTATGCCACAGGCTACGTGTTGGTGTCTGCGTTGCTCTGTAATTACACACTAAACCACTAAGGCTGAAAACACCTTCCTCTACAATATGTAGTACAGAGTGTAGTGGTGTAGTACTATTATTTTTCATTAATCTTTAAAGTGAACTATTTAATGAGTAGGGCACTGTTTGAGACAGAGCATAGTAAGGTGCCAGGAATGAAACCAATACAAAGCCCACCCTCAACATTTCTATTCTTCAATGTACAAAACAAGTCTGAGGTCTCTGTAGTGTGGATAAGAGGAGGTCATGTTTCTGTATTTCTTTGGTTCATTCTAAACAATGTCCAGCTGACTACTGATCATCACAGTTGTTGTGAAGTGCGTCAATTCAAAGCATAGTTACATTTTTACAGAGGTGCACATAGGTTTCCCATCTATGTGTTGCCTATGGTGTAGCTTGAATTCAGAAGCATAAATTGGGCTTAAAAAATCAATTCATATAAATTACTAGGTTTTGGAGTGTTACAGACCTACAGGTTCATATTGAGCTTTTTGAAATACAGATTGTTTTTCATATAGACTGTAGGTAAACAGACACAAAATCATTTGCTATTTGCTTTTTTTTATTATTAAGTATGTCAGTGAAAGTCG
Source organism: Hoplias malabaricus (assembly GCF_029633855.1). Classification (NCBI taxonomy): domain Eukaryota; kingdom Metazoa; phylum Chordata; class Actinopteri; order Characiformes; family Erythrinidae; genus Hoplias; species Hoplias malabaricus. The sequence goes on along the minus strand of NC_089801.1, from coordinate 35,036,637 downwards.
TCTATATTTCATTTTCTGCAATTTGCATGTAAAATATTAAATGTGAAAATATATATTAAATATATGTGTATAATTAAGTGTAGCAAAGGCTGTCTAATACATTTTACGGTCTGTGCATATTTGTGTGTGTGTCTATGCATGTGTGTGTTTGTGTTTTGCAGAACCTGGAGTCAAGGTTGAAGGTCTTGTTGCCTGAAGATGTTGGTGCAGCTTTAATGGATGGTGTGGTTCTTTGCCATCTGGCCAATCACATCCGACCTCGCTCTGTGGCCAGCATTCATGTACCCTCCCCTGCTGTAGTGAGTTGTTCTGCTTACTTTCTGTTTGTCCTTTTATCCGTTTGACTGTCTGTTACAATCCCAATTCCAGTGAAGTTGGGACGTTGTGTGAAACATAAATTAAAACAGAATACGATGATTTGCAAATCATTTCAACCTATATATTTAATTAAATACACTACAATATATTTATTGTTCAGACTGATACATTTTTTGCAAATATTCACTCATTTTGATTCTGAGGCCCGCAACAGGTTCCAAAAGAGTTTGGACAGGGTCAGCAGATAACTTGGAAAGTTGAGGAATGGTCACAAAACACCTGTTTGGAACATTTCACAGGTGAACAGGTTAATTGGAAACAGGTGAGTGTCATGATTGGGTATAAAGAGAGCATCCGCAAAGGGCTCGGTCACTCCCAGGCAAGGATGGGATGAGATTCACCACTTTGTGAAAAACTGCATGAGCTAACAGTTTAAGAACAACGTTTCTCAACGTACAATTGCAAGGAATTTAGGGATTTCATCATCTACAGTCCATAATATCATCAAATGATTCAGAGAATCTGGAGAAATCTCTGCAAGTAAGCAGCAAGGCCGAAAACCAACATTGAATGCATGTTATCTTCAATTCCTCATGTGGCACTGCATTAAAAACTGACATCATTCTGTAATGAATATTACCACATGGGCTCAGGAACACTTCAGAAAACCATTGTCTGTAAACACAGTTTGTAGCTCCATCTACAAGTGCAAGTTAAAACTCTACCATGCAAAGCAAAAGCCATATAGCAACAACACCCAGAAATGCCTCCGACTGACACAAAGTGGAAAAGTGTCCTGTGGTCTGACCAGTCCACATTTTAAATTGTTCTTGGAAATCATGGACGTGTCCTCGGGGCCAAAGAGGACAAGGACTTATCCGGATTGTTATCAGCACAAAGTTCAAAAGCCAGCATCTCTGATGGTATGGGGGTGTGTTAGGGCCCATGGCATGTGTAACTTGCATATCTGTGAAGGCACCATTAATGCTGTAAGGTTCATGCAGGTTTTGGAGCAACATATGCTGCTATCCAAGCAATGTTATTTTCAGGGACTTCCCTGCTTATTTCAGCAAAACAGTGCCCAAATACTGTCAAAATATGACAACAAAGTCCCCAGATTGTTGAGAAACTGCAGTTATACATTAAGTAAGAATGAGAAAGAATTCCACCTACAAAGCTTCAACAGTTGCTGTCCTCAGTTCCCAAACTCCTACTGAGTGTTGTTAAAGGCTAAGCACCAGCTATATGAAAGTGTCAAACAAATACAGTGGAATTTGAGTTCCTAGCTTGTGTTTATTGATAGTCAACCCCCCAACGGTGTTCGGAAACTCTAATAGGCGTCTTGCATGTGATGTAGATGGTGGACAACAACTCTAGAACTTTTTTTTTTTTTACACTTAATTTAATGCAAAATGACGAAAAGGTGTGTTGTTTTTGGCTGCAATAATTCAATATACAGTGGGACATCTGTGCACAAATAGCCCAAAGATCCCAAAATATCCAGAAAATGGACTAAACTTTGAACGGGCACTTTGGAAAGGACCATCCGCTAACTCCGTTATCTGTAGTGCTCATTTCACTGGCTTTTTTCCAACAATATGGGCATGTAAGGAAACCAAGGAAAGGTGTTCAAGAGCCTCTGTAAACATGGAGGTAAACAGGGTAAGTTCACTTACTTTGCCTGTTTTAGTTTCTGTCAATTTAATAAAATTATCAGTATTAAAGCAAATTTAGCATGCTATTTACATTTTAATTCATACTTATATATGTCAGTAACTAAAATAATATGAAATATTCATGGAGGTCTATTAAGTGGTGCTTAGCCTTTGAAAGGAAAGGTGATGTAACACAGTGGTAAATATGCCCCTGTCCCAACTTTTTTGGAATGTGTTTCTGGCCTCAAATTCAAAATGAGCGAATATTTGCAAAAAACAATGAAGTTAGTCCATTTGAACATTAATTATCTTGTGTTTGTAGTGTATTCAATTGAATATACACTGTAAAAAAAAAAAAAAAAGAAATCCATAAAATTTAGGGTAAAAAACAGGCAGCTGTGGTTGCCAGAATTTCACCGTAAAATATACGGTCACGTTTGTGGCAATCATAAATTTTATATTTAAGAACTGTTTTATTTACAGTACTTTTTTCTTTAAAAAACAGATATCCACCATAAAAAACATAGTATTTACATAAAAATAACAAAGAAACATTGTTTTGCCATAAAATTAACATGTAAATTGTGTGACAAATGAGAGAATGGAGACTGAGATATAGCCGTATTTAGGTAGAGCCAAACCACATCATATATTCAGCACTTAAAAGAAGATATTGCTAAAAGGACCAAAGAAATGTGCGGTATCTGGGTGCCACACTCCAGCACAGGCTGATGGTGAACTTTCCTGACCAACACACATCTCATCATAACATGCACCAGAACACACACACACACACACACACACACACACAAATGCACACAATAATCACCTCAATGCAACCCAAAATCAAAAAGTCTCAAAGACAGAAAAAACAAAGAAACTCTGAAAATCTTAGAAAATATGGAGAAACAAGACATGCTTGGAGCTCCCTAATGAGTCTCAGTTCCTCCCAGTACTTGGACACTTGTACCGCCCCTAATGGTTTGTGTGTTTAACAGTGAAATAATGTATTTTTTATAGTAAAGAGATGTGGCTGATGAAAGTATTTATGGTATTTCACTGTTACAGAAACTGTTTTCAACCTTTTTAGAGTCTACAGTCATTTACTGTCATGGTTTTACAATGTTCCACCTTAAAATTCACAGACATTTTTATGGTGAAGGTTGAAAAGGATGTTTTACACAACGTCCCAACTTCATTGGAATTGGGGTTATAGGTTCTGGGTGAGATTATTTGTGAATAATTTTTTAAATAATTCTTTTATGTGTCTCTTCAAAAATATTTTTTGACATTTTGACATGTTACCATAATTTTGACTAGATTATCTTAGATATATTCAGTTTAAAAATACACAAAAATGCTGGTCTAATGGTGTGTCTGTGTGTGTCTATTTTCCAGCCAAAGCTCAGCATGGCCAAGTGCCGGCGGAATGTGGAGAATTTTCTAGAAGCATGTAAGAAACTTGGTGTGCCACAGGTGAGTCTGAAATCACCTTACAATACATAAATTACATTTTGACACAGTATTCTTCAGGGCAAAACAGAAAAAACATAAAGCTTTTATCTGTATAACAACTGATAGTGAATATTATATTGCATTTAGCCCCCTGAGCCAAAAATCACCAAGAAGAGTCTGGAGACTATGTTGATCACCTGCTCACCATCTGTTAAATCCTGAAGAACATATCTGGCCTTATGTTAAATGTTTTCTACCTCATGAGCAGTTAAGCCATAAAAGCAGAGTCAAACTGTACTGAGTACAGTTCTGGAAGTACAGATTTTCTGGCTCTCACACTAAAGAATTGTTTTCTCAGTACCCAGTAAGTAGCCTGTAGGCCATTGACAAAAAAATGTACAAAGGTGCACTGGGTGTGGACTGGGTATTAGTGGAAAAAATGTGTGGTATATGCTTGTTTTTTTGAAGGAAGCTTAAGCATCAGGAAAAAAAATCCATATATAAACATGCATCATTCCTAAAATGAGGTTGTTTTCATGTGGGAATGTTTAGCTCAATACAGAGTACACTAAGAATAAACAGAGTTTGGGAGCAGTTCTGAGAAGGTGATTATATACTACAAGACGTTTTCTGTCACACAGTGTTTCTCTCTCTCTCTCACACACACACCCAGCCCACCCCCAACCATGGAAAATCAGGGATATAAGCATGTGGAAACATGTCAGTGCTTTCATGGTTGAAGGGAATGCATTAAGGGATGAAATTATATAAAAACCATCTCACGTTCTGCTGCATTTTATATATCTATATACGTTGCACTCTAAGTCCTAATAATACCATACTTATTGCTCAGTACCTACACAGATATAAACATCTCAACCCTCAGAGTTGGTTTAAAGCTGATTTATGTAAGACAAAATAGATTTAAAAAAGGTAGGACTATTTTGTGTGTTCACCAGCAGTCATCCACATAATCATTCACATAACTTTCAATCATTAGATTCATCTGCAATAATCCATTCTGTCCTCTCAGGGAAGTGTCTGGAGCACAGCTCCATTTACAAAATATTTTTTCACATGAACCTGCCTGAGTTGCTGGTTCTTTGGCACTAGATGTGTGTGAGAGCCTGGCCAGTAATTTTGGGTAAAGGGTTGAGAGTTTTTGCGCTCCCCCTTCTTTCTGTATAAAAATAATTATTCTGAGAGTAGTGAGTTTACCTGCTCCTTCTCACTATCTCTTTGATTTTCTCCCCTGCTACCACATTACTGGGGCTAAGAGATTCCTCTCTCTTTCCCCATTTGTGGTGTCTATATACTCCGGGTGACTGTCTGTGAGGAGTTGGTGTGTTCTCCCCTTGTCCGCGTGAATTTCCTCTGGGTGCTCCGGTTTGCTCCCACAGTCCAAAAACACACGTCTGTAGGTGGACTGGCGACTCAGAAGTGTCTGTAGTTGTGAGTGTGTGTGAGGGAATGTGTGAGTGTGTGTGTTGCCCTGTGAAAGACTGGTGCCCCCTCCAGGGTGTATTCCTGCCTTGCGCCCAATGATTCCAGGTAGACTCTGGACCCACCGCGACCCTGAACTGGATAAGTTGTTACAGATAATGAATGAATGAATGAATGAATGAATGAATTAGTGTTAACCTCCGCTTTTGATCGGGGTAGCCAGTCTCCCCTGGCGTCCTTTGTTTTCCCCTTCTCGCTCAAACTTTTCCTGAAAACGGGTGGGCTTATGCGGTTTATAGCTTTTCCCACCCGTTTTACTTTTTCCACCCGTTATCGCACCTTTTCTCCCTGATGAAATAAGACACTTGCGGTACACTCGCCATAGCCCAGCGGTAGATCACATCGCTACTAACACAGCAGTGCAAATTCGAATCTCACCTCTGGTAGGATCGAATTCAGTTTTTAATTTGTTTCACTCTCTTACTGCTTAGCACTTGGGTTCATTCCTCAATTACGCCAGTAACTCTCCCAGTAGAATTTCCAGATAGCATCCAGGAATCGTAAGTTCCAACCTCACTGGGAGCTACCATTACACCCTGTGACTCCTGCTAGTTCAGATGTGGTGTAGTTAAAGACTGGTTTGTGTAATACAAAAAAAAAAAGCAAAACTGCTGTATCATGTAATTTTTCGATTTTATCAAAGCACCCACTAAAACGTCAGATCATCTGATCAGGAGGATCAAGTGGATTATATCAGGGATTATCATTTTACTCAGTACAATATCAGTATTATCACAACACTGGAATGAACAAACAGGAAAGGAAGATGAGCTCAGATGAGATGAGTTTCAATACTGCATATGCCAGTGTAGTTATGATGATTGTCAAAATATTACACAGCCCCAACCTGAAGCCTTGTTTTTTTTTCTTTTTTTTCTTGTGTTTTTTTTTCTTTCTCCCACAGGACAAGTTGTGTTTGCCTCACCATATTCTGGAGGAACGTGGACTTGTAAAAGTTGGGGTCACTGTTCAAGCCCTGCTGGACTTACCATCCTCAAAACCCACGCAGCTGTCCACCATGTAGCACTGCACTAAAAGCCATGATAAAGCCCTGAAAGAGGGATCACCAGGCACTCTCTAGCATCTCATCCACTGACCTCAAGAGAGCCTTGAACCCTTCTATGAGCAGATGGCCCTTTATGTGTTATATTTCTCTTTTAAACTGACCGGTGCTGGTGCTGGTGTCTAATCTCAGAGGTGTTCACCATGAAATAAGGTGAAACATGTGCAACTGTGGCCTCACTGACCTGGCACCAGTGGAACGGTGTTAGTTGTATTACCATGTAAAGTTGTTTACAGACGAAGATGAAAATGAAGAGGAAAATACTAGCAAAAACAAAACAGGAGGGGTCAGCTTCACTGATAATATGAGCTTAGAGAGAACTTGTTAAAAGCTCACAAAACAAAAAGCCAAATTGTATATGAAATTGGGATGATGCTTAGAACTGGATTCAGCAAAAACAGCAAATTATAAACACACTGAGGAAACTGAGTTTCTTTTTCTATCCTGAGCAGAGTTCCCTCCAGTTTTACACTCTGGGAACTAGCACTAGCACCATGTCGGTGCAAGAGGCACATTACCAGAGAAGTCAAGAAGTTCAGGCTCCATATTTGTTGTAGAGACAGTGACAATACTCGCTTTTGTTTCTACTGAGGAGATAAAGATATTGAGAAGATAAATAGCAGAGTCATATTACATTGTTCCAGGGAATTGAATGCAACTACATTTGGCTTTATACCAAGCTGGGTTTACTGGAACTTCTCTTTTTTCACTCTTCTTGTATTTTGTCCTCTGTTGGATCATTGAGCCCGCAAGGCAGAGGGCTGGAAGACATCTAACAGCTGATTGGCTGATATGGATAAGTGGGCAGAGTTTGCTACTGAACACAGAATGCCCTTCTCCTGCATGAAGCCAATGAAGCTCCATAAATGAACGTAGCTTCACCTCGTCCCCCACACCATGTACAGCATCAGGTCAGGTGTCAGAGAGCCGTGTACATATTGTAAAGATGGACTGGAGGTGAGGCTTGTGGATGTGAAAGCTGGTGCCTGGGTGATTATTATTATTATTTATTTTTTCCCCTTTTTAAATGAGTCACATATGTCACAATACTTTAAATGTTGTTGAAACAACTTCAGACAATGTAGCCGACAGGGATTGTGATGCATATATGTAGTCATTTCAATGAGTTTGTGCCATACGCACCACTCCCATTCCAGTTTTTCATATTTATTCACTCCTTTTAACTTAATATCACTACTAAGAAGGTTTTCAGGTATAGCCCACAAATCTGACCCAACCACAGCTTCCATTTTGTATCAGAACACAACCCAATGAAACAGATTTACACTGCCGTGTCTCCATAAGCACTTTCAATTCAGCTGGGAATTACAATTGTGTAAACACTTTACTGTAGGTCATCATTTATAAGGTGGCATGTCACCTGCATAAACCTTTAATGCATAAACATCTTGTATTACGGATATGGCCAGTATAAGATTTATGAAGGCTGATTTGGTCATGTTATGCCCCTAAGACCCCCCCCACACCCCCACCCCCGAAACCGTAGACCACTGCCCTCAACCTCATTTCCTAAACACTGGGATATGTTATGTATGTTCACTGTCCAAGTTGATTTATTTATTGTACATGTAAATAAATGTAGAATTTGTTTCTTTCAACATTTTTTGCAGTTATATATGGGCTTTTTTGCTCTTTTTTGCTTAAAACAAAACTTCAGCAAGGCAAGACACATCAAATTCAACTGCTCAACACTGCATTGACCCCATTGTCTGATTTTCCTCTTCATTATGTGCCATAGGGGACAGATCTGGACTGCAGGCAGGCAAGTCAAGCATATGCATTCTTTGTGTGTATACACTGTAGCACACACAGAATAATTACTGGTATTGTCTTGCATTTTAGGAGAGACTTGAAGGTCACACACATTTAAAAGTGGTTTCTTGCCTTGCCCTAAATTTGAGACTGAGATTTCTCTGCGTTCTCTGATACTTTTCACAATATTGTATACTTTAGGTGATGAAAAAAATATGTTATTTGCATTCTTGAGCTGAGAAATGTTTTGCCATAACCCATCTTTGCCTGCAATGGTTGATCCTTTGTTCCTCATGTTATACCTTTTACCTGCTTACAGTGTAATGCTACAAAACTGTATGACATGAAGGCTCTCTTATTTTATTCTCATTAATTTTGTCTTATTTTACCCCATTTTTACTTATAAAACACAAATAAGTAGGACACAGAAAACATTGGAAATCTTTTCTTGCAAATTTGTCCTTTTAAATAAAGATCCAAGAAAATTAACAAACCATAGAATTATGTTTCATGGCACTTTACAAAATTTCTCACTTTTTAAAAAAAATGGGGTTTGTAGATAGTAGTTAATCTTAATTTGTAGTTAATGTAGGTTTATGTCATTTTTCATAACAAGCTTATGGGGGTGTCATGCAGCCTTGACCTAAAGCAGGTGTTCTTTACTTGGGGGGCACAAATCCCTGGGTTGATTTTTGTGGACTTTTTTCTGAATTGCAACAAAACAAGCTTAAAATGTTCAGCTGTTGACAATTGTACTGATATACTCTGTCACTGTTATAGACTTTCAGTAGTGGTTATGTTTTATATTTCTTGACCGCCAGGGTTGTGCTAAAAGTGGATGTAGCCCTGCCATGCCACAGCCAACCGAGAGTATGCCCACACAATCCACGTGACACAGCATGAGAATCCCGTGCAGTATATAACCACTTGACTCGTGCTGTACTTACTGTCTACTTGCCGTGAACCAATTGAGCATAGCTTGAGCTCTTCTCTTGTCTGCAGATCCATCATTGAGGAGCACAGATAACTGGCCTTTGTACGGAGCCTGGTGCAGGCTTAGTTACGAGCCTGTATGCCACGCAAGTTACTAGGTCTTTTGAAGAGGTGAGAATACTTCTTCAACTCGGTGATGAACTTGGCTCATCGAAGGCTTCAGTGCTCGATGTCTGTGTGGTTTAGTGTGTTCCCTTATCTTGGTCCTCTGTACTTATTTTGTGGCACTTCTTTTCTACTGGTCTGCTGCTGACACAGGTAACGCACAAGCCTTGTCGCACTGAAGACCACAGTGCTCAATGCCCACGTGCATTCCCCTGTCTCACCTCTCAGTGTTCGGTAAACCCAGTTCACTGAAGTCATTGTCGCAGAGCCATGAACACTGGCCATGCATCACCTGCTGCCTATAGATTTTTTTGTGCCGCCTCATTACTGGATAGATGCCACCTCCAGTGCCATGGACATATTATGCACATCCACTGTCCCATTGTTGGAATTGGTTTTCTGAGCTAACCAACAGAAAAATCTCCTGGCTATGACCGGCTGGGGTGTGAGAGTCGGGGAAGAAGACTTGTTGGACTCTTTAAGAGCTCAATCTTGCCGCAGCCAACGGTGGTCTTTAGCATTCTACCACAGCTGCGCTGGTCAAGGGGTTCTCACCTTGCTGTCAGGAGCTGAGCTTCTCACCACAAGTCTGCTTGGAGGCAATCAAGCTTGTGATACCCATGAGTCAGAATTTCATATTGGAATTCTCCACTGCCTTTTGAAGTGAGAAGTCATGCTGACCGACAGAAATTGAGCTTGGCGACATGCCGGCCATTGAGGCCTGTGTTACATCCGCTGTGCTTTTCACCTGACTGAGCACTTTGCCCAGAGCCCCACAGTCCCAGTGTGGGGTGCAGACAAACAGGCGAGCTGCTGACTTAGATGCATAATTCAAATGGGCAGAATGCTTAACCCATTATGCATTCTGCTGATATACCTCCAAAGTCCTCCCAGTAGATATATGTACCATGATATGGGCAGCTTGTAGGTGGCTGCATGCCAGTGTGGCGGGCCTAGTCTTGGTATTGTCTAGGGGCTAATTCCAGGCCCCCTTTTTCCTCTCTGTGACCAAGTAGGCTCTGGAATGCTGCTCCTTTCTCACAGAAATTTTAAACCTGTGGGATGGTCACAGAGCTTTTATTATTCTTTGCATGGGAATAAAGCTGTGACCAGGGGACAGCAGTTCATCACCCTACCCTCCAACCCCAGTGCCCTACGCTCATACCAAGATGACACTCCCACCTTGAACTGACAAATGCACTCCCCTTCTACTGTTCGTGCCCCAACCTGAGACAAGAACCCTCCCTGCTTTTTTTTTTTCTCCCCCCTCTTTGTATTTGACTTATGCCATATGAGTGTCACTTCCCCAGGGCCATGCTCATACCATACATACTTCTATCTGCCACTGGAAGCTGGGAAGCAAAGTCTAGTATTTAAGTTTTTATGGCTGCAGTAACAGCAGCTTTACAAGTGATGCTGTTGGGATAAATCCAAATTCTGCCTTTTCCAGATGTGGATCACTGGACTGAGGCTAGACGCAGTGTGTCATAGACACATGCTTGTCCACATATCAGGTATCTCTTCCCTCAGCATCTGGAAATTCACTACCTTCCTTCTGTTAAGTGTTGAGTTAGGGTGCATCCCCTCTTGCAGGGAGGTGATTACAAGCTAAAGGGAGGCATGTGTTTGTAAGCTCAGACGATATGTCTGCAGTTTATCATGTGAATCACTTCGGTGGAAAAAGGTCCTGTAAGCGTATTTTGACACAAGCTTACCCTAGATTACTGTCTTTGAGGTCAGCGCACATGGCTAGCACCTCCAGTAATGTAGCAGATATCCTCTCCTGCCAAAACTTCCATCTTGCCTTCTTTTCTCCCTTGTCTACGGGACACCATGGGAGCTACAGGTTCGTTCAAATCTGCTCTCACAGCTGCACGGACAGGTGTGACACGCCCAACTGGAACGGCTGTGGCTGTGGAACTTAGGCCCTCGCTGATCCCCATCTATTCATGCCCTTTATATGGACAGCTGCAAGGTGGTCGCACTCCTGTACGCTGCAGGCTATTCTGTCCTTCTTGCAGTCATTACTGAACGAAAGGAGGCCTCCCTCAACACTTGTAAATGGCTTCTTTAACGTTCCATCTGGTACCATTGGATGGTGTTTTGCTGGGCACTGATTACCTCCTCCTCGAAGGGAGCGAGCCCATTGGTTCCACCCTGTGTACTTAGGTCTCCACCTTGGTACCTTTGACTGGTGCTGCACACCCTCTGTCATGCACCTTTGAGCCTTTGGAACAGGCAGACCTAAAGTAGGTCTCAGCGAAAGTGCAAACTTCATGCGATGTCAGTCAGTCCCTTTTGCCTGCGGTGGAGCATAAATGACTCTAGTTTCAGCTTGAGGCTGAACACTGCCTTCCTCCCAATGATTTTGAACCCTGATTTTGTGAATCAAGTTATTGTCCTCCCTGCAGAGGACAAGATCTGACAGATCTGATACCAGGCTGTCCTTACTCTGCCCCATCCCTGGCCTTTGGGATACGTCCACCCTGGAGGTCATCCACTATTCACATAACCACGGTTACATACATAACAAGATTTAAACAGTTCCTCGTTGTAGTCATTTTATTTGGTGACGTAGGAGAGTCATTCAATATTTGTGAACACAAAAAGGGGTTACAGTGTGAGAAAGGTTAAGAATCCCAAACTGTTTTTTCATCATTGTGTTGCTAGTTAAATGAAGAGTTGGGAAAAATAGCTTCTCATCATATTTTATTTTCCCTTGTGGTGAGTCAAGCTCCATACGTCTTCTGATAATTTTGTTAATTTTGTTTAATTTAATTTGCAAATATTTAAAATATGACCATATAACTGGACAGCTACAGTTGTAACATTGAGGCCATTAGGTCTTAGACCAGTGAATTGACTGCCAACAATTTCTGACTATTTTGTAAAGAGCTTTGAAAGGAATTTTTTATGTATTTATTGTATATTTATTGATTAACATGTTTATATTCCTTCTGTTGTTTATTTTTTAACCTTAATCAGAAATGTCTTTAGGCCAACACTCAGAAAATCTCTGCTTGTATATTCCACAACAAGGCTTTAAAATGTCATGCTTATATTTGTTGGTACACTGCATGTCCAAATGTTTGTAGACAACCATTATAATTGGTGAACACATTGAACAAATGTTCAGTCATTCACACTGTTTTGTTAAATCTACATACAAAAACACGGCAAGAAATGGGACACTCTAGAGTAGAATACTATGTCCATGCCCAAAGCGTGAGCTAAATTGGTGTAAAGACACCCAGTTTTGGCCTGTGGGCAGGTAAGCTGCATTTTCTGGAGTGAGCTCCATCCAGTATCTTGGGGATAAGTTGGAGTGGTGTTTGTGATCCAGAATTAATTATCCAACATCAATAGCCAACCTCACTCATTCTCTCATTGTTGCATGCCATCAAACCTCAGAAAATACTTTCCCAAGCCTTTAAAGAGGGAAAAACTACACGTTTTTATTTCTAAGAAAATGTAGATAAGACTTTTTTTCACAAATGTTTGGACATGTAGTGTAGGTTTGTTTAAATGAAAAGAAAATCAATTTCATTCACACATTCAGTGGAAGTAAGATGGGTTTATCTTTTAAACAATGGAAGCATTCAGTTGGATTCACTATAATAATGTGTCATTGCCATAATGTTTCTTAGTATTGTGACTGTGACCGCTTCCTTCATCCTCACTAGAAGTTGATTTTGCAATCCCGTTGCCATCCCTTTTTGGCTCATGGACAGACTGTTGACTTGGCTTACACACCAAATGAGCCACCCTGTACAGTCCGTTGAAGATGACACAAACATTTTCATCTCATTTTCAGTATCACCACAACAGATTTTCTACAAAATGCAGTTTAAATGCAGGTATACAGTAGACTCACAGTACCTAGAGATCAGAGCATTCATATATGTACAGAAATAAAATGATCAGATTGATCTAAGTTAGTCGAAGAAGAATAAATACTTTGACCTGTACTCTGGACAGAAATAAAATCACCAAGGACTACCTGTAAAAGAAAAAAATACAGAAGGATCAAAAGAAAAACTACTGCACATCTCAGATTCTCAGCTGTAGCACACACTATGTTTCCTCTTCTCACAGCTCTACGTCCTTTCAGATCCATAATGTCGAGTTTTCTTATCATGGTAGAATGAATAAACATTTGTGGATTTGTTCAGATCTGAAATATGATAGGGACCTGATTTTTCTTGTCTTTCAAAATTTCAAATGCTTTTAAGGTTTTAATGGTCTTTGTGGTTGACCTAAATCATATTTTCTGTAAGTTTTAAAATATTTTCCTTAAGTTGACCTTCCCTTTCTTAAGTAGTTTGGATCTTTTACTACTTTTACTACATTAATTATTTAACCCAATAGCAGTATCTTCCCTAGAGGATGAATTTACACTACTGTACATACCTTTCCTCTACAAGATTTGTCAGCCATGGTGTTATAAATTACACTTACAAAAAACTATACAGCTCTCTCCCACACTGTTTATAAAATCAAATCAAATATAACAAGCCCTTACAACATCCCATTAGATGTTGTACCCCACAGGGGCCTTCTCTTGAAAACTTGGTCTGGGCACGCTACAATTTGTCTTGCTGTCATGCTATATTTTTGTTAGTTTGTTTTTGGGATGGATTCTTTTAGTTGAAAGCTGGGTCTTGATTTTAGGGGAACAACCTAAAATCAACAAGGGGACAACAGTTCCTGTTTCTGCTACCATGTTTACGCCTCTGTCACATCTCTGTTCCACAAAAACAAGGAAAGAGACCATCCAAATATTCCACTCCTCTGACCACCTACCAGTACCTTATGTATTCAGTTTGTCACCTGTGTGCAAGACATGTGAAGGCTTGTTGACTTTCTTTTTCTTTTTTTCTGTAGAAAATATTGACTAATAGCCAGTTTTCCCAGCACAAGTCCTGCAGAGAAAATATTTCATCTTGGTAGTGTAGATACTCTGGTTATCCAAAACACAGCGAGAACTAATAATAATAAGAAGAAAATACATAGCTGTGAGACACCAAGCTACAGACTGCCAGTCAGAATTTTACATTTACAGTTTTGCAAATGCAAACCACATAACCACACTAGAAGACCTTGAAAAAGATAAAAAGAAAAAGAAAAAAATAAAAATCATCTCTCGTGATTAATGCTGGTCTTACACCAAACCACCCTCTGTTAATTTCCCCACCACAGACAAGTTTCCACTGTGAGAATAATGATACATTGGCTGGAGTTGTTGCATGCTCCTATCCTCTTGACTGTTCAGGGTAAGATGTCAGGATAGCTATCTAAAGTCAGTTTTTTTTCATTTCCAAATGTTCTGATAAAGCCACCTGTGTTTAATATTAATGTAGTATTTAATGTGTAGTCTTGGCTCATGGAAACAATGACCTTTCAGGACCCCCACTCCTTTGCAAATCAAAGTGTGTGATTAATAGATCATTGGCTTTACACCTGAGAGGCTGTCAGACTAGTCTTTTCACAGTCTTCTAATATAGGGTTAACAAATATGACGAGTTTTTAACCACAGACAATTATTTAGCAATATTCGGGCCTTGCAGGGTCACCATAAACATGTGGCAAGAAAGAGAAAAAGCTTATGATAATATTCAACATAATTTTTTAATTTGATTGTCAAGTTGAAAACATGACTGAAGACCACTATCCTGACCATCTTACACGAAACAGCTGAGATAATGAAAATATGCCATAACACTAGCACAACTCTCACTTGTGATTAATTCAGTAACCAGAAGCGACCTACGATTCTGATCATGTTGCAGATGAAATGTGTGCAAATGTAGATTTTGGAGCCTTGCCCAAGGACTATTACTGGTGAAGCGTAGTGTATTTACCTGAGTAATTGAATGCTAGTCTCAGGTGTGGAAAGCAGCAGTGTTAGTGTTCACGCTACACCAATCACATTTTTGTGAATGTTATGTTATGCACTTTATTCCTTGAATCCTTAATGCAACATATGTCAGTTTTATTTCAAGATGATTGCATTTTTCTCCCCCTGTATCTTTGTTGCTGAGAAGCTGGTACAATACACACCCTCCAGCACATCTTTGACGTGTATGAGTTATTGCTCACTTGAGATTACAACAAGAACTTTTTTTTTAAATATTTAACATGTGCCATGCTTACTGACATCTTGCATTTGTTTACTTTGTTTGTTTGTTTGTGCCTGTTAATATTGCTGTATAAAAGAGTTGTGTTGGACAGGAGCTCTGTTGTTTTGTACAAATCAGAATCTGCATGCCTGGAAGGATCCTTTGTGATGGAGTCACCGTTCCTGTACATAAACGTTGTATAAAAAGTATTTGAACCTTTCTTTTTCAAACAAAAGATAAAGTGTTTGAAAAAAATGTCATGGAAGAAAAAGAACAGACCCTTCAAATAAAAACAACCTTTTCCAGTTTTGACTGCCCACTTTCTGTTGTTTTTCTAAAAGCCTCGGGAGTTGATAGGTCCACAAATGTGACCTGATATACATGTACAGTAAGTGACTATGCTTCCCTTCTCTACAGATCGCGTGCGTCTGCACACATTTTTGTTATTTATTTATTTATTTTTTTCAGAATGACTGCTGCGTAAGTAAGTTAGATCTCAGCTGTTAATGTCCCGCAGCGATTTGCCTTTGCTTTGCTTCCAAGGTGCACTTTCATTCCACATGATTTCGCATTTACTGAGAAAAAAAAAACCTGCCTGTCTTGTGATGTGGTTTTCTTGGGTTTCCAAGAGATCACTGGTGGGGAATATGTTTACACATACTGCCACAAAGGAAATTTGGTTTCTTAAATTATGGAAGCCCATTTCTGTCACCAAAATAATAAAAGTAATAGGCACCAATTTGATTTCATTAATATGTAAGTTGCTATCTCAGTATTTCAAGGTACTATCTCATTATTCTGAGATTATAAGTCAATATATTGAGACAATATCTTATTTTTTTTGAGAAAAATATTTCAATATATTGAGAGTAGGGCGGCACGCAGCAGGTAGTGTCGCAGTCACACAGCTCCAGGGACCTGGAGGTTGTGGGTTCGATTCCCGCTCCGGGTGACTGTCTGTGAGGAGTTGGTGTGTTCTCCCCGTGTCCGCATGGGTTTCCTCCGGGTGCTCCAGTTTCCTTCAACAATCCAAAAACACACGTTGATAGGTGGATTGGCGACTCAAAAGTGTCCGTAGGTGTGAATGTGTGTGTGTCTGTGTTGCCCTGTGAAGGACTGGCGCCCCCTACAGGGTGTATTCCCGCCTTGCGATTTTGAGATAGTATACTCTCAATATGTAATGACTTTCTTAGTATACTGACCTATCTCACAATAAGGAAATAACATTTCAATATATTTACTTAGTATCTCAAAATAATAATATAATTACATAATAATATAATAATTATCTCAGTACATTGACTTAGTATCTTAAAACTGAAGACCTGTATTCTGAGGATGAAAGCTTGAAAATATGCGATCATGCAGAAGCATGGAACTTCGGGGCTCTGTTTCTTGTTAAAATCAAAGCTCAAACAGACAAGGTCTCTGCCATTCCACAGAATGTTTCCGTGACACTGCCCCAGAAAATTGCAATGCAAGTGACATTATGCCATTACACAGTGCAATTATAAAGGAAAGATGGATAGCCAAGGTTCCTGAGAGTAAATATCCGCAGTTGTGGAACTCATGACTATGTATCACTACCAACGCTGGCAGCAATGTCTCTAAGATTCCCTGACATCTCGCTGCAGACTTTTTTTTTAATGTTTTAGTTTTATTTATTCAACAAAATGTTACTCACATGATGTCAAAACTTGTCTCTGATTGCTTTGTAGTCCTTGAATGAGCCCGTTTCTGCAACATGGAGTGGGTCCCTCACATGGGAGCAATCATATTTAAAACAGATTTAACAGGGAAAATCTTGTACATCCTGGCCACTAGATGTCATTGTAGTGAGTCTTAATAAACTGGAGAAACAGAGTTTCAGCGTAGTCCTAAATCTAACCCTTGCTGACAGGAATAGACTATATGGTCAAATATCTGTGGACAGCTGCTCATTCAACATTATTTCTAAACCATAAACAAACGTGCTTGTACTGTCAGTGCACAACGTGCTATAAAACTATGTCTCCACATTTAACACTTCCACAGTGAACACACAGATGGAAAAGATGGCAGTGCCTGTGGAACAGTAAGAGACTAGGTGTTTTACTCAGAGGCAATTCAGCCATGGATGTTGAGGGAGGAGAGAGTGCTGTTCCTACACTCCCTCCTCTTGTAATATCCTACCAGTTAAAAGGACCAACCTCTCTGGTCCCAAACACAATTCTCTAACTTCTGGGCACATCTGCCCTATGAAATAAGGTCTAAATAGTCTTAATGGGTTGTTTGGCCTCTACAGTAAGTTTCTACACATCTGGTAAGGCTTTAGATGTGATGCTGGCACTGAGAGCATCAATAATATTGGGTCATGAGTTTTGAATAACATAACCCACTTGAATTCATCCCAGATGTTCTGGATTTAGTAACTTTATTCCAAACATGTAACTCCATTGCCCACAGTCCAGTGCTTATAGAAATGCAATACCTTATAGCCTACAATTAACACAAGGCATAATAATCAGGTGCTGCTGCTGTAATAACAAAAGATGAGTAACAGGGTTCACAATGAGGTCACTGACCTGAATTAAATCATTACATTTCAGGACATATAGTGTGCTTATCCCAATCATAGTTTGCAAAATCTCTTACTATTTCCCCCTGTGTCTGTGTGGGTTTCATCCAAACACACATGGTTGTAGGTAAATTTGCTGTGCAGTGTGTGTGAGTAATTGGGTGTTTGAAATTATCCACAGGTGTGTGTGTGTGACTGACTGGGTTATCGTATAGAATTATGTGTGTGTGTGGTTTCCCAGTTTTCTTCTGTCAGCATGTTTTTAATGCAGGCATTTTTCTGCATTTTACAGCTCATAAGAAAATATGCTACACATTTTGAATTCTGATGGTCATTTCCATTATTCACAGAGCAAATGGAGGAAAAACAGAACAACAACCTTGTTAAAGCAGACTTTAATTCTATTATTTAAATGGATTAATTTAGAGCCTGATCTTTTACAGTCTAAAGCCCACTTCCTAATTGTGTACTTCCAGACAAGTAGAAAACAATTACACATGCACCAAGGGGTGCACTCATAAGGAGCTCTATGTACCCTAAATGTTGCATTCAGTGAGGACCACAAGCATGCACATCAGCTCATTGAGATATAGGCAAGGGCCAGTGAGAACACACTGGTTTGTTTATGTCTGCCTGAAAAACGTGGCTGAAAAATGCATTAAGATATTACTATGAATGTACATGTTTATTAGCTGAAGATGTCGCCGAGATGTTTTCTGAACTGAGCCACTGTAGATTACCCAGTGAACTCCTTTATAAACCCAGATCCAGCCAAGGGCCAGGGCTAAGACAAGCGTGAAGCAACCATACGGAAATGTTTAAAAACGTGTTAATGAGTTGCCGTCTTTGTTAGACTAGAATTAGAATATTTCTGAAGAATAGTTATCTTGATGTTTATCTTAAAAGTAAACTCAGGGGGAAATTGACAACTAGGATGAATCTGGCCTGTGGTTCTAGGGGATTTTAGATTCTGATAACTCAGCGCTGAGTAACTTAGTGATGATAAGAACAATTATAGTGACTTCACCTCAGAAGACTTATTTTATTCTGTTAAGTTCCTGTTTGCTCATATCCTATCAGCAAGGAATGATCTGGGCTTTCATTTATTACAGTTTTTTGGACTTGTAAAAATGTGTTTTTTTTTTCTTCAGAGAGATGTTTTGAAATGCAGCGAAATAACCAGTGTTCACAGTGTGAGGTCTTTTATTAAAACCACATATATATTACATAAACAACATATACACTGTACATAAAAACATTGTGCAAAAGTGTTTTTGAGATTTGAATAAATGCCAATTGTTCATTTAAACTAAAATTCTGAAATATTGAGCTCATTCATATATAAAGAAATCTATGTTACATCAGTTGAATGCTTAGAAACACTGCATTTCAACTTCGATTCGACTTTTACAACAGAACGAAGTTTCTGACAGTTGGATAAACCTTATATCTTATGATTGTCATTATTATGAGATGCTAAGTCATTATTATTGGTGTTATGTTTTTATTGTGATTTGTTAAGTCATGAGATTCTAGTCATTTTTTTTTCAGAGGTTGGTCATTATTTTGAGATGATATTTGTTGTTAAGAAATTGAAGTCATTATTATGAGATGCTAAGTCATTTTTATGAAGTTCCTTCATTCATTCATTATCTGTAAGCGCTTATCCAGTTCAGGGTCGCGTTGGGTCCAGAGCCTACCTGGAGTCATTGGGCATAAAGCAGGAATACACCCTGGAGGGGGCGCCACTCCTTCACAGGGCAACACAGACACACACACATTCACACACACACACTCCCATCTACAGACACGTTTGAGTCTCCAATCCACCTTCCAACATGTGTTTTTGGACCGTGGGAGGAAACCGGAGCACCCGGAGGAAACCCACACAGACACAGAGAGAACACACCAAACTCCTCACAGTCACCCGGAGTGGGACTGTGACACTACCTGCTGAGCCACTGTGCCGCCCCATATGAAGTTCTAAATGATAATCATAAGATGCTAAATTATTACAATTAAATCATTATTTTAAGGTGATAAGTCATTATTATGAGATACTACATCATCATGAAATAATATGTAATTATAAATTTCTCAATATTACAACTTTGGAAGTGACTATATATGGAATTTGACTTGTGAAATTTAGGGCTTTTTAATTTTTCAGTGCAGGGATTTTATGTGGAAGTACCTCTACATTTATGTGAAGTAATGAGTCCAGACTTAGTCATGAAACTGAACGTCACTGGGGGGAGCTATAAACACACCATAATGAACAAAAGACACTTGCTGGCTGGAGTTCCCTCTCAGAGCCTTGCAACACATTCACTGACAGCATCATCCCTGGAGAGGAGCGCTCCATCTCTCAACCGCAGAGTGAGTTCTCTTCTAAATTCTTACTCTAATTCCTTATTCTAAATTCTTCTCAAGTTTTCTATCTTCAGGTTTTTCCTTTAAAAATGTTTTAATGTAATTTACCAGCAGAGCTCTTCACACTGTGTCAGATTTTTTTTTTGTTGAATTTACTAATAGAAAAATACCAAAATGAAAAAAGATATAAAATACAAATATGTTCTATTCATTTCCATTGGAATTTAAGAATTACTGCAAGTCATCAATACTGGGTTTTTTATTTATTATAAATAATTTGTATCAAACTACTGAGATATTACCTTAGATGTATTGTTTAGCGTGAAATTCAAGCCTGTTTGCTTTAGAAAAAAACTCCAGGTGCGCAAATATTTCTCCTGAGATAAGACCTCAGTGATGTCAGGGCTGAGATTTAGAGATCACAATGGAGACACTGTTTAAAGTCTCCTTTTTTGTTGAGAATATTTCTCCTATGGAATGTATAGGAGACGTCTAGAGCAACATGCTTTTGAGCAAGACATCCTTCTTCCAAATAGTTTTACAATGAGACTCCTTTGTGGAAATTTTTTTTTTTTTTTTTTTTTTAGGTCAGCTTGTCTGGTTTGGAGAGTTTCTCGTGAGGCAGGTTTTCATTATCTACACAGGCTGGGCTGTGAAAAATTTGTTTGTGGTTTGAAGTTTATTTGCTTTTGGTAATTTGTTTTGTGCGTGTGTGTTGTATTCTTAAACTATCTCACTTGGAAAATATAGTCATACTGGTCATATGAGAAATCCTGTTGAGTGAAAAGAAGAGATTTTTTTTTCTGTCCTGCAAACATTATTTAATTTTAGTGGGATTAACATCTTGGAACAAAATAAGAATTGTATATTAAAATTGTGGAATTATCTTTGCACAGGTCATGGTTTATCAAACTGTCACAGTGGATATGAGATGAGCTGAAAATTTGTCTTGTGTTGACTTTCTCTTTTACGGACTGTCCCCACTGTGCAGGACTTGGAGAACTGCGTAGAAAACAGAATGACCACAGCGCTGTTATGGATGTGTTTTCTTTTACTCGTCCTGCTGATTCAGCACAGTTCTTTTGGAGTTGAAGTTGCAGGCTTGTCAGGTGAGTATGGAGTCAAAAAAGGGTAAAAAAATGTTGAGCTTGTAAAACAATACCTACAGATGTAAAGGAATTTGTAACTGTGTGTGAGCGACTACATACACGTGAAATTCAAATCCACAAATGTATTGAAATGCTCAAATTTATTCATTCATACATTCATTCATTATCTGTAAGCGCTTATCCAGTTCAGGGTCGCGGTGGGTCCAGAGCCTACCTGGAATCATTGGGCGCATGGCAGGAATACACCCTGGAGGGGGCGCCAGTCCTTCACAGAGCAACACACACACACACTTTTGAGTCGGCAATCCACCTACCAACGTGTGTTTTTGGACCGTGGGAGGAAATCGGAGCACCCGGAGGAAACCCATATGGACACGGGGAGAACACACCAAAGACAGTCACCCGAAGCAGGATTGGAATCCACAATCTCCAGGTCCCTGGAGCTGTGTGACTGTGACACTACCTGCTGCACCACCGTGCCGCCCCTAAACAGCTGTTCCCTGACCAGGAATCGAACCCGGGCCGTGGCAGTGAGAGTCATTATTTGTCATGTATAGAAATAATTATTAAATGTGTAGATTTGCATTTGTAAATCAAATGTTGTGAATGTGTGATTTTATGTGGAAATGTGTGATTTGTGGATCTGTACTTTACGTGTATGTAGTTGCTCAAACACAGTTACAAATTCAGTTACATCTGTGAGTATTATTTTACAAGCTCAAAATCTTTTTGACCCTTTTTGTTTCCATAGTTGAGTCTTCAAATTGACCATGTTTCCTTTGCTATGTATTGTTGGAGCTTACACTACATACATTTAATTGTGGTAAATAGCCAATGAATAATTCCAAGTTAGTCATTTTTATTGTTCTAATCTGTAGTGGACCCTCCAGCCAATATAAAGATCAAGGACCCTGGCCATTTGGGTCATCTAATCATAGAGTGGAGTCGACCGAGCCGCCTTCAGAACCTCAGCGACTGCTCCGTTCGCTACCAACTCCGCTTCTATGATACCTACACCGGGAGATGGAGGGTATGAGAACACGATACATTTACACACAAACAAGATGTTCTTACACAGAGCCATATTTGTATGGGTCCTTAAAGTAACCATATACAACAGAGGATCTTTCTTTGAAAAGACAATTCACGCAAGGAAAGGTCTCTCTGGGAGCTCTGTTTCTTAATAGTGCCTGCCCAGTTATGTACAAGAGACCATGCAGATGCTTGTTACTTTACTAATGTTTTCAGCCTTCATGTATAAGCCTCTGCTTATTTAAACACTGAGTCCATCATTTATGAGTTTTTATGAATAAACCAGCAATTTAAACAATTTGAAGACATTTGTTTGCAATTTTATGGGCGCAATCAGTTATTTTCTCCAACAACTTATTGTCTTCAAATCACGTAACAGCCATTATATTGACACCTTATTGCCTGCATCAGAATTTCTGTACTAAACCAATTTCAGACATAGTCGGCCCATTGTGAGGGACCCTCTCTGAGTAGAATAAACTGGTTTTGGGGAGGACTGCAAAGCACTTTGCTTATTCATCTCTTGAGAGTTGCATTGTAGAATAAAATGTAGAACAGAATAAATGTTTTCATGAATGTTTTATACTTCTTGGTAAGGGAAATGCTGTGCTTTGGAACACCAGCCCTCCGAAACCATGTCCCACAGGGCTCAGAGGCCACGAGATAAGATCGTTAAATCAACAGCCTTCAAATAATTTCCATCCTTCTTTTATATTTTCTTTAACACTTTAAGACTAACATTAAATTATCATCACTGCCAAAAATAAATCAGTAACATTTAATAAAGAGAGGTGAAATGATGCAGGCAAACAGAAATGAACAGAGAGTGAACATGCTTGTCCTTGCACACCCTTATGGGGATTTTTCATGATTCCAACTGCTCCCAGTGTCACATTGGTGCAAATCAGGCCTTATCTGCTTAGTAACCCCAGAGTCTGACCTGACCTTCACATTGTTATTTTTGTTTTTGGCTGCTACACTGTCCTTGAGTGTAGGCAGTAGATCCCTTCTTGAGTCAGCAACATTAGCTCTGGACAGTGTTTGGTGTTTTCTTGTCTGAAATATTCCAGCTGCCGTGCTTAGTATTTACTTTTGTTTGGTGAAGTGACTCTCCAAAAAGAATGGAGCAGAGCAGAAAATAGTTTAGGGGCAAAACGAAGGGTACATTTAAAACTGTGGGTTACAGTATAAGTGTAATGCTGTTTGCTTACAGGAACTAAGCATTGGGCTCTTGGCAATGCCAGGGAGGATCCAGTTTTAGTTCTTAAAAAAAAAGTTTGAAAGAGCAGTGCGTGAGTATGAAGAACATATCAAAGAATGTGCACCTTGCTCTGATGTTATTTAAATTTTTAAAAGGTTCTTGACACTTGCAAAAATATTTCTCTAAATGGCCACTGCTTCCACTATTTCTGCACTATTCAGTTCAAGCTGGAATGAAAGAATTGAACTTAAAGGTAACTTTTTCTGTCAGGTCACACTGAGCACCGCATGTGTCTCAGATGAAGCATGATTCTTGGCATATCTCTCTGAAAAGCCTGCAGCTGAGTTCTGTAGAAGATTGGAAGATTCAGTTTCACTGAACTGCATTATGCAGGCACAAGGCCAAGATGACAGCACATGCCAACATTAACCAGGACTAAAGGGGAGCATATATTGAACAGAAATTAACACTATCCAGGTTCTGAGAGAGGAGAAAAACATAGATGTTTCCCCAGAAGTTCTCTTGAACTAAACATAGCTTGAGTTATGGCCACAGTTAATCACTTTCTCTGGATCTTAAATATATTTGAAACATTGCTATCAGCATCCTGTTCCCGAGTAAACACTGATTTAGATTTCCCTCCTATTCACAGACAATAGCCTCTCCACTCTGTTTACATTGTATTCCTCTCTAAATTGGGCTTTGTGTCATTAGATTTGACAGGGCACAGATGATAGATTTAAATAGCTGTGTAATAAATATATCTTATTTCTTCCTGGTCATATTACATGGAGGTTCCCTCTCCACACATTTCATTAGGCCATCATCAGTGTTAAGATGCTGTATGATCAACATGTTTCATGTTTTAATTTAAACTATGAGGCCAATGTTGTCAGTTCTTTTACTTTAACTATGTTCATTATTGGGGGCTTACAGCACAACATTTAGCATCATGAAACCTGCAGCCTAAATTACCCCACATTTCTCTCACATTGTATGGTTGTTCTGTAAGCTAAACTAACCTGATTAAGTTGTCTCTGAAATTGTATGACACTAATATTTTATATAAATATGGGCTAGAGTACACTGCATCACTGAACAATAGTAGTAGCCATGTTGGACTAATGTCTGATGACATGAAACAAGCATATAACCCCTTCCTGTTTAAAGGAATGTTTAAATGAGTGTGTTGGGGAGGGAGTCTGCAGCAAGGTAGTACATAGTGTACATTATGCAGGTCAATTGTAATAATTCTACTGTAAACTGTCACTGTTTTGTTCAATAAGAAGCTGTGGATGTTTTGGGAGGCTCGAAAATGTTCTCATTTGCAAAATGGAGGGAACTACAGGGAATGTTTGAAAACCATATGAGTTACAGCCTGAACGTTTCTGAATGGCTAACAGGTCAGACTGAAAGTAGCCCTAATTATTAACTATAATAGATTCTGGGAGTAAACATATCATCTGATCATAAAATTAAAACACTTTGAACATTTTCCTTAAAACATATAAGGGTTGTATGCAAGCTACTTTTACTTGTCAGCTACATAAGTCTCCAGCGCAGAGAAAAAGAAGGTCAAAGTAAACATGTCACAGCTAATCACCAGAAAGTGAAGCATACTGAGTTTGTTCCATAAATCTGTCTGGGGTTGTGTACACTAGAAGATATAAATCTTTCACTGACAGATCCTGTTGTACACGCTGCTTTCACTTCTCACTTTTGCTTTCCCCTTGTGGTGGCTGATGGATTTGTTTGTGTGTCTTATAGAGTGTGCGGACAATGAAATTGTCATACGAAGCTCAATTTGACCTGGAGAAACCCATCCAGTTGAAGATGCTCACTCTGGTGAAGGGGCCATGCACCAGTGGGGTGGAGGTCCTGGGAAAGGAGGAGGAGTTTGTGGAGACCTTTGAGCACAAAGGTACATCACTGAGCCATGAGCTCTTTCTTTCCTGAGGCAGTTCTTCAAAACCTATCAAAAGTTTGTGGACCCTTTGGTTTGGGGATCCTCTGAAAGCTTGTATTTAATTATTTTTAGGAAAAAAGATAGCATTTTACTAAGCTAATGAAGGAGCATGTCTATATATTGGGCATGCTTTACTTCAGCCCTCTCAACAGAAGAAAGGGCTAAAAATTTTTTAGAAAGGCATAGTGTCATCAACTTAGCTGTTGTAAACATAACTAAAGACCTTCTACAGTGGTGCTGCTCTCACCCCTAGATGTAATAATCGTGGTAGGATGCTTGGAGGATAGGTTTATTTGGGCCTTTTGTAGACCTTCAGGGTTGAAACAGTGTTCAGGAAATGGGCAGAAAAAAGGCATTGTGACAAAACATATCTTCAAAAACCAGCAGCAGAGAAAACTTTCAGATCAATGTAGAAGAAGTACAATAACTGCTGATTTTCAGGGTGTGATTCCATTCAGTGATTGCTAGTTTTCTGTACAATTCTACTTGACAAATGGAGCAAGATTAATGATAGCATGCTTGAAATGTTAGCCTACAAGTCAGACATAAGTACTGGTTGACACCCCAAAGATTCCTAAAGATTGAATAGTGAATTTGTGCAATGCTGGTTTGTGTAGTTATCGAGTCCTGTTTTTTCTTTGTGCTAAATAACATACCATAAAGATAGTCTTCATGCCTGCTAACCAAAACTAATCTGATGTGTTAGTTTAAAACACTTGGACAAAAGGTGGAAAGTTACTGCCCTGTGCTGATGGGTCTTTTCACAGAAGCAGTGATTGTTTAGAGGGTAAATAAAAGTAAAGCAACACCTCTCCAGTTTAGGCTCAGAGGAGCCATCAGACTGAAACTAAAATGGGATTATCAGGGCCACTGAACAAGGTCATGCTGTACTTTCCAGCTAAGAGCAAGTGAGTAAAAAAAACAAAAAACCTAGTTTCACTCTGCAATTAAATGACCAAAGGTTTATAGACACCCTTTATAATAAGGACACCAGCTGTAGACACAGACAATCAGATATACACACACTAGATATGGGATATATGGATATGGGACACTGGAGCAGTTATACATATGCCCAGTGTGAGGAGTTGGCTAAAGTGGTGTAAAGACCCCAATATTGGACTGTAAAGCAATTGATCTCGAACTCCATGTTGGAGCTCTATCCAGTACATTTGGGATGAGTTAGAGTGGTATTTATGAAGCTGCAATAATCAGTCAACAACATTACTTGACCTCATTAGAGCATTAATGTGTAATGCATGTGTAATACAGCACTGAGTGTAAAGCCTTCCCAGAGGATTAGAAGCTGTTAGTGTGAAGATTAAACAAACCTCCTTTTAAAACCCTGGTGTATATTTTTTTTCTCTCATTCTGAAATGATCCTGAAGACCTTCCACACTTTGGATTTTTACTCTGTTTCTTCAGAAAACAAAGCTGTTCACCCAGACATTTACCATTTAATGTAAACACCCACAAAATTCCCACAATCCATTAGTGTTCTTAGAGTAGTCATCATTTGCTGACAGTTCAGTGAGGATTTTGTGTAGGAAGAAATTCCCGGAGAGGAATTAGGCACTGTTAAACTAAATGCAGCAATTGTGAAGAAAATATTTATATAGGGTTAACTGTGGATTGGTGGAATATCTGGGTCACAAGGGCCTGTTTCTGATTACTTCCTTAGAAGTGTAGCAGGAATTCCCCCCTGGGTCATTCTGTGCTGTAATCTAGAGTCTACACTGATTTAATTAGATATGATCTTTCTCAGATTTGTGGCCCTGATGGAACTATAAACTGCTTTGAAATATTCAGGTTTATCCGGTAGTCTGAGGGGCAAAATGCTGTTTCATCAACAAAGTGTTAAAAGAAATAGAACAAGGTGATGTTCCTCTTTCCACAGAACAATCATCGAGGAAGTTCTTTCACTCAAACTCACGGCAGAGGAAGAGGATAAACATAAACACAAGAAAATCATAAAACATGCTTAGATGTTTAAGCTGTAGACAGCAGGTCATAAATTGCGGACTGATGCATATTTTGCCTTGGTTTTATGTAAGAATTCATGTTATTAAATGATAATCCTTAGACGGTGATTAGAAAGGAAGCTTTCATGGATGAATATTAAGTTGGCTTCTTAAAGCATTTGCCAAGTTAAAGCAGCTGTACATTATGTAATGGGTTTAATAGTTATTCCAGGTGGTTGTTAGGCTATTCCAGGTGGTTCCTAGTGTTCTAGTGGGCATTTCAAGTAGTTCTTTGACTGTTGCTTGAATTCATTCATTTTATAGAAACTGGTTTGCAAATGTTGTACAACCTCACAACCTACCTGATGCAAACAACAAGCTAATCCCCTTCTGAAATTGAAGTGGGAGTGGGTGTAATTGAGTGAGGAGAAAACTACAACATGCAGGAAATTGTCCGACCAGTACCAGGACTTGGAAGCACTTCTCTGAATAAAGAAATCATACTTGAAAGAAAATTGTACGAAAGCTATTTGTCTGACAAGTTAATTCATCACAAGCCCACTCTTCGTGTATAGGTCCTACAGTGCTGTAAAATGTGGCGGGTGTAGGTTAAAAGCAGGAGGAGGGGTTTTAATATTTAAAGCAAAATAATGTAGATATGTTTGCTTGTGAAAGTTTGCGATTGTAAAGTGTTTTTCTTGAATTCTTCTTTTTGTTTGTTTGCTTTTTCCAGGAATAAAGGACTCACGGATAAGGGACTTTCAATGTGTTTACTACAACAAGGAGTACATGGACTGCAAGTGGCGACCAGGTTCTGCTGACACTCCAGACTCTAACCACAAGCTCTATTACTGGTAAAGCTTTATTACACAACAACAATGTGCTCTAAAATATTTGGGATGTAGACATTTAAATTGTAATTGTGAATTTTTGAGACTTTCATGTGTGGGAAAAAGTCACTGAGATTGAATGTGTCATGGTTCATCTCAAATCTGAGTGTTTTGCTTTTTTAAAACCCTGCATTAACCTATGCACAGATGGATTGGACAGCCAAAATATTCATTTATGTTAGTTTAGTGTAGTGATTTCTTTGAAGAACTTTTAAAAGTATTAAAACCTATAGACATCTCTTATCTATCACCTACTCTGAAAACAGTTCTGTTTCACATACAAACATTTTAATGTCACATACGTCTTAATGCTGGAATGCTGGATTTCTACTTTCAGATTAAGATTGAGTATAGGGTTAGGCTTAGAGACATATAATTCCATAATGATAGTATGGATGCATTTGTATACAGGGCACAGCATTATATTTATCCCCTTTAATTTGTAAATTCAGCCAGTTCAAGCTTCACTGTTGTGGCTAGATATGTCCAGCACCTGCACAGCTTGTATAGTATTCATTAAAAAGCTTGAAATTAAAGAACACCTGGAAAAATGCCAACAGACTGCCAGTTGGGTAACCCCACCCCCCAAGCATCTGGCTGTTGGATAACAGAACTATTATTTCTGGCATGTTTGAACTTCATCCACTACCTTTGGGATGGTGTTTGTGATTGAGAACCAACATCAGAACCTGACCTATCTGAATGAATGGATGTTCCAGCATCTGTTGTAAATCCCTATCAGAAGAGTATCCTCATTTTCTTCATTCTCTCAGGCACAGGGAAATGCAGGAAACAGCAGAATGTCCTGAGTACTTCCCTGACACCGAGCTCTGGAAAGGATGCAGGTTTCCTCGGGCCTCTCTTCTGGAGTTTACGGAGTTTAACGTGTGTGTGAATGGCTCTTCCAGAGAAGGGGACCTGTTGCCCGCCTACTTCTCCCTGGAGGTTCAAAACAAAGGTAGCTACACTGGCACAAAAACACAGCCTTGTGGAAGGACACGGTGACCTTAGTCCTTTCCACAACTGAGTGATGAGTTTCAACTTGTCCTTCCACATCAGTAATCAACTAAATACTTGCTAAAATGTGAGCTTACAAGCCACCGCAGTCAGACTCAACAGATTTTTTGTATTGTTGTAAGCTGATAAAGAAACACTTTTATTGTTTTGTTGCATTGTGACATATAATTTATTGTGTTTTTGCAAAGTGATGTAGCAACAGCATTACTGTGTTGCTGCACAGTGACCAGTTCTGTTGTAGTGTTGTGAATGTAATAAATTTTATTGTTGCTGCACAGTGAGATAGAAGCAGCATGTGTAAAAAGTATTGTTGTGTTATTGCATATTTCCATAATGTAATTATTCCATGTAATTATTACAATCATACATAAGATAATATGTAAAATACTCTATGCCAATCCATTAGAGCTTCACATAGGGCCCACCACACACTATTCCAACCTGCAGCCACAAAATGGTTCCTACACCTACACACCAGGGTTGCTGTGGTCGTTTATGATCCATTCAGCAACCAGCTTTCCTTAACTACTACAGTTACTCATTGAGCCATGAGTACCCAAACCACCCACTGCATCACTAGCTCTTCACAGGGGTCATCAGGTAGGCACCTCCTCTCATTGGTGTTTCGCTGAATTAAGCCCACGACACCTCCAGAATGCTCAACAGTGAAGTCTGGCGTCCCAGACCCACCCCCTCCAAGCCAGATTTACAGTTCTACACAACCCTTTACCATCAATAAATCCACACTGGCCTACCTGGTAACTAACGCTGTACCTAGCCCCACTGGCACTGTTAATGCATGCTCAGTGCCACCAGTTCCATGTGAACTTTACATGCTACATCACCAACAACCACAATAGCATTTGCCCAGGTTATCTGTGCTCTCCTTATCCACAACCACTGATGAGACCTTTCAGCTGTTTCTAATAACTCCTTCACAGCTGCCCTTAGTTTCTGACCCCTGCACAAGCAGGGATGTGGCAGACTTGGCTACAAAGCCCCTAAAACCTTTCCACTGGACTTACATGTGCCTGCCACCCATGTTCCCTCACCTCAGCCACCAAGTCTGCACACATCAGCTACTTCCTTTCGAATGCTTCATCAACTGTGTCCTCATTATTATGAAATAAACTATCCGTTTACTTTCAGAGTAGAGCACCATGTTTGGCTTCAATGTAGTTAACACAATGCACTCTGGCAACTGCAGTTTTTTATCTATGTCCACCAGCAATTTCCAAATTCGTGCTTCACCCCATCTACCAATATCTGTAGCCTGCACACATTCTTGGAAACATCCCCGCCTCCCCACACACAAACCTACAGCCACTTGTCAATGCAATTAACCTCTAGGCATTTGCTGTCCAACAAACATGCTAAGACCCTTAGCACTGATTATGTCTCCATGTTTACCTCCCCTGTGACAAACTAACTTTACAAGCAGTATTTTGGCCAAGTCTCCAAAGTGATGACCCATATTTATACAAGACTTTCCTGCTAAATGACTCTATATAACAATGTGAAGATAGCAACACAACTTTCTCTCTATTCATTCCAGCTTATCCTGCTCTTTTATCGTTCTCTATCTCTCTCAGTTCACCCTCTCTTATCTCACCATTTCGCCAACTCTCTCTCTTTCCCTGCAGTAAAGCCTAAGATGGTGTCTAATGTGGAGTTGTTGACTAAGGATGGACTGCTCCAGGTGCACTGGTCACCCCCTACTGGTAATGTGCCAGAGCAGTGTCTGGAGTATGAGCTTGAAGGGACCAATGAGTTCATGGATGGCAGCAAGAGGAAGGTACGGACCGTCACAGAAAATGACATGGAACTTCTGAGTTCAAACACCTTGCTCCTTTTTGCGGAAGTGATGACAATGATTTTAAAAAAAGAGCAAGCAGTCATTTCATGTTAAGAAACAGCAGTAATACTGACACATATTGGACCATTTGTATCAGAGATGATGTATTTTGTACTTTAAACATGGCTGCGGCCAGTGGGGGAGAGTTCTGCACTGCTAAGAGTGTGGCACTCCCTATCAGCATGATTGAGCACAGACCAGGTTAAGAATGACCAATAGGCTTCACTCCCAATAGAACAGGAATATTTTCAGTTTTTCACCTCAATAAAGCTCCAGTATTTGAATAAATGTGGAATAGAATCAAAAAAGGTTTTGTAAAGACACAACAGATTTAGCCATTAGCCATTTCACCTTCGAAGCAAAACACTCCCAATCACACAATACTACCAAGTATGCTAGAGTTAAGGATAACAACACGTGCTTCCTCTGAAACATCTGAATGCAGTAAATACAATGACACTGTTGTTAAACACACATGAAGAACGCAGTTCTACTCACCCAAAGATGTTGCATCACCTAAATGGCATTTTCAAACACTAAGACACACCCTGAATGGATGTGGCATTTTGAAGTTACATGTCAAATCTTAATCTACTTCTCAAGTAATTACCACCACTTTTTGGCAGATGCATTGGGTGAAATGCTTCTTGGCAGTTGTGTCAGATAAATGTGTTTAATACAAGCCATCAATACAAAGTCACACATTCACATTCATGCCTCAAGGTCAATGCCCTTCCAAGCAACAGATTCCTGCACTAGGCGTCTTTTTGTTAAGTTATGGCTGTGTATAATCAGCTTTCCTAAATCTTGGCCTAATCTCTCATTGTTAATATTACCTTTACCCCAGGCAATCCCCACAATCGGTTAAAATATGGAGTTCATGTGTCTATTTAATTAACAAACTCTGGTCACATATGCAGTGATTAAAAAAAAGTCAGTGGTTCTAGACAGATCAGTGAAATGGTCCTAATATATGAAGGCAGCCTTCTTATAAACAGATCTACGAGTTTTTGTATGGAACATAAGGAGTCCTACCATTGATAAAGTTGGGATAATAACTTGTTGTGAATGGAGTGATCAAGTGTATTCATGCACTCCTGTGTTGTATTTTAGTGGACGAATGTGAGTGAGGAGACCACCATTGAATTTGTGAGGAACGGTGAGAGCGAGAAGAGCTGCTTCCGAGTCCGTTCCAAAATCAATGGATACTGCGCTGATGAAGGATTCTGGAGCGAGTGGAGCCCAACCGTGTGTTTTCCAGGTCTGTCACACTTAAAAACACTTGAAATGATTTTGCCTTTAAAGATGTGATCAGATATTTTATCTAAAAGTTAAAAAGTGTAGAACAATTTTACTGACACCTAGTGGCCAGATTTTAATACAAGCATTTTTATATAATGTTAAATATTATTAAAATCAAATAGAATCACTTACACTGTCCCAAAATACAATCACCCCGTTCAGATTGATGCACGATGCTTTAAAAACAAATGCTAGAGAAGAGCTTCAGTGAGCACTCGAACAGCTCCTAACCTCTTGTGTCCCACTTTCTGTTTGTACAGATAATGAAAAGGTGAAAAAACATGAGACACATCTGGAGCAATGGAGCACTATAGTACTGACCAGCAACCTCATCCTCACAGCCCTCATCTTCTGCCTCATAGCATGGGCACTGAAGAAAATGTAAGTTTAATGCTCGTTTGGTTAATTGGTTATAAGCAGTTAATAAACAATAATGAAATCATGATTAATTAATAAAAAAAAGTGGTGTGGAAAAAATATGCGTTACAAATTGCACAGTTAATTCCAAATTCAAAGTCCATATGTACACAGACTAACAGTTTTGTACATAATGTTGATGATAGTAAAAATGTGTTCTGAGGGTCTATTTTGCCCTTCATCCTGCCTTTACCTCTTTGCCAGAAATGAATAAAAATAAAATGAGGCCGATGCATTCCTTTAGAAGAAACCTAAGCACAGTATGCCTCACTATCACAGGTTCATGTGATAACTTGAGGCAACTTTTAAGTCAGACATCTGGTTCCTATCACCACCGCTTTGATCCTTTTGGTAAATTCAGTACATTTCTCCACAATGAGGCATTTCCTGGGAAATCACTGAGAAGTACTTTGTTTATGTCTTGTTGCCTGAATTATACAGAAATTTTGAAACTTCTGTGGAATACTCCTTTAAAGGGGCTGTTGATTTATCATGGCTTTGAAATGCATATTGAAGAAGCCACCAGTATATACTTAATCCTCTCTCTCTCTCTCTCTCTCTCTCTCTCTCTCTCTCTAGGTGGATGAACAGAAAACAACAGAAGTATGTTTTCGACCCACTGTTCAAGGAGAAGGTTCAAAAGGCCATGCCTCCTATTTTGAGTCCTGTGTTTCACTGAATGTCTTCCTGACCATCTACTGACTGGTCACAGTTCACAGAAGATGTCCTGTCGGATACTTCCACATCTACCAGCCAATCGGTTTACAGCACTGACAGATTAAAGTCTGGAGAGTGGATCACTTCAGATGCAGCAGAGTTACTCTGACAGATAGCAGACAGGGATTCCAGGCCTGAATCCAGCACTACACTACGGAGACAGTATGAGCCCCATTGTTAACTCCTCCATATCGTTGGCAGCATAGCAGCACCAGTATTTCTGTCCTGAATGTAATTTCCTTTATTTGTTACTCAACAATTTTATAGTTATTATTATTTGAAAGATGTAATATTTTTAAAGTTACTCAGTGAATTATGCCAGATATCTTGCCTACTTTACAACGTGATGCCTCAAAGCAGCTCTATACGTCTGGGGGTTATTTGTTACATATTGTACATTTATTGCACTACAGTTGCATACTACTTATTTCCATTGAAGCATTGAAGTTTTTGGACCAATGCATTAATATGTTCATTTGTTTATGTATACACTGTTATTGCATAGCTTCTTGAGACCTGTTCATTATTACACTGACGTGTAATGGTTTCTTTTGTTTGAGACATAGCAGTGTGTTTACATGCACATGAGGCTGCCAGATCTAATACTGTATCATGATGGTCTGTGTTTATGTTTTTAAATATGTATATATATATATATATATATTTCTCAATAAAAACGCTTGTTTACATAAATGGGCATGGACCTTCTACGCAAGGCTCAAAGAGAGGATCCAGATCTCTTCTGATGCAACTTGATCATTCATTCCTTATCTGTAAGCGCTTATCCAGTTCAGGGTCATGGTGGGTCCAGAGCCTACCTGGAATTATTGGGCGTAAGGCGGGAATACACCCTGGAGGAGGCGCCAGTCCTTCACAGGGCAACACACACACACACATTCACTTACACACTCAATCTTACGGACACTTTTGAGTCACCAATCCACCTACCAAAGCTGTGTGACTGCGACACAACCTGCTCAAACACATACAGGCATTTATTCACATACACACTCATTCCCTTACACCAGGACAGTTATTAGAGAAGCCAATTCACCTAACCTCCATGTTTTTGAACAGTAGGAGGAAACAGGAGACCCCAGAGGAAACCCATGCAGACACAGGGAGAACATGAAAACTCCACTCAGATAGGACTTGAACCCAAGATCCCAGCACTGGGAGGCGAACGTGCTAACCACCAAGCCACCGTGCCCATTACTTTATGTATGTGTCATGAACACATTTCTGTATAAGGTGTAAAACCCCTTCCATAAAATGCATGTACACACTATTAAGTGCAGTGGGTGTCTGTTGGCTAACAATTCAGAACTGGGAAAGTAGTGTTATCCTCCTTAAAAAGATGTGGGTCTGGCGTAAACCTGGAATTGCTAGGTTCAAAGGGCCCTGGAAAGTGCAACAGTTCGTCTTAGGACATCAAACACTCACCCAGACACTCACACTCTGCTTCACACAGACAATCCACCATCCATCATGTGACTGACTACAGACTGCAGGAAGAAACTGGAGCACCCGGAGGAAACCTGTGCAGCCCTGTTGCTCCACTATGCGGCCAGTCCTAGTTATCTAACACCTAATATTGGATAAGTGAAGGGCCACAAGCCTCTTAACGTACCATATCTATTTTTTTCACTGACAGCTTTTCATAGCAGGTTCTAAAAAAACATAGATCTGTTCCTGTTCTCCACTTCTTACATTGACCGACACCTGTTTAAAACCAGAGTGATGATTCTTCTGCTCATCACAAATTAAAGTGGCCCCCACTCGTCATAAATCAAAATGGGATCAGTACTTAACTATGGTGAAGGTAAATTTGATTCATTTGGACATCGGTCTAGTTCCTGAAGCTCTAACCAATTTGAAACACACTATGATTTATATACTTGCTCTATGGCTTTTAAATATCTGTGTACGTCATGCCAGGATGTCTACGCGAGCCTTTTAAAGCAAACGCTGGCTCAGAAACCCTTTATAAATCCACGAACAGCGCTCTGCTGAACATTTATCCATTCCTTTGGCTGAATTTCATTAGCAGCGCCTGTCATTTTGGGTAGAGTTGGTGCATGTCGCCCCCTGCTGGTAACAGTTAGGAATTGTCCATGAATTACAATTAAACAACATGGAAAAAAATGACACTAAAATGTGATGCTGATTTATTTGGACTATCTTGTTTGTATAGTTGAGACACTCCCCTCTCTCTCTTTCAAACACACACATAATACACTGCAGTTCAAACGTTTTGATTCAATGTCCATTCACCTTAAGCTTGTCTTCCATAATGTAAAATTGACTGTGCTGTAACTGTCTAAAATAACTGCAGTATTATTTTATTTATTTATTTATTGGCTATGTGAGACTATCCAACATCTGACGTGGCTGAATGCTTACAAATCCTCAATGCAGTGTTCAAAGTCTAGTGAAATATTAGGGGAACAGTTAACTGCTTTTAATACCCTTCAAGATTGTGACGGAGCAGAAACATGCCTCCGAGCTCATCCACATGTTAACAGGACACTGACGCTGACAATCTGGGCCCTGAGGTTGTCTCTTCCTCCAGAGATCAGCCTCTGTCACAAACATTCTCTGACAAATTTGAGTGACCTGATTCCAATTTGAGCTATATCAAGTTATCAAGTGAATAAAAGCAACATAATAAAGTAACGTACAAAGAGAACAACACTGATTATATTTATCACCTGACTCAGGAAGGACAAGACACAGACAAATGAATAACAACAGTGATCAGTCAGTTGCATGGGCTTTTCCCAGTAATTATTCTCAAACATGATTTTTTTTTCTGTAAATAAATGGACAGCCATTCATCTCTAGAAATACAATACACCTGCATTGTTCCTCCTCTCAACCAACGTGTTTCTACTGCATAACTGTCCAGACACAGAAAACACATTCTGTTTACACTGCTGTTAAATGTGGACAGAATCTATCTCTAAACCTCCTCTGAATGTGGTCTGAGCGATTTAACGACAATCTGATCACTATGAATCTTGAGGGGGTTTACGGCTGGCTTTTCATGCAGACATGTAAAATACAGAAGTGATCAGATCACAAAAATGCATATTAATGCCAGGTGCAACGTTGTTAGACCTCTTTAAGGGTGGTTGTGGCCCCCTTAAATGTTCTTTAGCCCTGCTTTTTCCTGATGTTATGACTGTATATTTTACAGATACCTGTGTATAATGAGTTAATAGATGTTCACAACTCAGTTTTATTTTTCTACCTGTGGATGGATATACATTTTTTAAAGGCAGCAGCTCCTTGTGGCTTTGCTTTATCTGTACCTCATCAAAGAATTTTGCTGCTATGACGCAATTACCCCTAGACCCCCGGGTTAAAGTTCAGTCCCCCTAAATATTAATTAATCTCTATAACGGGCCTGGCGAGGTGTAAACAGACCCAGTGTGGACAAAAACACCAACATCAAGAGCTTCCAGAGATATCCTCCATCTCTTGCGGCCATTCTCATTCCTGAAGTTGACTGCTTTTTGCCATAAATTGAGCTAAACTGAAGAAAATATATGCTTTTACTTTCATAATATACACGAGGCTTATTATAATTACTCATTTTAAATTCCCATTCCACATTAAATGTGCGCCTTCTCGATGAGTTTCCATTGGGCCCTAAAGTACACTTAGCTGAGGCTGGAGCTGAACTTTTATTCAAATGTTTTATTCCATTCCAACAGGTTTCTACGTTAGTTGAGAAATTATTTCACCTTCAACCAGAAACTTCACGAGGTGTACTATTTAAGTTTTCCATTCCACCTTAAGGCTGAATTTGGAGTCTCAACAAAAATGTCCTTACCTCAAATGGCATAACACGTGAGTAACGCACGTTAGTGGAGTTTTAAAGTACCCAGTCCTCCACAGTACAGTGCTGTAGTCTCTGGAGCAGCTGAGGACACCCCCCCCCCCCCCCCGCGCTGTGAAACGGCGGCTGAGGAACTCCGAGGTGAAGGCTGTGATAATGGATTGGAATCAGAACACGGAGCTCAGTGTTCCACTGTGATTCTGAAGCCCAGGCTCAGAGCTCCTCAGTGTGATGTGAGGAACAGACCAGCAGCCTTCACCCGTACTGCGTTCAGAAACTGACAGCAATAGGATTTATAAACTTCGCCAAGAAGCCAGTAACAGCAGCACAGGCCACGGATGTAGTCTACAGCAGTCAGAGCTACACGACTTACTCAGTACAGTTCCCTTTTTAAGGTTCTGACTTCATGTTTAGTCTTCTAAATTGATTTAAGATATTTACATTTTAACTTAAGATGTTTGTCTTGTTTTCTGATTAATTTGAATTCAGTGTTTTCAGTAATTGTTATATTTTTAGTGCTCTGAGTACATTTTAATATATATTTTAAGTGGTGTATTTAGTATTTCAATTTTAATTCTAGTGATTTCAGTAACTTTTTAATTATAATCTCACTCTTTTTAATAATGCTTGTGTATGTACTTTGTGTGTGTGTGTGTGTGTGTGTGTGTGTGTGTGTGTCTAGGCATGGTATGGATGCAGGTGTGGATGGTAGTAGGATGAGCTCCATGTCTCAGTGGCTGAATTCTGATGTTTTCATCGTGTTTGTGGTGGTGTTGCTCCTCCTCGTTGTTGCTGCCATTGGTGTCTGCTGTGTCACCAGATACCGTCGAACACACACAACAACAGAGTACTGTAGCATTCACACATTAACTTAAACTATCATAAAATGCCATATTTTTTCAGTCATTATAAAAACTAAATACAATCTCTGCATTCTCTCTAGACTTCCAGCTGAGACCAATCATTCACACATCATACACTGCTTTCTCCCTCATTCACACACATCATACACTGCTCTCTCTCTCATTCGCACACATCGTACACTGCTTTTCATGACTTTTGACTCAGTGTTGATGTGTTACTGATGTTTTCAATAATTAAAAAAAAATCTGTATTGTAAATGTCTAAACCTAACCTTGTGGCTGAATGCTAAAGTATTCTCAGAAAAGTTGAAGTGGTTAATGCAGCCAAGGGGAAGAAATTCATTTTTTAATACCCTTCATTTTAGAGGTCACAAGAATGTCTGCACCCTTTTGTCAATATAGTGTACATCACAGTGAGAGTACACTGTACACTCTCTCTCCATTCAGGAGGATGGCAGAAATAGAAATCCTCCCATGTGATGGTTCAGACAGAAGCGGTCAAGTCCGAGTGATCCTCAAGATTGTGACGGAGCAGAAACACGCCTCCGAGCTCATCCACATGTTAACAGGCCACAGGCGCTTAACTGAGGCTGACCAGCTTGCCACAGAGGTTGCCTCTACCTCCATAGATCAGCCTCTGTCACACACACTCTCCAACAGAGGTGAGTGTAATTAGTAGTACTTAGGTACAAGTATAGTTAGTTAGAATTGAAGGTGCACTACATTTTTATATTGTAAATTAACTGTAGAATATGAATAACATGATTTTAAAAAAATATTTTAACAATGGCATCAGCAGAGTGCAGTTTAGGCCTGAAAAACCCTTTTTGAAAAACCTTTCTTAATTGTAGTTCTCCTGCTTGACCTCTTGAGGTCACCGTGTCTAATGCACTGGTAAGTTTGTCAGGGTTCATGATGTGTGACCTCTGGTGGTTAGGCAGTTGAACTACAATAATACATACAGGCACACTGGTGAAATTGCCTAATTCACCTTAAAAACAAAAACAGCCGAGCAAAAACGAACTAGACTAGAAGAATCAAAACAGCAGCTCAATAAATTACCAAGAGTCCTGGGAGATGTGATGTCTGCAACATGGTCCAAAAAATAAACATGTATCCAGACACATTTTTACTGTTGAGTTCCATCACCTTTATTCTTATCAACTCTGACATTCTTATGATATACAGGTGTTCTGCTGCACAGCTGTCGCATTTTGCCCCTTGACCTTCACACACACACACATACACACCTAAAGATTTCTCTAGATTCCTTCAATTTTATGTTAATATCGTACTGTGGATGGGGAAAAAAACAACTAAAATCCTTGTAACCACTCATTGCTGTTGTATTATTCGCTGGTGTTCAGCCTCGGGCCCATCCACAATCATAAAGGACAAGGCCTTTCCTGCACACTGCCTTTACACATAAGTATGATTCCATCACCTGTTGGTTTTCAGTGTTTCTAGTCTGAAACTGATACTATCCCAACTTTTCTGTACTGTGCACATACTGTACTGTTACATTCAGTGTATATTGTGTATATTAACAAAATCTTTAAAGTGCAGAACAAGATATTGTCTGCTCTTCTTTCGTTTAAATACAAGACACTGTTTATTTTAATATTTTTGCGATTGGTTCCGGTTTGAGTAGCACTTTGTCTTTATTAAAGTACAGATCAATCAGTGTTATAATTAGGCATATGTGCTTGAGTAACAGTAATGTGGTAATGCCTGTATCTGCTCTGTCTCTCCCTCAGTCTCACACCACACACAGGCTAGTGATCAGCAGGTCTCCCAGCTGGACTTTCCTACTGATTCTGAGACTGCCGCCACTGGCACACACAGCACTGACTCTGAGGGGACTGAAGAAGAAGGGGTGAAGAATAAAGATAATAATGCAGCTGCTGAGGATGGTGGTGGACCCGTACAATGTCAGGTCAACTGAATGAAGTAAAACACCTGAAGACACCGTAAAGACAAGGTGTAAATATATACAGCACTAATAAAAATGCAAGCTCTAGAGTAATAGAAAATATTAATTCATTGTTTAATTTGTCCTTTGTAAACCCTTCATCATTATCAGGGCTGGTGGTTTGGTGTAATTTATTCCATCTTAGGGCACCACACATTCACTCAGGGTCCTGGAGCTGTGTGGCAACGACACTGCCTGCTACTCCACTACTACTCGTTTTCACTGTCATTATTATAAAATGAATGTAAAATGTAACAATTTAATTCAAATTCAGACAAAATTCAACATGTCCCATGGCTGGAGTAGTCTGATCTATTTAAACTAGGGGTGGGATTTTAACGCGTTAATTTTGATTAATTAATTATTGGGGAAAATAACTATATAAAATCTTTTATGCATTTTAATCTCACTTTGCACCATGGAAAGTTTCTCAGTGCAGTTTCAGTGCATTGAGTTCCAGGCATACAGATTATAACAACGCACAATGTGATGAACATGATGGAGATGATGTAAGAGACTACGCTGGTGGATGGGAAATTTAAATACAAGAAACTTCCAGATGGAAGTACAAACAAAAATGTTGTTATTTGCACTTAATGCAGGAAGGAGTTTGCTTATCACAGGAGCACTTCCACCGTTCGTTACCACCTCAACGCAAAACATGTTGGGGCTAGCGCGCAGGTCAGTAATGTTAACAGTACGTAATGCAAACAGTGTCGCCAGTCAACACTCGACCACTTGTCGGGGTTCACATTCAGAAACAAAACGTCAAAGTCCACGTCAGACAAACTGACTAATTTACTGGCAGTAGACTGGTGGGAAAATAAACAAGATTTTGAATTTAAGCTTATGTTCATTGATTCATTCATCAACCAAACTTAAATCAATATTTCTCATGCTAAATAATGAAATGTGATTAATTTTGATTAATTAATTACAATGCTTCAAGTTAATTCGATATTTCTTTTAATCAAGTCCCACCCCTAATATAAACATAACACATCAAATCTGCAAGAATTACAGGAGTTGATCTGACACAATCTGACATTCTTAAAAACAACCCGATGACAACTGATGCAGTTGAGAATAGTCTTTTAATAGAAAATAGACTTTATAGTAACATATATAACATATATACATCTATGCGTTGGCCTTCAAGACAGCATGAATTAACCTGGTCACAGTGTGTATCTAAGGGTGGATATGAATTGGAGACTGAAGTCTTGGCAAGTGAAAACACCTCATATCCAGGCAATATATATAATATTTCTCATTATGGGAAGCTGTTGTAAAAGCATTGATTTATAAATCAACTACTTGCTAGAATTTTTAACTTTATTTAATTATTTTAATTCCATTGGCAGTTTTTTTAATTGGTAAAAGAAATATATAATTTTATTTATACACTCTATACAAATTATCAGACTAATCTTAATGAGAAATATCATATGTATGGTCTAGACTCAATATATATTGACATACTGGCATTTGAACTGGTGCTCCACCACTTCAGAAAGCACAGCTGCAATACTCTACAGCCCAGTACTGGGAAATTTTATACCCCACCAGCTGACACTTGACAGTGAGCCTAATGACCTTAGGCTCATGTTCAATGGATACGGAGCATTCCATTTCATTTCATGCTTTTCCTGTAGTGATTATACAAAATGCTGCACATTTACCGGATTAGCTCCTTCAGAACTCCACTACACTTAATTCACATAATCCTCCTACTCCACCTTCTTTGTAATCATCTCAACTGAGGAACACTATTTTTGCATGGGTAAGTTTTCATACTATTTTTATCAGAGAAACAGGTCTTTAAACCTCTGAGAGATTCCTTTAGACTCCCCTTCTGCGGCTGGAGCAGCTCCCTCTGACTCCGAGCTCCTTCTCACAGTTCTCTCATAGACCTCCTCCAGAAGTGAGTGAGTCTTCCTGAGCTCAGAGTAATTCTCTCTCAGTTTCTCCAGCTCCATGTTCTTCTCCTCCATCTGTCTGCTGAACTCCTCCTGCATCTTTGTCTTTGAAGTCAAAATGTTCCTGTGGAGTTCAGGCAGCAGGATCTTCATTAAGTTTCTCTCTGCTTCAGCTCTGGCTTCTCCTTCATACGTCTCCATGATCTCCTCCATCTCCCGTCTGTGTCTCTCCTCCATCTCACACCTGTCCCTCTCTCTCTCCTCTTTCAGTCCCTTCACCTTTTCTTCCATTTCTGTCCTTCGCTCTAACTCTCTCTCCAGTTCTCGTTCCAGTCCTCTCTTTTTCTCTTCATCCCTCTCTTCTTTCATTCTTCTCTCTAGGTCAGTTGTTCTGTTGTTAAGTTGTTTTATCTCTCCTTCGTGCTCTTGTACTGCTCCCTCTATCCTTCTCAGAGAGTTCTGCAGCTCCTTTTCATGTTTTTCCTTAGTTTTTCTCTCTTCTTTCATCCTCTTTTCCTCCAATTCTTTCATGATCTTTGTCTCCATTGCTCTGATCTGAGCTTCTGTCTCCAGGTAGATCTCACTGCTGTAGAACTCCTCTCTGTTTCCTTCCACCATCTTCTCGATCTTCTCCAGCA
This sequence comes from Hoplias malabaricus, assembly GCF_029633855.1. Taxonomy (NCBI): domain Eukaryota; kingdom Metazoa; phylum Chordata; class Actinopteri; order Characiformes; family Erythrinidae; genus Hoplias; species Hoplias malabaricus. The sequence continues at coordinate 34,994,020 of NC_089801.1, read as the reverse complement.
GCTCTGAGACCCGAGACCCCTCTCCACTCTCCTTAATGTTGAGACAGTGAAACCTGTTCCCACATTTCTCCACAAGGCTCTGGACCTCCTGGTTTCCTGACTGGACAAACTCTTCAATCCTCTTCTCTTGGTCTTCATCAGTGACGGTGAAGAGGATCATGGTGTTCCTCCAGCATCTCTCTCCAAACATCTCCTCGATTTTCTGCAGCATGTCTCTCTCCTCTCCTGAGGTCTGCTTCACTGGTATGACTAGGAGGAAGGCGTGGGGTCCTGGGGCCGACAGACGGACACAGAGTCCCACGTCCTGTCTCAGCTCGTCCAGAGAGAGTCCAGGACTGAAATAGTCAGGAGTGTCCACCACAGTCACCTGCCTCCCAGCCACCTGGCCCTGTCTGCTCTCACTCTGCTGCCTCACTGTAGACGCTCCAGCCCTGCTCCTCTCCTCTCGGCCCAGGAGCCTGTTTCCTGCTGCACTCTTCCCACTTCCAGTCCTCCCCAGCAGAACCAGCCTCAGCTCTGATACACCACCAGACTCTGGAGGAGACTCTCCACTCACTGCAGATCAACAAGAATGAAGGGGTTCATTACTTGAATGTTCTGTCTCAGGAAGCATTTCAGAAAGTATATAACATTGTGATCATTTACTTTTTGGAGGAAGTCCTTCTATACTGTTTCTCCTCCTGAGTGGAGCGGCTGGGTCTGGACTCTCTTCACTGACTGAGAAACCACAGCACCAAAATACAGTTTGTGAATATTTAATAATTGTGAAAATTATCTGTAAATGTGTGTAAGATATTTAATGATTCCAAAATTCTGCAAACAACATGTGATAAAACATTCACAGTAAAGGTACTATATTGCACAAAGCATTTGAAGTGACCTGATCAGTTACTTACACTCTGGAGGATTTCCCTCCTTGCTGTTTCTCCTCCTGACTGGAACTGATGATGGAGAGTGTGTTTTTTCCTGCAGCTGCTTGTTTCTCTCCTCTAGAAGTCTCTCTTTCTCTTTAAGCTGTTCCTCTCTCTCCATTAGCTGTGTGTGTATCTCACTTACAATCCTCTCCTTCTCTTCAAGCTGTTTGTCTTTTTCACTCACTTCAGTTTTCTGTTCTTCCAGTTGGATCTTCATCTTCTGGAGTGTGCTGCTCTTTTCCTGCAGCTCCTTTCTCTGTGTCTCCAGTTGATTTTTACAGCTGTCCACCTCTTTCACTGTGTCCTCCAGTAGAGACTCTTTCTCTCTCAGCAGTTTCCTCATATTCACCAGCTCCGTGTCTTTCTCCTTAAACAGTTCACTAACACCTTCAAGTCTTTCATTTGTCTCCTTTAATAACGCGTCTCTTTTATCAATCGTCTCTAAATGTTCTTTTAGAACTGTGTCTTTCTCCTGAAGTCTTTTCTCCATCTCTTCCATTTGTATTCTATGATTCTGCTCTAATTCACTTCTGGTTTGTCTCAGTTCATCTCTGACCTCCGTGAGAAGTCTGTCTTTCTCCTGAAGCTGTGTCTCTCTCTCCATTAGCTGTGTGTCTTGTTCTGTTATAATGTTCTGTTTCTCTTTCAGCTGTTTGGCCTTTTCCTCTAAATCTGTAAGAAATTATGAATTCTACATTTTAGATCATAACAATGTAACACAATCTTAGTTCCCGCGTTATAACTGTTATATTTCAACTGCTCACGTATAACTTAATAAAAAAACACCAACATTCCTCATCAAATTTAATTTTGTGACAATGACCTGCACTAGTTTTGTATTTATTGAGATAAAACACAAAATTAACTCGTGCTTGTGTTGTATCAAATTGTGTTGTAGAAACAATCAACAATTCACTACAAATATGCAATGATTATGAAACTCCAGCAATGCTGCGTATAATAGCTCAATAATGAGTGTATTTTCTGGATCTGTAACTGTACTGTACATCACTTTCTCTGAGGCCAGTTCTTTCTACAATAGTGTGCACTTGTGTCCAGGTGTTCTGACGAGTTGTGCTGCCTTGTCGAAATTTGCTACTATGCAGCTCTGCACATGCTCAGACCAAACTTTTTAATGTTTTCATGTGTTTTTCGTGTTAAATATGTTTTCTCTGGTGCATCACACAATCGTTGTTCACTGTTATTATAAGCTTGAGTGTTCCAAAACTGAACAAGAATTAAATGTAAAACACTATAAAACCACTCCTTATCATCGTAGTAATATCTTTACTAAGGAGATTTGGGCTGTGCATATCTCCTGCTTATACTTCTGTAGGCAGCATCTTCTGATACACTACATTTATCTTACCTACTATTTTATTTAAACAACTGTACGTATAAAAGTACACCATGGCACATTTCGACAAGGAAGCACAACTCATCAGAACAACGGCTGTCCCAGAGGCAAAGAAAACATGGAACATTTGTGTAAAGGCCTTGGAGACCCACCAAGAATGACAGCATTTTAAAATTCCCCAATCACTTCACATCAACAAAGAACAGTATGCACTGCACATTTACAAAGTTAACCAAAACCCTTCAGAAGTGTGTGGTTTTCTGAGATTTACAACTGAACTGAAAATCACTTTCAGGAATCAGTGCCCAAATATAGTCTCCCATCATGTTCTCACTGTACTGTCCTTGGTGATTGTGTTCAAAGTTCATTACGTCCTGGTGAAAGCGGTCGCCTTTCTCCTCTGAATAAGCTCCATATTCTCTCTGAATTTAACTAGGTGGGCATCATGGATTCAGGAGGAACAATGTGGATTCAGCCCCGGTCATGGAACACAGGACCAGCTCTGTACCCTCACTAGGACCCTAGAGGGTGCGTGGGACCATGTCCCTCAAGACATTCTGTGGGGAGTGCTCTGTGAGTATGGGGTACTGGGCCCCAGTCCCTATATAAACAGAGCAGAAGTCTGGTTCGTATGGCTGGCAGTAAGTTGGACGTCGGGGCGGCCCCTTGTTACCAATTCTGTTCATAATCTTTATGGACAGAATTTATCGCCATAGCCAAATGGCGGAAGATGTCTGCTTCGGTGGTCTCAGGATCCCGTGTCTGCTTTTTGGGGATGATGTGGTCTTGTTGGCTTCAACGAGCCATGACCTCCAGCTCTTACTGGACCAGTTTTTCAGCAGAGTGTGAAGCAGCAGGGATGAGAATCAGCACCTCCAAATCTGAGTCCATAGCACTCAGTCCGAAAAGGGTGGAGTGCTCTCTCCAGGTTGGAAGTGAACTCCTGCCTCTAGTGAAGGAGTTCAGATATATCTGGGTCTTGTTCACGAGTGAGGGAAAGATGGAGCAGAACATTGACAGGCGGATTGGTGCAGCGTCAGCAGTAATGCTGACTCTGTACCGGTCTGTTGTGGTGAAGAGAGAGCTGAACAGAAAAGCAAAGCTCTCGATTTACCATTCAGTCTACGTCCCAACCTTCACCTATGGTCATGAGCTTTGGGTAGTGACCGAAAGAATGAGATCGCGGGTACAAGCGGCTGAAATGAGTTTTCTCCGCAGGGTGTCTGGACAATCCCTTAGAGACAGGGTTAGGAGCTCGCATTTCCAGGACAGACTCGGAGTGGAGCAACTGCTCCTCCACATCAAGAAGAGCCAGTTGAGTTGGTTCGGGCATTTGGTCCGGGTGCCTCTTGGACGCCTTCCTGGTGAGGTATTCCAGGCATGCCCAATGGGGAGGAGACCCTGGGGTAGACCCAGAACACGCTGGAGAGACCACATGTCTTGACTGGCCTGGGAATGCCTTGGTATCCCCCCGGAAGAGCTGGAAGAAGTGGGTAGGGAGAGGCAGCTCTGGGTTTCTTTACTCTGACTGTTTACCCTGCGACCTGGACCTGAATAAGTGGACAATTGATGGATGTATGGATGGGCATCAAGGATATGGAGTCTGAGTGACTTCCTGCACCCCACTGCAACAAAGCTCTTTATCAGAGTCTGAACCAGCTGTGCATAGTTTTCACGAAGTATGCTTTGCAGGCCTCACGCATCTTAGCAGATGCTTTCACAGAGAACTTCTTGCGTCTGCTGAATGTATGCAACCTCTTGGTGCCATTTAAATTAACTGTAGCTGTGTGCAGTAGTTCACTTATTCAGCACAACAGCAAATTGTAACATGCTTAGTTGTGTGTTCTGTTCTGTTTTGTTGCTTGTTTGTGCGCCCCTTGTCATGTGACTGTTCCACCCTCTTTTGTGTCTGCTTCCTGCTTGTTCCCAGGTCATGTGATACTCTTCCCTTGTGTTTCTAGTGTCATGTGTCTTAATTGCTGTCTAGGTGTTTCTTTTTTGTGTTGTCTTTATATAGTCATTGTCAGTGTTTCCTGTTTGTGGGTAATTGTATGTATGTTTGCTGTCTTTGCTTTATGTCAATGGTCCTTGCTTGCTCTATATTTAACCTTGCTATGTGTTTCACCCCTTTGTTCTGTATAGTCCTTGTCTATTTCTTAGCCGTGTTTGATGTTTAGAAGCTTTGTTTAGTGTTTAGCTTTGTCTAGTGTTTACCATTGTTTAGTGTTTAGCTTTGTCTAGTGTTTAGCTTTGTCTAGTGTTTAGACTTGTTTAATGTTTAGTGTTTAGCCTTGTTTTGTGTTTAGTGTTAGCTTGCCTCTGTCTTGTTACCTTTTGTTTATTGTTATTAAAGTCTCCTGCATATACCTCATCCCCTTGCTCTTTGACCACTCCTACACACCCCCAGCATTATTACACAAATGAAATGGTTAGTTTAAAATAACTGTATTTATACTGCCATGTACACTTCTGGACAGTCCAAGAAAGTTCTAGACAATTCTGGACAGTTCTAGAAACATCTTGATAGTTGTCACAGTTCCAGAAGCTTTTTGAAATCTATACTCAGCACTGAATATTCATAAAAATATGATCAATTTTAAAATATCATTGTGCTGACCTCAAAAGCAAAGTTAATGGGGCATAATAAATCTTTTCTATTCCTTTTAGGCACAAAGAATTAGGAAAACACACAACACCTGGGAACAAAAAACCTATGTATAATTGTTATATAGTAATTACACAGGTTCACATGTTCTCCACACTGAGAAACACAATCATAGATAGAGCAAGTCATCTCTGTTTTTCAGCCAGTGCAGGAACAAGAGCACTGTTTAGATTCTGTCTCTTTGTCAGGAACGACGTGTGGAAAAGAGCAGTTAAACACATTCATGAGGAAATTAACAATACAGACAATTAATGACAATGTATATGAATATTGAGCAGGCGTCAGAACCATATCTCCATTAAAGCTGGATCTATACTCCACAAACACAACACATCTGAAAAGATCTTTACTGTTAGTTCAGAACAGGGACCTCACCTGTGAGTTTAAGCTGCTGATGTTTCTCTTCCAGCTCTTTCTGCTGAAGAGTGACTTTAGTTTCCTGATCTTCCAGTTGGATCTTCATCTTCTGGAGTGTGCTGCTCTTTTCCTGCAGCTCCTTTCTCTGTGTCTCCAGTTGATTTTTACAGCTGTCCACCTCTTTCACTGTGTCCTTCAGTAGAGACTCTTTCTCTCTCAGCAGTTTCCTCACATTCTCCAGCTCTGTTTTTTTCTCCTGAAGTTGTAGCTGAGTCTCTTTGGTCATTTGTGCAAACATATATAAATACAGTGTACTCTTCTGTTATTATTAAGTAGAATATTAAAGGCAGAACTATCAGTTGTGGGTTTTCCATCCAATAAGTTTTGTGAATTTTGAAAATGGAACTCACATAAATCCCTTTATCTTGCTCATTTTAATACTGCCCCTAATCACGAGAATCTACTTATTTACCTTTTTTCATGTTGAAATGTCTTTATTGTGCATAACATCTGCAGAAAAATTGGATGGAAAGCCAGCTAGTGGCTTTTGTATCACTTTTTTGACTCACCAATCAGCAGAGTAGATTCCTCCATATTCTTTCTCTCCTCTTCTGCCCATACTCTGTCGATCTGTGGAAGTGATAAAAAGTGTGAAGGTTCATTGATGTATACATTCACACAAGAATCAGCAAGAGCAAAAAGCAGCAGGAATTCATTTATTTTCTATTGAAGAAGTGTGCACAGATTGAGAAAAACTAAATAAATCAGGGTAAGCGTATACATGATCTGTATATATATATATATATATATATATATATATATATATATATATATATATATATATATATATGTTTTCTCTTTATCTGTTTTCTTAATCAGATTTTTAGGCCTTAATCCCATATAAGAAATGAGTATGGGGTTTATATGGTCACTTGAATAATTAAATAAATGCAGAGATCCAAATATGATCAGATAATTAAGTGCAGGGAAATGCACTCACTGTGAAAACGCTATTTTGTAATACTCAAAAAAGAAAAAAGACTCATCGATAGTTATTGCAATCATATGACTACAGCTGTTCCTGCCAAGAGTAGCACAAGCAGTTATTATCTAGGGGGTAATTATAGTTTCAGCCCCTTCCTGGGTGTGTTCCCGCCTTGCGCCCAATGCTTTTGGGTAGGCTCCAAACCCACCCTGAATTGGATATGCGGTTACAGACAATGAATGAATGAATGAACGAATGAATGAATGAGTAAAAGGAATGGTCATTTAAATCTTTTTTTTCTGTTTAAAAAATTAACTCTGATTATTATAAAATAGGGTGGCACGGTGTCGCAGTCACACAGCTCTAGGGACCGGGTCGGGTGACTGTCTGTGAGGAGTTGGTGTGTTCTCCCTGTGTCCGCATAGGTTTCCTCCTATCCCAATGATGTCCCAATGATTCCAGGTAGGCTCTGGACCCACCGTGACCCTGAATTGGATAAGCGGTTAATGAATGAATGAATGAATATTATAAAATAATGTACTCACCTGAGAAATGAAGACTTTATCACATGGAGGGCCTATTTTGAGACAAAATTAGAACTTTTAAAATACAGGAACTACAAAATAACACTTTAATCTGTGTATTCTGTAGCACATGTTGCTCCATCAGCTATATTTTTAAGTATAGACTTTCTAGTTTGAGAGATAAAAGTAAAGAGCACTAAAACCTCAGCTCCAGACTAAAGAGCTCAGAGTGTGAAATCTTGTGTGTAGTTTGAGACGTGCTGCTCTGGAGCTTTAGAGAACTTCTCCTGATGGGTTCCTTCACGTTCTGATAAACTGAATCCTGTTTGATATCTTCACTTCACTCTGTAATGATCATATTCCCTCTATGTTTCAACTGATTAATCTCTTCCATTTCATTATTAAACAGTGTTTTTTCACAGAACAGTACAGAATAAAAAGCACTGACATAAACACTCCTCTGCTGGGATATTATTCTGATTCTATCAAAGGTGATAAATCTAAAAGATTTGGAACGTCTCTCAGTATCAGTGTTTAGATCAGATATGTGTGTGTGGGGTGTGTATGTGTGTGTCATTGGTTTGTGAGGAAACTCTCTCTGCTGATGATGTTGAGCTGAACACTACTCTGACATTTATTTTACACTGTTACACTATTCACACTATTTTCACTCACCTCTCTTCTCCCCATGAGACGACCCGCCCTGTCAAAGAAAATAATACAATGTGAAGATTTCATGAATGGATTTGTAAGCTAATTATTACATTTAAATCAGTGGAAAGTAATCCAGATTATTTCCAAAATTAATAAACCTCTCCATAAATATAACAGTTTAACAGAAACTGCAGATGCATATTTGTAAATAAAAATAAAATATTTGTTTTAGTGTTGTCTCTGATCTCACACTCTTTCCCTCTTTCTCTGGTTGTCATTCTAAGCCGTGTAATAATTCATTACTGATGTGTATGTGAAATATGGGCATGTCTGTATGTCATTACTACAGGCCTCTATTGTGTTTAAAGACATTAAATGTATCAAACTAATATTTTATTTGCATCAATGGTGGTGCAGGAACCATCCCTGATGACCATAAGGAAGATGATGATAATGATGCATTGAGAGAGACTACAAGAAATGATGATGATGATGATGTACTGATGATGTGTCATAAATTCTTCCCTCTCCTGACAAAAGAGATCCTGATCCACAGAGTACTGAATGTTCTTATGATTTAATTCACCTGCACCTTATTCTCACCCCTTTAAAAGGCTCCCTCTCGCCTCAGTACTCTGCAAGGTTTTATCTATTCTTCTGACATTCGAAATATTCATACTGAAATTTGTCTCTGGTTCCTTGTTTTTGACCTTTTGCAAGGCTCTTTGACTTCTGAATTTTGGATCACTGTTTTTGGAAGCTGGGACACATGTGCTTGTGCTTTTTTGGACTTTGACCATAGTCTAACTCTTGTCTTTGACTTATCTTTGGTGTTATTTGCTTATGACTGTTTTCTAATAAATAGCTGCATGTGGATCAAAAATTTCCACCTGCTGCTGTTTTGCCGCTTGACGTTACACCTCAAATATTGCATCATCACAAAAGAACAGTGATATCACTCCCAACAGAGTCCACACTGCTTCTAACTGTGGTGTATTTTTTTTTATCAGTAAACTTTATGGTGGAAATGCAGGGCATTGTGCAAAGGAAGGTGGAAGAATCTCTTTTATGATGTTGTAAACTACAAAAACATATCCATTATTTTCAACAGGAACAGTAAACATTTTTATTGCCTTAACACTATAGGTATTTCCTAAAACATTAAACAAAACAAAGGCAATAAATCAAGTGAAATTTGTAAAACTGTATGTAAGTACTCTCTCTCTTTGTTACTGTGGCAATAACTGTTAGACTTTCAGTTCAGACGACCTGTTATCATCCATAACATGTTCTACCAGACAAAAATGTTCACAAGAACATATTAAAACGTTAGATATTCCCATCTAAGGACAAGGTTTTACCAACAGAAGTTATATCTGAGATGAGCTAATGCTAAAGCTAACACTGGCTGCTCAGAGCAATGATAGATGCTGAGGAGGTGCAGGTGCATTTTGGGAAAAAATTTGAACAACCTTTGTTCTGAGATGAGAGATTTTGTCTGGTGCATTTCTGAATTAAACTGTAATAGATGTGATACGTTTATAAACACAGCAGACATTGTGATCAGTGTGAGGAGGGAGGAGTGATATACTCACAGAGTATGAAGGATCTGTGTAAAGGAAAAAAACAGAGCACAGTGTGAGATAAAACCCAATGAGAAAACACTCACATCATTTAAAAACACTTCCTGAGAAACAGTTAATCTTCCACATCAGAAATCTCCTTTATTCATCTGTTACTGTTTTATTTTGAGTTTATATACAGAGGGGAGCTCTGAGATACTTACCCCTTCTCACTTCTACTGTACACTCCTCTGTTGTGTCTCCATCAGTGACCTGACACAGGTAATGTCCTCTATCTGACAGTGTGCAGTTTCTGATCTGTAAGGAGACGTTTCCTCTCTGCAGCTCCTGAGTGAACAGACTCACTCTGCCCTTGTAGCCCCGCCCCTCTGTCACCTGTCTGTTCTTATAGAGACAAACACACTCCGTCTCCTTAAACCACCTGATCTCCAGGTCAACAGCACTGACTTCAGGAGACAGGTGACAGGAGAGAGTGGCAGCAGAGACAGAGTCATATTTATCACCATCAGGTCCAATGAGTTTAAACTCTGTGAAGGAAAACACACACCACGATGTTCACAGTTAAATCTGTTACAGGAAACAATCACAAATCAATATCAAACACTGATCAATATCTGAACATTTGACTCACTGTTGCTTGCAGTTGCCATCTTTATCTCTTCATCTCCTCCTACAGCTTCAGACTAATGACCTCCTACAGAGAGAGAGAGAGAGAGAGAGAGAGAGAGAGAGAGAGAGATTTTGTTATGTTGGGTTTATAGTTACGTAGCTAACACGTTAGGATATGAAGGCTTCCATGCATTTTAAACTAATTAATACAAAAATATTTTGTGTGTGTGTGGTTTTTTTATATATGTATTTTCAAATATCTAATGTTTAATGTTAGCTTGTTGCTAACCTCTCTTCCCTTCGCTCTTCTTCAGAGTTATATCACTGCTTCAGGGAAAAACCTGCTCCATTTTAAAGCAGCTCAGATCTGCTTTTTGTCTAAAACACAACGATCCACAAAAAACAAGCCCGAACCTTCATAAATAAATCTTACACCTCTCTCTCCATTTCAGCGTCCAGAGACGCTTTCACTTTCAATTGCAGCTAGACACACTCTGGGTTGCCAGATTGGAGGAGGAGACTCCACAGTAATAATTTTAATAACTCCTACCAAATTGGTGTTCTGTCGATGTGCTACAATATTGTACTTTTACAAGTATAACCGTCCAAAAAAAAAAACAGTCGGTAGGATATTTTGATAGGCTAAAATAGCATATCACATAATGCCCTACAGGATTAAAAACAGATATGCATAAACTAAATCCTCACATGAAGGAAAATTTTCACACTTCCTGTTCTTCCTTCTGCTTCTGACATCTACGACTCCCATAATTCCCTTGTGTTCGAAGAGTATGTCACATGTTCAAAGCCACCCAATCCTAAAAACCTTTTCAGATCTTCCTCACCTGAATTTTGATTGTATTAACCTGTGAGCATTATCCTGTGTATATTTGCCTGCCAGTTTCATGTTGGGGCATGCACAGAGCTGCTAGGGAGCACAATCCGTTAGGACACTTGTGGAATTAATAAAAGTGATTATATTTATTCTGAAAGTTATATAATAGCATTAATAACATAATAATAATGAAGCTGTTTCAAACACAGTTTTTTCTAAAGATTCCCTGAATCTTCTGATCATATTATGCACTGTAGAGAGAAAAACAGCTAAAACGTTGCATCTGTTCATTGCTCTTAAGCAGCTGCATTACTTGTGCATTCTGGGAAAGTGTTGAGCCTCAGTCTTTCCTCATTCATAAAAGACAAGGACACTGCTGTCATACACAAGCATGATTTTATCAACTGTTGAAAATTTGAATATATTTTTAAAATGTGTTTAATCTGAGACTAAAACTGTCCCATATTTTCAGGAATGTTTTACATGCACCACATTCAGAGTTAGTGTATTTAAACCAAAAACAGAGGTTCCAAAAATATCAAAGATTATACCTTAAATTTCTGCACAGCTTATTTTTCTTATTTTTTTAAACAGGCCCTGTTTTGTTTCCACCTTTTGCTGTATGTGTCTGCATTTCACATTTTTTTTCACATTCAAATATTGGAAATGTGTTTGTGCTTAGTAAGGTAATCTATCACTATTGTTCTCAATTACATGCTTAAGTAAAGCTATTTACTATTACCTTGTTAATACTCATCTGTCTCTCCCTCAATCTCAGACCACACACTAGACAGTGGTCAACAAGTCTCCCAGATGGACTTTCCTACTGATTCACACATGGTCTCTAAGACTGTTGCCGTGGACCTACTCAGCACCAACTCTGTGGGAGACTGATGATGAAAGGGTGAGGAATAATAATGATATAATGATAATACTAATAACACTTCACTCCCTTCTCCTCCTCCTCCTTCCGTTGTCGGTCAAGGTAACTTCCCCGTAAGCAATCCTGATAGGTTTGGTGCCAATCCTAATAAGTGTAGAGGCTTTTTTTTTTTTACAATGCTCTGTGTATTTCTCGAACTTGTTGCCATGCTCTGATCAAAGTAAAATTTCTTTTTATTTTTTTTTTATATTAGGTGGCGCAGCAGGTAGTGTCGCAGTCACACAGCTCCAGGTTGTGGATTTGATTCCCCCTCTGGGTGTGATGAAGAATTCACTTATTCATAGATCATAGTTGTCTGGTACAGTGTGAAATACAACTTCCTTAGAAGACAAGGATACATTTTAATTGGGCTCCTATGATATAATGCGTCCTTGGGGAGATAAGGGTACCATTTTGTGTCCTATGAAAGGCAACCTAATAGGAGGGGCGAGATGACCTCACCCCAAAAAGTGTATGTAAACTGTGGTTTTCCGTGTGTCTTTGTGAGTGAGTCTTTGGGAGGCCTTCTGAAACTGCTCCCCAATGCTTTAAGAAAATAAAGAGCCTGCTGATCTTCCAAGAAAGTCGTCTTCATCTTTCAAGTATTTTTTAAAAGAACTAGAAACTTTTATTAGAACTTATTCTTTCAAGTATTATAGTTAGATTAGATATAAGATTAACACGTCGTAGTAACGACAGGTGACTGTCTGTGAGGAGTTGGTGTGTTCTCCCCGTGTCCACGTGGGTTTCCTCCGGGTGCTCCGGTTTCCTCCCACATTCCAAAAAACACACGTTGGTAGGTGGATTGATGACTCAAAAGTGTCCGTAGGTGTGTGTGTGTGTTGCCCTGTGAAGGACTGGCGCCCCCTCCAGGGTGTATTCCCGCCTTGCGCCCAATGATTCCAGGTAGGCTCTGGACCCACCGCGACCCTGAACTGGATAAGCGGTTACAGATAATGAATGAATGAATGAAAAGATATTAGAATGGTCTGCTGCTGTATGGAACCGTGTACAATGTAAAACCTATGAACAGATTCTCTTTCAATTTAAAGCTATTTTTGACCATTCAAACCAGGGCTGAGCTAGCGGGGAGCTGTTAATACAGATCAAACAGGGAATAGGGCAGTAGCAGTGTATGTTTTAGAGTTTCGTATTATTGTTGCTGACAATGGTTGGAACAAACCTGCCTTAAAAATGGCTTTTCATTACAGACTTAAACCTGCAATTCTATATATCTCAAGATGGGTATATTTCCCTGGCCATTTGTACTGATCGGAAAAAGATCTTCTGCTGCTTAAAGAGGAAAGCAGCGAATAATCCTCCTGTAAACTCATCTCTACATCCTTTAAGCTACCCATAAGAATTTACTGGCCAGATTTTTTCTCTGACCATTTCAGTTCTAATCGACTCTGGTGCAGAGGGGAATTTCATCCATGCCTCCATAGTGCAGAGACCCCAGATTCCGATGACTTTGTTGAAATCCATCCTGCGAGTATGAGCCTTAGACGAAGACCCGGTGGGGAAGGGAGGCATAATGCTCAGTACAGATCCTGTGCTCCTGGAGACCAGCGCTCTTCATCAAGATAACTTTTTATTGATCTTTTTATTGATCATTTTTTCTCTTATTTTAGGACCTCCGTGGCTTGAATTACATAACCCTAACATTTCTTGGTCTAAACAAGAGTTTGAGTCTTGGTCCATGTACTGTATAAGCCACTGTTTGGATTATCCTAGGTTTAGTATTAATCCCACTTCTGTAGAGAGTCCTCATTTAGGGAGACAGTTTGTCAGTCCCAAGGGGTACAGTGACCTTGAAAAGGTATTTACTGAGAATTATGCTGCTAATCTTCAACCACGTCTTTTCTATGATTGTGGTACTAAGTTAACCGATGCTTTAGTTTACCCAAATCATGTATATATTCTATGGAAAGCTATGGAGGATTATATTCAGAAGGCCCTCAACCAAGTTTTCATTAGATTGTCCACATCACCGGCAGTATCCAGATTATTTTTTGTGAAAAGGAAGAATGGAGGATGTGTCCTTATATAGACTATTAAGGTCTAAACTTTGTCACTAAATATAATACTTATCCTCTTCCACTTATTCCGATAGCTTTTTCACTAAATTTGACTTGGTATCTACATCTGCTTTAGGGCGTGATCAGTCTCCTCATTGAACTTTAACCTGGTTAAATTAATTTTTCCTGCTCTTTCAGTACATCTTAGGTTTTTTAGGATTGGATGAAAATGAGTGAGGAGTTATGGGGACAGATTCATCAATTAATTAAACGAGTCCTTCAATGACATAAAGAGTTTGCAGACCGGCATAGAGCATCCAGAACAGTCTATCAGCCTGGGGATTGTGTCTGGCTATCAACCAGGGACATCGGACAATCTGGACAATGTAAAAAACTACTTCTAAGGTATATCTGACCTTTTTTCATTACAAAGAAAATCTATGATGTTACATAGTAACTTGATTTACCCCCCAATACTAGATGACATGTTCGTTCCATGTCTCCTTGTTCAAGCCTGTTTTTTCAGGTCCCCTGAACGAGGCCGTAACAGATAATTCAACCCCCCAGCCAGTGGTTGTTGACTGGGTACCTGTATATTATGTGAGCATGTTGTCTGATTTGCAGAAGCCTGTCAGGTACTTCAGTATCTTGGGGGGGTTATGGCCCTGAGGAGAGGAGTTGGGATTTATCTGGGGATGTGTTGAATCCTGCCTTCAAGATTTTCATGCACATTATCCAGACAAACCTGCTCCATGTCCAAGGGGTCACTCTGGGGCTTGGCTAAGATTTTCAGACTTAGCTCCTCTACAGGCTGGAAGGATGGATTCCATGTCAGATCAGTTTCTGCTTCTAGGAATGTGGCAACAATTCCCAGAGTTGGAGTGACATGGAGTCACATGCTTCAGGACTCTTACATGGTAACTACTCAGAGTATCACAGGACAGTCATTGTTACCGGAATACTAATCTGATTCACCTGTTTTTAGACTATATATACAGTTTGTTTGTTTTTAAATTTTGCAAAGTATTGCCCTTACGTAGAGCCTTGCTGTATTGCTTTTCATATTCTATACATGTTTGTTTTTATGTCTTTGCATGTTCTCTGGTTTTTGGCTTCTGACTTATCCGCTTGTAATAAACTGTGTTGCTTTACTCTGTATTCGTATCACCATTGAGTCCTTACAGGGTACACGTTAAAGTTGCTGAATTCACTTGATAGAAAGAATTTGCTCATACAAAACCCCTGAAATAAGATCTGAGTCAAAACCGCTTTGCCAGTTTATTCAGAGTATTCAGCAGTCAGAACATTTTATGCTTGAAATAAAAAAATAACTATAAAGAGTGTACATGAACAATGTATAAAAGGAAAACGGAAATAAATGAGAGAATAAAATCAAATTACAAGAGCCCAAAGGCTTTACAACTGATGCCTCATTTTGATACAGATTGAAAGAGAGATATTCTCTGCCTTCTGTCCTGACCCAGCAGATCTCCCAGACTTACTCTCTGCAGATCTCTCTGCTCAGTTCAGGGAACCTAAGACCTTATCAGAAAAAAGTTTACCAAGTCTGTACACTGACATGTAAAACTGCTCTAGTTCTAGGTTTTATGGTACATTTGACATAGTCCTGAAATGATAACAGAAAACATAACTTAATTCAATAGGTGTTTTTAAAGTTTTCTTACAGTGGCTTGGTTCATACTGGAGGGCAAATCTCATTTTTCACTATTCCTGCATTGAGCAAGACTTTTTTTCTTAAATTTGAACAACAAAAACATATATTACATATATTACTATATTTTTTATATTTATTTATTTATTGCCATTTATTTATGAACAGGCAACATAGTTTGATCAGGCATATCAGAATTCATATGTTTATCCATCATGTGATGTCCCAGCACACTGAGGAAACCTGACCTGCTTCTGAAGCTGTGAATGATCTTGTGGAGGTGATTGCCCCATTGAAGCTCCATAAACATGTTTCATAGTGAAGCCAAAGAAGTACATGTGTCATAATTAAGCAGACTTGGTTTGTGGGCCCTTGCAAGCCACCACAAAGCAACTGCCATCTCAACAGGAACTGGCTGTTTTAGGTGTGTCATAACGGGCAATAATGTAACTCTCCAGGACAAATTTTCACCAGTCAATGTTCTTCTAACAGGCCCAGACTCCATGCCTAACTTCAATAGGTGCAGTGATTGCAGCTATGAACATGTCATATACCATCTCTTTTTCCATCAACCTTGTGGATAAAAAGTTCAGAACAGTGTCCGAAAATGACTGCCTATAAATAAAATTTATAGGCATTTATCTATGGTGGTCAACTGATACTGCTGCTGTAGTCATTCCCACCACACCAGCCTCATTATCATAAACTATTGTATATTTTGGGTTAAATAGAGAACCCCCGACTATTTTTTATAAGATGGCTATAAGGGGGAAACATGAAAATCTGCTCTGGTAGGTGTACAACAGCAATGACTGTGATGCATATGTCAGTACACTGGTCAACACCTGTCAACAGTACACTCATTTAATTGGAGCTGCATATTTGTTGATGTGTCTGTACTTGACAACTAATTATTTGCGTCTTGGCTTTGAACAACACAACCATCTATCCACCCACAAGAGCTGCGCATTGGTTTCTGCAGATGGTTCAGCTTTTTCTGAGGTGGAGCTCCTTTTAAGGGTTCTCTCATACGCCTCCTGCAGAAGTGAGTGAGTCTTCTTGAGCTCCAAGTAATTCTCTCTCAGTTTCTCCAGCTCCATGTTCTTCTCCTCCATATGTCTGCTGAACTCCTCCAGCATCTGTGTCTTTGAAGCTAAAATGTCCCTTTGGAGTTCAGGCAGCAGGATCTTCATTAAGTTTCTCTCTGCTTCAGCTCTGGCTTCTCCTTCATACGTCTCCATGATCTTCTCCATCTCCCGTCTGTGTCTCTCCTCCATCTCACACCTGTCCCTCTCTCTCTTCTCTTTCAGTCTCTTCACCTTTTCCTCCATTTCTGTCCTTCGCTCTAACTCTCTCTCCAGCTCTCGTTCCAGTCCTCTCCTTTTCTCTTCATCCCTCTCTTCTTTCATTCTTCTCTCTAGGTCAGTTGTTCTGTCATTAAGTTGTTTTATCTCTCCTTCGTGCTCTTGTACTGTTCCTTCTATCCTTCTCAGAGAGTTCTGCAGCTCCTTTTCTATTCTTGCCCTAGTTTCTCTCTCTTCCTTCACCCTCTTTTTGTCCATTTCTTTCATGATCTTTGTCTCCATTGCTCTGATCTGAGCTTCTGTCTCCAGGTAGATCTCACTGCTGTGGAACTCCTCTCCATTTCCTTCCACCATCTTCTCGATCTTCTCCAGCAGCTCTGAGACCTGAGACCCCTCTCCATTCTCCATAATGTTGAGACATTGAAACCTGTTCCCACATTTCTCCACAAGGCTCTGGACCTCCTGGTTTCCTGACTGGACAAACTCTTCAATCCTCTTCTCTTGGTCTTCATCAGTGACGGTGAAGAGGATCATGGTGTTCCTCCAGCATCTCTCTCCAAACATCTCCTCCATTTTCTGCAGCATGTCTCTCTCCTCTCCTGAGGTCTGCTTCACTGGTATGACTAGGAGGAAGGCGTGGGGTCCTGGGACTGAAAGACAGACACAGAGTCCCACGTCCTGTCTCAGCTCATCCAGAGAGAGTCCAGGACTGAAATAGTCAGGAGTGTCCACCACAGTCACCTGCCTCCCAGCCACCTGGCCCTGTCTGCTCTCACTCTGCTGCCTCACTGTAGACGCTCCAGCCCTGCTCCTCTCCTCTCGACCCAGGAGCTTGTTTCCTGCTGCACTCTTCCCACTTCCAGTCCTCCCCAGCAGAACCAGCCTCAGCTCTGATACACCACCAGACTCTGGAGGAGACTCTCCACTCACTGCAGATCAACAAGAATGAAGGGGTTCATTTATTACTGAGGGTGAGAGAATGGTCTGTCTAGAGAAACATTTCAGAGAATATATGTAAATGTGATTATTTACTTAATAGAGGAAGCCCTTCTCTATGGTTTCTCCTCCTGATTGGAGCTGGGTCTGGACTCTCTTCACTGACTGAGGAACCACAGAACCACAATAAACACACGTTCTTAAAGACAACAGTTTGTAGACAGTTAATGCTGTGACAGTGGTCTAGAAATTTGAATCTGTTTACACAACTACTGTTTATTTACTGATCTGTGGCCAGAGCAAAATATCATACTCAGCAAATAAATAAAAACCAAGTACAAAAAATATTATAAAATATAAACTCTAGTATATAATTTTATAATATTTTAATCATAAATCAAATCTTTCATTACATTAAACACAGACATGTGTCAAAAACCCTTCACAGTAATAAAAACAATAAAATGTATTTATTGCAGAAAGTATTTGAAGTGACCTGATCAGTTACTTACAGCCTGGAAGTCTCCCATCCTTGCTGTTTCTCCTCCTGACTGGAACTGATGATGGAGGATGTGTTATTTCCTGCAGCTGCTTGTTTCTCTCCTCTAGAAGTCTCTCTTTCTCTTTAACCTGCTCCTCTCTCTCCTTTAGTTGTGTGTTTATGTCCTCCAGTAAAGACTCTTTCTCTCTCAGCAGTTTCCTCACATTCTCCAGCTCTGTGTCTTTCTCCTTAAACTGTTCAAGTCTTTCATTTGTCTCCTTTAATAACGCGTCTCTTTTATCAATCGTCTCTAAATGTTCTTTTAGAACTGTGTCTTTCTCCTGAAGTCTTTTCTCCATCTCTTCCATTTGTATTCTATGATTCTGTTCTAATTCACTTCTGGTTTGTCTCAGTTCATCTCTGACCTCCGTGAGAAGTCTGTCTTTCTCCAGCAGCTGTTTCTCTCTCTCCATTAGCAATGTATAATGCTCTGTTATAATAAACTGTTTCTCTTCCAGATGTTTGGCCTTTTCCTCTAAATCTGAAAAAAAAAAGAATTTTGGATCATAATTAAACAGTTTCACATGTTCTCCACACTGGGAAAAACAATAATAAAGCAAGTTCTGTTTTTCAGCAGAAAAAAGAGCACTGTTTGGATTCTATCTCTGGAACGGCTGCCAAAACTAAAATAAATGAAATAATTATTAAAATATTTTAAAAATAGGTGGCACGGTGTCGCAGTCACACAGCTCCAGGGGCCTGGAGGTTGTGGGTTCGATTCCCGCTCTGGGTGACTGTCTCTGAGGAGTTGGTGTGTTCTTCCCGTGTCCGCGTGGGTTTCCTCCAGGTGGTCTGCTTTCTTCCCACAGTCCAAAAACACACGTTGGTACATGGATTGGCGACTCAAAAGTGTCCGTAGGTGTGAATGTATGTGTGTGTCTGTGTTGCCCTGTGAAGGACTGGCGCCCCCCTCCAGGGTGTATTCCCGCCTTGCGACCAATGATTCCAGGTAGGCTCTGGACCCACCGCGACCCTGAACTGGATAAGCGCTTACAGATAATGAATGAATAATTTAAAAATAATTTCCTTCATAATGATAATAAATATAAATATAAATTATAAAGACTTATATAATATAAAAAAAGAGAACAGAATATATATATATATTCAGTTTTCATTTTATTATTTATTTTTATTACTATTTATTTTTTGCATTAATTTATTTCTTAATTAAATTAAGAATTAATTATTTTTTCCCATTTTTTTCTTGCTCTTATATGATATAATAAGGGGGCTGTCCATCAATGTCACAGAATCTAAACAGTCTTATTGGTCTTGTAGATCAACTGTGCTTGCTCCATCATCAGTATTTGGTGGTATAGTAATGAAGGCCTTAATATATCCACACCACAACTTGATGAAACACTGGGACTAACCCCGTACGGGAGAGACAGCTCTCTCCCCACGCTTATTCTGCTCTCATAAATAGAGCTGCGGGAGACACTTATGCACAAAATTTTAAAAATATGCATAAATATACAAGTTATAAATGATATTGTACCTGCCCCCTCCACCGATTTATTTATTTGGTGTTTTTATATTCCTCATTTCTCTTTTCTTTCTTTAATTCCACGTTCAGATGTTCGGGTGCTAACCCGGATTGTATCCAAAAAACATAAAACCACGGCTGCCCAAATCCCAGCAGAATTAAATGTGCACCTCAACTCTCCTGTTTCCACCAGAACTGTCCGTCGGGAGCTCCACAGGGTCAATATACACGACCGGGCTGCTATAGCCAAACCTTTGGTCACTCATGCCAATGTCAAACATTGGTTTCAATGGTGCAAGGAGCGCAAATCTTGGGCAGTGGACAATGTGAAACATGTATTGTTCTCTGATGAGTCCACCTTTACTGTGTTCCCCACATCCGGGAGAGTTACGGTGTGGAGAAACCCCAAAGAAGCGTACCACCCAGTCTCTTGCATGCCCCGAGTGAAGCATGGGGGTGGATCAGTGATGGTTTGGGCTGCCATATCATGGCATTCCCTTGGCCCAAAACTTGTGCTAGATGGGCGCGTCACTGCCAAGGACTACCGAACCATTCTGGAGGACCACGTGCATCCAATGGTTCAAACACTGTATCCTGAAGGCAGTGCCATGTATCAGGATGACAATGCACCAATACACACAGTAAGACTGGTGAAAGTTGAGGAACATGAAAGTGAAGTTGAACATCTCCCATGGCCTGCACAGTCACCAGATCTAAATATTATTGAGCCACTTTGGGGTGTTTTGGAGGAGCGAGTCAGGAAACGTTTTCCTCCACCAGCATCACGTAGTGACCTGGCCACTATCCTGCAAGAAGAATGGCTTAAATCCCTCTGACCACTGTGCAGGACTTGTATATGTCATTCCCAAGACGAATTGATGCTGTATTGGCCGCAAAAGGAGGCCCTACACCATACTAATAAATTATTGTTATCTAAAACCAGGTGTTTCACTTTCATTGTCCAACCCCTGTAATTTAACAGTTATTAAAACTGAGATAGATTGGATTAAACGGTAAAAACTCACCTGTCTTCTGTGAAGAAACAACACAGATTTTGAGGGTTTCAGCTTGAGTTTGTAGAGTAGAAATCTGATGTGCTGAAATGACAAAGGCAGAGCATTAATATAATCAAACAAATATTGTCTAATTATTCTGTGTCAGTAAATTTTTACCTGTGAGTTTAAGCTGCTGTTCTTTCTCTTCCAGCTCTTTCTGCTGAAGTGAGAGTTCAGTTTTCTGTTCTTCCAGTTGGATCTTCATCTTCTGGAGTGTGCTGCTCTTTTCCTGCAGCTCCTTTCTCTGTGTCTCCAGTTGATTTTTACAGCTGTCCACCTCTTTCACTGTGTTCTCCAGTAGAGACTCTTTCTGTCCCAGCAGTTTCCTCATATTCACCAGCTCCGTGTCTTTCTCCTGAAGCTGTAGCTGTTTTTCTTTCATCATTTTTTCGAATTTTTCGGTTGTTTCTTTAAGAAGAGTGTCTTTCATTTGTATTTGTTTTTCTTTTTCCATCCGTTCTTCATTTCTCTCTATTAAAATGCTCTCTTTGTCTTTAAGTTTGGCTTCTCCTAAAACCTCTGTTAAAAATATATTAATAAACACATAAGCTCCATCTGGGCATTGCACATATTTCACAGATATGACATCTTTGACAATACTGAGTTCTATAACTCACTTATTGCTCCTTAAAAACACTAGTAGAGTAGTGAGCTGAAACAAACACGAGGACACAAGTTGGAGCAATAAGTATTTGTTACCCTTTTTTTCATGTGTTGCTAGTTAGTGATAGTTTTGTTGGCGAAAGTGTTATAATCCGTGTTTGAGGGTTAGTGAGCAGTGAGCCAGGGTTTGCAGCTGCTAACTTTAGCCGGGTTAGCTCACTTTTTCGATTTTGGTAATGAGTGTTTTTCGCCGGTTGCTATGCGCATGACTGAAGTACACTTTGTGTCGGTGGAACCCAAGCTTTGTTGCGGACAGCGTTGTAATGTTATAATCCGGTTTTGAGAGTTACTGATGAACGAGGGCGAGTGCAAGCACCTGCTTACTTTTAACATTGGACATCATTTCTGGTAACAAGTGCTTTACTGTCGGTTGCTGTGTTTATAACGGCTAATGTACCACCACCGTTACACTTTATTGTTGTAATAACATGGTTCAGTGTGTATTGTGAGCGATATATGGGTTTTATCATGTAGTCAACATTATTTTATTTGATAAAACAAATTCCCTCGGCTCAAATTCAGCCAGAGCCCCAGAGCTGTTCGTTATCTACATTTGTAAACATCACTCGATGAGAGAGAGAGAGAGAGAGAGATGGGTGTGAGGCTTGATTTCAAGACAGTATCTACTAGTATAAACGTGAATTACACTCAGCAGCAGGTAGGGGGAGCTCAGGAAACAAAAAAGCCAATTCTAACTTTGTATTCCTCCTGCAAGTTTAAAATTAAATTATGTTAACTGAATGCTGTAAAGAAGAATCATCTCTTACAGTTTCACAAGCAATGTCATAGGAGTGACTTGGGAAATATGACCTGTGCAAAGGTTATGGCACATTTTATATTCTACAGGCTTTATTTTTGAGGACACAGCCACAGTCTAAAATCAGATAAATTCTTCCCATTCCTGCAGTGACAGTATCTCTACTGAAGTGCATTCAGGTGCCAAAAGCAATTCATATTATGTAAAAACATTTATTCACAACAAAGTGAACGAGAAGAGGATCAAGAACAAGAAGCATATTTATTATTTATTAATTAATTCATGTTCTGTAACCCTGTAACCCTGTCATCCTGTTCAGGGTCATAGTGGGGCCAGAGCCTACTTGGAATAATTGGAATTATTGATATACTTTTAAAAATTACTACTGCATTTATTTTCATAATTATTATATTTGGGCAATGGTAAATTGCACCCCTGCTCCAAGAGTGCACAAAACAGCACACATTAACAGAAAAGCATAATTGCAAAGTCAGAGGATCTTCTAGAATGGTATCAAATATTTTTGAACTGTTATATTAAAAAGATTTTCATATTACAAACTAAACATATTAGTAATGTAGCACTATGTATCCCAGCCAGACCTCTTTCAGTTAAAATGTGTTCCAAAACATCAACACTTCATTGCATGTTGGCTGTGCGAGGCCACTCACATTAATTAAATTCATTTTATAAATTAATATTAAAATAAGGGGTAACGATCAGTGACTATTTTGTATCTTTTCTGTAACTCACCCGTCCGCAGAATAGATTCCTCCATTTTCTTTCTCTCTTGCTCTGTCCATACCCTGTCCCACTGTAGAAGTGAATAAAATAGTGCGAAGTTTCATGACTGTGCTCTGGTCAAAGTCCATCAATATTTTTTAAGTGAAAAGAGGTCATTTTTCTTCTTAGACGTAGGAAAATGCCAAACTCCCCAAAGCTGAAGTAGGAATTGAGCTGATTTGATGACTGAATTGAATTGGTAATATTAACTCAGGTTATTATAAGGTATTATAAGACAATCTGCTCACCTGAGAAATTATGACTTTACCAACACGACTACGCTCTGATTAGAGACAAAATAATAATGTTTAAAATAAAGTACATAAAAACACAAATCGTTTTCACCTGTGTGTTCTGTATCATGTTGTGTACAAGTTCTAAAGGACAAGTTATACTCTTATGAATTTAATAATAATGATATTATTATCCTGATAATCATAATAATAACTTTAAATTTTTTAAAGCATAAGTTAAAAATGTTTTTCCAATTTTCCATTAAAGATTCAACACATCAGCATCCAAGCAGATATTTCAGTCATTTACCCTCACCTTTGCTCTCTTTATCCATCACCCCCTTCTGTAGAAGGAAATAATATAATGTCAGGATTTCATGCATGGGTTCATAAATAGAATATTACATTGATATATCCTGAAAAAATATATCTATAGATCATCTTCTAAAATAAATACATCTCTCCATTAAAAAACAAACAAACATATACAGCCAATTTGACTTGTTACAGTGTTCCCTCTCTCCCTCGTTCACTGTCATGATAAGCTGTGTAATAATGTATTAATGAATTAGGAATATAGGTGAATGTGGGCTAATTATCTGCTCTCTAAAACCTGCTGCCCACTTTCTCTTATTTATTTTCAGATCTTTTTTTTTTAATCAAGGAAATATTGCAGAATTATGTTGTGATGAGGATTGAGTTCACCTGTGTGTGTGTGTGTGTGTCCTATATATATGTCTGCTCCTATTAGTGTGAGAAGCAATTTACTCACCAATACAGAAGGAACTGTGCAAATGAAAAGAACAGGTTCAGTGTGAGATAAAAAACAATGAGAAAACACTAAGAGTTCATCTTCACTGGAGAAACCTTAGTCCATGTAGGGCAAGGCCAGACACCACTGCTGAATGTTCTTGACCTTCAAGCCCTCAGACAGCACTACATGAGAAATACTCATGTTAGTGTAATTTAGTATGTAATCAAACTCTTTCTATCGAAGTCTGTATACAGAATTTTGAGTCTGTTCACAGCCTCAGTCTGGAGATTTCTATCAGAAACAGAGTTACTGTTTATTTTACTGAAATGCTCCGTCTGTCCTTCACTCCACATTAACATCATTTATCCTCTGTGTGATTTACCTCCTGTTTCTGAACACAACTCACTTCTGAACATCTGTGTTTCTCACTTCTGTCTTTTCATGTTTTATTCTGAGATGAGACACTGATGATGAGGCTGAGTTTATACAGAGGGGAGTTCTGAGATACTTACCCACTCTTAATGTACACTCCACCGTTGTGTCTCCATTAGTGACCTGACAAAGGTAATGTCCTGTATCTGACCATGTGCAGTTTCTGATCTGTAAGGAGACGTTTCCTCTCTGCAGCTCCTGAGTGAACAGACTCACTCTGCCCTCGTAGCCCCGCCCCTCTGTCACCTGTCTGTTCTTATAGAGACAAGCACACTCCGTCCCCTTAAACCACCTGATCTCCAGGTCAACAGCACTGACTTCAGGAGACAGGTGACAGGAGAGAGTGGCAGCAGAGCCAGGCCTTTCATCTCTACCACGGGGTCCAATGAGTTCAAACTCTGTGAAGGAATACACACATCATGATGTCCACACTTAAACCTGTACCTAAAACAGTAACAAATCAATATCAAACACTGATCAATATCAGGATGTTTGGCTCACTGTTACTTGCAGTCGCCATTTTATTTATTTATCTCCATCTTCATCTATACATCTTCAACTTCATGACCTCCTAAAGAAACAGAGAGAGAGACAGAGAAATTGTATAGTACACTTTGCATTAACTTTTTAATCATTTAGGTGTTTTGGCACCCCTGATAATTTTCAGGATTTTCGTTTATAAATCATTGGTTGTTCGGATCAGCAATTTCAGTTAAACATATCATATAGCAGACGAACAGTGATATTTGAGAAGTGAAATTAAGTTTATAGGATTTATAGAAAGTGGGCAATAATTATTTAAACACAATTAGGCAGATGCGTATTCAAGAACGTTGTACTTGTTCCTCTGCATAGTAGATTTTGAGCAGTGTTTAGGGTCGTTGTCTTGTTGAAGTATCCAGCCCCGGCACAACTTCAACTTTGTCACTGTTTCTTGAACATTGTTTTTAAGAATCTGCTGATATTGACTAGAATCCATGCAACACTCAACTTTAACAAGTACCTACACTGGCCACACAGCTCCACGGCACGATGGAACCATCACCAAATTTTACTGTGGGTAGCAAGTGTTTGTCTTGGAATGTTCTGTTCTTTATCTGCCATGCATACTGCACATTGTTATGTCCAAATAACTCAAATTTAGTTTCATCACTCCACAGCACCTTATTCCAAAATGAAGCTGGCTTGTCCAAATGTGCTTTAGCATACCTCAACCTGTTCCTCACAGTGGAAACTGACAGCTGAAATCTCTGAGATAGCTTTTTGTATCCTTCCACCTAAATCATGATGTAGAACAATCTTTGTTTTCAGGTCATTTGAGAGTTGTTAATAATAAATAATTTCTCATAATTGGATTCACCTGTGTATGTAGGTCAAGGGTCAGTGAGCTTACAAAACAAATTTCTTGTTCCAATAATTAGTGCTAAAGGTATTCAAATCAATAAAACGACAAGGGTGACCAAATGTATGCACCTGCATAATTTTGTTTAAATAATCAAGTCAAGAGAGTTTTATTGTCAATTCTGCATATGTACAGGACATGCAAAGGATTGAAATTACGTTACTCTCCTCTCCAAGATGCAGTAACAGTTAACAAAAAATAGACTAAATTCAACTAAGCTAAGTATCTAAATATATGAAAGTGAACAAACAGAAGACAAGCGTAGGACATACGATACCAATAGCTCACTGATAGACATACATGAGACAATCGGACACTGACTGAAGACAATAACCTGATTTGGAGGTAAGGCAGTGTAAACAATAGTGCAAAAAATTGTAATAGAAGGAGGTAGAATACTGGATGTACATGACAGTGTAAACAATAGTGCAAGATAATCATAATAGAAGGAGGTAGGATACTGGATGTACAGGGCAGAGTAAACAATAGTGCAAAATAATTGTAATAGGAGGAGGTAGGATACTGGATGTACAAGGCAGAGTAGACAATACTGCAAGATAAATGTATGACAACTAAATAAAGTGAACAAGTGCATACTGGTTCTATTGAAAAAGTCACAGTTAGGTCTGATGAGGAGCTTAAGTGACAGTACCACTATAAACAGAACCGGTGTCAACAGTAGTGCAAATATAGGGATATGAAGCCTGGAGGCTGGTTAAAGTGGTTGAGTGCCTGCCTGATTTTCAAAGACACAGTTGGGTATTGGTGGTAATTGATGAGGTTGCTGAGTAGTGTGTGCGGGGGGCAGAAGTGGGAGGGGGGGCAAGGGAGTAGAGCCGTTGGTGAGCCTTCTTGGCCAGTGATGCTATGTTGATGGTCCAGGAGAGGTCCTCTGTGACGTGCACACCCAGGAACTTGGTGCTGCTCACCCTCTCCACAGCAGCCTCGTTGATGGATAGAGGGGCATGTTGTTTGCAAGTTCTCCTGAAATCCATATCAACCTCCTTGGTCCGGCTCACCTCGCTCCTGTAGTGTGACTTGTCGTTGTTGCTGATGAGGCCTACCACAGGCGTGTCATCCGCAAACTTGTTGAAGAGGTTGGAGGTGTGTGATGGAGAGCAGTCGTGGGTTAGCAGAGTGAACAGAAGGGCGCTCAGCACACATCCTTGGGGAGCCCCCGTGTTCAGAGTGATGGTGCTAGACGAGTTACTGCCAACCCGTACTGCCTGTGCTCTTCCAGTCAGGAAGTCAATCAGCCAGTTGCACAGTGATGTGTTCAGTCCCAGTCTGTTCAGTTTCAGAATGAGTTGTTGGGGGATGATTGTGTTGAATGCAGAACTGAAATCAATAAAAGCATTCTGACATAGGTGTCTTTCTTGTCCAGATGGGTAAGGGCTGAATGGAGAGCAGTGGAGACAGCATCGAACAATTAGATCGATATGCAAACTAGTAGGGGTCCAAGGAGGGAGGGAGGGAAGACCTGATGTGTTGCATGACTAGCTGCTCGAAGCACTTCATGAGGATGGAGGTAAGTGCAACCGGGCGGTAGTCATTAAAACAGGAGGGTGATGACTTATTGGGGACAGGGATTATAGTGGTGGCTTTGAAGCATACAGGGACCACAGCCTGACTCTGTGAGGTGTTGAAGATGTCAGAATACACATCTGCAAGTTTGCCAGCACAGTCCTTCAGCACACGACCAGGTATGTTGTCAGTTCCAGGAGCTTTCCGAGCGTTGATCCTGCTGAATATACTCCTTGTCTGAGGACAGTGTGAGCACCTGGTCTCCAGGAGGGGGCGTGGATTTATGTGCCGGGGTGTGGTTTAGTGCCTCGAACCGAGCGAAGAACCCATTCAGGTCGTTCAGCATAGAGGAGGTGCTGTCACAGGTCTGTGGCAGGGGTTTGTAATCCGTAATGGACTGAATTTCCTGCCACAGGCTCCGAGTGTCTCTGCTCTCACTAAAGCGTTGGAGTGCTGCCTTTCTGATGCCATGGGACAGGTTGGCACTAGCTGTCTTCAGTCCTGCCTGGTCTCCAGATTTGAAGGCAGCATTTCTAACCTTCAGCAGCTTTTGGACCTCACCTGTCAGCCATGGCTTCTGATTGGCATGAATGGTGATGGTCACCATCAAGCAGGGATTCACGGCTGTATGTGTGTTCCGGGACGTGAACGCACGACGGAGATGTACAAAATTATTGCACACTTTCTGTAAATCCTAAAAATTTCATTTCACTTCTCAAATATTACTGTGTTCGTCTGCTATATAATATATTTAACTGAAATTACTGATCCAAACAACTAATGACTTATAATTATCAGGGGTGCCCAAACTATTTCATACCACTGTATGTATACAGGGGTTGGACAATGAAACTGAAACACCTGTCATTTTAGTGTGGGAGGCTTCATGGCTAAATTGAACCAGCATGGTGGCCAATCTTCATTAATTGCACATTGCACCAGTAAGAGCAGAGTGTGAAGGTTTAATTAGCAGAGGGTAAGAGCACAGTTTAGCTCAAAATATTGCAATGCACACAACATTATGGGTGACATGCCAGAGTTCAAAAGAGGACAAATTGTTGGTGCACGTCTTGCTGGCGCATGTGTGACCAATTGCCACGGTATCCAGGGTAATGTCAGCATACCACCAAGAAGGACGAAACACATCTAACAGAATTAACTGTGGATGCAAGAGGAAGCTGTCTGAAAGGGATGTTCGGGTGCTAACCCAGATTGTATCCAAAAAACAAAACCACGGCTGCCCAAATCACAGCAGAATTAAATGTGCACCTCAACTCTTCTGTTTCCACCAGAACTGTCCATCGGGAGCTCCACAGGGTCAAAATACATGGCCGGGCTGCTATAGCCAAACCTTTGGTCACTCATGCCAATGCCAAACGTCGGTTTCAATGGTGCAAGGAGCGCAAATCTTGGGCTGTGGACAATGTGAAACATGCATTGTTCTCTGATGAGTCCACCTTTACTGTGTTCCCCACATCCGGGAGAGTTACGGTGTGGAGAAGCCCCAAAGAAGCGTAGGGTCATGTAAATTAATTCCACCTATTTTGATTGTCAAAATGGGATTAATTTCAAACAGTTGTGCCCATATACAACTTGTTTTCCATGTAAGAACTTTGGGATGTTTGAGTCTTTTTAGAGTTAACAGTCTTTAAAGGTGTAAGGGGGCATTGTGAGTTTCAATCAAGATTGAGTCTCTGTGTCTCTCTGCATTCTTTTCTTGACCCTGGGGGTCCTTAAGTCATAAAAAGGGTCTTTGGAGGGGGTTTTACGGGCCTGCTCTGGAGGTTTATCTCACCTTACGATCTTGGTTAGAGATGTCTCTGAAACGAGCTAAAGTTTGGGTATATCAAATCACATCTTCAGAAAGTCACAATTTCTTATTAGAAATTAATACACATTCATCATATCCACTACATAATCAACCATAAATTATAAAGCACAAGTGGAAATTGCAGATGGCATGACCATAATATTTAACATATAAAATGATAATAAATAGGGTAATGGTAAATATGATGACAGATTTTTTTTTTACTAAGTGTAATGTTATTAGCGATATTAGCGATGATTAGCTTTCTAGATGTAAACAGTAACCTTAGCTAACTGGATTACAATTAATTCTACACACCTTCTACAAATGGGCTACAACCACATAATTACATACTTTAAAAAATTTTTACAAATGTCTTCATCTATTTGTGTCAGAATTGGCTTAGTTGAACTTTACTGAAGATAAAAAAGCTAAGCACTCATCCTGTGAAAAAGCTCTAAACAGTTTTGCATCTGTGTGAATGAGTGAAGGGGTGAGTGTGTGATGCCTTGAGGTGGACTGGTGCGTTCAGGGTTTGTTTACATTTTTGATAACCAACTATGTGCTGGACTATCTGAAGCCACTCACCAAAGAACTCCACTCTGACAGTGTGGATTTAATGGAAGCACACACAGAGGCAAAGAATATTAATTGAGAGAGTGGCAAAGCAAAGCCTGAAATGTTTTTCAAACTGTTTCAGTGCTAGAGAGATAACAAATTCAATAAGTGCGTGACAGTAAAGAAAAGAATGCACGTTAAACAGACAAACAGAGATAACATACCCAGTCCACCCAAGAGAATACAGGTTAAACCTGTTTTATCCCTTCATTGACCTCTTCACTATTGATTTGTAACTGAGATTTGGTAAACGGAAAGATCCTACAATCTTAGCAAAGGCTTTGATGCCAATTCACTGTATAAATCTACAGACGCTGAAGAGGAAGACCTGTACTACACCTGAAACATTCAAATAGAATTACGGATATTTTTTCTTTGCAATATAATTTTCAGCCTTAGTGGCTTAAGATGTGGCTAAGAGGAAATGTGAGAAATAAGATGTTCTCAGGACTAGCTATGATGCCCATTTACAGACACTTAACAGCGGACCAAGAGAATGTTCTGAAACAGTGGAACGTCCCTGGGTAATGAAGTAGTTTGTGTGCATCTAATGAACAGAAAATGCTGTTATTTCACTAAAAGAGTGAAGCCTTTTTCCTAGTCCTTAAATTAATAGATTTGTGATTTTAAATGGTATATCTATTACTTTTAAGTGATATGTAAGACAGTGCAAAGAAAAATGAGAATGAGCACAGAAAGTGCAAGAGGTGAGAGAGAGAGCAGGAATTGTAAACCAAATAAATACATTTCAGTGAAATATATGATACATTTTGCATTTTACACTAACACTAATTTCCCTAGTGTGGACCACTCTAAAACTTTGATGATAGTTAAGGGTGTGCCCTTCATGGTTTTCATCTCTTCATTAGTATTTAAATGAATAAATAAATAATACAGTGGAAACTTACCCGTGTGGGTCTGAGTGAATTTAGAGGCAGAATCTGTAGTAGTTTTTCAGGTTAATACAAATGCTAGTTGTTTTCACATCTTTCGCAGTATTGTATTTTCTCCAGTGCAAGCTGACAACTTGATGCGAAGGACAGAATTCAAAACTGATAGAGTGGCTTTCGCTTTGTTATGTTTCTCAGAGCCGGTTAGGTGGCTACATGTGAACCCATGTGTGGAGTTTGCAGGTTGTTGCTGTTCAGTGTACAGTGTCTTGCTCTAAATGCATTCTATGGTTTCAAGCAGATAAAGTGATACTTAATGTCACTGCACATCATTCTCCATTTTTCACTTTCAAACACTTGCAGAGTTATGACCATTTAACAGATTCTAAAAATGTTCCCCTAATGTTCAGCTTCTCCAAACATGGGTAACACTTTACAGCATTAAGTCATCAGAAAATTCTGAAGCATTAAGAAGAAACAAATGAAAATGGTCATGTTTCAATAACTGTTAGCTTAACAGATAGAGCTTGCACCAATGCATGAATATGAATCAATAAAGGCTTTCTTCAATGTATAAATATATCTGGAATGAACATTAATTATGTTGTTTTCACAAGATACCCTAAATACCCTCAAAATGTTATGAAGTATGAGTCAGAACTTTATTGACTCTTGTGGAGTGAAAACACAGACACAGAATTTTTTTGTACATTTTAGGCTCCCATATGAAGAGGCACACTTATGGTGGTTTATTATTGCTGTTACCTCACTGACTCCACTTTTGATTCAAGATTGTGAGCAATAAATAGTACCTTAAATCATCATTCAAGTCTCTATCATTCAAATGGGGCATGCTACATGGGTCAGTAATAAAGTGTGGATTGTTCATCACTTTACTTTAGAGGGCAAAAACATACATTCATCGTGAATAATCAGTATTTAATCAGTAAACTGTGAATAATAATACTTTATTCTTACATAGTGCTTTTCTAAAACCCAAAGACACTTACAGTCAAGTACATAGACAGATAGGTGGAGACACAGCACACAGACAGTACAGGTTCAGTAGGTGAACCACACATTCCACTTTAGCAGAACATAAATAGTGATTAGTAGACCAAGTTAAACAGAAGGAATACCATAGAAAAGAGAAAAAAAATGAGCCTTAAGATTAGATTTAAATATGGGAAAAGAGGGAGATTTTTTAAACAGAGATGGTAGGGAATTCCAGAGGCGTGGAGAAAGTCGGGAGAAAGCCTGATCACCAAAACCACAGAGTTTGCATGACGGAATTGCAAGAAGTCCAGCAGCTGAAGACCTGAGAGAGTGAAAAGGTACATTGGAAGGAAGGAGGTCAGACAGAAAGAAAAGTGCAAGATTTTATAAGACAGTAAAAGTATCTTGAAATGGATCCAATACCTAACAGGAAGCCAGTGAAGATGCCGAAGGGCAGGTGCAATGTGGTTGTGAATATTAGTGTCTGAAGCTTACGGACAGAGGAGTGGCTGATGGCAGCAAATAGGGAGCTACAGTTGTCAAGTCGACTCGAAATGAAAATCTGAATAAGGATTTCTGCAGCGGACTGAGATAGAGAACATCAGATTTTAGCGAATTTATGTAAGTGAAAGTATGTAGTTTTAACTACTGAGTTTATGGGGGCTTTGAAAAAGATAGTAGGATCGAGGAGGGCACCCAGATATCGGACCATAGCAGAGGGAGAAGTTAATACGTTATCATTGTGAAGAGACAAAGATGGAGTATGATTGAGCGTTGATCTAGAGCCAATGAGGGTTGTCTCAGTCTTATTATCCTTTAACTTGAGAAGCATCCAATTTTTATTCTCAAATAGACAGCTTTCCAAGTTAGTGATAAGTTGGTCATTGACAGAGCTTGTAGTGAGATAGATCTGGGTGTCATCCGCGTAACAGTTGATGACAGTGTTAAAGTAATGCAGTATATGTCTGAGAGGAAAAATTTAGATAGTGAAAAGAACATGTCCAAGGCATAATATAATAAAAACTTACAGACCAGTTAAATCTGAGCCATATAAACAGTCATTGTGGCTAGCCATGTACAAACATAATGTTCCATATTAAAAACGTGGAACTTCTGAATGTAAACAAACAGCAGTTCTTTTTGACCTGGCCTTTACAATTACAGCTTCAAAATCATCGTGATGCTCCACTGAGCTGTAAGCTCATTATTAATATCAGGGTTTCTATGACATTAAAGCACAAAAATGTGTTCAATTCAAGTGAGGCATCTTCAGATTCTCTATATTTTTTTAAGTCCTACTGTATGTTTTATTTGAAAATAATGAACATGTGCTTGAAAAGAGTTGTAAGAAAAGCTAGATTTAAATTATAATCTGTGACCAAAAGAAAAAGATGACATTAACAGTGAATGCTATTAAATTACAAATCAATTTTTAAGTCTGGTTGACTGTCAGACTTTCCAAACCAAAATAAGCAGTTAATAATAATTTATTTCTCAGTTGTTCTGTATGTAGTCCATCATGGCTCAACATTGCAAGGAACTGTCTGTTTTAAGTACAACAAAAAATAATTGTATAATTTATCGAAAACAGTATAATTACACTGATTAACTACTAAACATGAGCTAAAACACTCAGCTCAGCTACTATAACTGAAAACCAGAAGGTAAGCCATCCTTAAAAGATGGCACTGAGCAAAGCACAGTGATTTTTCCAGAGCCTTAAACAGAAAGCAGTATATTTTCTGGTGAGATGAAACCAATGTCATTTTTCCACAGTAGGTGATATAGTTTGGCTCGGCTCTACACAACTTTTGGACTTGGCACATGTTTGATTTTCCACTGGCAACCGAATTGTGTCTGGTGACGTAGCAGAACACTATCACTAACAAGAATCCATTGGCTCTGCAAACCATAGCATTATCTCAGATAAAGGTTGTTTACTCGTTATTTATTAACTGTTGTTGTTGTTTGGGACTAAACACAGCTCTGTACTCAGTTTAGACACATCTGTAAAGTTTTTTGAAGCGTCCAGCCCCTGCTGGAATTTTTGCAGCCACTGATTCAAGCAGTGTTTGAACCTCTTCAAATGACCATGGCATAATTTTATGAGTTGCCATTGTGAGTCGGGTTAAAGCAAATTTCTACTGTAACTTTGAGATTTTACAGTGTTTTTGCTGGATGTTTGCATTTTGTCATGATTGACGAATCCCTCTGGCCAGTCAGTACTCTGCAATGTTTATATGACACATTTAGTCCCTACCCGGCTTGCTGCAAACTATGGGCAAGCAGATACTAAAAAGGAACCAGATTCCAGGGACAAAATTTGCATAACAGGAAAGCAAACAAGCTGAGCCGAGCCACAGAGTTTGTACCATGCAGTAGAAAAGCACCATACAGTTATCTAAGCCTGTAATTTTTATATCAGATAGGGTTCCACATGTTTGGCATGAACCTGGTAAAGGCTCACGCAGTAACTACATAGTGCCCACTCCCAAAATGATGGGAGTAATGTGTAAATATACAACACGTACTTCTCAGCCAACAAACTGTCAGTCAGTTAAGTCTTAGCATATCTTGATTAAACTGGTAATATGGTCACTATATAGTCACTAATATATCGTGTGCATATAAAAAATTCTAGTGCGTAGAAATCTTCATATGTCCAGGTATTCTGCCTTCCTCTCTTCTTCTTTGCTCCTTTCAAATTATTAAAAAAATATAAATTTTCAAAGAGTCTTTAACTCAAACAGAGTTACACAATTTCAAGTGCATCATATCAATTTTCACATTTCCAACCAGCTCATATATGGTTCAGAATATCACATATTAAAACAAACAGAATTATCAATAGTGTAAGCCAACTTTAAAATACCTGTTGGGTCTTTTATTGCTAATTGAAGTATGTGAGACATCAGTGGCTTGGTGATATCTTGATCCGTCTTGAGAACAAGAGAAAGTAATTGTCAAATTCTCAGAAGCAGCTAATACCAAAAAACAACATTATTTAACATTGTCTCTTGTATTAATGTGATTAATTATTTGGAAATACTATGTACAAGAGCTATGTAAACAACACACTCTTAGACACGTGTCAATTTTGCTAGTGATCTAAATGTAAAAGTGTTTTTGCATTAGAGAATGTTCACAATATTTCCAAATATTTGTGGACACAAAATCATCCATGATTTCTTATGAACTGAGTGTTATTTTGCAGTTTGTTGTACCTTTACTGCAGAAACTCCTACTCTTCCAGGAAGGCTTTACACTAGATGTTTTAATGTTATATTGAGGATTTGAGGGCATTCACCCATGAGAACCTTAGTGTCAGGTATCAATTTTGGACAAATAGTTCTAGATCACAAACCCATTCTACGGAACACATAACATTACCTGTATGTTTTCAACAATATATTATACTGTGTACACCTATGTACACATGTCACCTTATGCCGGGATCACACTACAGGAATTTAGGCAAATTCTGATAGGATTTTGGAATGTCCGACAAATTTCCAGTGTCAGGAACTGAATATGAGTGTCCGGAACGAGGAACAGTTGTGCAGTGTGAAATAATTAAACAGCAATGTGGAATCTAGGAGGCCCCATGACACCCTGACGAAAAGTCTAGCATGTTAGAATTTTTGGGATCTTTTCTCCTAGTCATATCCTACAGCGTGTTCCTTTACAATGACCAATAGGAGTAAAGAGCGCTGTCTGGTGCTCATATGTGAACATTGAGAATAAAGAATGAGGGAGGCTGCTGCTGTAGCTGTCAGGTGAAACAATGCAACTGAGGAAATGCTCTTGACATGTTAACACATTACTTCAAGTTCTCTTTGCAGTATATATACAGTCCATACTGTCCTCTGAGGTCAGGTCAATCATTTTTTTTCCTTCTTTTTCTTTTCATAACACAAAACTGCCAGCATTATACACAGGACTTCAGTTGCCATGACTGACAGTTTCTTGGCCTGCCTTCCCAACAACATCTGAACTCACGCAATGAACATCTCACGTGAACAAAGAATTGTCCGTGTCAAACGTGTATTGTTGCCAGTCTCCTGACCAAGACATGGTACAAATTTATAGTGCTAGTCTGACATAGTGAACATTGTGAAAGACAAATATATTGTGTATTTTGATCCCGGCATTAGGGGCTCCATACACTTTTAGCTCTCCCTTGGCATCGTGCATGATCACAGTATGTTCATGTGCATCTGTAGTATAGTACTGAGTGTAGTATTCTACTGGTCAAGGTTTTCCTTGATGAAAATTCAAGCTAGATTTTCACAATTCAACACATTCTCACAATGTGTGCCCCTTAAACATGTGGTATTCACTCATTATAAGGAATGTTACATTGGGTTATTCCGTCTCAATGTTTAACTCATTCATTCATTCATTATCTGTAACCGCTTATCCAGTTCAGGGTCGCGGTGGGTCCAGAGCCTACCTGGAATCATTGGGCGCAAGGCAGGAATACACCCTGGAGGGGGCACCAGTCCTTCACAGGGCAACATCAATGTTTAACTGTCAAAGTTAATTAAGTTTACTAGTGTCAAGGATAGTATTCACATAGCAAATGAAGGCACTACTTTGCACATCCCAAAATTGCCAACAGTTTTCTTACCTTTGAATAGAATTTCCTGCACCTCTCCTAGGAAATTTTTAAAAAGATAGTCAACCACACATTTACAGCAACACTCTCACAGACATCAGCTAATAGAAACTTGAATTATGTAACTCATAAAAAAAAAGGTCATGTGATGCTCAAAAGACCATACTTTCTTAATGAGCAGAATCATTATCAGTGCAAGAAACTAAAAATTACAAACTTGAAAAAACAAAAGCATCCTGTTGGTTGATGATCTATATCATCTATGGATGTGATATCTGGGACAGGGCTTGTGGAGTTGGATGGTCGATCGGAGTTTGGTGATGTCTTATCCTGCCTCTTTTTCTTTTCTGATGAACAGAGAGAGAATGAGAATGACAAATTTAGAAATACAAAACAAGAGAGAGCGACAAAGACATACCTACATTTCCAAATGTTTGCGGACACCAGCTCATCCAACACTTCTTCTGAAATGAAGGGTTTTATTTGGCAGTTTTCTACCAGTGCTACCTTCTAATGTTCTGGGAAAGCTTTACACTGGATCTTGGAACATTGCTGTGAGGATTAGCTTGTATTCATCCATAAGAACACAGTGAGGTCAGGTACAAATATTGGATTAGTTCTGGATCACAGATATCACCCCAAGTATCAAATGGTATTATAACATTAATTTTATATTAATTATAGTTTAAATTGATGAGTTGTATTTAGAGGGAAGCACAGTGGTGCTGCAGGTAGTGTCGCAGTCACACAGCTCCAGGGACTTGGAGGTTGTGGGTTCGATTCCCGCTCGGTGTGACTGTCTGTGAGGAGTTGGTGTGTTCTCCCTGTGTCCGCATGGGTTTCCTCCAGGTGCTCCAGTTTCCTCCCACAGTCCAAAAACACACATTGCAGGTGGATTGGCGACTCGTGTGTGTGTGTGTGTTGCCCTGTGAAGGACTGGCGTCCCCTCCAGGGTGTATTCCCGCCTTGCGCCCAATGATTCCAGGTAGGCTCTGGACCCACCGTGACCCTGAATTGGATAAGCGGTTACTGTCGTCTAATCAACGTTTTCTTAAGGTTGAAAATGAAAGTTGAAAAGACGTCCAAACACAGACGTTGAAAAGACGACTAAAAAAAGTCACATTAAAGACGTCCTTTTAAAGCCGTTATTTCAACGTTGAAATCACGAACCTTATTGTCATTAAATAAACACTGAAGTAAAGTTGAAAAGACATCCAAACATAAACTTTGAAAAGACGAGTAACAGAGTCACATCACAAATACATTACAGATAATGAATGAATGAATGAATGAATGAGTTGTATTTAGAAACATTTAACAATGAAATTTGAAATGAAATGAAGAAAGAAGGAAATCACCTTTCTTCTTGTGAATTCTTGATTGTTGGGCCTTTCCACCATCCCCTGTGGCTTATTTAAAACATACACTTTGTAATTAAAAAATAATATTAAACGTGTAGAATTTGTATAGAACTAATTCACCTAGAACAACTGTGAGAGATGAGAATGTCACTTTATGAACTGTTTATTTAAACAATAAACTTGATTTTCTTCCTTACCTTTGCTTTTTGTCCGTTTCTGGATTAAGAAAAAGACACTTCAGTTATTAACATGACAATCATAACATATATTAAACTATTTACACACCTACACCCACTCATGAACAATTTAATCATGTGCTATGCAAAATTTTAAAAAGTCATACCACTATTTTAAGCCTATCTGTGACCTCCTTCAGTGCAGAATTGTTCTGAGGGCAGCTTAAGAAGCCTCGATCCTCACTGAATAGACAGTCCACTGTGAGGGTGTCCTTTCTGGTTACACATATTCTGCTTTCTGGTACCATGACATCTGGATTAAGGGTTTGATGGAGCACCACTAGAACAGCAGGTTTAACCGCTGCAGAAAAACAGATTGGAGAATTAGTGAATTTAGTGTATGAATTTAGTATTTATCTGTGGGGTGTGGTCGATATTGGCCCACTCCACTCCATTTGTTTCTGGTGATGCTGATGACTACAAGGAGGCCACGTACTACTTACGCAGAGTCACCAAGGAACACTGAACAGACTGAAGCTGTATTGCTACCACAACATGGCTGGCTAACACACAGCAAGGACTACAAAAAAACATCACACACTACCATTTCATGAGCTTGGTGAAATAAACTGCAATTCCACACTGCCAGATTAGCTGAATCATTACACTGCCAGCTTTAATGTTCTCAAAACCAATTCAAAAAAAAAAGTGTGGTGGAAATGAGGAGCACATTATTCACAGCCTCTGTGGTAGAGCACAGCATGTCCCTGAGGATATTAAATCCACACAAAGGGGCTCCCCCAGACAAAGATCGTGGGCTATGCGCTCAGGGCTTGGTCACTGGAGCTGGCTAATATATTTATGAACATTTTCAACATGTCCATTGAACATGCCACAGCACCCACCTGTTTCAAAACAACCACCATTGTCCCTCTCCCAAAATACTGACGCAGGGCTGTTTAAACACTCTTGACTTTTTACAGAATGTATCTGTATGGAGTTAGTTACCTGAAACATCATTAAGTTGTTGCACTGCACCATTAATATCAGTTCCAGCTCGGGAAACAATTGGACAGAAAACCAGAATCACATCACATTCCTCAACTGTGGTCACCGGCTTTAGTTCAGGCCTGGCTTTATGGAGCAGGTTTATGACTTTCTTGTGGACATCTAGAGTGTTTCCTGACACAATAGTCAAGTATTTTGTTGAACCTGTAAGAAAAAATGTAGAATTTTCTAAAGTGTGCAAGGAAATGTCTGAAATATTCACATATCAGAGAATATAAAAATGAAAATGGAAAGGAAATACCAAAAACTACATGTTTAGGAGAAAAATGGAAAATGGCAGAAATGAGACAGTGCCTATGTGTGTGTATTTATATGTAAGTTCAGATGTACTTTAGGTGAATGTAGACATGTGCTGGAGTATAAACCAATACACAGTTGCACATGTAAATGACTAATCAACGTTTTCTTAAGGTTGAAAATGAAAGTTGAAAAGACGTCCAAACACAGACGTTGAAAAGACGACTAAAAAAAGTCACATTAAAGACGTCCTTTTAAAACCGTTATTTCAACGTTGAAATCACATACCTAAATGTCGTTCAATCAGCGTTTTTTTAAGGTTGAAAATGAAAGTTGAAAAGACGACTAAACAAAGTCACATTAAAGACGTCTTTTTAAAGCCGTTATATCAACATTGAAATCACGAACCTAATTGTCATTAAATAAACACTGAAGTAAAGTTGAAAAGACATCCAAACATAAACTTTGAAAAGACGAGTAACAGAGTCACATTACAAATACATTACAGATAATGAATGAATGAATGAATGAATGAGTTGTATTTAGAAACATTTAACAATGAAATTTGAAATGAAATGAAGAAAGAAGGAAATCACCTTTCTTCTTGTAAATTCTTGATTGTTGGGCCTTTCCACCATCCCCTGTGGCTTATTTAAAACATACACTTTGTAATTAAAAAATAATATTAAACGTGTAGAATTTGTATAGAATTAATTCACCTAGAACAACTGTGAGAGATGAGAATGTCACTTTATGAACTGTTTATTTAAACAATAAACTTGATTTTCTTCCTTACCTTTGCTTTTTGTCCGTTTCTGGATTAAGAAAAAGACACTTCAGTTATTAACATGACAATCATAACATATATTAAACTATTTACACACCTACACCCACTCATGAACAATTTAATCATGTGCTATGCAAAATTTTAAAAAGTCATACCACTATTTTAAGCCTATTTGTGACCTCCTTCAGTGCAGAATTGTTCTGAGGGCAGCTTAAGAAGCCTCGATCCTCACTGAATAGACAGTCCACTGTGAGGGTGTCCTTTCTGGTTACACATTTTCTGCTTTCTGGTACCATGACATCTGGATTAAGGGTTTGATGGAGCACCACTAGAACAGCAGGTTTAACCGCTGCAGAAAAACAGATTGGAGAATTAGTGAATTTAGTGTATGAATTTAGTATTTATCTGTGGGGTGTGGTCGATATTGGCCCACTCCACTCCATTTGTTTCTGGTGATGCTGATGACTACAAGGAGGCCACGTACTACTTACGCAGAGTCACCAAGGAACACTGAACAGACTGAAGCTGTATTGCTACCACAACATGGCTGGCTAACACACAGCAAGGACTACAAAAAAACATCACACACTACCATTTCATGAGCTTGGTGAAATAAACTGCAATTCCACACTGCCAGATTAGCTGAATCATTACACTGCCAGCTTTAATGTTCTCAAAACCAATTTAAAAAAAAAAGCGTGGTGGAAATGAGGAGCACATTATTCACAGCCTCTGTGGTAGAGCACAGCATGTCCCTGAGGATATTAAATCCACACAAAGGGGCTCCCTCAGACAAAGATCGTGGGCTATGCGCTCAGGGCTTGGTCACTGGAGCTGGCTAATATATTTATGAACATTTTCAACATGTCCATTGAACATGCCACAGCACCCACCTGTTTCAAAACAACCACCATTGTCCCTCTCCCAAAATACTGACGCAGGGCTGTTTAAACACTCTTGACTTTTTACAGAATGTATCTGTATGGAGTTAGTTACCTGAAACATCATTAAGTTGTTGCACTGCATCATTAATATCAGTTCCAGCTCGGGAAACAATTGGACAGAAAACCAGAATCACATCACATTTCTCAACTGTGGTCACCGGCTTTAGTCCAGGCCTGGCTTTATGGAGCAGGTTTATGACTTTCTTGTGGACATCTAGAGTGTTTCCTGACACAATGGTCAAGTATTTTGTTGAACCTGTAAGAAAAAATGTAGATTTTCTAAAGTGTGCAAGGAAATGTCTGAAATATTCACATATCAGAGAATATAAAAATGAAAATGGAAAGGAAATACCAAAAACTACATGTTTAGGAGAAAAATGGAAAATGGCAGAAATGAGACAGTGCCTATGTGTGTGTATTTATATGTAAGTTCAGATGTACTTTAGGTGAATGTAGACATGTGCTGGAGTATAAACCAATACACAGTTGCACATGTAAATGACTAGTTACTTTCATAATTACAGATTATGTTCTTGCTACTCACAGACAAACTGAAGCATATTTGACACTGTGCTCATATGTGATATAAATGAGTAGATCTATGAAGGTGTCATTTGGAAGAATGTACTGTATATCTCTCAGGCAGTAGCAATTAGACGCATGGACAAACGATTGCGAAAGGACATTCGTGAAATTCCACAGGATTAAGCTACAAGAAATCTGCACTTTTCTTTTTCATTCATTCATTCATTCATTCATTGTCTGTAACCGCTTATCCAATTCAGGGTCGCGGTGAGTCCAGAGCCTACCTGGAATCATTGGGCGCAAGGCGGGAATACACCCTGGAGGGGCGCCAGTCCTTCACAGGGCAACACAGACACACATACACACATTCATTCACACACTCACACCTACGGACACTTTTGAGTCGCCAATCCACCTGCAACGTGTCTTTTGCACGTTTCTTATTTTTGATAATGATTTTAAAAAACTGTCAGTTTAAAAAACTATGAATAAATTTGTAGTGATAGATACTTCCATTAGGTAAATTTTGAGCTTGTTTGCTAACACTACAGATGCCTACCAGTGTATGTTTTAAAAGTTATAAGTAATTGTGGATAATAGCCCTTACAATATATGACGTTAAGGGTACAATTGTAATAATTACTCATGATTATATTCAAGCCAAAGTTGATATAAAATCACGTGACTCACGTGGCATAACGGCTTCCTGAGGAAAGAATGCGACAACTGTTATTAAACCCTTTATTTTATTTCTTCTCAAACATTTACAAGGAAAACGCCAAATAAAATAAGCAGAAACTCACCCGTGTTAGTCTTTCAGAGAGTAGAGGCCGATTCTGTTATAGTTTTGCTGGTATAGCTTTGTTTGTTTGGAGGGAACCCTCAGTAAATCCGAAGATTAAACAGTGAAACTTACTTTCACTTTCGTTTGTGTGAAGTTGACACAATTGCTTCGTCACACCTGGGCGGCTTCGAGTGGAGGCGACTGTCTCACTCTCAGTGCATTCCAGGGGCGTAGAGTTGTGAAGTGACAGGTCCCCACCAATATCCAGCGATTATTGAATTGTCTCCACTAATAATTTGCACCCCTCGAAATAAATAAATAAAATAAAATAAATATAAATCTATCAACATCTCATTAACCTAGAGGTACAGAAAAGTTAAAATCACGTTGTCTTTTCTGTATTTCAAAGAAACGTGTAAGTCACTTAAAGTCAAGTTCGCTCATAAAATGAGTCCATCAAAATAACATTAAAGGCAATGCTAGGCTTTGGCGCACAGCATACAGCCAATATTCTGTATGTTCTGTAACTGTACAACTAACTGCCAACTGTTCTTGTAAATGATCCTTAAAATCCTATTTCTGTTTACGTTCCTAATTCATCTCAGTTCTTATTTTTGGATATTCATTTAAAAATTAAAGACTCTTATTTTGGTGAGTGCTCCTTCACCACTCACACTGCTGCTCCAATCACTCATATTGCTGCTCGCGAAAAGGAAAAGTTAGTAGTGGACAGAAAGCTGCTGGAGGGCTCTCAAAAAACTGCAAAATATCACCTAGCTGAATGCGAACAAGGCGAAATAGTTTTATTTATGGTTTATTCAGAGTACAAGATGCTTCATGTGATAAAATCGTTTTCTTTTTTTCTCTCCGTTTGAAGTATTTAAGGGCATTTATGTGGAGCTGGATTTATGGGTTTCTCACTTAGGAGAATGTAAACTGTGAGAGTGAACTGGGTTGTTTTATACTGAAACATGCTGTTATTATGTATTGTTTCTGTACAGACTCTAATTGTGTACTTTTTTTATTTTTAATTATTTATTTATTTTATTTGAGCTCTTAAGGTGAATTCTGAAATTAAAGGAAATACATCTATGAATCATCAGTTATCAAGTTTTGACCATTATTCGGCTGGGGGTCGCTATAGTAAGAGCTTGACCCTCATCAATCCTGATGACTGATTGCATAAAAGGCTGGGATTAACGACGAAAGGTTTCAACGGCGCCACTTCATCTCGCGTTGTTGACTTCAATCCTCACACGGATTAACGTCAAGGTCTTCAACGGTATCTTTGCGCCCTCTACAGGCAGCAGTATACTGGAACAAAGTGAGTATTACCTGCAAATTGAGAACAGATCAGTAAAGACTGACAAGAAGAAAATATCTTCTCAAGTCAGTAACTATATGCACAGAACTATTTTTTTCATACTGATAAACAGACACATCTTTATGAGTCTTTTTATGGACACTTAATTGTGCAGTTTAACCTGGTCTACTTCTATCACCGAGACAGTGTTAATTGCTTACAGTCCTTTATACTGATTTGATTTCATTGCTTTATGCACTACTGTGCTTTCATTTTGCTAAACTGCCACAAATCAACTGTAAAATGACAGAGCTAATTACGTCTTGTATGAACTCTGAGCAGATTGAGAAGCAAACCGCCAGTCTCCAACAGGACTCTCAAAGTCATGTCCGTATCTTTGAAAATGAATCTAAAACTGCAGAAAATCAACAACTAGAAAGTCAGTTTCAAGAGTCTCAAAATGAATCCAGTTTACCTCTCCGCTCAGAACGCACACAAAAACCCATAGAGAAAATGCTCTCTTTTCAAAAAGAGGAAGCTCATAAAAGGGAAAGGAAATTTATTTCCATGTACACCCAGTGGAAAATTCTGGCCTGAGATGCACACCAGCAGCTCATATTCAGACATTTCAGAGAGCCAGTTGAATGATATAGTTGACAATCTAGCGAAGACAAGAAATGATGTTGCATGCATTTATGATGAAATTAGGTACCGCATGGCGCCCCCATCTGATATACGACGACAAGTTGATGCATGTGTGTCAGTAACAGCGGATATTACCAAAATCATATATGTAAGGATAACAGGTGTGGATGGAGAGTTTGGTGCTGATAGGTAAAGAAATCATCATCACACACTGCTTGATTGTGACCATGCTTGTTCCATTTATGGATCTACTGTCTCACGAGTGAGCCTCAAGTCTAGAACTCATTCTAGTCATGACTCCAGTCATCACTCTATGAATTCATGCTTGACAGCTAAGTGTGCAAATGCTGCAGCAGATGTGGCTGCTAAGGAAGCTATGTATGAAGTATTACTGGAAGAAAATAAACAAAAGGAAAAGATCCAAAATTTGGAAGAACAACATAAAAGAGCACTTGAAGCTTAAAAACAGGAATTAGAACAGTTACAGGCAGAGAAGGATCTAAAGGCAGCTTAGGCTAGACTAGGGGTCTACAGTTAATAAGTGGTATGGAAAACTAGTAACTCATTCATTGCATGTGAGTCAAAGAAAGACAGAGACATGAATCAACCCTCCTTCCAACAGTAATCCAATTTCATAGCTACCTAAGCACAGAAAGATATGTCATCGCTTGCTCACGCCTTTCAAGACAGCATAGCCCTCAATAGGCTTCCAGTGCCAGAACCTTTCATCTTCAGTGGTGATCCAACTGAGTTTGTTGAGTGGAAAAACTCTGTTATGTCACTCATTGATTGAAAGAGCATTTCCTTTGTTGACAAGCTGTACTGTCAAAAAAGTATGTAGGTGGTCCAGCTCATAAAACCCTTGATGAAATCTTTTACAGGAGTGATACTGAAGCTTATCAAGATGCTTGGAACAAATTGAATCAACGATACGGCCATCCAGTCATCATACAAAGAGCATTTAGAGAATGGCTTGCAAACTGGCCAAAAATTCAACACACGGATTCTGTAGGACTGCGAGAGTTTTCTCACTTTCTGAATGCCTGTTTGGATGCCATGCCTCATGTTAAAGGTCTCCAAATATTAAATGATTGTGAAGAAAATCAATAGCAACCTCTCCTTGGAATAGACAAGTTACGCAAACACTGAATCAGAGTCAAGAG
This sequence comes from Hoplias malabaricus, assembly GCF_029633855.1. Classification (NCBI taxonomy): domain Eukaryota; kingdom Metazoa; phylum Chordata; class Actinopteri; order Characiformes; family Erythrinidae; genus Hoplias; species Hoplias malabaricus. Next base: position 34,949,127 of record NC_089801.1, on the reverse strand, counting down.
TTTCCTACCTTTCGGGAATTTGCTACCTTTGTGTCTATGGAAGCAGAGGTTGCCTGTAATCCAATAACCTCTTTATATGCTCTTCGTTCTTCAGAACCTACTCCAGAGAAACAAATCCTCAGGGAGGTCAAGAGAAATAAGGCCAGTGTTTTCAGCATTCAAATAAACACAGACAGTCAGAGGATAGCTAAGTATCCTGTTAAACAGCTATGCATGCTCTGTCAAGACAACAAACATCAGCTTCACAACTGCTCTGTATTCATAGTCAAGTCTCTAGAAGAACGTCAGAAATTTGTCTAGGAGAAGAAACAAACTGTTATGGGTGTTTAAAGCCTGGGCATAGTGCAAGGGACTGTCACCATTGTCTCCTATGCAGCACCTGCAAAGGAAGGCACCCCAAAGGAAGGCCTATGTGAAGACTGAGAAAACCTGCAAGCTAATGTTAGTGAAACAATGACTGTTGTTGCTCTCAATGTGGTTGGAGAAGAACTTCCCCCAGTTACTCCAGCAGATGCTGTTTGCATTTTGGTGTCTGACTTTAAGGACATCGATGATACAAGCAGAATAGTGTCTCAGGAAGATATTCTTTTCCTGAACAAACTAAAGGAGGGCATAAGGAAAAACACTCAAGACCATTATGAGATGCCCTTGCCCTTTAAGAGATGAGACACACAAGAAACATTATATCATGTCTATGAAAAAGGTCATCGAGAGAGGAGGTGCAGAATAAGTAAAGGATGATGGAACAGAAGGTGAGAAATGGTACATTTCACATCATGGGATCTACCGCCCAAAGAAACCAGACAAACTGCGTGTGGTTTTTGATTGTTCAGCACGGTATGAAGGTACAAGCCTCAATGATCATATTCTTTCTTGACCAGATTTAATTAACAACTTGATTGGCATCCTCATACTATTCCACCAGCACCCTATTGCACTGATGTGTGATATTGAAAAAATGTTTCATGTACATCAATCTGACAGAAACTATCTGCGATTCCTGTGGTGGGAGAATGGAGAGCTCAGTGCACAGTCCAGTGAGTTCCACATGATGGTCCATCACTTTGGTACCATGTCATCTCCTGGGTGTGCAAACTATGGCATGAAGCATTTAGCCAGGGAGAATAATGAATTGTACCCTCTAGGTGCAAGCTTTGTGATGAAGGACTTTTACGTTGATGACGGGATCACTAGCATGGACAGTACAGAAAATGCTATTAAGGCTGCGAGACAGGCACAAGAACTCTGTGCTCTGGGTGGCTTACAGCTACACAAGTTTGTATCAAATAGCGAGGCTGTTCTGGAAAGCATACCATCATCAGAAAGAGCAAAGAATGTGAAGGAGCTGGATCTGGCATTCGGTGACCTGTCTTTGGAAAGAGCCTTAGGTATTCAATGGCACACAGTCTGATTGTTTCAAGTTTAAGATCAAGCTCAAAAACCAGCCAGCCACTCGACGTGGTACACTGTCAACAGCTGCCTCCTTGTATGATCCTTTAGGGTTTGTTGCACCTTTGGTGCTCAATGGAAAACAGATTCTACAAGAGATGTGCAGACATGGCACAGGGTGGTATGATCCCCTGAAAGATGAGCTTCAGCCAAGGTGGGAACGCTGGAAAAGTGATCTGAACAACTTTAAGAAAATTGACATACCTCGTAGCTATGCATCTGCTAGCTTTGGAAAAAATTGTCAGGGCAGAGTTACATATTTTTTCTGATGCAAGCAGCAGTGGCTATAGTCAGTGCTCATACCTAAGACTCAGTAATGAAAACAGAGAGGTTCACTGTGCCTTTGTATGTGAAAGTCAAGAGTAGCTCCCACAGAGCTTACAACAATTCCTAGTTTAGAGGTGACAGCTGCAGTCTGTAAAGGTGAGTGATGTGCTCAAAGAGGAGCTTGGATACTCAGATGTGAAGGAATTTTTCTGGAATGGAAGGAGAAAGACATACTCCTTCCAAAGGATGTAATCCCAGAGCTACCCATCGGGGATCCAGAAAGCAAGGTAACTCATACCCTGAATACTGAAGCTTCAGAGCAACTCAGCCTTATAGATCGCTTATCTAACTTCTCTTCTTTGTCAAGAGCTACACAAGCGGTTGCACGCATTCTTAGAAGAATTAACAAGGACAAATCTCACAGCCTAACTACTGTGTCTGAACGTAAGGATGCACAGCGTGTCATAATCAAGGCTCTGCAGAGACAGATATATCAAGATGAGCTGAGGAGAATAAGCAAAGGATCTTCAGCACTCCTCGTTTCCTAGTTCATTTAAGCACCCTGCGATTATTCCCAAAACTCACCCCATCACAACTATGATCATTTCTCACTACCATGACAAAGTCCAACTTCAAGGCAAAGGCCTTACAATGAATGAGATGATCAAATGGCTTTTGGATCCCCAGAATCAATAGGGCAGTAGCATCCTTTGCTTACAAGTGCATTACCTGTAGGAAGCATAGAAGACCACCTGAGGAACAAAAAATGGCTGATCTTCCACCAGAATGGCTGGACCCATCAGCACCGTTTATTTATTGTAATGGAATGGAGTGCTTTGGTCCCTTTCTTACGAAACAAGGTGGGAGCATTCATAAAAGGTATGCTCTTCTCTTCACATGCTTCTGCTCTCGTACAAGAGTACAAGATGCTTCATGTGATAAAATTATTTTCTCTCTGTTTGAAATATTTAAGGGCATTTGTGTGGAGCTGGATTTATGGGTTTCTCATTTAGGAGAATGTAAACTATGAGAGTGAACTGAGTTGTTTTATACTGAAACATGTTATTATGTATTGTTTCTGTACAGGCTGTAATTGTGAACTCTCTTTGTTTATTTTAGCTCTTACGGTGAATTCTGAAGTTAAAGGAAATAAATAAATCCTACTGAAATAAACTCCTACTGTCTTGTCTTAGCACGGATCAAAGAAAAAAACAGTGGGTGGGGGTTCATAGATTCAAATGTCAAGAGCCTATCGTAGCCCTTGGTGCATTCCATGTGTTTAAGAAGATGACGGATGAAGTGATGCTGTCACCTATCAGGTAATATCTCAGTGTGGTAACTTTCCACACCTCTAGGTTCATTTGCCTCCACTCTATACCATCCATCCATCCATTATCTGTAACCGCTTATCCAATTTAGGGTCGCGGTGGGTCCAGAGCCTACCTGGAATCATCGGGCGCAAGGCGGGAATACACCCTGGAGGGGGCGCCAGTCCTTCACAGGGCAGCACAGACACACACACATTCACTCACACACTCCCACCTACGGACACTTTCGAGTCGCCAATCCACCTGCAATGTGTGTTTTTGGACTGTGAGAGGAAACCGGAGCACCCGGAGGAAACCCACGCGGACACTCTATACCTGTAATATCAAATCACTCCTAATAACCTGATTTAAACTGTTTATGATTCTGACCATTAAATTATGCTTAAACTTTGAAAAACGACTGGACGTATGCTTTAAACTCAACAGGCCAGATGGCCAAGCCTGGGAACGTGAGAAAACACACTTATTTTGCTTGTTGCAAAATTAAAATTGAAATCACATTTTTACTATCGTCATATGTGCAGTTGCCCGAAATGACCACCAGATGGCAGCATCGGCTTAATTTTAGAGCTGTATTAACCACATATGGAACAGAAAAAAAAACTGCAGTTATTATTTGTTTGAGGTTATATATTGTTTTTCTTTTGTTTTATTTTTATAAAAATATGCAAATGTATTCATATATCTGTATATTATTTTCCATCCTCATCACAACATATATACCTAAATATTTAAACACACACATAACGTGTAGTAAATACCTGTGTGTGTGTCTAGACACGCACATGTATATTTGTTCTTAAAGGGCAATTCCATCTTCTTTTTTTTTTTTTCTTTTTTTTTTAATTGCCAAGGAACCAGCACATCCAGCTTTACGGCTGTTACTCACGCTTGTGATGTCACAATATAGGGGTGACATTGTGGTTGGTCTGATTAATCTACAGGTAGGTTATGAGCTCTGTGTGATAAAGGGGCGGGGTACTTGATAACTGTGTGATGTGTATGTTAACACTTATATTGATGTTATTATTATTATTATTGTCATTTGTAAAAGAGCAGTAAACCTGCAGTAAATCTTTGGGGGCTACTTTGCTTTTGAACACCCTGAATGTACCTGGGTAAATCAGTAAAATATCATAAGACATGGCCTGAGGCATCAAACAGCATGTTCACAAACATTGTACGTAATAACTCTCTGTGCGGTTACTTTTAAAGGCATTCTTCACACGTCTAGTTCCATTCGCCACTTTGCGACTTTGAATATTTCATACTGAATCACTCCTGATGATCTTGTTTACAACTCTGACCATTAAATGTTGATTATATTTGAAAAGCTAGTGGAGGTATCCTTTAAATACTCAATAGAGAAGAAGGTCAAGCATGGCAACGTGAGAAAAACCACACAAGACACACATCCAGTTTTTCCTTTCTTTTTTGACCATTTTTTCCATAAAACAAAGTGACATTTTCTACATCACAGGCAAAAATCATGAAGGAATTTCTGATCCAAACAGAAATTTCTACCATAGCCATTCCATACAAGCCCGTGCCCACCCGAATCCCCACCATTCCCCCCTTATACACAGAAATACAAGCCCCAAACCCTATTAATACACTCCTTACATTTCATCATACATCATTGTCACTGAATTCTTCATATTACCATATAGGATAAATCTCCATAAACATTACCCTGATTGTACATATCAAACCCTTTTCTCCATCCAATGGCAGGTGCTTTCAGAAAGTCTACGCTTTCCTTCTTCCCCTGTATTTTTTTTTCCTTTGTTTTCTGGAGTATACATGAGCCTTGGTCATATTTCTATATCACACGCTTTTGCTCCATAGACCGAAGGCCAAGTACACATGATTTTCTACACATAATCAAACTAAGAAAACTTCACACTCTTTTCCTGGAATTCCAATCAGTTTTCGAATGAAAGATACGTGGAACCCTTTGTATCATTCCAGAATAAAGACTGGACTGTAAGTCCAGGTGATCTAGAATGCTGTTTCAGGTGCATTGCCAACTTGTCCAGCTGTTCCAGAATGACGACTCAGACAGAGTTCACAAAATTCCAGCAGTTCCATATTAAAGAAGTAAGCAGAATTCCCAGCATTCCAGAATGAACTCTTAGTTTGAATTCCAGCTGATCCAGAATGCAGGATTCAGGTTCATTCCCAACTGGTCAAAGAAGAAGGATCCTGTACACTCTTTAAAAAAAAAAAAAGTTTTGAAATGCATGTTTGGCTCTAGATAAAGTCTGATTGGTTAAGAACCTTTACAAAATAAGGAGGTTCTCACTCAGAAATGTCATGTACAAAACAATAGTCCCTATAGAACCATCAATGAAAAGATTTTATAAGGAACCTTAAATGGTTCTTATATGGCAAGACTCCAAAGAACCCTCAGTTAAAAAGTTTAGGGAAAGGAAAACTGATTATTCTATGGCATCACTTAAGAACCCTTCGAGTACTTGAGTCCAGCCCAGATAGCAAAATGATTATGGCCCAGGTCTGCCCAATACTCCCCCTTTTTATGGATTGATGTCACTAAGGCAGACCACTACCTCTTGCTACAAGAGCCACATCAACTTTTTGGGTTGATTGTGGCTTGTGTCCAGTTTGCTACGGTCAGCACAGCCATGTCTTGACCAAAAGTGGACCAGATCTGTTTTGTGACATGTGGGCAAACAAGCATTTTTTAATATGCAGCCCACTTTTGCTTCACCTGCAGTTGTCCAGCACCATCTCTCTCGGAAGTGGCCAACATCCGCATGCTATCTGGGAATTGCTCTTGTTCCACAGGAATTCCAGTGTCCCGTTTATAATCAAAATCTAGAACTACAGAAACAGACAAAACAAAGACTCGACGGAATTCCACCTGATCCAAACATCATGACTCAGCGGGAATTCCAACAGTTCCAACTAAAGACATAGTAGGAATTCCAAATGTTCTAGAAAAAGGACTCTAACAGAATTCCGACTGTTCTAAAATGCGAAGCGTCTTTTTGTACAGCTGCCGTGTATTTTGTGAGCGCTAATACAGACAATAAGGCAATAAAAGAGAGATTAAAGTAATCGGACAGTGACCACACACACACATACATATGTTGTCAGAAGAGCTAATAGCAACACAAATTCTGAACCAGAGAGATAGACCCAGTCATTCACACTTCACACACACACAAATACACACCCACACTCGTCTAGGTTTGAGATGCTCTATTTGTTTTGATGGCCAGGCTCTCTGTGGGGTCATAGGGGCTTAACTTTAGCTTGGGGAGGCAAGAGGTAAACAGAGCCAAAATCTTTAAAGGTCTTTAAGACTACCCCATTTAAAGCAGGGCCACCTGGATCTCTATTTAATCCAGAAGGAAGATGGATGCGATTATCAGAGAAGTTACACCACATGCCAAATATTTCTAACCACCATAATCCATGACCAAAGGCCATGTTAGAGAGGAATTCCCAAATTCCAAATTTGTTCCAAATTCAAGTGGTTCAGTGTGAAATTTGCTGTTCTGTAGAAACTGTCTGAGTCAGAGTTTTTGGAAATGTTTTTGATAGGAAGCAGACATCTGCAGAGCTGAAGCTTTTAAAAGAGCCTCACTGGAAGATTTTACACGAAACTGTTACAGATTCACGGCCTGATGCCTGAGGCTGTGTTGTCTGGTAGATTTGTTAAATAAAGCAGTTTGATATATAAAACATGCATTTCTCATAAACACTGCATTTTAAACTCAAACACATTCACAGGAAATTCACTGTCCATTGAGTATCATAAATAAAATGGCCATATATTCATTTTAGACCTTTTGACTCCTGGTTCCTATCACCACCTGGGCAGCGTTTTTCTACAGTGAATCATTTCACATTAAACCACTCTGAATTACTGTTTACATCTTAGCCTCGGAATTATCCAGAAGTCTTAAAAACTCTGAACACCCCTTTAAGTGTTTATAGGTGCTATTATTCTTTATGGTCTCTTCGTGTTTACGACATGAGAGCTTGACCACAGAATGATAAAAAAAAAACATGTTTTGAAAAACGGTACTGGCTTTTTGAATCCAGTTCGTTGCTAAGATGCGCAAAGTAGTGTGTGATCAGTGAGTGAATATATGACGTTTTTGGCACTGAGATTCTTTGCAACATATAACATGGTTCAACTGAAGTACAGCATCTTTTAGAAAAGTGTAAAAGGCAGCCGAAATCCACTCCGCCAGAAAAGCGGATAAAAAAGCGAAAATCTAAGAAAATATTCTTTAGCAGAAAGGTAACGACCATGCTACAAAATGTCGGTAAAGTGAAAAGCGTGGAGCTAGTGGAGAGGCACCGCTGACACAACTTTGTAAAAATGACCCTGTTTTGATGTGAACTTAATGTTTTAAAACGCTCCTACCGAGGCCCTCAAGCTTAGCATAAAAAAGCATATATAGCATAAAACACAAAACACCACTGTAGTCACACCCTTGTTGAGTAAGTCAGGCCTGAGCTGGACTTCTCTGTGACAGAAATGGATTTGCAAAGAACACTGTTACCACGCCCTGTTTTGCCATAAGGTAATTATTCCTCTGTAAGTCACAACATCGTCCAAATTATGAGAGCAATCAGGAATCAACATTGCAGAAATGAATTTGGCTATAGGCTAACACTCCTGCTCTCTGCATTGACACTGAATTAGGCTGCATTTAGACTTCCTATTGTTATTTAACCGTGTTGAAATGTAGCAGTGTGTAGGAGTGTTCACAGGTACGTAACTGTCTCCCTATATCAAAAAAATGTAAACGTGAAAAAACATATCAAGATTGGGTCAATCAATTTGTTCACCACGCTGCTCAATGTGACTACAGTAATTCCTAAAAAAATCCCATTCATTTCTGTGATAGAGGAGTTTAGCTTAGACATTCATTCCTAACATGGGCATGATGCCGGATACAGAATGAAGACACAATTTCAGTGGTCAGAGAAAAAGGAGAGGAAAAAGGAACATGCATATTAAACGAGGCTCAGAGAGTATAAACAAAGTGATGTGTGTGTGTGTGTGTGTGTGAGTGTGTGTGTGAGCATATACAGAGGGTTGTGAAGTCCAGGACATCAAGCACAGACCATTAAGCTATCAGTCACTGGGACTGAAAGAGATTTAACTTTAATCCCTCACTGTTTTGCATCTGTGGCCCAGCTGGGCGTGTGTGTGTGTGTGTGTGTGTGCCTGTATGCACGCATGTATTTGGGGGTGGATGTATAAAACCATTGAAAAGCTAGTGAATTTTTGCATGTGTAATAATGTAAATCATATTATACTGACTTTACATGTAGGGGAGAGCAGGGCAACAAGGAAAATATTTGTGCAATTTTAAATATTTAATATTTAAATATATTGCTGCATTTTGATACAAATTTTGTATCTCCAAATTTACAATTATAAGGAGAAGAATGAATATACACAAATTTCTGTGTAAAAGGATACATTTTTTATATTATTGGCCAGTCAGTCATGATTGTTTTTCCATTGATAGTGTATGTGAATACTCCAATTGTCCACAAGATTAACGCTGGGGGATGAAGTGAATAACATTGATTACCCAGTTACACTGGCACCTGTTGAATGGTGTCATATATGTGGCAGCAAGTAAACAACTGACTTTAAACAGTAAACTATTGGAAGCAGGAGAAATGAACACAAAGGCTACATTGTGAAGGTCATAATATTTGGGCCATAAAAATTCCAATGGGGCAGGTTTCATGTGGTACTTCCAGTGTGTGGTGGTTAGTACCTGCTATGACTTTTGCACATGACACATATTGCCTCCCTCTCACCAAAACATGATAAATTCAGCAAATGTTGGAGAAACGCGTTCTCCTTACTTTTTCAATTTTTACATACAACTGTACCCAAAAAACTGATAGTACTTCAGTGCAGGACTGTAGCCCAGCTGAGTGCGTATATGTATATGTATGTATGTATGTATGTGTGTGTGTGTGTGTGTGTGTGTGTGTAATTGACAGACGTGTTAAGTTTGAACTGCAGTGGATAAGAAGAGGCACTTGCACGTGTCACTGTCAGTTGTGAACTGCACATAATGTGTGTTATGAATATTGGAAAGAAGTAAGTGTCTGTGTTAAGTGTGAATATGTTATATATATATATATATATATATATATATATATATATATATATATTTATACTGGAGAAACTGTAGCATATTAATACTTCGTAGTTGCCCTGGCTAATAAGATACAACAAATACGCTGCCAGTCAATAACTATAGCTCAGATGTTGTTTCCTGTAAATTCCAATGATACGCACATAACAAGATTGCAGTGTAGACACCTAAGAGTTCAGACGCAGGAGTTTCTGATCAACAAGAGAGAAAGAAATACCCTTTGAATCCCTTTGAAGTTAAAAGAATAAAATGTCAAAACCTTGCTCAATTAAGTTGTGCAAAATTCAGACTAAAATTAAAAATACAGGAGAAAAGCCAGTAGTCACTCAAATAAATGTTCAGTGTACTCAGGAAAACTAAATATAATTAAATTAAAGTAGAATTCTTTGGCTCTTATTTGGAGAAATATGGGTTACACCTAAGATAAGAAAAAAAACAGGACACCCTCTGTGAAGTACGGAGGTGGTTTCATCACGATATGAGGCTGCTTCTCTGCAAATACTTTACACATGATCAAACACTCCTGAATAGAGGAATGTATTGGCCAATATTCAGACAGAGTTTAATCTCTTCAGGCAAGAAACATAATCTGAAGGAGTTGGATATTTCACACAGGAAACTACCCCAACCATGCAGCCAAAATAATCAAGACTACACAAAAAGATGAAGATACTTGCATGGCTTGGCCAATCTTTTAACTTGAATCTCACTGAGGATGACAAACTGTGCGCCCATCATAACCACTTTCATAACCTTGGGGAATTATAGATGGTTTAGGGACTGGTCCACAAGGGGGAGCTATTATGCTTCACGTTAATGATACCTTGTGTCCTTGTTGCGTTTTCAAATATATGTCTGAATTCTCTGTGCAATGTTCCCTAACCAGAGGTTGTGAAGATGCATTTTTAAAGAATGACTCCAGAGACAGGTTAGTCCCTGTTTATCTAAGAGGATACATGAGGTCCTAACAGATTTGTATCTGTTTGTCCCACCCTCCTCATACTGAGCAATTATTTTTGACTGCTAGTGTATTTGTGGAGACTCAGCATTCAAACGCACACACCCACTCGCCCCCCACCCCATCCCCATCCCCATCCCACCCCACATACACACACACTAAGTAATCTCTTATTCAGACTCTCAGGACATCTGAGTGCAGCTGGTCAGCTGATGCCGCCTTGCTATTGAGGATAATGGTAATGTTCACCAAGTGCTTATGAGATAGAGTACTGCAGTACAGGCAGAGAGTTTGAGGTCTTGCTGTATGGTTGTGTGTGTGTGTGCGTGCGTGCATGCGTGTGTGCGCGTGTGTGTGTGGTGTATGTGTGACTGTCAGTATCTGTGTATGATTCAAGGTTATTGAGTAGAATATAGAGGCACAGCATGGCTGAGGCTTGGATGATGCTTGCCACACACACACACCAACACAAACACACACACACACACACACACTTATATATATACACACACATTCAGTCCTGTGCAAACTCATAGACCACCCATCACTAATGTAATTTCCAGTCTAAATGGCCATTCAGTATAACTTATTTATATTTCCGAAGATATTTCTGAGGAATTTCCGTCTAAGAGCCACTTGAATAAGTGGAAGTGGAAAGTAGAAAAAAATAGTTCTGTTAAATTCATCTTTCTTCGTGAGTATTTAGTGATCTGTACTTAAAAGTGCAATAGGAAACTTGATTTAACTTTCAAACCAGTTAAAGTAAACCGTTATAAATAATATAACATATCAATAATATGCATAAATGTATTTATTTAAGCAACGTTATCATCACAAGAGCATTCTGTGCCTGTGTAAATATGTTTGAAAAACCTCTTCAAATTGGAGTACCTGTATTTTTTTTTTTGTGGTTCAACTGCTTTGCCACTAGAGGTCACCTTGACTAATGCACTAGTGCATTGGTCAGAATTCAAGATATGTGACCTATGGAATTGAGGTAAGTGAACTACAATAACAGACAGGCACTCCAGGAAAATCATGTAGAGCACCTTTAATGGACATTTTGAGTGGAAATGAAATAAATGAACTGTGGTCTCTGACTGTAGCACAGGACCTCATCAAACACAATAAGGCAATCAGATTATGCAAACACTTTGTTCTCTCTCTCTCTCTCTCTCTCTCTCTCTCTCTCTCACTCTCACTCTCTCTCACTCTCTCAATCTCAATTCTTCTACACTCTCACTATCACACTATCAATAACAAGAACATAAAGTGACGGACAAAGCGAGACGGCAAACGGAAAGCTTTTTCCTCGCACGGAGCGCGTTGGGACCTGTGTAAAAATGGCTACAATCAAAAATGAGGCACTTTTTAAAAAAGTCATATATACTTCTCTCAGGAATATTATGTATACTATATATGTATATTTCTATCATTAGACTATGTAACATCTGTATTACAATTTTTTTTCAATTCATATTGGGGGAAAGAAGGAAAAAAGGAACATTGGCTCTTGGTTGGCAGTCAGAGTCGCTGTAGTCCATCCTTATTGGCTGAAGGATGCGTCCATCTCAGTGTTCATTGGGTGAGACAACCAATTGTCTTTTGGCAAATTCTGATTCGATTGTAGCCGATTCTGAAGAAAGTCTTACGGCAAGAGTCTTACGGAGTGAGTGTCCACACACGTAAGACTCGCATACACAGACATACACTCACACACACAAACACACACCCACTGATCTGTGGAGCAGGCATGGGCCCATTTTCGGTTCCTCTTCAGTGAGCAGGAGATCAACACTCTGAAAAGTGGGAGAAAAAAAGAAAATTAGTGTTACCTTGTGAATTGTTGTAATTGAAAAACAGATGGACACAACAATAGCAAGTCGTCACTGATTCAGTGGGCTGAACAGTTAGTGATCTCCTCCAAGCATGTTCAACTGTGCTATGATGTGCGAGTGACATTTTGATGTTCTCCCTGCCGAAAGAAAATCAAGTATCTTTGTATTATGATTTCCCATGTTTATTTTGCTCTTTACTTCATGTACAAATATAACTAATATGCTGCTTGTCCACTGTATCTCCCTCTCTCTCTCTCTCTCTCTCTCTCACACACACACACACACACACACACACACACACACACTTCATGTTATGGCAAACAACATACCAGTAGGATAAGACAGCCTCCATGACTTCACCAGTTTTGTCTACACACGCAGACACAATGGAAGGTGGGGATAAACACACACACACACACACACACACACACATACATACACACCCACATACACATTCTCAAAATGAATCGCATGTATTGACAAAAAACATGCTAAACATTCCACTCCACTAACGCTGTAGTGTAAATCTCCAATCAATTCCGCTTCTGGAGGAAATGATTCAGTGCACGACGTCCCATTTTTCACCACAATTCAATTCAAATTGATTCTGATTCTTTAGGAAACAACTCAGTGAATCACAATCCCACATTTCAGAACAATTTCAATCTCATTTGATTCAGATTATTTAAGAAATGATTCAATGCATCAAGAAATCCCACATTTCACCTCAATATCTCACATACAGAGAGAGAGACACACACAAACAAACAAACATATACACATATACAAACTCATACATTGGTCAACTTTGGGGGCGACCTTCAATTAGTTTATTAACTGTTTGTATGTCTGTGCTATCTATCCTCACACTTTCTGCTTCCTTTATCCATCTCTCCCCATTCTCTCTGTCCGGCTGTGTCTCGATGCACATGCAGGCGTGAACACACACACACACACACAAATACACACATTTATTGAACAGCTCCCCTGGGATAGCCACAGGTCTGTCTGACACTGAGATTTCCTCTAGAGACTCTCTCTCTCTCTCTCTCTCTCTCTCTATGTCTCTCACACACTATCTTTCTTCATTTGTCTGTCTGCCCTTCTCGTTTGTTTCTCTTTATCTCCATCTATTTCTCAATTTCCTCTATGTTTGTTTGGAAGCACCAATCTATTCTATTTCTGTACCTCTATCATCAAAAAAGCGGTAAACAAACTTGCTTGCTCACACACACACACACACACACACACACACACTGCCAGCAAATCAGATCTTATACGTGGTCAAAGGCAAGGAAATAAATACAAAGAAGCCAAGAGCACTCTATTTGAAGACATCACAGTGATTTAAATTAATTAGATTTGATTATTTAAAAAAAAATTCTTTGGATCTAGGGTTTCATCATGATTCCGTTTAATTTGATTCTGTTACTTTGTGAGTGTCCTGAATCATTTCAGCTTTTGATCATGTGAAATCCTCATATATGGACACAGAAAGTACTTGCATGACTTACATATGGAAACAGGACCAACAGCGATGGCTTTTTATGGACTGATTTAAGTCAGGTGAAGCTGGACCTGTAATGAACCTCTTTGGATGTCCTTGGTCGGTCCGAGCTCTCTGGGTGGTTCAGACAGGCAGCTCAAACCTGATGTTTTGGCGAATTTGAGCAGGACAGGTTTTCTGGAGTCTGAATATCAGAAAGTGTCAACACAGTCTGACCTCACAAATCGGATTTGGCCACTTGTAACTTACCCAAGACTCTTGCTCTAAACATCAAATCCAATGTTTTTCACAATGTGAACAAAGCCCAGATCTGATTTGTATGGACTGACTTTAGTTGTTTTCTTTGTCACACTAATGACACAGGCATGAGTATGCTGAGGCTGGGACGGCAGGAATTTCCAGCCCCAAATGACATATGATGAAATCTGATCTGACCATTCAAACTGAGTCACATGTTCACATCAGACATTAATCAGATTTGAACCCTACATATATGGCTTGAAACCAACTGCAAAAACTGACATCATTATGAGAATTTTCCCGTTCACACTGCAGGAAATCTATTCTGCTAAAATCAGATAAGCCAAGGAATTTTAGACACGCCCGGAGTCTAAAAATAAATGAACAAATTTAATTTGGCCAAAGAGAGGCCACAAATTTTACAAAGAAATCTTAGAGAATAATGCTGCAAAACAGAAAACTATCCAGCTCTCATCTCTCCCTCCCTCTCTCTCTCTCTCTCTCTCTCTCTCTCTCTCTCTCTCTCCATAACAGGAAGCTCTCACAAAAGAAAGGATGGACCAAGCTCAAATCTAGAGTGGCTCTTCACCTCCATCTTCCTCCTCATCCTCCCCTTCATCTCTCCTTCTGATCATTCTGCTTGAGCAGCCTTGACCCTTACCACCACACAATGAAAGAGAGAGAGAGAGAAGTGTACCTTTTCTCAGGTATGCTGAAGAGTGAGAGAGAGTGTGTGATGGAGTAGTGTGGGAGGAGATGGTTCAAGTCTGACCGTCTGAAAGAGTCAACAACTGTGTGTGTGTGTGTGTGTGTGAGAGAGAGAGAGAGAAAGAGAGAGAGAGATGGCCAGATGCCAGGTTTAACTCTCGTACAAGGCGCCACACACATTCTTTGGAGCACTGGAGCGAATCCTCTCTACTCACATCCAACAAATCACACACACACACACACACACACACACACACACACTTTAACCAACTAAACACTTGTTGTAAAACTGTTGTAACGTTAAAACACTTAAATAATGATTGACACATCTCTCAGCCAATCTCAATCTCAAATGTTTTTTCCTTCATCCATGTTCATCCGGTGTTGCCCTTTTTTAACATTCTTTTTGCAAAATTGGAAACCTACAGTTACATTCTGATTTGTGTTCAGATTTTAAAGGGCCCCCTTTTCCAAAATTGGAAAGGTTTGGGTCTTAACCCTGCGATTATCTTTGAGGTCGATTTGACCCCATTCAGTGTTTAACTGGGTAAACATAAAATTAACATGATGCAATGTCCTGTACACATGCTGTACGCATTGGTGTTGTTTGAGGTCAATCTGACCCCAGGCCCATTTAACTGTATAAAGAAATGTACAAAGAAATGTCAATATTTTACACACATTTGATTTGGTTGTTTGGGATGATACTGAGGTCACTATGCCATGCAATTCAAAAAACTTTAGGGCCCTAATCTAACATAACCATAACTGATGGTGCACACGGCGTGGGGAAGTGGAAAACATAACTTTGATATTTCCCGTGCAGTGGGGGGTGGGAAAATATGGTTCCTGCGGAGATATTGATAGTTCACACATCATAGGGATGGAGCAAACATACTTATTATGGTTCATCTTCCTACTTGAACAACAGGGTAGACGTAGTGCTGATAATGTCATCAAATGTCAGGCCCCATGTCTCTAAACACGTTTCATGTTTTCTCCCCATGTCATACACTTTGATGACAGAGAAAGGCAGGGCCGATGAGAGCGTGACAAACACACAGCAGTACGGGATGTATAGACAAGTGGATTCAACAGTCACCCTTTCTTTACAATCTAGGCCCCCATGTGACTGTAGATGAATGTCTGGTTGCATTTTGTGGTCACTGTCTTTCCAGACAATACATGCCGACCAAACCGGCCAAATACGGTATCAAAATATGAGCAACATTTGATGAACAGTCCAGTTAGGCCTGGAATATACAGATGCACACTGGTAAATCTCCTGGGAAGCACCTGAACAAAATCATGTAAAAAATGTTTGTGATGAAGAACAGCAATGTTTGCCTTTTCAGACATAAATGAATGAATGAATGATGCCTTTAAAAAACACATCTCCATTTTTCAATTTTAGGGCAATCAATGAGATTTTATGGAGATCTGCCTATTTCTCCATAGTCACATAACAGGTATTCTGGATGTATAAGGGAGGTGCTTGTGGGGGGTGGTATATATTTAAAGGCTCTTTAAGTAGACAACAAACAATGTAGGTGTCAGAAACCCAGGTAACAATTTTAATTATAATAATTTTTTGAGGTTTAAATTGCTGGTGTCAAATTGACCCCAAGCATAAAAAATGTTAGTAAATTTGAAGGCAACAGAAGGGTTAATGGAACATCTGTGACCAGCTTTGGTCAAAATATCACAAGCATCAAACAACACTGACTTTCTTACCATGTCTAAACAGCCCTATTCAATACGTCTAGTTTCAGTGCCTTCCTAATTAAAGTTCTTTCAAATGATAATGAGCTGCTCGCTGTTCACCCTGACCCTGGCGCACAGCAGTGAGAAGCGAGGAGCAAAAGCTCTTATTTTTTTGTCATTTTCACTTGATTCTCTTTCTTCTCCATTCTCATTTTCTATGTTTTTACTCAGCACTTATTTCTCCACACTTGTTTTGTCTGTTTTGCTCAGTTTAACCTCGTCTTTGTGTTCGTTCTCACATATATGCGGGTTCAGCACTGTTATTGGAGAGAATCACATGAGAGGGCAGGACAACTTTGAAGTTCCTGCTATCCATTTAAGAACAAGAACAAATTCAGAATCAGCCATTGTATCCCACATCCTCAAAATTAATTAGATGGCAAAAACTGTTTGGGTTGTTTTAATCATAGTATGTGGGTTGGTAGGAGCTTCCGATCCCCAAATTAAGGTTTGAATGCACTGAACAAGAGATTTTTTTCCATAATATTTAAGTGGAGCTGATTAATAGAATTTATCCAAAATTATTAGGAAAATTCTTCGATTACTTAACAACCTTTACAAGTATAAAATATTTTTCCTTCTACTGTAAACTCTCCATGATGAAGATGGCACCATCCCCCTCTAATTTAATCTCTAACCTTCACAAGGCACTGGATTAGAAATGCCACACTTTGTGTTTCTGTGGGTTTGTTCTCACCCAAATAATTCCACAATCCCACTCACATTTATCCCCATTGTTCTCAGGACTGTTCTGAGACGTTATTCTCCTCGCTCATCCAGAAATGCATAGAAATTCCCCACAAAGAGAGGGATACAAATAAGCGTGAGTGTATGGCTCATTACCAGCAGACAGATCAATTGGCTGTGCCCTCTGTCCACCCACTTAACTTAGCAATAATCTCTCTGCAGACAAGCTGGGCTTTTTCAGGACACCTACACACACACACACCTACACACACACACACACACACACACACACACACACACACACACTTATATCCACAGGCATATTCCTACTCTCAGAAGACATAGGGTACTGGCTGCTTTCATTTACATTTATTAAAGGTACAAACAGTATAAATCAAGCCTTAAAAAGTCTTAAAGGCAACATTCAAGAAAAAAAAGCATAATCTTGGCTAAAATAATTACATATGATACCAAAACAACTCAATAGCAAAGCTGCTTCTCAATATTAGGCACATGGCACATGGCTATTGAGACCATATCCCTTGCACTGTTCATTCCTCCATCACATGTACAGCATATGTCCAGATTTCTAGAAACCTGACACTCACTGTTAGTGAAAGCACACATTTGGACCAAAGCACTACCTAAAGTCAGGTACGTTTTGATCAGGTTCATATTTTTATTGACAGTAATATCATTGATACATTTAAGCAACGATTAAATCAAGGTGTAATCTCACAGTTGCAGAAATGTCAGAATAAGTCAGAAAAGCTTATCGAGCAATTTCCATTAAGAAACTAGTTTACCAAGGCTAGCATAGGCTAGCATGATGTTAGCTTATTAAGGCTAGGATACATATGTTTTTTGACTCAAAAAAACTGTAACCAAGAATTAATATATATTAATTATTTATTTGCACATGGATGATACAGAGGTTCAGGAAGAATCCTGGAACTATTAAGCAGAACATGCAGAGGCCAGACTTGAGAAGCTTGTGTGAAAATACATTTATTTGATTTGATGTTAAATTTGATCTTTTTTTTTTAAGAAGAAAGAAGGCTGCTTTGTTTTTCATTTGAAACAGCATTTTTGAGGGGCATGAGTTCTTTTGCTTGTTTTTTTTATTGAACTTTTGATTGTTCAATGAAAGAATTAAGCATTTATAAAGTTTTGCAGGCAACTAACTATGTGTCATAGTTATTATTTGTAGTATTATGCCTTCATGTCTGTTATTGACAAAAAATAGTACATTGATGATAGTGTATGATATAGTTCCTTTAAATTCCCAAAATTTCCATGGAAAATTTACATTTTGGAATATTTCCCGAGAAAGTTCCCGAGCTAAAGTTCCCATGGAAAGTAATTTATCGGAAATGTTCCACCCCTTTGCAACTCTACTAGTGACTGCTTTATAGGTGGGTAATATATTTATCACTTAATGTGGAAATGCCTCCAAATTTGGTAGTCAGCTAACTGTGTTACCAAAAAATGCTATTAAACTAAACAACTCAAGTTAAATATGAATTTCTGTGGTAATTCAAACAGTGAATAAAAACTTACAGATGAGTTGAACATCATCCATGTGACAGTTGATTTTTTTAACCTCAAACACACCATTCCACATAAAAAAATGCTTAGCTTCTGAATGTAAACAACCATAGAGAACTGAGGTTACCCACAATTGTAGACGTTCCCTTTAATGTGTAAATGCAAAAGATTAGGCTGGATATTTTCTTTTACAAGAGGAAAAGATGAAAAGGTCAGTTCTTAATGTTAAAAAATAAAATAAAAATTTTTTTGTTAAGATTTGTCAATAAGAGTGTGTGAACTCAATGTAATTAAAAAATAAACTAAGGCAGAAAGCACTTATCCTTTAAGTTCATCAAAGTCCTCAAAAAAAAAAAGACTGTCCACTCAGCAGCAATTTGGCATGGCCACTTGGCAGACTTTTGCACTCATACAAAACCAGGCTACTATCCCTTTGAATCAGGAAATACTTTTAGGCCCAGGCTGCAGCTGAGGGTGCCTGCATTTTTCAGCTTTTACATCACAGAAAACTAATCAGAAAGATCCTTCAGATGCAACCAAAAAATGTATATTTTGCCCTAAGAGACACAACCTATGTGTTTGCCCTTCACAGCTTTCAGTTACCCACAGTTCTCAGCAAAAATATGTCACAGAGAGAATTAAACATGAAAATAAGGCCTCCAGGTTTTCATGTCTTGAGTAAGTTTAATGCCCCCAACTTGAAATGAAATCGTCCTGTATTTGGACATTAAAAGTTGCATATTGAACCAAAATGCAACATGCTTTGTTTTGTATTTTTAGAGTTTATTAGGAAGGATGATTTGTTGTCCCTCAGTGGCCTCTGTGTGTTGGTGTCTGTAACCCCACACCATGGGACAGTAGTTCATGTAATCTCTGGTCCTATCTTAGCTGTAGCCTATATTTCAGTATTAATGTTGCGTCAAAATGTCCTAATGAGACAAGTAAAAATGTTCCATAAACATTAAAAAAATATATTGAAAAAATTTAATTGCAATATATTTCTTCTCCTTTAATGATGATTTTTAAAAAACTGATAAAACTTGAAATGTATTTACAAGCCCTTGGTAGCAAAATTATTTGAACAAATGTCAAAGCAATAACAGACACTGGAAAAGGGACAGAGAGGTAAGTGGGAGGAGAGAGAGAGAGAGAAAGAGCGAGCGAGAGCGAGAGAAAGAGAAAGAGAGAGAATGTGAGAGACAACCTCATTGGCATCACTAAGGAAACCAAGCGGACGAGGCTTCCTTTGACGTACGACAAATCAAAAGTCCAAAAATACGCCTCCAGCCTGCTTCTTTTCTGCATCCTCCGCTAAGCCTCATCACTAGTCTTTCAGCGCAAATCTCTGTGAGAACACAACTGAAACACTTCATTGTTACACTTTGAAGGTCAGGGCTGAATCTCAATGTTACATTACTGACAAACACAAGAAAAAAGTTCCACAGCTTATTTAGAAACTGTTTTAGCGTTATTAAAACCTGTGACGATTTTTATAGCTGCAGCTTTTTGGCTTCATTTATTAAACCAAGTCTAGTCATCAGCAGTCATAATATGTCCAATGTCATGGACTGTTAATAACATAACTAGTCCACCTGGCTAATAACTAATTATCCTACAACAAAATCGACAAGCATTAAAAATATCAATATCCATACAACACTGGTGCCTAGTTTGGCCTAATACACCTATCAGTATTGGATTCTGTGTGTTGCTACTCTTTTACATCACTAACGTAACGATAAAAAACCCTGTCCTTTGAGCATTTCTGGGTGTATGCTTGTTTTTACAATGGTATTTCCTTATCTGGCAAATATGCCTTTATCTTTTTCAGCAAGGACTTTAGATGACAAAGTCCTCCTAATGTGGCCAAGCATTCACACAATAAACACGATAAAGCCAGACACCAAGCACCTACATCAGCTTGAGAGAATTAGCTTATGAAGGGAGAGATAAAGGTAAATGCTTTGGCAATAAAATAAACCCAAGCCATCACGAGAACAAGGAGAAAACCCATATGCTTAGAACTTCAGGTTCATTAATTCATATTTGTTACTATTATGTTATGTAAAATTCATGGTATGAATTAAGGATCTAGAAAGAATTTGGAGGATGCTAAGACTAAAGATTAGATTGAATCTGGGGATTCTGTTCGGTCTGAAAAATACTAGACAAGTATGGATATATAGGTAATACATACAACTGTAGATAAGCTTCCAAATTTAAATTTGTGCACACATATTTAGGTTCAGATTTGCATTTACTCCCACCCTCCCTCCCCACACACACAGACACACACACACACACACCTTAATGATTGCGTGATATGAGGTGCACTACTGCTGCAGTATAATGGAGAGCAGTGTTCTCTGGGTTACTGATGGTTGGGCTTGATTACGGCTTCTCTGACCCAAAGCAACCCGAACGTCTAGACAGCTCTGAGATGGGACACCGTCCCCTCCCCTCCCTTCCCTTTTCCCTTCATTTCTCCTCTCCCCCTTGCTTCTTGCTTCTGCCTTTTCTTCTTCTCCTCTCCTCCCTTCTCATAATTACATTCCATATATATATATATATATATATATATATATATATATATATATATATATATATATATATATATATATGTGTGTGTGTGTGTGTGTGTAAGAGAAAACCGCCCGCCATTAGCCATATAGCCATTCTCACAGAGTTTTTTCTGGCATTTCAAAAACAGGAAAGCCCATACATTGAGTACTTAAAGAAGAGATTATGATACATTACCTCAACAACGTTTAACACATTTCTGTTCGAAGCTCCAGTAAAACACTGAGCTGCACAGCGGTGGATGGTGGAGCTACAGCGCTGAACTGGTGCGAGTGTGTGCCAATTCAGCTATCAACTCTCTGACCCTTTAAACACTTAAACACACATTTTAAGGTCCTGAAAAGAGTACTTGTCCAGGGGACCTCTGCTCACCACAGAACGATTCCAAATTTAGTTCATGAATTGGAATATTATCTTAACTTACGACACCACCTCATGTTCTCTCTGTGAAATATAGCTGAATTAACAGCTCCTACTTGCGCATACGTGTTTCAACATTAGGTGTCAGTCAGTCAGTAAGTGCATATGCCTCTTTTAGGCCGCCTGGCAGGCGGTACGGAAATAACTAAACCAAGAGATATTAAAGATAACGTTTGAAGTGAAGATAAATTATGCATATATAATATTAATAATTGATGTATTCATTGAATACATGTTTTAAAATGTTTACATTGCCGTAAGGATTTGAGTGCTGTGGAGCTGTGGAGCTTTACACACCTCCAGCCCACTCTTGGCACTGAGCATGGTGACCTTAATGGCCACTCCAGACTAGACTGAAAACACCACTGAGGTGACAGAAATTCAGGGAAAGCCATAAAGTGTTTCTAGTGGTCTTCCTAAACTAAGCCACAAACCTTTTAATATATACATTCCTTTACTGCACTTCGTCTTTGTATCTGTCCTCCTGTCTACAGGCTGGTTTTCTACTACTACTCTCCTCCTTTCCTCCCTCATTGTCTTTCCTGTCCATACATTCCATCCTCTCTTTTTTCCCCATCAGTCTATGCTTTATTCCCTCTTACAACTGAATTATGGCTCAGCAATAGAGCAGCCTACATTTTCGCGGCTCTGCTGTCTCATAACTCAGCGCTTATGTCAGCAGTGTTGTTGTATAGAAATGACATCATGAACCACTTAGAATTCACTGCGCTCCGCTTAGAGAATCAGGTGAATGCATTACGGCAGATCAAAGCAGTTTCTCACAGCACTGTGCTTAGCCCAAGGCTAACCTTAACCTTAACCACAAGCTAAAGTTGTGTCTGTAGTACATTTGAATGGTAAATGCTTTAAATTAGTGTACATAATTTTAAAGTAAGAAAATATATTTTT
Organism: Hoplias malabaricus; assembly: GCF_029633855.1. Lineage (NCBI taxonomy): Eukaryota > Metazoa > Chordata > Actinopteri > Characiformes > Erythrinidae > Hoplias > Hoplias malabaricus. Next base: position 34,926,757 of record NC_089801.1, on the reverse strand, counting down.
AGGCAAGGTTCATACGTCTATTGTTAATGCTGCCGGGTATTTTCACTTACACAAGACCAGGACCCTATTTCTTTGGATGATGGGAGACATTAAAGTCAAAACGTAAGTGTCTCAAATGTAAAGAACAGTGCCAGTGGTAGAAATGGGCAAAAATTAGTTTGTAGCATTTGGCTGAACAAATAAAAAATGTTTTTGGTTGCTCTGGCACTCATGGCTTCACCACCAAAAAATGTAGTACTCAAAAAACATTTTGGCAAAAATATATTATCAACAAATTAAATAAGCATGATAAATATGTAAGGGATGTATCTTATAGGCTAACATGCTATTCCAGTCAAATTCATTCATTCATTATCTGTAACCGCTTATCCAATTCAGGGTTGCGGTGGGTCCAGAGCCTACCTGGAATCATTGGGCACAAGGCAGGAATACACCCTGGAGGGGGCGCCAGTCCTTCACAGGGCAACACAGACACACACACACATTCACTCACACACATTCACACCTACGGACACTTTTGAGTCGCCAATCCACCTACCAACATGTGTTCCTGGACTGTGGGAGGAAACCGTAGCACCCGGAGGAAACACACGCACACACGGGGAGAACACACCAACTCCTCACAGACAGTCACCTGGAGCAGGAATCGAACCCACAACCTCCAGTTCCCTGAAGCTGTGAGACTGCGCAGGTAGAGAGAGTATGTCTCTTGAATGACACTTAATATCTGTGTATGTTATAGCTGAGAAAATGCCGTAAATAGCCAAATATTCACCAGTAGTAGCATTATGCTAAAGTGGTAAAAATGACAACTGCAGAGAAAAAAAAAACACAAATTATGGCAGTGATTAAAACTATACATTTAAACGTTTATGAGAAGCATGACCATGAACAAGACAATAGGATCACAGAAAAGGTGTCAAAAGATCATTTTTAAAGCTAATGCGATTACCACAGGAGGAGAAACGCTCCCAGAGTCAGTGAGGCAGAAGGAATTCTTATTGAAATTAGGCTCAAGTGTTTCCGCCTCAGGTGAAACCAAAAACAAGTGGCAATAAAGCTGACTAGATTTGAGCCTCGTAGACCTATTCAGGAGCATCATAATTATTTATACTCTTGATTGTTTGTGTGTGTTATGATTATAGCCAATTCAGTTTGGAATGCTTAAGAACTCTGGGATTGTGTGTTTACATAGTTGGAGTTTGGCTGGCAACAGTGCGCGACTTTGTGGTGCCATCAAACAAAGCCCATGTACACATAGTAGGTGGAATGCTAACTGTTAGCAAGAGTGTCTGTATACTGCAACTCTTACATGAGGTCCACAGTTCAGGGGCAAAAACAGTCTGGTATAGCTTAGAACAGTCATTCTCAAACTTGTATATTCAGAGACCCCCCAATTAAAAACTATTCTACTATGTTAACAAGCAAATAACAGGCAATCATATTAACTTAAAGGTAACCGGAGCACTTCTTCATTCCATTGAGGTATGGAGGTATCAGGAATTTCAATGACTGCATCAGCTCTTAAACAGCTCTTACACTGACACCTAGAAACATGAATGTATCACATGCTGTACTAAGCTTATTTTAAACATGGCTGCCAATATCCGGGGGTTTGGGGGGGTGGGTTGGGGGGGTGCACTGGATCATTCAGAGAATGCAGACCAGTTTAATGCTCCATCTTACGTGAATAACACTTCAATTTTTTAAGATATTCAACATTCATTTTCATATATATTGTTTGGTACACATTTGTGAATGATGACCTATAGTGGTAAGGCACAGTGCAAGGCAGCCAATCAGAACAGGGTTCATTTGGCACAGCCTGTTTAAGTCAAAGGAATGAAAAAAAATGTCAGATAAGGGTTAAAATCAATTATAGCAAATCAAACCATACTCAGGTCTTAAATTGGCCTCAAAAGGGTCAAATAAAGCATCATGAAAACATGAGACAAAGATGGAAGAAAGAAAGAAAAAAAGAAAGAAAGAAAGAAAGAAAGAAAGAAAAAGAAGGAAAGAAAGATTAAACTACAAAGGTACAAGGCATAAACACAGGGAGAGGGGGGTGAGAAAGGCAAGAGAGTATGAAAAAAGAGAGTCTAAAAGAGACTGTGTGTGTGTGTGTGTGAGAGAGAGAGAGAGAGAGAGAAAGAGAGAGAGAGAGAGAGAGAGAGAGAGTGAGAGAGAGAGAGAGAGAGAGAGAGAGAGAGAGAGAGAGAGAGAGAGAGAAAGAACACTAAAGCAATAATCAGGCCCATTTTCAGCAGGAGTGAGCCTAAATGGCCATAATTATCCACAATCACTGTGTGTGTTAAATATATGCGTGCAGCTATAAGTCTCCACAGAGGAATCCCTCAGTAGCACAGAAAACCGCTCAGCTACAGCCTCGCTCACTCACACACACACAACATCTTCACAGCTTCAGCTGCTTTCACGCCCACTCCCAGACATTATATTGCACACTCAAACACACACACACACACACATGCATGCACACACAAACAGACGTACTCAAAACCCACACACTCTTACACTCACTTAATTATCTGTAATCACAGAGCGCAAGTCAAATAAGACAGTATATAACCACGCAGAGGAATCCCTTACAAATACACAGCCGTGTTGAGTCCATCCTCATCCACATGCTGTGGTCAGCTCTGCTCTATGGGAGCTGTCAGGCCTCTGCTTTTCACACATATCCACCCCCTGCATTACTGAGAGAGCACACACATATACAGAGACAGCAGTCCTCACTCATAACCAGGCCATTTACTACTACTGCACTGTGAGGAGGATGAGAAAAACACACAAATTCACTTCATCAAACCCACTAGCCTCTGAACAGATTTACTAATCATTCCATTTATACGTCTAGGTCTATAAATTCCAGATATACGTAAATTATATTAAACACCTTGTATGCTGCCTCTTTCATGATTAATACATCTTTATATATGAAAGCTAAGCTGCAAAATCAATGTACTATTTTTACAAGGCCAAGAAAATCAGTAAGAGCATTTACACCTACAGTGCATAAACACCTAGTAGTTTAGCTCTGTCTACTAATGCTGAAGCTATAAAGAATGTTTGTTACTGGCTGTACAGCTTGTACTGGTTTCTGAACAAAGGCCAATACAACAGGAAATCAAATACAGTCTTAAGGAAAAAGGATGCTGGAAAATGATAATGTAAAAATGTATTAGAACTGTTTTTGTTACTCAAATACACACACACACACACACACACACACACACACACACACACACACACACTTGTCTTGAAGGATGCTGGCTTGCTGTGGCTTGAATGACAACTTCAATTGAGATTCTATAAGTAGCTTTATTATATATATATATATATATATATATATATATATATATATATATATATATATATATATATATATATATATATATATATCAACTTCACAATTATGCCTGTGGCTCAATAGACCAATGCCAGATAGACATATTTACACACACCTGAGAGAACATGCAGTTTATAAAAGCAGATGACACTGGTAAGAGTGTAAAATCAGTCCTCTCTTCATTTCAGACAGACAATAACTGATCAGAGTGTCTCCATGATGAAACCCATCTAGAGCATTGCTAAAAACCAGTGCAGGCATCAGAAACATTTGATATGATCCACCACCAACAACACAAAAATTACTAACCTTTGGTGTCCTTCCTGCTGTTCTGGTGGACTCGAAGCTCCTCTGACTTGAAGAAATCAATGCTGGCATAGGTGTTGATGCTGGAGTTTGTGTTTCCCCCCACTGCTGGTCCAGTCAACCCCATAGCTGACCCTCCTCCCAGGACAGAGAAGTGTGCGGCAGAAGATCCATCCAGACTGATCTGAGGGCTCTCCTTACTGGCCAAGTCAAGATCAATATAGTTTAGGCCTTGCTCCAAAGTCGAGGATGCTGCCTGGACCGTGGGTACAGCTGCCACCCCAGGCCCAGCACACTGTGCAGCCGTCGGCTGTCCAGTAGCCCACAGGGGCCCGTCAAGGCCGTGTCGCCGAGGTGCACTGGCTGGTGGGGGTTCAGGGAAAATGGAGGAGGAAGAAGAGGGAGCGAGAGGAATGGGAGGAGGTGCTTTGAAAGTGTCCGAGCGGTGCCTTCGTCGTGCAGAAGATTCTGCCCTGACGAGTCGGGCACCTTGATCGGTCTTGGCAAAAGCCTTGGGTGAGGGAAACTCCATGCTTTGTTCCCGCTCCATAGAGGAAGCCTCAGCTGTTTGGTTAGGTTTAGGGCAATGTGGGGCACCTTCTGCTTTAGCCAATCCAAATGCCATTTCTGTGTAGTCTGTGAAAGAAGCAGACGCCTTGTCTCCAGATGTCCCTGTGATCTTACCACTCTTTCTGTGCCCAATTTCTGCTTCCTGTCCCACCTGAGGTGCTCTAGTGAGCTTCTCTCTGGCCTTTGGGGCTATTGCTGGGATGGGGTTGAAGGAAGAAAGGGGCGTGCAAGACAGTGGAGATGGTGAGTTGCCTAAATCCATGTTAACATACTCAGAGGATGTGGAGATGGTGGTGGAGAGGGGTGCTGAAAAGCTGCGTGGTAGATTGGTACTGCCAACTTGGCATGGAGGTGGTCTGTATAAGGCCTTCTGACCTGCAGAGCACCCCTGATCTACTGCTGTTACCCCTCTGTTGCAACTTCCCTGTTCACCCTGATAAACAATGCTAACATATTCACCCGAGCTCTGGGGTATTGTAGGTTGCAAAGTCTCCCTGACTCTCGGCAGGGTGTTGGCTTTAGATATGTCCACAAAGAGGCTAAAGGGCCTGCCTTTCCGTTGCTGTGGATGACCCTGTTTCTGGACACCTGGCCCTCGCCTCTGCTGGTGATAGTAATGAGCTGAGTCTTTGGGGTGAGCGCCCCCTACCCTGTGTCCTGTGCTTGACCTGATGGTCTTCCCTACTATGCCAGCAGGTAAGGATAGTGGTTTGTCCTCCAAGCTCTCAGTGCTGGCTGAACTAGACGAGAAAGAAGAGGAGGACAGGGAAAGGTGGCCACCTCCATTTGGGCCAACGGAGGTGTCACCTTCACTAGGGTAGCCACCATGCCTACCTCTCCCTCCCGCACCACTGTTGTTCCTACAAACCCCTCCAGGCCTCCTGCCCTCACCCAGATCATCCTCAAAACGTGTAGAGAGTGTGGTATGTTTGTAGGAGCGTGGAAGCGAGAAGTAAGAGTAGACGGTCTTAGGCTGCAATGCATGTTGTTCTGGATGTGAAGGGGGTGTGCTGCAGGCTGACCTGGCACTAATGGGTGACATGTTCATGTAGTCGCTTCCTGCTCGACTCTCCATGCTGCTTCTGCTCCCCCACAAGCACCCACTCATACCATGGAGGTCTGGTGAACAGCTGCTATTTGGGGACATGACCATGTAGCCCTCAGAGGCAGGTAGGCGAATGTGCTGTGGTGGTGAAACGCTGTTGTTTGGGGTCATAGCCATATATTCATCCCCTCCCTTTGCCTCTGCCTCAGACACAGAAAGAGAAAGACTTGCAGGAGTAGTTGTAACGCCTGGCAACATGGACATGTAGCCGCTCTCAATCGATGCATCCTCCGGGATGTCTTTTGTGTTGACACCTTTATCTGCTGAATTTTCTAGCTGCCCACTCGAAGTTGTCACTGAGCTTCCTGAGCCTCGTCGAGAAGTGAATGACTCCCTGCTGGCACTGCGAGACATCACGGCGTAGTCTTCATCTTCCTCCTCTTCCTCTTCCCTGCGGCGAGGCACTATGCGTTCCTGTGCAGAGGACGGTGGAAGGGAGGCCCTCTTGCTAAGCAACCTGCGTTCAGTCTCACACTCTCTGCTGGATGAACGACGAAGAACCCTGCGACCATGTGCTCGCTTGTGGGAGCTATGCCGGTGTCCCACTAACACGCAGCCGGTAGAGGCATCCACTAAACCAGCAGGGAGACCTGAAGCTAAAAGGGAGTGTTCACCAGGGCTGGAGCCATACTCGTCAGAGGAGCCGTAGTCACTGGGTGAACCTGACATTGATACCCTCTGAGGGATCCGAGCATAGGTGCAGATGGGCACAGTTCCCATTGGAGCTACACCCAGTCCACATTCTGAGCCATGGCCAGAGCTGGAGGAGAGACTGGGAGCTGGTGAAGGTGCTGGGTTGGGAGTGTATCGTGCCAAACTGAGCGTGATTTTGGCCGGAGTAGGTGCTCGAGTGGGTTTGGGTCGCAAGGTAGGGGTAGTCGAGCAAGAGGAGCCATTAAGGCTTGGACTAGTGCTGAAAGCAGTTATTCTGCCACTGCTCTCTTCTGTCCGTGCCCCAATACTGGCTGTCCGGGACCTGGAGAAGCCGTGCCTTAGGGTGGGGGATGTGTTGGTGCTGTGAGGCACTCCAGGAGTCTCTGTCCTTGCTCGCCGAGAGAAACCCACCTGGGAAGGTGGCAGATTTGGATGGTGACGTCTGGATGGTACGCTGATAGGGTTTGAAGCAGTGCCACCTCCGCAGGATGCACCCACTGCTTGGGTCTTGCTTCGCTGCCGAAATTCTTCACTCAAGGCTTTCATGGCCTCTAGCAGAGTCTCATGCATATTCTGCGCTACTACAGAATCCTCCACCTGCATCCAAAACTCACCAGGTCCTGTCATGGCTGAGCGGCCCACCTCAATGAAGAAAAAGTTCTCGGAATGGCCACAGCGCCGCACGTTCATCAGTTGGAGCACAACAGCAGCTACGTCTGAGTTGAGCTTTACAAAATTCACTGTCTTATCAGTAAGGCAGAGCCGGTAGATGCCAATCAGGTTCCTTGCCTGGCCTAGGCCCTTGGGCCAAAGCTTCACCTGCCAAACCTCCTTAAAAGCAGGGCCCGGGGACAGCAATCCACACTCTCCTCCACTGCCATAGTCATCAGGTGTCTTACCTACAGTGACAACAAAGAGATGACTGAGTCTACTGAAACGCATTGAAAGGTTACAGTGTGTGTTTATAGAAATGACAGAAAATGTTATAAGAATGTGCTTTAGTCATTTTTCCTGCAATGAATAGAAGTACTTTACAGACACTATGGCAAATTCCATACAAACCAGAGTGTTTCTGCAATTGACTTAAATCACAGCTCAGCGATAAGGCAAAACTTACACTGTACTTATTCTCAGTTTCTAAATAAACTATATGTGTTGCTGTATTTCACGATATAGTGCCATTTTTGATTATATTTAACATTTTAGACACATCTGCGATCTAATGAAACAGGCTTCAATTTCCATGTTTACGTTTTTCTGAATCTGTGGATTATAATTACAACCTGAGAGGCATACGCTGCATGACTTAAATCGTTTGATCTTTAGTTTTGATGTGGATAAAAAAAAAGAAAAAAATTTTTTTTTCAGTATTAAAAATCAATTTATAGGTCATTTCTTTTTTAAGAGTTTTAAACTTAATATCACTGCAATAGAAAGATTTCTATGCATATTATTAGAAACGTGTTTCGCATCATAAGGCATACTGTTGTCATAAACGTGATTAACACAAGGGGCCCCATTTCAATTTAACCGTAATGGGCACATTAAACATAAAACAGAATGTGCGTATTCTAGAATGCCCCTCCCCCCCTTCGCCCAAACCCCCTCAGTAACAGACTGGGCCTATTAACATGTGCAGAAGTGTTTTCTCTGTAGAAGCTTTGTAAATAATAAGGAAAACATGACATTTTACCAGGGGGTGTCCGGACCATGCACATTAATTCATTCGAATTAATTTCCCATTTCTATTCGTATCGAAACGACCCTGTGTGTATTTATGTGGTTGTTACACTGTACTGCGGTTTTGAATGTGAGACTGCGCAGAGTCAGCACTGTGATAAGGGCGTTTACGGACACCCACACACACACACACACACACTCAGCGCGAGGTCTCGACTATGCTAACAAGGACAGTCGAGAATATAGCGGTTATTTCTCTACGCTAAAATCTGACGCGCTCTCTCAGTTCCGGAGACGGGGTGGCGGGGCGCGAGACAGCAGAGACGCAAGTACGCGCTGCACGGAGTCGGAGGAAATGAAAACACGCTGCGGACGCCCTCCCCGCCAGCAGCGCTTGAGCTGAAATGTAGGTTACGCGCACGAGGCGCTCGCTCCAGTGTTCTGAGGATAAAAAACAATAACAGACTGCGCGCGCTGCTGCAGACTCTACTGCACAATGCGCCACCTTCTCACTAAACAACATTATAATACACTATAATATGCTACATTTATCTACACTGTAATACACTATACAACAGTATACTACACGAAGATACACTATAGTACTACACAACTCTATTCTACAATATAATACACTACACTACAATATATTACACCATAATACACTATACTACACTACAATAAACTACACTACAGTATACTACACAACTCTATATTACAATATAATACACTACACTACAATATATTACACTACACTACACTTCAATACGCTACACACAACACTGCACTATACTACACTTCAATACACTACACACAACACTGCACTATACTACACTTTAACACGCTACACACAACATTGCACTATACTACACTTTAATACACTACAAACAACACTGCACTACACTACACTTCAATACACTACAAACAACACTGCACTATACTACACTTCAATACACTACACACAACACTGCACTATACTACACTTCAATACACTACACACAACACTGCACTATACTACACTTCAATACACTACACACAACACTGCACTATACTACACTTCAATACACTACACACAACACTGCACTATACTACACTTCAATACACTACACACAACACTGCACTATACTACACTTCAATACACTACACACAACACTGCACTATGCCACACTATAATACACTACACATAAAACTGCACTATACTACACTTTAATACACTACACACAACACTGCACTATAATACAATTTAATATGCTACACACTGCACTGCACTATGCCACTTAATAATACACTATACACAACACTGCACTATACTACACTTCAATACACTACACACAACTGCATTATACTACATTATACAATACACTATAATTGAATAGAATACACAACACTGCACTGTGTTACAACATACCTTACTCTAGTACACTATATTACACTATAATAAAGTACAATTTACTCTATTGCTCTATAACACACCATAATACACTAGTACAAAACACTTCATACACTACACTGAACTACACTAAACTACAATATAATATACAGTACAGTTTATTATTTTATTAGATGATGCCATAATATATTATAATACATTATATTACACTATGCTGTAATATACAACATAACAAAACATCATATTACACAATTATATATTAATTACTATAATGTCACACTAACAAATGCTGCCAAATGCTTTATTTTTCTGCACCATACTACACAGTACACTACCACTCCACTCTACACAGATACAGTTTTCATTGCACACAAGGTAGCATACATTTCCCTTAACACTTTTTGCACAGGCATCAAAAACACAATCAGAAATCTGACCCAGTGCAGCACGGCAGCTGCGATCTTTATTTAATGCATATTTTCACAAGTGACCTTTTCAAAATGTAAGAGCATAGAACTGGTTGAATTCAGCTGCAAAATGCATTGCAATACATCTCTAAGGAAGATGTAACAAGCTAAGGAACATGAGATGGGTGATATGGAAAAAAAATCATCAGCATGTGAATCAATATTAGAAACATGCACTCTGGTGAAACATGAAGTTTGATGTTAAGTTACATATGTTAGTAACTTTAATGAAGACAGCAATTAGATCAATGTTATATATTAAAGCCTAATATTCTGTGGAATAAATGCAGTTTTGTGTGTGTGTGTGTGTGTGTACAGATGTATTTTCTTTATATTAAAGGCAAGGGTGAATGTTTTTTAAGCTCTGACTGGGTAATGCAGTTATTCTTAAAGAGTTTTTCTTATTATCAGTATTAGTCTTTAGAACCAAAAATACATGGACAATGCATGACATTTTACAACTAGCATAGAACCACATATAGCAGGAAGGTCATGGCTAACAACTACTACAGGAAATGTAGGGAAAATGACATTGGGCTTCACTGAAACATGACAACAAACAAAATGTTTTAATTATCTTTCAACTGTTCCGTTACAGGGGCTAATGCAGCATAAGGGTTCTTAGTGGTGTTCCTGCCTAAGCTGTGACTCAAATACTGTTCTGCCATGTTGGGGGACAATGATGTTAGCCACAGTGTAACACCAATGCTATTTACCTACACTATATCATTGGTTCACACTTCTATCAATCTTGCTGTGAATATCCCTGAGTTCAGTCTGGTTTTGTTTGGATGATTTGGGTGTTCAGTGTACCCCGAGAGGTACATTAGCACCTGTCCCTCATTTCTGAGGAACTGATTGACCCATTTTCCTGAGGATGTCCCAAAAAGGGACATTCCCAAAACTTTGGTAAATGTTTTGAAAATGAGGAGCTAGTTGTCTCCAACTACCCAGGTAACACACCCTTGTATGGCCTTAATGTCTAGCCAGGCTGGAAAACAGCAAGTTCTATCCATATGATACATGTTGGCCTCACATATAATTGACCTCTAGGGTCATTGGGACCAGGATGGGTTTAACATAGGGTCAACCGGGGTAACCCACCTGAAAACCGACGCATGTGAACCCATTATAAAAATAGTGATTATAGCCCACTTGGATCCCACGAATACCACACCTCCCAAGTCCATCTTCTCCTTGAACCCAGCTAGCCTATGTTCCACCCATGTGGGCCCCACTAAGGTGTGCTGGCTGGGTACCGTTAATGGAGTAAAACGCTTAGCATGTGTTGTCTGGGTGGGGGGGCGTTCCTCGGAGCGCCGTTCCCCGTTTATTTGTGTTCATGTGGCCCTTACTTCTGTGCTGGAGCTCAAGCATGGCCTGGTACCACTCGTGCTGTGCCTGCTCGGTGTCGGCGGCGACGGCGAAGCTCTCCGCGCGCGTATACAGCACGATCATGTGCTTGTTCTTCGAGTCCGCGCGCTTGTTGATGTTGAAGCACGCGTCCAGGCGCACGGCCTTCTTGGGCACTGGCGACTTGCTGCGGAATTTCTTCTCGTTCTCGTAGTACTCGAGGCGCGCGGGGCCGCGCTCCGAGGCCGCGCGCAGCACGAAGAAGCGCCGGTGCATGGACTTCTGCTTGCGCAGGTAGCCGCACTTGCGCACGTCCTCGTCGCTCTGCGGCTCCGGTCCCGCCACTGCAGCCGCCGCGTGCGTCTCCATCGCTGTTTTGGCGCGGGTTCGTGTTGTTTTTCTGCCTCCGCACTCTCTCTTTTTCTCTCCTCGGCTCTAGAAACAGAAATCCACGTTCACGCGGTGCACTGCATCTCTACACCTCTCCCCTCTCGCCCCACCGTGCTGCGTCCGCGTGCAAACAAGCCCCACTTCTTCTCCATCGCGCACGGTTGTCTGCGCTTTTTCGCCCCCTTGCCCTGTTTTTGTTTTGTCTCGTCTCCCCCGCGCTAGAAGACCACGTTCACGCGGTGCATCGCATCTTCCCTCCTCGTGCATTCGCATGCAATCCCTCCCTCCTTTACAAACACTATCAACACCAACGCCCCCCCCCCTCACCACCACCACCTCAATGATGTCTTTTTTTTTGTGCTATCGCACCGTCCCGAGAATGCAATGCACTCGTTATTGCACGACCCTGCAAAACATCCCTCCGCCGTGCATGTAACAGAACTCAGTCAGTGCCACCGTACATGTATGTGTGTGTGTGTGTGTGTGTGTGTGGGTGTGTGTAAATGTGTGGAGGCTGGGGGGCTGTAATGGTGGTCGTTCACCGCTTGCTTGCTTCCCCACTGATTGCAAATACGCCCCGCGCGCGCTCCCGTGCAAAAGACTAAAATCACCCCATGCAATAGATGCTGCTCGCGCCTGTATCTTCCTCCCATATGAATCTTATTATATCCCCGTTATATCCGCGACCCTGCTGCTGGTGTTTGACTTCAGCACTAGGAAAGCGCGTGCACTCGCAAAGGCTGTTTTTTTTTTTTCATATTTTTTTTCGGTTCAATTTTTTAATTATTAAATGCGGAATCCCCCCTTTTCCATGGTCACCGCCAGGTCTGTGTGTCTTCCGAACGCAGAGCCTTTAAAATTATAAGAATGGAATTTAACGGCTGTGGCGACACCTGCTGGTGGGCGTTTGCTTCAGACCCTAAAACAACACACTACAGGCTGTGCTTCTGACTGAATCCCAGTAGGAGCTGACTTAAAATAGTGCATACTGATTTTACTTCTCACTTGTTCAAGTGAGTTAAAGAGAATGATGTAATGTGTCAAGACTGGTGAAATTTAAAAGCATGGTCAGCCAAAAAAAACCAACACTGGGTATTATTTAAAGCAACACTGGGTATTTTTTTTTTACCTTAAAATGACATGGGGTGGGGGTCTGGTTTGCAGTATGTGACGTGTCATAGGACATTGGGACGATGGCACGTCATCTGCGCCTGTAGCAGAATTGAACCAGAGTGCGCGCTGCAGAGGCATAACTGTCCACAGTAAAAAAGTTATTTTGACCATTTGGGAAAATGTTTTGTGATTTTAAGCAGGGTTGATAGTAACTATTCATAATCACTTTTTCTGCATCATGAAAACAAATATTTGCATTCAACCTACACACCTTCATTGCCCAGAAACAGTTTGAACCAAGCGCTATATCCGTAAAGAACATGGGTTCCCAAAAAAGGTTAATCAGTAACTACAATGGTTCTCTTTAGAACAACAACTTTTATATAGATCCACTTGCATAGTGAATTTCTATTCATTTGAATTTTTATTTATTTATTTTTCCACAGCAAATTGATTCTAATGTAGAAAGTAAAAACACTCAAACATGTTCTTTAACTGCGACAAGCTGTACATGGTGCAGAAGAATGCTTTCTGGTGCTTTCATTTTCTCCACCCATCTGAAGATATTAAAACATATACCGTGTGTGTTCCTGCCTTGAGCCAACTGGTTCCATCTGGACATTATTCAAATCAGCAATGTGTGAGTTTTAGGAAGCACCAGGTTTAAGGTACCATTTAGGGCGAGGATATTTAGAACACAGCCATTGACACAATGTTGCTATTAAGTAGTGTCAGAGGGGGAGCAAAGCCTAGCCCGTCTTGTCTGATCCCCCTATTGAGTTTTGTCTGCTGAGCCAGAGGATCAGACTGGTGACATTCTGGCCCCAAGTTTCTTACATTCTGTGGAAGGTACTGGGAAGACTTCTAAAATTTAAAACGATATGTCAGTTAGATGTTTAAAAGATATGCTAATGTTTTGGTGCCAGATATCACAAGACTCCTTCAGAGGTCTTCAAAATCCGTACCTAGAAAGGTCAGCTTTATTTTGGCAACACAAAAGGGACCAGCACAAAATGATGGAGGTGGTATTAATGTTTTGGCTGATTCTATGTGCTGTGGTGTATCACAGACTGGTTTTCACTCTGTTTACAGCTCTGTGCCATTAACTTCCCTGAAGCCCATTTGAATTCGGTTGCTAAGGTTGCACGTGTTGACGTCAATGAAGTGTGGACTTTAAGGAGGGCGTAGGGCGCAAGGGGACAGTGAATTGGAACAGACGCGTTGATGCTTTTACGGGGCGGGCCTTGGGTTTTTACAGGCGGCGGAAACCGGAGGATAAACGCTGACTTGCTGTAAACACAAACCGAACGGTTCTAACTTTATATTCACGGGTCTGAGGGAAAAAAGAAGTCTGTATTAGTTTTTGTGGGACGGCCTCCCAATATTTATTACACAATTACTGCTCCCTTTGTTTCTGGGGTCTGGAACCGTGCTAGGGAAATGTTAGAGGTGGTTTAGGTGTTTGTAATGTAGCCGTTTGGCTAGCTAACGTTGACTGAAGCTGCGAGGAGAGTTAACGGTAACATAAACACAGCAGCTAAACGTTAACAGAAGCCGCGGCTGATGGAAACAAATCCAAACTGTGTCTAATTTAGTCTTATATCTGTCTATTAAAAGCTGATACTCCGTTCAGAGCCGTTATGCCCCCCACAAAGGAAAAAACGCCACAAAACAGCATCAATGTCTCCCCGGTGGTGGCGGAGCTCTCGCTCTCTTTCCGTGACGAGCTCACGGCGAGCATCCAGGGCGCGCTCGCGGTGGCCGTGCAGATCGCGGTGGCTGACATCAGCGAGCTCGTGGCCCACGCGCTGCAGGACGTGCGCGAGCAGATGCGCGAGACGCTCCGGGATAACGAGCGGCTCGAGAGCCGTCTGCGCGGCGCCGAGGGCGAGCTGCGCGTGGCCCGAGAGCGTCTGGCACTGACAAAGCAGCAGCAGCAGCGTCGCCAGCGGCAGCAGCGCCGTCTCCCGCGCCCATCGCCGCCGGCTCCCGCGCCAGTGAGGGTCCCGAGTCCTGAGCGGGTGGCACACGTCGAACGGAAATATGAAGTGAACGCTAACGGGAACGGATACGAAGGCGAGTCGTTCTGTGAGATTCGCGAAGACGGGAGCGTGCGCACTAAGGATTTTAAACCCGATATGACGGAGAAGTCCGCAGAAAATCTGGAGTCCGCTCAACAGCTGGAGGCTCAGTGTATGTCACCAGGTGAATGGTGGTGTTAGTTCTTTCTTGTTTTGTAGTTATGGGGAGCTTTGTAACCTCTCGGGTGATGCTCAGAATGTCATAGGTTTGTTCTCTCTCTCTCTCTCTCTCTCTCTCTCTCTCTGACAGACCTTAAGGGCAGTCTTAATTTCCCCAAGCGGATTAATAAAGTATCACTCCTTCTGCCGTTCTCTCTAAGGGGGCACCCCAGGACCAGAGTAGGGAGCACTGCTACAGGGCTAATCTCAAGAAGGAAAATGACCCCTTTTGCATTGTTTACACAGGTGTGAAAGGGAATGCGCACAGTGCACATGAAATCCCTACGCAGTTTAATCAAGCGTGTCTTGTGCCAAACAACGAAGCTGGCACCTCAGCTCTGACGGAGGGGCCTGTGATCATCGGAGTCACTTCTGTGTCTGAGGTAGCAGTGAAGGTGGAGAACACCGAGCATTGCAACGGTCCTGAGACTGAGGAGGAGAGGTTTGTTTCAGATTGCCTCTCGCTGGCCCAGTCCAGAATCCTGGAGGACTGGCGGTCTGAACTTCAGCTTCAGAATTGTCAGTCACACCCCTATACACCTGCTAGCAACACTCTGGGTAAGATTTAAAAGCAGACATTCTAGCAGTAGTTTGAGGAGGAATTATGATCAAATCATGAGCCTGTGCCTGCTTTATGTCTCTCGCTCTTTTTCAGTTGATCCTTCCATCTTCCCGGGAGAGATCCCAGAGCTGGACTTCCTCACTTCAGCGGTCTCCAGCCAGTCAGACCCATTCCCCACCCAGCCACACTCACACAGCGATGACTCTTCCTTCTCCGGTCATGTCCCCGTTCCTCCTCCTCAGCTTTACCCTGCCCACAGCTCAAGCCCCTCGAAGCATGTCTGTAAGGTCTGTAGCCAGTCTTTCAATCGGCTGCAGGATCTTCGCAGGCACCGCACCCTCATGCACCTGAAGAAGGCTGTGCATCATCACAGAGGTCCCAAACACAGTCTTTTCCCCCCAGGCCGCAGCCCTTACCACTGCTCCCAGTGCGGCAGAGACTTCAACCGTGGGGAGCACCTGAAGATCCACCAGAGGATCCACACGGGCGAGAGGCCGTATGTGTGCACCGTCTGCAGCGCACGCTTCCGCCACTCGTGGGCGCTAAAACGGCACTTACGCATCCACACAGGGGAGATGCCCTACCAGTGCGGACAGTGCGGGAGGACCTTCAGGAACTGCGGTGGGTTGAAATTTCATCAGAGGTCACATGCCAAGGGAAAGTAAGAGTCAAGGGAAGGTGCAGAGGTGGAAAAGCCTCAGTTCATTGTACAATCTCCAGCCTCAGCTTTACAGAACAGTTTTTAATCTGCGAATTGTTTATTGTTGCGAGAGTGTGTGTGAATGTGTGAGAGACAGGAAGAAACAATGCACAATGCCCCTCCTTTGAAACTGTAAAAGTATTCCTTCCACACTGGGGTTTTTGGATGTGGTGACCCTGCGATCTAAAAATCAAATCTGAAATTGTGTATTTATGGTATTAAAAGTTAAAATATGTTGATGTTATACAATACTGTAAATATACAGCACTGTGCAAACATCTTAGGCATCTAAGATTATTATTATTATTATTATTAATCAAAATAATCACTATCAATGGTCCTTTATATGAAAATAAACTCTTACAGCTCAAATAACTAGCTTTTTTTAAACCAGATTTTCTCAGGGGCCTAACATTTTGCACAGTACTGTATTTTATGCATTTCTTAGTTTCTTGTTTTTTCCATTTGTCTGCTGGCCTCTGTGTGTCGTCTTGAGCTTCCACAACATTTCCAAAAAAAAAAAAAAAATTTAGTATTTTGTGATATCCAAACTATGATGGGAAAAGCAAGATGTTGAAGGATATAACTGTAATAAACATTTTGAATGGATTATATATAAAAAGCTGGGATAAGGAATGTAATAGTGATTTTAAACTTCATAACTGACAGGTGTCTGATCATATGGCTGGCCATTTTTTAACATTACAGTATCGATGTTCAATACAGTGTTGTATCTTTTGTAAAATTATAAGTTTCCTATTTATTCTTAGGAGGTTTTTTGTTGTTGGGTTTTGTTTTATTTGCTAAGTCATTTTTAAAAAGAAGGACTGACAAACTGCCGAAAAAAAAAAAAAACTTCTGATCTTACCAGTGAATCTCAGGGCTCAACTGGAATTTAAATCCATGCTACAGATGTTTTAACTCTGTCCTGTAGACGCTGCACATTAGCCTGGAATCAGTAGGTGATATTTGACTGTGTTGTGATGTTGTGGGTTACTGAGCAACAAGCTGGATGCAAAAATGGTACCTTTGCTTTTTTTAAATTATGTAAGTGCCTAGGGACTAAAACATTCTCTCTGAACGTTGTTACCCTCTGTTTAATGTTTATATAACTTATCTTAATAAAGATAATTAAACTAAAATTACCCCACTGTGTTGCTCTTACCGTGTCCTGGTTCTTCATTTGGAAGTAGTTCAAAAGACTGCTGACTGCCCTCTGGTGGGATTTCTCATGTTTACCATTCAAACTGGGTTAGTGTGAGAGTGTGCTTACATTGCATGTTCATTTGCACTTCTTACTGTTGGAGATTTGTAATCCTTTCAACATATACTATCCTTTCTTCACAAGTGAGCACAGTTCTGGGTCTTAATGACTGTAATGCCTGTAAACGTATTTGATCAAAATACCACAAGGATCAAACTCCACAGCAACATTCGCCCCCTGCCTAAACAGCTCTGTTTAGAACAGCTTGTTAATGAGCTGCTTGCAGTTCACGCCGATCTGAGTGCACAGCCGTAAAGATCAGAAGCTCAAGCTGTGCCCGGTTGCATAAAACACCATAGGTTTCCCTTAGTGAAGAGTTTCCCTTAACCAAGGGAATCACGTAAGTGTGTTGAATAAAACCCTGCAGACGTTTCACGTAACTAAGGGAGAACGGTAAGGGATTTACTGTAGCGACAGAGGTTTTGTTGCAGTAAAGTTCCACTGTTTCCATGACAACAATAACACCGTGAACACGACAGAAACTTTACTTTATCTAGCCGCCTGCAAAGAGTGTGGTACTCAACACAGCATGCGGAAGACTTGTGGACATGGAAATAAGTTTCACAAAATGCAGGTAAAACGTGGTTACACTGTTCACAATGTCGCTAACACTAGTGATTTTTTTCTCTATCTTGAAAAACTCCTGGGTACACGATCATCTTAAAAACCTCAAAAAAATTCATCCATGTTCTATGTCTTCTGAGCGTTATTGTGAGGTTTTAAGTCCCTTAATTCTAAGGCAATTGATAGTTAAGGAACTTTATGCAACACCTAATGGTTTTTAAGGGATTGCTTAAGGTACGTTCAACACTTAAGACAACATTTAAGTTTAAATGATTTCCCTTAAGAAAGCCCTTATGTACAACTTAAGGCATTTTTTCAGCAACAAAATTAACTTTAAGGGAAATCTTAAGGTAAATTTTCAGTTAAGGTGTTTTATGCAACAGTGTTTTAAGCTGCTTCCTCTCAGTTCTCTTTTTTTCTCAGTTTTTTTCTTCTTTTTTTACTTAATGCTTTTATTTCTGCACACTCAATGTGTTTGTTTTATTACATTTAACCTCATATTTTCCTTTTCACATAAACACAGGTCCAGCGCTGTGATTGGAGAAATTCAGAAGATGGGGTGGGACACTCTTTCTGCACTTGACATCAGAAAAAGAGCAGAATTAGAATGAATAATTTCATCCCATGTTTTCTGTCTTAAGCAGTTCACAGCAAACTGACTGGGTGGTCATGCTTTGCAGTGTGTGGGTGGGAGGTCTCTTGATCAACTTAATAATGTGCACATTCATTGAACAAACTATGTTTTTCATGTCTCCATTAACATATACGTCCAGACGTTTTTCAAAATGAAAAGCATATAACTTTCTGCCAGCTTTGGTTTACTAGTGCTAGTTTTTGTTTGATCTAAAGTAATCACCTGAAACACACAGAAGGGTAGTGTTTATTCACTTCTTACATAGGCAGTAAAATCAAAGTCATTCATCAGTGAGAGTTTCAGAGTACTTTTCAGTCAGTTTAACCTTTTACACACAAATTTAAATAATATTTGTGGCATTTTTTAAAAAAATAATTCAGTAATTGAGCTATAGGTTTAACACACAAAAGTGATAAGGACTCGCATTTGGGGTTAGAATGATAAACAATGGTGAAGAAAAAAAAAAGGCCCAAAGTTGGAGTCCATCTTATGTTCGGAATCTCTGCCTGGCTGCTTTGGAACAAGTTCCGTAACCCCCTGTAATACACTTTTCTGAGCTCCCCAGGCAAATATAACAGAATTCATGGGCACAACTCTGACAGGACACATTGTTACACCCATCTACATGCATCATCAGACTGTGACACTTGGGGCAAGCACGGAACAGCGGGCAGCCCCACACACTGCTAGAGGGCTCTGTGATCAGATCACACTTGAGCAACGTGGAAACAATATGGCAGGACTTGTTGGTGCAGATGGGTGTGTATTTGGGGGAGGAATATGAACATGGGTACAGGCATTGCTTACACAGCAGATGACCACTTGGACACTTCGGACACTGCAGCAGTGGCATGAGGCCTCTAGGTGTGTCACGTACAGGCTTCAGTGAAGAGAAACAAACTGGACACTAGAGCAGATAGACATGGGTTATAGTGATGGTTCCCTGGCTTCTCACTGGAATGTCCCTGCTTTGGGTGAGTCGCATTTACTAGCCACATACTCACAAACAGTATTTATGGAAGTGATTATTTGTTATTTTTACATTTTTGTAAAGTGTAACTCAAATTGTCCTATTCCTCATATAAACAAGGACTACTGATGTGCAGACTGACCAATTAAATGTTTACAGAGAAGGTTATCGACCAATAATGGTAGCTCGTTTGTGAAATTCCGTCTGCATTTTTTTAAGTCTAAAAAAGAGGAAATGTCCAGGTGAAAGAGGATGTCTGGTCACTCTACTTTAACTCACATGGTTCCTCTTATAGAGCGTATGTGAAGTGAGAAGTTTGCCAGTACTTCACTGTACTCACCGTTGTGCTGGGATCTGGCTCCTCTGGCAATGTTTGTGTGTAACTGGTCTCGTAGTGTAGCTGCGTAGAAAACATGATCCTTGTTTAAGAGTTTAGCAGAGCAGGCAGTGGCTCTCTAATCCTGATTCTGGAATGCACTTGCTCTGCACATCTGATACAACCAAAACTCAATATCAAGACCTTCCTGAGCAAACGCTAAAATGTGCAAAGCATTGGCACTCCAGGAAGAGGACTGGGATCTACAGGATTTCAATTTAATTTATTTCTAAAGTATCAGTTAATATTAGGGGAGTAACATTACTGAAAATACAAAACCTTATTCCATAAAAATACTAATAAAACGTATGAGATACATCAGTTTGTACACTGACTGAAAGTGCAGCTATCAGTTCCTCAGAACTGGGAGAAAGATCTCACCTGAGAGAATATGCTGTCTTCTTGAATTGGGGGCTCAGCCTCTTCAGGTTCTTTTGATGGACCTAAAGAACAGTGTACACGTTTGAAATGTATTCTTTCTATAAATGATTAGTGTTTGACTCTGTACTGCATTTACAGCTCGAAGAGGTGACTCCAGGACACTGATTGTATTGCTACGGCAGGTCTGGAGACTTCCGGCCTTGTATTTTCACGTCTTCTCCTGATTTAATACACTTTACTCATTTTGTATCATTGTCAGTGAGGTATTGAAGGTGTGTTAGAGGAAACTCTGTAGTTGTTGCAAAACCATTAGACCGCAGGGGTACACACTAGTGGCGTAGTAAAAAATTGCTAGTGAAAGTGAAACCTTCTTTGTTTTGACAGATTCACATATTGTATAAGAAATATGTTTCAAAATATTTAATAAAGGAATTTAATCACGTGTGAGAATATTTCTGAGTTCTGTTATTTAACAACATCAACTAACTGAAGCATTGATTTAAAAGATTACTACTTAGGAAGAAAGGCAGAGCTGGAATCAAGTACCTGTTCCCATCCCTTTTTTGTTGTTTGTTTTCCTCGTTTCTGGCTTTTCTTCTTTGTTTCAGCAGCCGGAGCCGTGATTCTTTGTAGCTCGCGCAGGTCTTATGTTACACAAAAAGGACCAGATGAGGAGAGAATGTCACAAACATCTTGACTGTTGTGTGATTTCAAACTGAAAGTAAGTGGCAATAACCTAGCCACATAGTGTTGTAGTTTCTGAGAAAAACCGTTTGTCAGCTGAAAAGTCCTGGTGGTATCTGAGTTCTGCTTTTGTCATTTTAGCTTTAATATTACTTATTCCCTTAAGTGAGGCACTGTTACCTGCTCTTTCTTTTGTTAAGAATGATATATGAGTGTTCTTTCAGGAGAAGGAACAATCAAGTGTGTGTGTGTGTGTGTGGTGTGTGTGTGTGTGTGTCAAAAACAAACACAGAACTCATCCCCATAAAAAAATATTTAATGTACACAAAAAAGAACATTTTTAAGAACCAGAAATACAAAATAATAATAATAATAATATAAGATAACAAATCATTAACAGGCCGGTTTTTATTTAGGTTTATATGCAATAAATAAATACAGGGAGGTATGAATTATGGTGCCAGTTTTTTCCCCACATTAGTACAAATACATATTTCAATTTATTCCGTAGATGGGTATCTGCACTTCTCACCGTTAAAGATCTGTCATTCTCCTTCTAACATATCTAAACATTATTTGTAGACAAAGATGATCCCACCCAAGTAGATATTTTTGAAATTTTCCCCTTATACCATAGTTGTCTCGAGTGATCCTTTGAAAGGCACTCATTTTGCTAAAGTGAATGCTCGCTTTGGGCTGCATCCGTTAGGTTTACCACATATACACGATCATAACTCACAACACTGGACTAAGTACCAAACTTGGAGTTCAGTACCAACTTTGAACGCACCAGATTTATGAACTCAGAACCAAACTGTTTTAGGCAGAGAAAGTAGTCTATCACTTTACGTTTGGAATCTCTGCCTGGGTGCTATGGAACAAACACCGTAATCATCAATTTCACACATCTCTGAGCCACGCAGGCAAATAAAACAGAATTCGTAATTACAGCTTTGACAGAATATATTACTACACGCTTCTACATGCATCATCAGACTGTGGCAGGCAGGGCAAGCACGGAACAGCGGGCAGCCACATACACTGCTCGAGCGATCTGTGACCAGATCACATTTGAGCAGCGTGGAGATCAGAGGGCAGGACCTGTTGGTGCAGGTGGGATTGCTTATAAATGAGTTGTAAAAGCATGGGTACAGGCATTGGTCACACAGCAGCTGACCACCAGGACATTTTGGACACTGCAGCAGTGGCATGAGGTGTCTTGCTGAGCTCATAACAGGATTCAGAGGAGTGAAACAAACTGGGCACTGTAGAGAAGATAGACACAGGTTATAGTGCTTGTTCCTGGTCTCATACCTGGAGTGTTCGAGCCTTGTGTAAGTCATATTTACCAGCAACAATATATCTGTAACTGTATTAATGATTAAAATTTTTTTTTTAAGTGCAACACTAATTGCTCTGTGAGACTGGGACAAACAAATCAGCCCTGGAATTTTGGACCAGACGGGTTCCACATCATTTGATAACACACACCTTTTTCAAATCAATCAATCAAATTTTATTTATATAGCGCTTTTCACAACAAAAAGTCGTCACAAAGCAGCTTTACAGAGATCCGGGTCCAAGCCTCCTATGAGCAAGCCAGGGTCAACAGTGGCAAGGAAAAACTCCCTCAGCACACGAGGAAGAAACCTTGGAAGGAACCAAGACTCATACGGGGAACCCATCCTCCTCGGGTCGACACCGGAGAAACAACAGAGAACAGAAGTAAAAGTGAAATGACCGATGAAGGGGTTATAGTAATATAAATGTAGTATATTAGTGATGATAGAGAAGCAGAAATGAAAATGGTGAGGATGATGATATTAGTGATGTATGAGTCTGATGAAGGAGGAGGTGATCAGGGATTCTGTGTGAGTTAAAATTAGGTGCAGAGTTAATCTGAAATAAAACAGCATGGCCAAGCATCATAGTGTAGATGAGACAAGGACAGGATCTTGTACAGGACACAGGGGCTGGATCAGGGCAACACCTGGAGAGCAGCAGGACATCTCAAAGCATGAGAGAGAGACAGGAGAAAGAAAGCCAGACAAAGGGAACAAATAAAAACACAGAGGTTAGTAGGGTCATGGTAAAGAACGGGGAAATTTGTCCTGCGAAAAAAGCTTCCACTGGTCAGGCAAGAGAACCCAGCGACAGACAGCGTGTTGGCGGTTACTACACAGCTAACTAAGAATGCTGTAGCTATGGTGATATGACAGGGTTAACACAGAACAGTGATAATATGAAAACCAGCCCGAACACCAATATAGAAGGAGTAACCTGAAGGTGAGTGATTAACCAAAAGCTTGTTTAAAAAGGTAGGTTTTTAATCTAGATTTAAAGATTGAGAGTGTGTCTGAGCCCCGAACAGTAACCGGAAGGCTATTCCAGAGTTGAGGAGCTTTGTGAGAAAAGGCTCTTCCTCCTGCTGTGTTTTTCTTAATGCGAGGAACAAAGAGTAGATGGGCATCCTGTGAACGAAGTGTACGTGACGGGCGATAAGGTATGAGAAGTTCAGTAAGATACTGCGGGCCTAAACCATTTAGAGATTTATAAGCTAAGAGGAGTATTTTATAGTCAATGCGAAATTTTACAGGTAGCCAGTGTAGGGACGAGAGAACTGGGGTGATATGTTCGAATTTTCTAGCTCTAGTGAGCACCCTGGCTGCTGCATTTTGAACTAACTGAAGCTTGTGTAACGCTTTGCACGAGCTCCCTGCCAGGAGCGCATTGCAGTAGTCTAGACGTGAAGTTATAAAAGCATGCACTAGTTTCTCTGCATCTTTTAATGATAAAATATGCCGAATTTTGGCAATATTGCGTAGGTGGAAGAAGGCGGTTTTGACTGTATTGGATATGTGGGTATCAAATGTGAGAGTCGAATCAAAGGCTACCCCTAAGTTTTTAATGATGGCATTGTGTTTTACTGTTGAATTATCAATAGCAGCATTTCTGAGTGAATGTATCTGAGTATCTTTACCTAGTAACAAGACCTCAGTTTTATCAGAATTTAACATGAGAAAGTTTTGCATCATCCAGTCTTTAATTTCAGTTAGACATTCTGTTATTTTACGTAGACAAGCAACATCATTGGGTTTGGCTGATATATACAGTTGTGTGTCATCAGCATAACAGTGGAATTGAATCCCATGCTTACGGATTAGTCGACCCAGTGGCAGCATGTAGAGTGTGAACAATACAGGGCCGAGCACTGATCCTTGTGGAACACCATATTTAACTAAAGTATGATTAGAGGATTTATTATTCAGATAAACAAATTGGTAACGATCGGATAAATAAGATCTGAACCAAGAGAGGGCAGATCCTTTTAATCCTACCAGATTTTCCAGCCTATCAAGAAGCATCACATGATCTATGGTATCAAATGCTGCACTAAGGTCAAGCAGCACCAGAATAGATATATAGCCCTTATCATGTGAAAGGAGTAAGTCATTAGTTACTCTTGTTAGAGCCGTTTCTGTGCTGTGATTTGGTCTAAATCCAGACTGAAAAATGTCATGAATGTCGTTGTTTTGTAGATAAGAGCACAACTGCTGTGACACGACTTTTTCTAGAATCTTAGCAATAAAAGGGAGGTTTGAAATTGGCCTGTAGTTTGCGAGTACGAGAGGGTCAAGATTGGGTTTTTTAATAATTGGTTTGATTACCGCTAGTTTCAGAGGTTTTGGTACATATCCAATGTTGAGGGATGAGTTTATTATTGTGAGCAATGGTCTAATGAGTTTAGGTAAAATTTGTTTAAATAATTGTGTTGGTACAGGATCCAGTAAGCATGTAGTTGATTTAGATGAGCTAATTAAACTAAGCAAGTCATTTTCATCGACAGAATTCAAGTAGTCTAAGTGCACCTCAGAGCTGGCGGGGGGTTCATCTACGGGAGCCGATGTGACTTTGGACTGATTTTGGATTTTGAGGCGAATGCAGTCAATTTTATCATTAAAAAACATCATAAAGTCATTGCTACAGAAATCAGAGGGAACAATGGGGTTGATTTCCTTTTTGTTTCCAATTAGATTTGATACAGTGCTAAAAAGGAATCTAGGGTTGTCTTTGTTGTTTTCTATAAGGGAAGAGATGTACTGTGATTTGGCTTTAGATAAGGCATGTTTGTAGTCGGTGAGGCTGTGCTGCCATGCAATTCGGAAACATTCTAGTTTTGTGTGTCTCCATTTACGTTCATGGTTACGGGCAGCCAGTTTTAATGCACGCGTGCTGTCACTGTACCATGGAGCAAGCCTTTTCTCTCTAAATTGTTTGGTCTTGACTGGTGCAACACTATCTAGGTTTGTACACAATAAGTGTTGTAGGTTGTTTGTAATGAGCTCAAGGTCATTTGGGTGAGTTGGAGAAGAAATGGTGGTAAGGTCTGGAAGGTTGTTGATAAAATCACTAACTGTTGAGGATGTTATAGTGCGCTTTCTAATATAGCGTGGTTGTGGACAAATATCAAAGTTTAACGCTATTTCATATGTGATTAGATGGTGATCAGAGATGGTCTCATGTAGCGAGAGATTGGATAGATTCTTTATCTCAATGCCCCGTGTTAACACTAGGTCCAATGTGTGTTTGCATTGATGAGTGGGCCCAGTAACATTCTGAGTGAACCCTAGCGCATCCAAAATTGATTCAAATGCAATTTTAAGTGGATCATGGTCCTTCTCAAAGTGAATATTGAAATCACCAACAATTAAGGCCTTTTCTGATACGATAACTACACTTGAGAGAAAATCAGCAAATTCACAAAGAAATTCTGTATAAGGGCCAGGAGGACGATAGATTGTGATGAGCATAAATGAGTGCTGCCTTTTTGATGCAGTGACTTTAAGAGTAAGTACTTCAAAGGATTTAGTATCATAACTAGATTTTTGTGTTGTGTCAATGGTAGGGTCATAGATTGTGGCTACACCACCACCACGACCAGATGTTCGTGGGCAACTGTAATAGCTGAAGCCAGGGGGAGTGGACTCATTTAGGGCAATGTATTCATTGGCTTTAGCCCATGTTTCGCAGAGACATAATGCATTGAGTTTGTTATCAGTAATAATATCACAGACAGTGAGTGCTTTGGATGTTAGAGATCGTATATTTAAAAGCCCTAATTTAATGCTGGAAGTGCTGAAATATTGCGTTCGCTGCAGTGCCTTGGTGTTAATTCTAATTAGGTTGTTAAAACTGATTTTTGGGCGTTTCTGATAACAAGCTTTGCGGGGAACAGACCTCAAAAGACCTTTTTGGTCTTTTGAATGTGTATACCAACTGTACAACTCTGTAACATTTAGACAATGTTATTAAAACAAAAATATTTAAAATAAATATTACAGAAATATAATGATTTAAAGATCCTTTATTTTTGAAGTGACAGGTCCTGATATCTTTATTACAGCCAATAAATAGCAAGTATTTATTTTTTATTTCTGTATTATTCATTAGTATTTGTTTATTACATTAATTTCCTTTTAGTCTTTTGGCTTTTCTTTTGAAATCCATTCCTCTACATGCTCTTACCCTAATGTTCAGAATACGCAGTTCTACCAAAATAATGAGGGGGCTAGTTTGACCAAGCTTTTCCAAGTGGAGGCTGGCTTGACTCCTGTACCTGTTTTAGGGGGGATGTAGCCCCCCATAAATGTCCTTTAGCTCCCCCGCCCAAAAAAATCCTTTCATTTTCAACAACAGTCTCTGTCTCCATATTTACAACGTCTCTTCATACGCCTTCTCCAAATCCACAAAGCATGTGTAGACTAGCAAACTTCCACGCCCCCTCAATCATCTCTGACCTGTGTCTGGTGTGAGGAGATACATTGTGTACTTCATTGCCAATCACTTCTTTTTTGTAAGCATTTGGTTGTCTGCAACAAGACAGCTCTGAATTCTTGCTGAATCTATTTTTAAGGCGATTCACAAACATCCCATAACCATTTAGGGCATTCGTATTTTCACTGCATATAAGAAAATAATAATGAGAATGACCTCCTTGAAGAGGATTGGGACTACTGTATTAATGTTTCAGTAACTGATCTTTTACATTTCATTTAGTATTACTGGAGTAACAATACTGAAAATGCCAACACTGATTCAGTAGAAAAACCTCCAGTACTTCACTGTGCTCACCTTTGTGCTGGGATCTGACTCCTCTGGCAATGTCTGTGTGTATCTGGTCTCGTAATGTAGCTGTGTGGAAAACACAGGGTCTTGTTTAAGGGTTAAACAGAGCAGGGAGTGGCTCCTAATCCTGATTCTGGAATACTCTTGCTATGCACATCTGATACAACCAAAACTCATAATTAAGACCTTCCAGAGCAGACTTAGATGATTTAGAGCTTAGCGGATATTAAAATGTGCAGGGCCATGGTGTTGCATTATTAATTTTAAATCATGTTTAAAGTATCTATTAATATTAGAGTGGAATGATACTAAAAATACAAAATGTGAATAATTAGACAATTCTGATACAGATATGATAAACATTGACTGTAAAAAGTACAAAGGGATGAGTTTCTCAGAACAGGCTGGAGAGTCTCACCAAGGTTTGACGGATCCTTCTAAGTCCACGTAATCGATCTAAAGAACAGTGTAGATGTTTGGAAGTTATTATATCTTTGAAGTAATAATGTTTGTTTATTCAACAGGTTTTTGGTGAAATGTTGAATGTGGGTTAGAACAGTGGAAATTCTGTAGTTCATATAAGAACTGTTAGACTGCAGTGATAAGGCAAATGTGTCTTGATAGAAATGTGTATCATAAAGAATTTGTTACAAAATATTTATTTAAAAAGGAATTTGATTTCTTAGTTCTGTTATTAAACTACATTAACTGACTGAGGCAATCAAAATATGAACTACATTAACTGACGGGGGAATCAGATTTTTAATTGCAGAGCTAAGATCAATTACCTGAATCCATGTTTCCTTTCTGTATCCTCTTGTCTTTCTTTTAGCGTCCTGAGTGGTAATTCTTTGTATCTCATGCAGATATTATCTAACACATAAAAGAAAAGCTGATGATCAGTGTGATATCCCCAGCTGTAGAGTGCTGTTAAAGTGAAAGTGTCAGTGGCATACGTGTTTTAATCTGTGATTAAATTAACAGCTGGAAAGTCCCTTAGTGTTCATACAGTGAGACGAGACAGGATCTGCTGTTGACGTTTTAACATTTAGTTTTAGGGCATCACCTTAAACCAGGAAGGAATATAAGTTTGTTGACAACAGACGTGACATGATAGTTCCCTAATTTCTATTGTCCTTTCAGTTTCAGTTGTTCTTTCAGAAGAAAGAAGGTAGCATGTGTGCCAAAAACAAACACAGGACTCCTCTCCATACAAAAAGTAAATTTAATCCACACAAACAAGAAAACATTTTGAAAAGAAAATGAATGTCTTAATGCACATTTATTTTAGAGAAACAGTTGGTCCATAACTTTAAAACAAAGCAGAAATACAATAATAATAATAATAATAATAATAATAATAATAATAATAAGTTAGATTTATATAGCGCCTTTCTAATACCCAAGGTCGCTTTACACAAAAAAAAATAATAATAATAAAAAAAATAATAATAAAATAAAAAATATAGAGGAATACACTTATGCTTGCAGAGTGCAGAAATGCAAATAAGTAAAAGTAACACATAACACGTGTAACAGGTAACACGTCATCATCAAATCTGTTTTTGTTGCAGCATGTGCCTGTAACTGTAACTGTCCAGTTCAGGGTCACGGTGGGTCTGGAGACTACCCGGTATCATTGGGTGCAAGGCAGGAATGCACCCTGAAGGGGGCACTAGTCCTGCACAGGGCAACACACACACACATTCACTCACACCTACAGACACTTTTGAGTCACCAATCCACGTACCGATGTGTGTTTTTGGACCGGAAACCGGAGCACCCGGAGGAAACCAACAGGGAGAACACGGCAAACTCCTCACAGACAATCACCTGGAGCGGGACTTGAACCCACAACCTCCAGGTCCCTGGAGCTGGGTGACTGGGACACTACCTGCTGCACCACCGTGCATCACTGTTAGCAAAATTCGAAATTAAGGTTTAAACAGCAGCAGCTGGGTTATCCAGACTAATGTAAAGCCTGCACAAAGGGGTGATGGTGTACATGTTCATTTTGTGTATATATGCCTGTAAAATATATTAATTTAATCTTTTTTTTCTCTCTGAAATTATTTATTTATTTTTTGTGAGGGCAGACATTCTTCGGAATCTTTGCCTGCCTGCTTTGGAACAAGACCCATAATGCTCAAGCTTTTTTGTGCTATGAAGGCAAATGAAATAGAATTTGTGATCACAACTCTGACAGGACACATTGTTACACCCTTCTACATGCATCATCAGACTGCGACACTTGGGGCAAGCACGGAACAGCGGGCAGCCCCACACACTGCTAGAGGGCTCTGTGACCAGATCACACTTGAGCAACGTGGAGACAATATGGCAGTATTTGTTGGTGCATGTGGTGGTGATTATATCACATGGGTACAGGCATTGCTCACAAAGCAGCTGACCCCCAGGACACTTTGGACACTGTAGCAGTGGCATGGAGTTTCTTGCTGTGTCAAATACGGGCTTCAGTGAAGAGGATCAATGTGGACACTGTAGGAAAGTTCGACACTGGTTATAGTCATTGTTCCATGTCTTGTGCCTGGAGATTCTTGTGTTTAGCAAGTCATTTTAAACAGCATCAAAATGAGAACCAATGTTAATGACAACTATTGTTCATTATTTTTATAATCGCTGTGTGAATGTATGAATACAAAAGTAAACCCCCAGTGTTTCACTGTACTCACCGTTGTGCTGGGATCTGGCTCCTCTGGCAACATTTGTGTGTAACTGGTCTCATAGTGTAGCTGCATAGAAAACATGATCCTTGTTTAACAGTTTAGCAGAGCAGGCAGTGGCTCCTAACCCTGATTCTGGAATGCACTTGCTATGTACATCTGATACCACTAAAACTCAATATCAAGACCTTCCTGAGCATATGTGGATGTTTTAGAGCTTAGGGAACGTTAAAATTTGCAGCGTAAGGGTGTTACATTATTAATTTATAAATCATGTGTAAAGTATAATTTGATATTAAAGGAGTAATGATGCTGAAAATATAAAATCTGAATCCATAGACAGCTATGATACAACATACAATATACATCACTTTGTACAATGACTGTAAAAGGTGCAGGGATTCGTTTCTCAGAACAGAGAGGGTCTCACCTGTGAGAATAGGATGCTTCTTTGGAGAGTGGGACAGGCCCATTGAAGTCCTTGTGCCAGACCTAAAGAACAGTGTAGATGTTTGAAAGTTATTAAATGAATTAATTATGAATGTTTGACTCAATGCTAATCAATGTACAGATTAAAGTCATGATTCCAGGACACTGATGGAATTGCTCCTGCAGGACTTCACAACTCCAGAGTAGAGACCTCCTGCCTTCTATTTTCAGGTTTTCTCCTAATGTAACACAACTTATTCAACCGGTTCTGCTGAAGTGCTGAGTGTGTTACAGCAGAAGAACCCTTTAGTTGGTTTATATTCAAACTGCAGGAACAGCCACAAATGGAATATTAAATATGTGAACGTGAAACCCTCCACTTTCTTGATAGAGAAGTGTATCATAAGGAATTTCTTACATAACATTTCATATACAAAGGAATATGAAAACATTTGATAATATATTTTTTATTCAGTTATTTACCTACTTCAACTGACTGAAGCAATAATTTGGAAAATCGGTTCAAAATATAATTTTAATAAGAATTGTAGTGCTAGAATCAAGTACCTGTATCCATCCCTGTTTCCTTTGTATATATGATTGTCCTCTTGTTTTCCTCTTTGTTTCAGCGCCCTGAAACGTGATTCTTTGTAGCTCATGTAGGTATAATCACACACATAAAATAAAAGCTGATGATCAGTGTGATATCCCAAATGTCCTGGCTGTAGAGTGCTGTTAAACTGAAAGTGAATTTCTGTACCATCAGAGTTTTAGTGTCTGGGAAACCACCTTTATCAGCTGGAATGTCCCAAACATTTACAGTGTGCCCTATCCGGTTCCGAAATATCACATTAATCAACCTTCTGCTGTTATATTAACTCGAATTGTAGTTTAATACATTTTTAATCACCTTATGAGCAGCTTGGTAGCAGCAGATATCTTGTCTGTAAGTTTTTATTCACTGTTTTAATTACCACCAAAACTCATTTGTAACTCAAGTTGTTTAGTTTTGTTGCGCTTTTCCTAATGCAGCTAAAGGTCTTTTGAATTTGGGGACATTTCCACCATATGTGATTCGAAACAAAGCAAAGCAAAATAAGCCAATATTACTCACCTATGGAGCAGGAATAGAGCAAAATCCTCATCTCAGTTCATCCGTTTGAATGTTTGGAGATCTCGAAGTTGTCCAGAGAAAGACAAAGAGAAAGAAAGCCTACCATACAGAAACTGAAGCAGTAACTCTTTTTACTCATTTATAGACACTAGGGCTTTGTAAACACATTAGACCAGTTTCCAGCACAAGCAAATGGTAAGAAAACATCTTTTTTGATTACATTCATTAACGTCGCTATTATGAGGCAACCTTGGCTTATTGTTAGATCCTCAGGCCTGGCAGGAACATCCATGGCTGATGTGCCCATTTAGTTAATCACCTTATGAGCAGCTTGGTAGCAGCAGATGTGGTGTTATAGGTTCCTAATTTCTGTTGAATAATTGCCTGCCCTTTCTTACATTAAAGGGGGTGTCTACGATTGTGAGGAAACGCAATTCTCACTGGGAGGTTGTGTTCAGGTTCTGTGTGTGTGTGTGTGTGTGTGTGTGTATGTGTGTGTGTGTTCAATGCCACAGATGGCTTAAATGCCAATGACAATGAAAGGTAGTGTGTTTTAGAAACAAACACAAGACTCATTTCCATACAAGAACGAATATTTAATGCACACAAACAGAAAACATTGTGAAAATAAATTTTGTGTTAATGTAAATTCATTTGACTCGGACAAACAGTACATCAGTAACTTTTAAAACCACAAGAAAGACAAAATCTAAGAAGATCATGTACTAAATTATCAATATATGCCTCTAACCTCTGATGCAGGGGCTGTGACAGTTGGCATCCCTTAATGGTGTTTAATTAGTACAATACCCACTTACCAATCGTGCTTATTGTTGAAGCTCTGTCCTGCCCCTTCTATCACATCTTAGCATGGCTTTAGACAAAGATAATGAAAAGAACGCACATATTCCCACAGTACAAGGCTTTGTTTATACCATTCAAGTGAAACACATTGCAAAGAAGAAGCTGGTTTTCTGTGTTTATTCACTTCTTACACTGGAAGTGAATTCAGGAAAAATCACCAGTGAACGTTTTACATTTCTTTCCAGTTAAAGTCATTTTAGTGCATAATCGTGACCAAAGGTCATTTCAAGATCATCAGTGCCAAGTTTTCATCCTGGAAATTTCACCTTTTTGTGTTGTGATTTCAAGTGAATATTTAAAAGACACTGATTTTGTTAATTCTATTTAAGATGACCCAAAAATTATACTCCTCTGTGGATAAACATGTGGAAGATCTAATAATGTGGTTGATTCTGAACCAAGGGTCATTTTAAAAATGTAATTTGTTTTCTATTTAAACAACAGTAGGAACATTTGGGTTCAAAATTAGAGTTAAGTACCAAGTAGAAATGAGCCTGTTTTAAGCTCAGAACCAAAGTGTCTTGTGTTAAGTGTAAAGTCCATCTCCTTATGTTTGGAATCTCTGCCTGGCTGCTCTCGGTTTGGAACAAGTCAAGGACCAGTAATGGACTAAATCTACTTCACACTCCTGTCTGCTATTTAGACAGATAAAACAGAATCTGTGCTTGCACATTTGACAAGAGATATACTTGCACCCTCTTTCATGCATCAACAGACTGTGGCACATGGGGCAAGCACGGAATTGCGGACAGCCTCTGACTCTGCTCAAGGGATCTGTGACCAGATCACACTTAAGCAATGTGGAGACAAGATGGCAGGATTTGTTGGTGCAGGTGGTGGTGTTTATGTCTGAGGAATATGAGCATGGGTACAGGCATTGCTCACACAGCAGCTGACCACTGGGACACTTTGGACACTGCAGCAGTGGCATGGGGTTACTTGCTGTGTCCAGTACTGGCTTCAGTGAAGTGGAACAATCTGGACACTGTGGAGCAGATAGACACAGGTTATAGTAATGGTTCCCTGTCTAATCCCTGGAGTGTGGGCTTGTTTTTACCAGCAACAAAATACACAGTATTAATAGCAGAGATGATTTATTATTTTTATATTTAATGTGCAACTCTAATTCCTCTACTGGCCTTAAATTGAACTCTTTACACTCCAATGGGTGGGTTCACCACATAGGAGCAGCCAAGTTTAATGTCTAGAGATCTGTATGTTTCACAGTGTGAAAAAGATTAGACTTGTTGGTTAATTGCTAGTGGGAACATGTAAGATGTAAGCACTTCCTTTCAGTTTGTTGAATGCATAAATACAAACATAAACCTCTCGTACTTTACTGTGCTCACCTTTCCGCTGAGATCTGGCTCCTCCGGTACTGTTTGAGTGTAACTGGTTTCGCAGACTGACTGTAAAAATAATTTGGTTCTAGTTAAAGAGTATTCCAGTGCAGACAGTGGTCCCTAATCCTGTTCCAGGAATACACCTGCCATGTTCACTTGATAAAATCAACTTTAACAAGGCCTTTCGGAGAAGACTTGGGTGCTAAACCTGGGGTTGTGGGTTGGAGCCCTGCTCTGGGTGACTGTCTGTGAGAAGTTTGGTGTGTTCTCCCCATGTGTGCGTGGGTTTCCTCCTGGTGCTCCAGTTTCCTCCCACAGTGAAAATCACACGTTACTTAAAAGTGTCCATAGGCGTGAGTGTGTGAGTGAATGTATGAGTGAATGTGTCACCCTGTGAAGGACTCCAGGCAGGTATTCCACTCCTGACCAACCGTGACCTTGAATGGCAGTAATGAGCGATTACAGACAATGAATGAATGAAAACTACACATAGTAGACTCTCCAAAAACATTGTGTGAGTTTTTGCATAACATAAGCCCCACCAAACATTTTACCCTAATTGTACTGTTTTTGCCAGTTATTCTAACCACTGATGGTAAATAACAGACACAGAGAGAATACCGTTATACATTCTGATGCTTGAAGGCATGTTAGGAGTTGGAAAAACCAAGAGCTTGACATCGCAAGAACAAATCCCATTTCTGGAAAAATCTGGAATTTAATTATTTTGAGCATTTATTTAAAGCAACACTAACAGTAACATGACCATAAAAGAATACAATGTAAGAATTTGATTTTTTGTCTCCTGAGCACACCTTACCTGCTGCTGAGTGTAATTCATGTTTACAGTAGTGCTCGCTTGCTCACTTACTTAAACACGATCGGCTCTCAGGGCTTCTACAAACACACACTCTCCCTGTCTCTCTGTCACACAAAAACATACACACACACACACCTCCCACTCACTCTCTCTCACCGAGTGATGTTTACAAAAGTCACAAACAGCTTCAGCTGATGTTGAGCCGGGGGAATGTGTGTAATCAAATAAAATAATGTTAACTACATGATAAAACCCATATATTGCTCATAATACACACTGGACCATGTTATTACAACCATAAAGTGTAACTTTGGTGGTATTCTAGCTATAACAGAAAAACACTTATTAGCACTTATGTATAAAGCTAAAAAGTGAGCTAATCCAGCTAAAGTTAGCAGCCACTACCACTCACCCTCGTTCATCAGTAGCTCTCAAAAACTGGAATATAACACTGTTCTCAACAAAGCTTGGGTTCCATCAACACAAGGTGTAACTAAATCATATAATCCACATAGCAACCAGCAAAAAGCACTTATTACCAGAATCAATGCCTAACGTGAAAAAGTGAGCTAATTCGGTTAAAATTAGCATCCGCAAACCCTGGTTCACACCAAAGTAACTCTCAAAAACTGAATATAACACTTTCGTCAACAAATCTTATCAATAACACATGAAAAAAGTGCCATAAATACTACTCCAACTTGTGTCCTCATGTCTGTTTCAGCTCACTCTACTAAATTCAGTCTAGTATTAACTCGTGTGGCCACTCATTCTTTCTCTCTCTCTTTATTTCTCTTTTTCTCTTCCTTGCTCTCTCTGCCATATAATGTCTGTACCTATAATACTGAGCTAGAATAGTCTTGTAGCATAGCTATCCACCTGTGAGCTATGTGCCTTTAAGCCTTACCCATTTTTTGCAAGAGTCCTCCACCCCATGATTCAGAAGTTGCTTAGTGCAATAAACCAGCAGAGGACCCTGTATAGCAGCTACAGAGGCTCTATTCTCCCTTTTACAGCTCTGTGGAACATCACAATCATTTAGATGCTGTAATTTAATGGTAGAAATACTACATCATTGTGTACAATCATTGTGATGCTCCAATGAGCTGTAATGGGCAGAATGATGTCTCTATCATCGTATTTGGCCTCATCCCAACATTTTAGAGTGTGTTGTCAGTCAGTGAAAACACTGAAAATCTTCTTTGCGCTTTGGCAGAAAATAAAGGGAATAAATACAAAACAGATCCTTGTTGTTTTTTTCCCCTTTGTTTTTTAAAAAAAGGAAACTCTTCTTAAGTCACTTTTTTAGATCACAGTTAAAATGATTCAGCAGTTTACACAATGACTGTGAAAGATGCAGCTTCCCTGAACAGGAAGGAGGTTCTCACCTTTGGTGTTTTGACATTTGCTTGGATGAAGGAACTGACCTGATCGAGTTCTTGTGACGTACCTAAAAGGTGTTTGGAAATCATTATGTCTGTGGATTGTTAATATGTTTAATTTGTACATACAGTATATAGTCAAAAATAATGACTGAAAGACACTGATGGAAAAGCTATAGCAGGACTTCACAGCTGCAGTCCTATAGACACTGTCTTCATCTTGCTTTAACACACCTTATTGTATTGAAGATGTATTAGAGCAGAGGAAAACCTGTAGATGGTGTTAGACTGCAGATGAGTGGCGTATTAAAAATTGCAAGAGAAAGTGAAACCTATTGTAAGGTATGTCACCAAATATTTCATACATAAAGGAGTATAATCACTTCTGAGTATAATTTTAGTTCCATTTACTACTATTACGTTTAAGAATTGCAGAGCTCGAATACCTGTTTCCATTCCTGATTCCTGGGTGTAGTTTTTTTTCTTCCTTGCTTTGCCCGTTCTTCTCTGTTGTTTCACCATTGACTCATCGTCCTGAGCAGTGCTCTCAGGAATGGTTTTCCTCTTCTTTCTAGCTCGGGCAGGCATTTAGATATAGATCAAATTTAGAACTGGTAATCAGTGGATATCCCAGACGTCCTGGTTTTAGTGTTCTCTCTTACTGAAAGCAAGTGACTGAAACAAAAATATTGAAGTCTCTGAGGAAAAACCTGTGGGGAAGTCCCAAAAGTTGTTGTCTTTAACTTTCATTCTACTTTATTAAACAGACAATATAATACCTCTTTTCCACAAGTTCACAAAGTTCTGTGTCTTAAAAATATGTCTGTGTCCAGTTTGGGTTAAAATACCACAAATATCAAATAGCACAGCAATTTGCTTACTTTCGGCACCTGTTCCTTTAAATGATAATGAGCCTTTGTTTACAAATGCCACAGGTTCATTTGTGTGTGAGAACTCAGGAGTGTGGCACAAGGAGCAGGAACACAGCTTTCAAGTCATATTTGCTCAGTTCATTTTATTCTCCTTTATTTCTTCATACTGGTTGTGTTTGTTTTGTTCTGTTTAACCATATCTTTTTACACTCACATAAACACAGGTCCAGTGCTGTCATTGAAAAGATGCAGACAAGAAGGCGGGACAATTCTGAAGTGCCTGTCATCTGTATAAGATGCAGCACAAATTTTTTCAGACATAGGCAGATCATTTTACTGGGTTGATTTCAGAGTTGGTGGGTTGGTAAGGCTCCATACCCAATAAATAATGTGCTAATGCACTCAATGCTTTTTCCCCATGAAAATTCCCATGTACATAAATCACATTTAATCATGATGAAATAAAGTTTGTTGATAGCCTATGTGGTATCCCATGCTCTTGCTTTCTGTTAAAGGATTGCCTTTACTGCCTTACATTAAAGTAATGGGGAGCATAGAGCCTCTGTCATTGTCACTCTGGGCTCAGCACTGCAGAAACTGCACTATGTAAATTTTGGATGAGGGCAGGAAACCACCTCCACTCCCTCCACCTCCCCATTGACTTCTGTACAGTGCTGTAAAGATGAGTCACACAAGGGGGAGCCCCAGTAACAAAAAAACCCAAATCTTACAGTGTTCCTTTAAATGCAAACCAGTTCACATCCTTTGTGAGAAGCAACAATAAAGTATGTGTGTCAAAAACAAGCACAGGACTCGTCACCATACAAAAAGAAATCTTTAATGCGCACAAACAAGAAAACATTTTGAAAACAAGTTAATAAGTCTTAAGTTAAATCTATTTTACTCTAAGTGACTGTACGTCAATGACTTTAAAAAACATTGGAAATACAAAGATTAAAAATATCAGGTAACAAATGATCAACGAGCCTGTTTTTGTTGCAGCATATGCAATAGCCACTTTTTTGATAGGCACCCGAAGCTAGATAGTCAACCAGAGATACTACATTTAGAACTCCCACTCTCCTTAGCACAAATGTTGCTCTTATTCTGAGCCTGGTTCCCCAAATACATCATGATCTTAGAGACCCCAAGCTTCTTATTTCCATTTCTTCTCAACTCTTTATACTTTATAACAGGTAACCAATTGCTGATGGCTTCATGGGGCCCTGTGGATGTTGTGATGGTCCCTGTGCCTGCAGCAATGTTGAGACACCAGGCTCTGAGCTTTCATGAAAGTTTACAAGACCATAAAGTAGTAATCGCAACTCCAAAGACCATATACTGGAAATGCAGGCATTTCTGTCAGATCTTAAAGCTACATATGCTTCCGCAGAGTTTGTTTACACTATTAAAGCCTTGGGGCCATCAGTGTTGTGGATCTCTTGTTGTCCCCTGTGCTAACACTGTAAAAGCCAGAATGACCAATCTCAGTCGAGAAGGCCTGTCAGTCAGTAGCTTCCTGCAGATGTGGAATGATAGGGCAAGGCCAAAGTGTCACTGAGTCGGTGACGAATGATATCATTGATGACTCTCCCAGGTCATTAGTGTGGTATCTGTGAACATAAAGCAGAAGAACACTGGATTGAATTTTTGTGCTACTTAATTGCTATAGGTGTCTTCTATATTTACATCTTATGTCAACTTTTCCAGTTGTATCTGGACACAGAGATTTTAACCAGATGTGCTCACCTTGTCTTTGTGGCTGTGCTGGTGGGTCTGGAGCTCATCGGGATCTGCAAACACCTGCAGACAGAAAGGACAGGCAGCAGCAGTCTTCTTCTGCATCTGTGGCACAGGATCCAGAGGTTTTGGTCGGGTTGACCAATCCTCGTGTTCTAGGCTGCATTTCTGCCGTTCTGTACACACCATACTGATCACAGATGGCCTGACATCCCTCTCGTTCCTTAATGCCACTCTGTCTGGTTCCGATCTACAGCTTGACCCAGATCTAGAACTTGAAGGTTTCTGTGGTGTGTCATCTAGGTTTGTAAAAGAGTTCTTTTCCATCCCTGAAAACAGACCTGATACGTCTCTTGGTTGCTGCATGCCAGCTGGTTCTAGCTTTGGGGCTCTGGGACTGAGACTCTTGGACTCCTTGCTCTGCTGCTCAGCTCCTGTCCCCTGTGCCTCTTGGTGACCCTCCCTGCTCTCACTATGCCTCTGAGAGTGTAACTCTCCTGAGCCAGGCTTTGTCAGACCTGAACTCCAGATCTCCAGTGGAGGCACAGACAGCTGCTGAATGCAGTGGTAGAGAGAAGGGTAGTCGACATACTTAAACTTGGGCACCTTCTCCTTGGGGCTGCTGGGCTGGCGGGACGGCACCCTCCCCAGTGGGCATGAAGCCAGCCAGCCTTCCAGGGGGGGAACAGACAGCTGTTTGATGCACTGGTGCAGCGATGGGAAGTCCACATACTGGAAGCGAGGCACCTTGCGTGGAACATCTGAGAGGTCGTCCTTCCGGACATGCGTTGAAGTTACAGAGTCACCTGGCTCTTTCCTGACCCTCCTGACCTCACGGCCGTGCTCCAGTTGGACAGCAGAGGTGGGGAGTTTGGGCTCACCACCCCCACCTGGAGGGAGGTGCCCACGGTCGTCCATTTGCAGAACAGCAGGGCGAATTCGTCTATCTCCTATCAGCCAAAAGAACAATGCATAACTGATCAAGATTTGAAAGGCAAGTCTATAGATTGTCTTTACCTGGGGGTCAGCAGTCTTATCTACAAAGGAATGCTGAGGCCGTAGATTTTGACCACTGACCAGTGTTAACCCCTTTAACCCCTAAGATTATTATTTACTTATACAAAGTTATTATACAGCATTGCTTTGAATCACTTTTGAAAGTCGTATTAATGTTGAATGAGAAGTGAAAATTTGGACCCAACAGTTCCTCTCTGACATAGTCACATTAGACGCACCCAAGCACTGTAGTGTACGTCTATCCAACACCTTTCTTCATTTAAAACATTTGTCTCTGGATTCTTTTCCAAACCTATGAGCCAGTGTGTCCACAACGAGGCGTCTGTCACAAAAGTCTGTGCTTGGTGGCTACATAGATTTCTGTTGCCTGTTGTACTGAGTAAAAGTGGGTAAACAGCAGTATCACATGACAACTCACTACTGACCTTATACTCCTTTTACTGTGAACAGAATGAGGGGCGCTGAGGGCTGGACTTTAGGCTTTAAAAGTGTGGGTGGCAGGATGGGTTAGTTCTCCTTTTGGCCAGATTGGCAGCATAATGATACCACTGAGGGAGTGTGTGTATGTGGGTGGGTGGGTGCGTGTGCATGTGTGTCATGGGTATAAATAGCTCTGCAGGTATGAAGTGAAGGAGAAAAGTAGGTCAGCCTCAGACTGATCGCCTTCGCCAGGGGGCCCAAAACAAAATATCTGTCACACACACACACTCTCTCACTCTCTCTCTCTCTCTCTCTCTCTCTCTCTCTCTCTCTCTCTCTCTCTCTCTCTCTCTAGGACTTCCTGTTCTGGACACACTGGCTACAGCCAGGACCAAGAACACCTGATACTCCACAAAAGCCAGGGAGCGGTCTGGTGACTATGCCAAGATAAAGTGTGTCATACCTGTAAAACACGTTCCCTTCCTCTGCCCATACACCTCGCAGACAGAGACAAGCTTTCCCAGCAGACTCTGACCACCACTGACCCTTTCTTTTCTTTTGCTTATTGTTCTATTGAACTTTCCTACATGCAGTCAACACACCTTTAATAAATAAACAGTCCAGAAAGAATTTTTGTGAGAGTCATAAAGACTCTCACTAGATGGTTGTTAAAGAGCTGTCCTAAATTTTAAGAGGCTCTTGGTTGCTCCATGCTAGCTGCTTCTTGCTTTGGACTCTGGAATGGACACTTGAGACCCTTTCACATAAGAACTCCAGAGAAACTCCAGAGACACTCCAGATGATCTGGTTTGGAGATTTCCCACAATGGTCCTTTCACGCATGCAACACACAGTGGGAGACTTCTAAGTCATATGCATTCTTGCAGTGGGAATACTCAGGAACATGAGTGACTCTATTCACAGATGCGCTTACTTTGACTTTACTTGGATATTCTACTAGGGCACTATTCACTACTAGGGCACTATACTCAAAAATATTGGGTTTTTGCATTCACACATACAGCTCCTCTGGGTAAACAGCTGTCTCCTTATGCCTTTGAGAACGTAAAGGAGACTCTTTGATGAAGAACTTTTGCCATTTGAGGCTTTAAGTTTTTAGAAGTTCTTCATACTCATAACAATCTTGCTTAAAAGTGAAACTAATGTAAATCTGTGTCCACAAAAAAGTCTTTGCAGGCCTTTGCAGATTGTTTTGAAGTTCTTTATGTTGAGAGACAAACACTTTTTGACATGACAAGCTCATTATATGAAACAAACCTCCAACTACTTTGAAGAATGTGGGTGTGGATTATTGTTTCCTTAAACCTGAACACTTCCCACAAGGTGATCTGAGGCCAGCAGCGTTCTCTGGCATTGAATGACACTGAGGTAACATGACTAGCAGAAATACACACTTCCTGTTTGTTGATGGTAGTGGGCTGTGAGGTGGAAAATGAGGTCAGCTGATCTTTTACAGGCACACTGTGGAGATGTGGTTTAATGGCAGGGAGGGGAGCTGAGGTCTTTTGTAACCCAGCAAACAGTTGTTCGCTGATGACTTAAAAATGTGATAAACTACAACACAAGCACCTTATTTACAAAGATGTACTTGTCTAAAAATGCCTACGTTAGAAAGAGTGAGTTAGAACACTAAGTCCATCTGTGATAAACCTACACCATAAAACTGGTGGAACATAAAACTGGAATAAGAAGCTAACATGTACTTGGGCTTAAATTTGTTCCTCACACATCGCCCTGGCACACAGAGAGAAAAAAACATCCACGAGAACTGGAATTGTGCCTGAGCATGAGGAGGAGGGGGGCGCGTGCTCTACATTCACACTCAGTATGTGTGTGTGCGCGTGAGGAATTGGGTCACGCGCGGTGGCCTACATTTCCAGGGTTTGTTGTCTTCTTCTCTAACTCCCTCTCCCTCCTCCTCCTCCTCACGTTTTTATTTGGGCTGGCCCCTCCACTGTGGACTTGTTTTCTCTTGAAAATGCAACAACTATTTTATTTAAAACAAGTCTTTGGTGAGATTTGTAAAACTGCAAGTGGAAAACTAGTTCACTCATATTACAATAAATCTATCCTTATAAAGAGATTAGGAAGGGTTAAAAATCTGCATTATGATCATTAAATAGGTCAAACATACATGAACATCTGCATTAAGTAGTTATGACCAATGCAGCGAACTCTATTATATGATAAACATGAATAGATCACAAAGTTGAAATGTGTAAGGATATAATAATGGAAGAAACAAAGTAGGGTCAGTAAAACCAGCATGTGCTAAGCTTTAACACTGTTGATCAGTGTGGGACTCACTCTTTGGCAAGCAACAGATCACCACTGTCCCTTTTGTCCTAGTGTTATAACCAAGTACTAATGATTTTAAGGTGTTTATGACCTCATTAGTGATTACTGGTACAGTACAAGCCTTATATTACAACCAGGAATCCCAGTGTTGTGATTATAAATCTCAATTCACATATTTAACAACAACAACCAGCCCATAAACTTTCTTCCAGTTTTAGTTCAAGTTTACAGATTCATGAAGCTTGATTTATGATTATGGATTTGCAGTTCAACAGTTCTACAAACTCTGCCTTTGTTACCAAATACAAAAAATATTGTAGATAAAACGTTTTTTACCCAAAAACACACACAGCCAGACAAATAAAACAGGTGTATTGTTGTATGTGAAAGTTGGAAATCCCTGGACTAATGACATGTGCTAATTTTCTGAGTGGAAGTTTCTTAACTTATCTTCTGGGAGTGAGTGTAAATATGGTGTCAGTACCTGAGTTCCACATTTTAGGGGAAAATAACATGACTTAAAATATCAGCAACACATTTAGACCAGCCCAAACATTTTATATAATTCTTTATATGAGCAGTTGGATACTAGGACTGGGCAATATATGGTAAAATATAATATCAAATATCACTGAATACCTATCATATTCATAGTGATATAGGTTTATGGATAAAAACATCACAGTATTTTGAGACAGGCATAGTTCAGTAGCAGTGCTACATTAGAAAACTGTGTAATGATTTTTATATATCAATATCAGCATGCTGCATATTGTAGTGCACTGATTAAAACAGATCATGGCTAATTATGCTCTCTTTAATTAAGCATGTTTTTCACTCTTTTGTTTAGTATGGACTATCTGTCAGGATAACAAAACATAACAGAATAGCAATGACATCACAATCCTCCTCATTTCTTGTTGTTGATATTAAACCATATTAAATATTTTGTTAATTTTCTTAATAAACAAGTATCAAACTTCTGCACAGTCTGTATGT
This sequence comes from Hoplias malabaricus, assembly GCF_029633855.1. Taxonomy (NCBI): domain Eukaryota; kingdom Metazoa; phylum Chordata; class Actinopteri; order Characiformes; family Erythrinidae; genus Hoplias; species Hoplias malabaricus. The sequence continues at coordinate 34,883,859 of NC_089801.1, read as the reverse complement.
GCTGTGTAACCTTCTGTGGGGTTGAGGAGACAGTTTAAATATAAAATGTCCCAAAACTTTTACACAGGCTACATTTTAGTTTAACTTCAGTAAATAAGCCGGAAACAATAATAATAACCATAACATTGTAGTTACATACCACTGCTGTGATCATATTAATATACTTGAGAAATGTAAAATGTGAGCTAACTTTTACATAGCCACATTTTTGTATAAAATAAACCAGCAATAATAATGATGATAATAACAATTTATTATTATTATTATTATTATTATTATTATTATTATTATACACTTAAAGTTATTGTAAAACTGGTTAAATAAAGCTAATGAAGCAGGATTAATAGAGAATAATAAGAATATTAATGACATTAAAAATAGTAACATGCAATGCCATAACTGAAGATGATAAATATTCACCAAAACTGCCATAATTTCTGACACATCTTATACTCTACATGCTTCATTTCTGGAGCGGTTATTACCTTCTGTTACCGAGCTGCTTTCAGGTCCATGAATGTGCTGAGCATTTGTGTTGAAGAGTCATTTATTCACGCGCGGCCTCCTCCTCGGTCATAAACAGCCACCATCTCACTCGGGATTATGGAAATATCGCAGAAGAGAGAGGGGAGTTTGTTCTGTAACTGACACCCACCATCACTTCTCTGATGTATTCACTGAGCTCAGGCTAAAGCAGCTACACACACATACTCTCTCTCTCTCTCTCTCTCTCTCTCTCTCTCTCTCTGATAGAGCAGTGCACAGCTCAGCTAAGGCCAATCACACGTTGCTCACGTTTTCCTTCTTGCACTAGTCTGAGCCCGCCTCCTCCACCTCCTCCGCCCAATCAGCTGGCTCGATTAAGTCAAGTGGGCGGAGCTATCCTGTCCTACTTCTAGGCAAATTACAATTCAGCTCAGGGCTTGGCCCAACAGTAGCTGCTCACGTGAGGCCTGACTTGTGAGAAAGAACTTGATAGACTGTTTCAAAGCGTGTGTTTACAGATACTGTTCTCATAAACCGTAATATAATTTTTATAGTGGTTACTGTCCTTCAGACTGTTCATTTAGCTTTGCATCATGTGAATGTACTTCTCACCTAACCTTAGAATTAGCTGGCTGCTAAAAAGTGAAATTTGATCTCTCTCTCTCTCTCTCTCTCTCTCTTTCTCTCTCTCTCTCTCTCTCTCTCTCTCTCTCTCTCTCTCTCTCTCAAGGCTTTTCAACTAGCAGTTAAAATATTCTTAAACCAGTGTATAGTAGTAGTAAACTGGTCTGTTTTTGTTTGATACGGCTGAACTTACAAATGTTCATTAAATAAATATGCAATTGTTCTTTTTGTAGAAAGCAGCAATGCTCAGTTCTCCTAATGCCACTCAAAATACATAAATGCATATTGCCAGACTATAGCTGGAGGACTGAAACTGTGACCTACTGTGCCATTTTGTAATAGTGTCCGAAAACATAGTTGACTATTGCAACTCATGTATGCTATCAGATAGCAGATTACCCATAATCCTTACCATTGTTTGGTAAAAACATGCATGACGTAGTGTCTGAAATAGTTCACTACCCTCCTGAATACAGTTCCCTGTAATGTTACACTATATAGCGAATAGGGAGCCATTTCAGACACAGGGCTGGAGAAAGTGCATTAGACAGAGGAGCACAGCTTGTCTGTTTCTTCCTCTGTTTTTCTTTTCTTACAATATTTAGCAGTGCAAGCTGTTGTAGGCATTCATATTACTCCTTATGCTACTGTACAGCTAGCTCACTAGCTTATAGCAATGTGTGAAAGAATCCTCACATGAACGAATAAATACATTAGTGCACTTCAGAGCACTTACTCATGTGGGCAAGTCCTTAGGTAGGTAGGCTGACATGGAGACTATACAAACATTTTATTTTTCCCACTTATCCAGTTCAGGGTCATGGTGGGTCCTGAGTCTACGCGGAATCACAGGGCGCAAGGCAGGAGTAAAATGATTATATGCGTCTGATACAGCCCCATCAGATAATTCAATTCAAATGTTTTTATTGCTATTTATTAACAGAGCATTAGATTTATTGATCAATACCAGAAGGTAAATAGCATTTATAAAACATATAAATAATTCAAGTAACTTATCTAGCTTTAAATTGCAAATTATGAATTTAACTGCTCCGTCTTGTGTGTTTTTTTTTAAATATATAGTATATGCAGGAAATAAAAGCAGTCCACATTTTCACTAAAACCCCTTTTATTTACACATTTGCATCAGATTTACAGTTTGAACAGTAGCAACATTCTATACATTCTATAATAACATAGCTCAGTTGATGTAATAGAAAACATCGCCCCCTCAAGGACCTGGAGGATTAGTGTATCTTACTGTACAGGAGTGGTCACTCATCAGGTGAGTCTGGACACATCAGTCAAATCCAGACCCTAGATTGAGTCTCATGTATGGAGGGAATGAAATATACTGTGGTTTCCTCAGGGTAAGAAATGTCACAGTTTATGCACACATTTTCATTGTCTTAAAAAATACATTATGACATATAAGTGGATGCAAATGTCTTTGGTGAAAGTATTTGTGGATGTAAGATCATTATGTAATGCACTGATGATATAGTTTACTGGATGAAAGAAGAGTAAGCTCTAATTTCTGATCTCTGGCAGGTATGCTGTATGTGTGAAGGAAGCTAACAGACAAATCTATGCTCTCACTGTTGGTTTGGACTGTGGTGTGTTATCTAGGACATGAGTGTGTGAACTCAGGCTGTGTGGTGCTCTAGGAACAAAACATTTAGAAAAGGAATACGAGTGAGAGTAATGTCTACAATTTTAATTGCGTTTGAAACTCTAAGCAATTTAAAGAATCATTTACATATGTTTTTCTGTAGTTGTTTTATATGTGATCTGTGCTTTGGGAATCTCAGTTATGTGGTGAGATGCAGGCGCCTTTTTAAAAAGCACCTTGTTCATTTTGTCTGGTCTGTTTTTCTGTGTTTTTCTTTTTTACCAAAAAATAGGACTTCAAAATACCTACAAAATGAATTGAAATTAATCTTTCTTATAAACTGCAAGATGTCCCAGGACCAGGCCTTCCTGCTTCCTCCACCCTCTTGACTTTGACTTTAAACACTGACTATAGTGTTAAATAGAATTTAAGATACAGTATTTTAGACAGGCGTTTAATAACATATTGGCGATATATCCATATAATCTCTAGCCGATGTGTAATGTCTGTGGTTTTCCGTAGCAGACTGCAGCTGGTTCACACTGAGAGGCTTTCACAGACACTGAGGGAGGATCTTGATGTCTGTGTGAGGTGAACCCTTGGCTCCATTAGTGCATGTATGGGGAGGTTATTAAGGATAGGAAGGGTACTGATAAAATACCCCCCAAACCACCCCTCTTACCTCCCAACCCTCTCTAAATTTCCCTGAATCTTTTGCTGGCTACTCTCTGATGACGGCCAGTGGGGGAATTTGGGCATCTCCACCTGAATGAACAAAAGAACATGTGTGATTCACCATTATATTCATAGTTTAATAAAATCTCCATGTTTATTTTATCAGGGCTCTATTTTAGCCTACTTAACCCTGTTCTTCAGTGACCAGGACCCCCACAAGACCACCACAGCGCAGGTATGATTTGGGTGGTGGATCAGTCTCAGCGCTGTAGTGTTGGGCTGATACAAGTGGATCAGACGCAGTAGTGCTTCTGGAGTTTTTAAACCCTGTGTTCGCTCACTGTCCACTTTGTTAGGCACTCCTACTTTGTTGGCCCACCTTGTAGATGTAAAATCAGAGACAGTAGCTCATCTGTTTTTTTTTTCATCCTCTAGTCCTTTATCAGTGGACAAAGGATGCTTTTGGCTGGATGTTTTTGGTTGGTGGTCTATTCTCTATACAGCAGTGGCACTGAGGGGCTTAAGAACACTAGCAGCACTGCTGTGATTGATCCACTCGCACCTGCACAACACACGCTAACACATCACCACCACATCAGTGTCACAGCTGCGCTGAGTATGATCCACCACTCAAGTCATACCTGATCTGTGGGGTCTTGATCATTGAAGATTAGGGGTAAAGGGGGCTAACAGTGTATGCAGAGCAACAGATTGATGACAGTTGACAGTTTGTAACTGCAGAAGTACAAAAGGGAACCTATATGGTCAATGAAGCTTATAAACCAGAGGAGTGTAGAAACAAGAAGGCCATTGTAGAGTTATGTCTGACTGATGTATGTTTGGCATTTCAGAGTATTCAGGCCATTTCAGCCTCAATAACTCCTTGCTTTACTAATTAACACATTTTTTAAAAGAGTGGTTTCTGTTGTATGAACCTTTTAAATATAATGCCATGTCTACATTTCAAATGCATATAAAACAGATAATAAAAACAATTAATTAAATATATAAAGGCTTACCTAAAGTGTATTTTTAGCCCATCCTCTTTTGCCGGTCCAGGAACCTCTGCCTCCTGTCTTCTGGAATCTCCTCCAAGCTAATGCCATGATTACTCGCTCTGTATGATAAGACATAGGTGAGTTATAATCATGCTATCAATTACGTCTTTTTACACTGACTTACACCAGTAAAGAGGGGCTGCACTTATCTCTTACCCTGGTGTAAGGTCTGGTGGGATAGGCAGAGGCTTATTGAATCCGTCTTTCCCAACCAACCAGAATGTCTCCTCCACTCCTTTACCCTGGACATGGGAGAGATTCTGATTATACTATTTATATGGCCACTTTAATGTTTATATTAAGTTTGTGGATGGCTCATACAACAAAGTTTAATCTGAAATCAAGGGTATTAAGCATTTGAAGCCTAGTCTTCTGGGAAGGCTACACCATAGTTGGAATGTTTCTGTAAGGATATGATTGCGTTCATGATAACATTACTGAAGTCAGGTGCCCCTGTATGACAGCATAATGTTGCAGCAGGTAGTGTCGCAGTCACACAGCTCCAGGGACCTGGAGGTTGTGGGTTCAAGTCCCGCTCCAGGTCCACAGTCCAGAAACACATGTTGATAGGTGGATTGGTGACTCAAAAGTGGCCGTAGGTGTGAGTGAATGTGTGTATGTGTTGCCCTGTCACCCTCCAGGGTGTGCTCCTGCCTTGCACCCAATGATTCTGGGTCCCACTGTGACCCTGAACTGGATAATAAATGAATAAATGAAGGTGCCCGTGTTGGGCGTTAAATCATCACAAAAGTCACTATAAAGTCACTGTAACTCATCCCAAAATAATTAGACGTAGCTCAGTCACTGCAAAGAACACAGTTCTACTGCTCCATAGCACAATGCTTGGAGGCTTTATACCACTCTATACTTGACAGTGAGCATGGTGAGCTTAGAGATATGTTCATCTTCCAGGGCCCCCTCATTCTAGTTCACACTCTCCTGTTCGTAGCATGAATCCTTTAATTATAAAGGGTTTTGACAAACATTTGGACATGTTTTTGTGTGTGTGTGTGTTTGTCTGTGTGTGTGAGCTCATGTATTACCTTAAGTTCTGTCTTGCCCCTTGAGTCTATTTTGTATCCAAGCTTTAGATCTCGGAGCACCTGGACAGTGCTGGCATTGACGTGTATTCTGTAAGCTGTTAAACAAAGACTCGTATCAGATTATGATCTTGACACTTGCATTCAGACATCACATTCATTAAGGTGAAATGGACCAATATTTTACACAGAATTGTTATGCATGTATTATCTGACACTATTTTATGATAGTCGGGTAATTTGGCCTAAAGTGTGATACATACAGTTTTCTTACTTTCCCTTTTGCAACATCCCATGTATAGGAGGGGATGGGGGCACAACAGGTAGTGTGGCTGTCACATAGTGCTGTGGTATTGGGATTTGCATGCTCTGGTTTCCTCTCATCTCCAAATACACATGCTGGTAAGTGGACTGGCTATTTAAAAGGTGTGAACATGAGTGACTTTATGGGTGTGTGATGCACTGTGATAGGCTGGCATTCTGTCCCGGATGTGTTCCTGTCTTGTGCACAGTGATTTTGGGGACTCCACTGACTCACCACAACCCTGATAAAAATGAAGCAGTTGCATACAATGAATGAATGAATGAATGAGTGAATGGATAAGCGGTTACAGATAATGGATGGATGGATGGATGAACAGGCATGCCAAATAGAAACTCAGCATGTATGTTCACTCATGGTTGTTGGCAGTAATTTAAATGGTAGCATATATTTTAAGCATTGCAAAGTCTGGTTCATTTTACCCCCACTGTAATGAGCTCTGTCTGACCAACTCCTCAGCTGACTTTACATCTGAAACACTGAAATATGCAGAAGATTCATGATTGTGAGGTTCACTTTTTAGAAAGATTTAATTCTGATGTGAGTCCTCTAGGTGGCAGTACTGTCTTTACATGAGCGTGTATCCTGGTCACAGGGTTCCTTTTCATTCACTAGTGGGTCGCGGTATTTCAGGTGTGGCGCAAGGAATCGGAAGAAATCAGCATTTATATACTTGTCTTTATTAATGCCTTTCTGTTTTGCCAATAAAGCTTATTCAATAAAAAGCACACACAATGGGTTCCTTAGTAGCCCTTAAACACACTAAAAGACCATTAGACAGGAGACCAGAAAAATATATCTTGCCTGTAAGCAAAATATTCTTTCTTTTCATACGGTTATTTTGAAAATGCGCCACCGAGATTAACGTCTTTTGGCAGCGAGTCAGACACAGGGTCTTCTTTTAAATATGTTCAAATATAAAGCTGCTCCAATCATCAGCTTCACTGCTTTAATGTTAATTTTTTAACGTTAGTTTTGTACCAGCTCTGGGCTTGGGGTCAGTAATGAGCACAAAATATAACAACGACGGCTAATTACAGTTATGAAAGTGGCTTGTATATAGCTAACTGTTAGGGTAACAGAGGAGGATCTGAGAGTTGTGACGTGCAGCAAGTTAATGTTAGTGTCTGGCTGAGTCCCAAACTACACACTGCTGCACTGTGTGTGTATATATATATATATATACTTAGCAGTGCTTTCTGCAGTGTAGTATGTAAAGCTCCATAGTGTGTGGACAAAGCCTCACTCTCTAACGTTAATGTTAATCAAATGCTGTTCCACATAATAATAAATGCAGTATTTTACTGCCTTATTTACATAGGAATGGGCTTATAGCTAGCTAATATTTTAGGTATGGGGTGGGCTTTCATATATATATATACACACATATCAAACTCATTCCTATACTCTTGCACTTGCCTTTGCTCATTTTGCACAGATTGAAAAGTAAGAAACTGAAGCACAGTTTGAATATTAGGCCAATTTTCTGTGTTTTTGAACACTAATAATAATGTTTTGTGTTACAATATTAAGTTACTGATTTAGAGATAGACGTTGATGTTATTTAAATAAATAAAAATTGTAATCTTGCATGTGTAGTTTATTACAAATGTTTTGGGGTGATATGGTACGTGTGTGTGTGTATATATATTGTACAAGATACAGTATAGTAAGGACCTTTTAAATGTTGTGCTTCAGGTTTCTGGTGACTTGTTAGAGGGCCTTTTGATTTTGCACCAGCAGCCAGGGAAAAAGCCAGTGAGAAAGAGACAGGGAGGGAGGGACAGAGCTCTAGGAGGATGCGACCATTAAAGCAGAATTTTCTTTCTAATTCGGCTGATAGTATTAAGAGCTTACAAAACGCTCTGCAGCTTAAGCTCCCTGAGCCTGTCGCTAGCATGCACACACACACACACACACACAAATTTGAAATACTTTCTCACACTCCTTCAAATTAGTCTTGAAATCATTTTTTTTTACCAAATCACCAACATCAGTGACCTCAAACATCTGTGAAAGGAGCTAAGATATGTTAATATTTGTTTACAATAATTACAGTAAAGTATCTCCCAAAGAACAACTTGAGTGAAAGTACAAAATTAGCTTCTCAAAGTACTTAAGTTCTGAGAAAGTTGTATTGTGGTAATTGGAATTCTCAGAAAATCCAACATCTATCAGCAGAGGGGTTGAAGTCTATAGCACTCTAAAATAATAAGCTAATGCTCCAAAACCCAGTCTGTGATCACAAAGCAACACCGCAGTTAAACAACATCACATTCAACACAAAAAAGCAACCATCACTATCACTAAATGTTAATGTGTAGTAAAGGCATAGATTCCTTAATATTGTGCTTGAGTACAAGTAAATTGAACACTGTCTATCACGTTTTGACTTAATTGAGCTAGAATCACTGTACCCACTTACTACACTTTGTATGCTACACTACGCATATCTTCAGAGCTTCTTTTATTGGACTCTCCCCCATTAGAGCATGTTATAATGAAGGTGATATAGGTGATGAAATTTGGTGGTACTTACGCAGGCCTGTGGATTCCATTCGAGATGCTGTGTTTACTGTGTCCCCAAAAAGACAGTAGCGAGGCATGGTCAAGCCCACTACTCCTGCTACCACTGGACCTGTTATTCACACATAAAAACACACAAGCATCAAATCATCACTAAGTTCAGGGTCGCGGTGGGTCCGGAGCCTACCTGGAATCATTGGGCGCAAGGCAGGAACACACTCTGGAGGAGGCACCAGTCCTTCATAGGGTGACACACCCACAGTCACTCACACACTCACACTTATGGACACTTTAATCCACCTACCAACGTGTGTTTTTGGACTGTGGGAGGAAACCGGAGCACCCGGAGGAAACCCATGCAGACCAAACACACCAAACTCCTCACAGACAGTCACCTGGAGCAGGATTGGACCCACAACCCCCAGGTGCCTGGAGCTGTGTGACTGCGACACTACCTGTGCCACCGTGCCGCCCTGAATTTGACCATATTGGAAAAAATATTATATAAATATTAAATAAAGTATAGAACCTGACATTTATTTTGCATATGCTATGTTTTTTTGTTTTTTGTTTTGTTTTGTTTACTCTTCTTTAGAGGAGAATCTTCAAATCTCGACCTTTTATCCAGTTTCTTGTCTTACATATTCGTTGGGAACAAACTGAAGTGTTGGTGTAACTGTTTGGTCAGCTATTTGCACATGTCCACAAAGTCCAGGGCTGAATATTTTATTCACAATCTGGATGTGAAGACCTCCACTGGGATGTATCCTTATGGTCACTCAGAAAATCAACCAGTCGTGATGTTTGAGACATTTGCACACTGTAAATTTTATTACAGTATTACAGCTGCTTTTTTTTGATTGTCATGGTCCAGTGCAATAGAGCAGAGCCATGTGCTCTGTTTTAACAGGTTTGTGCTAATGAGTGTGGGGTGGGCACTCTAATTGGATGAGGAAGATAATTGGATGTTGCTTGGGATTGGCATCACCCTCAGAATGCACAGCCGTCTAGAGGACGAGGAAGGGAAGGGAGTAGTTGCTATTGTGTAGTTTGCAAATGAAAAGTTTGCTTCTAAAAGCTTGCTACATCCTTTGCTTCTTATAGCAAACATATAGAAAACATATGTGATGTCAGGTACAGATGTTGAGGTTCAGGTACAGGATGATTACTTCCAGATCCCAAATCATTCCAGATGTATTGTTTGAAGTTCTATCATTCCAGAGAACACAGTTCCTCTGCTCCACAGCCCAAATTGTGGGACCTTACACACCTTTTAGACCACATTTGGCATTAAGCATGGTGATGTTTGTAAGGTGGCATTTTACAAAATGTTCTCAAAAAAAAAAAAGGCAGAGTCTCACCAGAGTGGAGTCCAATGCGGATTTTGACCTTTACGCCAGGCATGTGTCTCAGCTTGAACGTCCCAATGCAGGACAGAATGTCCAAAGACATGTTGGCCATCTCTGCTGCGTGCCGGTTACCATTGCGGGATGGGACTCCAGATGCCACCATGTAGGCATCACCAATAGTCTCCACCTGTCAATGCAAAAAAAGATATCAAATCTGATTTAGGCACATTGATCTTGATCCATTTCTCATGTTTTTCAGGACTCTTTTGCCACATTGCGCAATTGTAGTGGTATGAGGTAGGCCAAACAACACAGAACACTTGGAAAATGCAAAAGCAGTTTTTTCAAGATGCCATGAAAGTTGTCAAAATATGTCAAGTTAAGTGTATTTTTTGAAGCTCAGCATTAGAGCTGGATGATATGGTCAAAATGTATATCGCAATATATTTCTTAATTTTGGTCGATAAGATATAATTCCGATATGGATATGTACAATAAAAAGCCACACAAAACGTTCAAGAACTGAAAGCAACATGACATCACCATCAAACAAAAACCTCTTGGCTTTGTAAATATTAGTATTTTTAGACTATATTTAAAACGGAGTGCAATTTACTGATGGCAGCACCTAGACAGATGCTATAAATATCGTATATTGAAATGTTGAAAATGTATGTAAAAATCATATCATTGTTACTGAAACATTTCATATTGCCATATATATTGATATTGAATCATTGCCCAGCCCTGCTCAGCATGCTTGGAGGAGAACACTAACTTTGAAAAGTTTCTATTAGCTGTAATCATTCATTCATGTTCTGTAATGACTTAATCCAGATCAGGATCACAGTGGGTCCGGAGCCTACCTGGAATCATTGGACACAAGGCAGGACCACACCCTGGATAAAGCTATCACAGGGCAACACACACTCTCATCTAGGGGCAATTTCACACAGCCTTCTACTGATCAACGTGTTTTTGGACTGTGGGATGGAAGAGGAGCACCCAGAAGTAATCAACTCGGACAAAGGGAGAGCACACTAAGCTCCTCAAAGACAGAGTCCCTGATCGAACCCAAGACCCCAAGATCCACAGTGCTGCCAATTTACTTTAATACTGATAATAAAATTGTATTATGCTCCATATACTCATCCTTGAAGAATTGAGATACACAGCTGGCGCTGCATATAGTGTAAGGACTTTGTAATGTAGTCTCCTCACCCAAGCAGGGAATGCAGGTGTTACACATCAAGTTTCCCCCTATACAACACACCTTGTAGACATCGTGCATTCCTATGATGGAGTCGAACAGTGTGTAGAGGTCATTGAGCAGGTCGACCACCTCGATGGGTTCACTCAGAGCTGAGATGGTGGTGAAGCCCACGATGTCACTGAAGTAAAGTGTGGCCTCAGCAAAATGCTCCGGGACCACGGGCTTCCCCGTCTTTAGAGCTAGAGCTACTGACCTGGAGCAAGACGCACAACACTCATCAGACTTACAGTCACACCAAATGTGTTATATATTTAGTGTGTGTGTGTTTGTGCATGCATATGCATGCCCTTTTTATGTTTATTTATTTATTATTATTTTTCAAAATTTTATTCAGAACAACATATGATATCATTGTTCAGAGTCATAGAATGGTGTACTGCCATGCTGGGACATACTTGGGCAGCATCTGTGCCAACAGATGGTCAGTTTTCTGCCTCTCCACCTCCAGCTCCTCTGTTCTCTCCCGGATCAGATCCTCCAGGTTTGTGGAGTACTGCTCCAGCATACGCAGCATTGAGTCTATGATGTTGGTCTTCTTGCCTTTACTGATGGTCTTAAACTGCAGCGGCACAGAGATATCACACACACACACACACACACACACACACACACAGAGGATGTAAGGCTTCACAGCCACAGATTTCATGATCAGACACAACAGAACTTCTGAAAACAGACAATCCATAAAAGATACATATGTGGTATGCTGATAATGATATTATTATATCATATCCATACATCATATATACATCATATATATGTGTGTGTGTGTGTGTGTGTGTGTGTGTGTGTGTGTGTGTGTGTGTGTGTGTGTGTGTGTGTTTGTGTACCTGTCTGAAGATCTCCTCAAATGTGGGTCTGAGGTTTGGTTCTTCACTCCAGGACTGTTTCATTAACTGAATGACCTCTAGTGGAGCCTCATCCACAGAGACACTCGGCCGACATAGAGGTGGAGGACAGCGCACCTTATCTACAATCTCTGCACGCACACACACAGATACACACATTTCAGAAGCTCTTACACTGAATTTGTATCTGCATTGTTTGCTGTGTGTGGTTGGCATTAGGGACGAGAAAGACGATGATGAAGGAATCGATGAACAGATGAGAGTGAGTCAGCACAATTGGTTTTTGCTCAAAAATATTTGAACACTGGTACACATTGCCTTCTTTTGAATGTAAATGTTGTTGATGCTGTATGATGGTGTGTGCGTGTGTGTCCTGTAAAGTCTGAAGTACTCTTATTTGAAACCTCAGTGGTGTGGCATCATATTTGGCAAGGGTTTCTCTGATATTACACAAACACATAGAAAAACAGATTCATCCATAATCATCAGATTCACCCTCTAGTGTCAAAAATGTATCAAAAACAACTTGAGCTGATTAATCGTATGTAGTAGATATACATCACTGCCCCATGAAAACATGTATCTCCATTGTTATGGATTTTTCATTTGAAGCAGCTGTCCTAAATTTCATAATGAATAACATTTATTTTATATTGACATCCTTTCAGATTTAAGAAGGCTTTTCCTCTCCCGTAAAGATACTATTCATTCATTGATTCATTAATTGTCTAAAACCACTTATACAGTTTAGGGTCGTGGTGGGTCCAGAGCCAACCTGGAATCACTGGGCGCAAGGCAGGAACACACCCTGGAGGGGGCGCCAGTTCTTCACAGGGCGACACAAACTCATATATTCAGTCACACATGGACACTTTTGAGTCGCCAATCTACCTACCAACGTGTGTTTTTGGACTGTGGGAAGAAAAACGGAGCATCTGGAGAAAACACATGCGGACACAGGGAGAACACACTACACTCATCACAGGCAGTCACCCGGACCCTGGAGCTGTGTGACTGCGACACTACCTGCTGTGCCACCGTGTCCCCCTTAAAGTTACTATTTTAAAGTAAATTTACTTTGGACATCAGTGAAAAACAAGTATACATACCTTGTGGGGGCATGTCCAGCATGCAGAAGGGGGCACTGCGGGAGATAACCTCCTGCATGATGATGGAGAAGCTGTAGACATCCCCTGAATATGTCCCTGTCCTCATCAACCTTGCACTTCGCAGGAGCTCCGGAGCTGTCCACAAGTGATCTGCACAGAGAAAGAGACACGTATTTGCTCCTTAAAAATATGTAGTGAAATGGGATGCTCCAGAAAAGCTGCACATGAACCAACTAGAGAGGTATACATCCACCCACACTAGGCTGTGCAATAGTGGACCTGCATTCTCTGAAGTGAAAGAGCACCATCCTTTACTCATGGTTGGGCTTGTGAGTGTGTGTGTATCTTTGTAACTTACCCTCTGGTTTGCAGTCATCCTGGTATATGTCTTGGGAGTTCATGATTTCATTCAAGCCATAGTCAGTCACCTTCAGAACGAAGCGACCATCCACCACACAGTTCCTCGACTTCAGACGACCATGAATGATGGCCCGATGATGCAGGTATTTCATTCCCTGAAAGGGAAGGGGGATATGAGGGAGGGATGGAGAGCAAAGAGGTGAAGAAAGGGAAAAAGGAAGGTATGAGAGGTTATTTAACACGGCGTGAGTGAACAACTAGAGAAGGTTAATATAAAATTACAAATCAGTAAATCATGTACTCATGTACTTTTTGGGTGGTACAGAGCCATTTAGCTATATTAGGTGGGGTAATAGGCTTGTATTGTGTTGTTTTATTTGACTGTTTTTTGTATTGATTGGGGTATTGGTTTCAACTTGAATGTGGATAATCTCTATCCAGATAAAATCCTGATAAAATGTAAACTGCATTATCAAGAAATTAAAAAGCTGTCCATCCCTGTCTCACCCTGATGAGGTCCATGAGCAGAGAAGATTTGAACATCCAGTCCAGTCTCATGTCCTCGTTACTGAGCAGGTCTTCCAGACTGCCCCGTGAGCAATGCTCTGTCACTACCCCAAAGATCCCTGAGTCATGGAAGAGACCCAGGAACAGGTTCAGATTCTCCTGACGCATGTCTCTCAGCTGCAGAGAAACAGAGAGAAAGAAGAGTGAGGAACTCGCCTTGTGCCCCCTTCATTTTGTGTCATTTTAGATCTCTTCTCTGCCTCTCACCTTAATGAAGACCCTCTGAGTTTTGCCACCGACTTCTAAGATGGACCCTCCATTGGGGCATCTCTTCAGCCACACCCAGTCTCCCTGATAATCACAGGGCACAGGACATTAATGCTTCACACACATATTAACTCTTTAGTGCTGAAAGTTTTTCTATTGTGAAAGGCTTGTTACTGGAAGCCATTTTGAAGCTGTGGATTTTGTAAGATTGGCTACATTGACCATAACTAGACTGAACTCTCGGTTAAAGACGTAAAATTGCACCCTATGGACTCTCAGAAATATAAAAGAGATATAATTGTTTTTTTCACATATACATGGAAACACACCTCAAACACGGCCACATTGGAGCTGTCAGGAGTGGAAGTAATGTAGCTGCGTCCAGACACTGAGTGCCGAGGAGTTTTCACATCCAACTGACTCTTCGCCAAACTGTCATCATTCAGCTTCTGCAGAGAGAGAGGTAGAGAGGTTCCACAAAGACTTAAGTTTTCTGAAGCTGACATTTTAATCACCTAAAAGTATAAAAGTATATATATATATATATAAATTCGCAAGTATATCTAACAAGAATCAAATTGCTTTTTAGTCCCTGACTAAACAACGTAATCCTCCATAGGGTGGGTCTCCCACATGGAGGCGGCCATGTTTAAAGCTGATCACTAGGTGTCAGTATAATTGCTGTTTTACAACAAGGAAAATAATCTGGAGAATATGATTTATTTCTCCTTTGGGTTTTAAAGCACACAGGTTATTATACACTCAGCAGTGGTGTTAAAAGAGGAAAACAGCAGAGATGGAATTAAGACTTAGGCTATGGGAGGTGAGATACAAAAGAACTGGAGAAAACTGTGAAAGCATAAATAGAAAAGCAAGATGGAGTGAAAGAAACAAACTGATAGTGGCAAAGTGAGAGAAATTAACCTTTTTGCTGAGCTGCGTGTTGATGAAGACCAGGTCGTCCAGTGTGAGCACGATCTTAGTGGGGGCTGCTCTTCCTCCTCCTCCTCCTGCTCCTCCTCCTCCTCCTGCAAGCGCTGATAAAATACCTACTTGGCCATTTCCTCTACAGACACACACACACACACACACGCACAGATACAGAATCAGAGAACACAAAATCACCAACTGTCCAGTATCTGAACTGTAAAAAAAAAAGCAGAGGAGCATAAACTCTGAGCCACTATAACTGTCATTTACACTTGGCCACATAAATACATTTCCGAAGCTGACATTCATATGACTGCATAAATAGGGTTCAGTGAGGCATTAAAGTTCACTCTTTACTAAATCTCAAACTAATATATATTTACACTGTCTGCATTCCTTTACTCTGTCCTTTAATGTCTAAACTCTCCAGTTCACTTCTCAAACTTCCGCTTCGATTTTACACTGTCCACTTTTATCCTCTCCATTCACATTCTTAGTGGTGGCATACTCAGTTCCAGAAAGTAAAAATATTTGCCAGACTTTGGTTTCATGTGCTATGACCCCTCTGTGGCTGGTCTGAGATGATTACAGAGACAGCTGGAATGAAATCCTGGAAGAGATTTTTACTTATAATTTTTCTTTTGGTGGCGGCACAGTGGAGCAGCAGGTAGTGTCGCAGTCACACAGCTCCAAGAACCTGGAGGTTGTGGGTGTGAGTCCCGCTCTGGGTGACTGTCCGTGAGGAGTTTGGTGTGTTCTCCCTGTGTCTGTGTGGGTTTCCTCCGGGTGCTCCAGTTTCCTCCCACAGTCCAAAAACACACATTGGCAGGTGGATTGCCGACTCAAAAGTGTCTGTAGGTGTGAGTGAATGTGTGTGTGTCACCCTGTGAAGGACTCGTGCCCCCTCCAGAGTGTGTTCCCGCCTTGCACCCAGTGATTCCGGGTAGGTTCCACTGCAACCCTGAATTGGATAAGCAGTTTCAGACAATGAATGAATGAATTAATTAATTTTTCCTTTGGCCCCCTCTGCCAATGGAAGTCCCCAGTGTAAAGGTCCGACTCAGAAGTGTCCGTAGGTGTGAGTATGTGAGTGTGTCTCGCCCTGCAAAGGACTGGCACCCGCTTCAGGGTGTGTTCCTGCCTTGTGCCCTGTAATTCCGGGCACTGGATAAGGGGTTACAGACAATGAATGAATTAGGATGATATAGCTGACAACTGAGAAATATTCATTAATCAACTACACAGCTGTACATTTAAACATTTGAGAACAATACAAAAATGTCACAACTCCATTTACTTTATTAATCTAAGGTAAACACTTGGTTCAAACCACAGACCTTTGGAACTTGTAGCAATATATGGTTTGGTTTTGCTGTAAGTCCTTCAGTAAGAATGTAAAAATATGGTTATAAAAGTATATAGCACACAGAGCAGTTCAAGAGATTTGGCTAACAAGCAAAAATGCCCAAGCATCTATTTTTACTGTTCCTTTGGCAAAGCAATAAACCAGTGGCTCTGACCACGTCAGTGACAGAGACTCCACATACACACATACAGTCCACCACACACAGCAACCCGTAACCAGAGAAACAGGCTCTTACTTCATATTGTAAAGGAAAACACTGGCAGCCACTAAAGCAGAGAAGAGCAGGAAAAGGAAAAAGTAAGTCAATCCATCCATCCCTGCCAGAGAGAGAGAGAGAGAGAGAGAGAATTGTAAGAAGGTTTTCTTACGAGGAAATCGAATTCTTAATAGGGATCTTATTAAGTGGTCATCCCCAAAGAATTCATCATTGCCAATTTTTCAAAACATCAGAATCTACCCCAGAAGACATAGAGGTTTTAAAGCTAAGGGCTGAAAATGACAAATATTTGATGAAAATTGGTTTGATAAAAGATGCCTTTGTATTAAAAATGGAATTAATAAAAATGCATTTAATATGATAATTGTCATGAAAATATATTTTAAATATCTTATCCGTTTCATCTTTTATCACCAACATGGTGGTGTTTTTCCAAGTGTGGAAAAAGTTAATATTTACCCAAAAAAAAAAAATAGTAAAATATAAAAAAAGACGTACTCTAAGCAATTCTATATTCTCTATGTTTCATTCACACGGAATCACAATGTATACAGCTAATTATGCACATTTATTCAGATTTTGTAAAATAAATGTCCTTACCTCCACTGCAGGCAATGTATTTGCTGAACCAGCAGTTGGGATCACTTCCAGGCGAGGCCCCAGCAAAGTGGATGGATTTGCCCATGTACTTGAGTGCCCCAAACTTGGCGATGGTGTGTGAGGCCTCAAGCATGTGTGTGCGGTAAAGGGTGGAGTCCCGTCCATTTGTGTCCAGCACCACGTATCGGGTCTGCATGCCCTCGCCCTCTTTGCCCCCTGAGACCACCTGGTTAAAGCCATTGAATTCGAAGCCACCTTCGTTCTGGGCCAGAATATCTCCTGTCACCCAGCGTCCACCTCCGGTTGTTCGACTGTTCTCCACTGCCATCGCCGTGTAGTAAAGCATGTTGTAGATTGTGCCAAAGAAAGGAGAGACCTTAGGAAAGGAAAATAAATAAAGAAAAAGAGAAAGAAAAGAAAAGAAAAAAGAGAAATGTCACTGTATGTTTGAGTTTGCAGACAAACTTTAAGTGCACCCATTATGGAAACAGATGTACAGCTGTGCACCCAGTCTCCATAGAAAAGCATAAAACTAAATACCATGCTCTGGAACAAGTGCACATGAACTTGTGCCCCATTCCTGGTAATGACTACATGGTCTAACACTGGGCTGGACCTGATATATATTCAGAATATTTAAGCATTTATACCCTAATTGGCTTTAAAAATGATCTTGGCTAATGGTGAAACACCGCCTCTTCACATGATGAATCATAAATAGTTTCTTGGATTAGATATAATCCTTGTGAATCCCAGGGATAATTCACTAGGTACCAATTCCTATTAGGCCCCATACACTTTCAGAAGGTGTACAGAATCAGATTGGCAAGGCAAGAGCCATCACTGAATACCTTTTAACAATATATTTTTTATATTTTATCTTTCAGGTAGCATCAAACAGGTAGCACAGGTAGCATCACAACCCTGTGTGTTCTCTCTATTTACATAGATTTAATTTAAACATAGAATGTAACTATTTTTTTAAGGTTATTGTAGTTAAATAATGATCAGTCATTCAAATCTAAACTTTGGCTAGTCAATTTTGTTGTTAAAGTGGAGACATATGAGTCTTTTTTTGTGTGGCACAGCCCAGTGGTTTTCAGCTCCACTCTGGGGAGCTACCTTGTGCAGTTTCAAATATTCTGGTCTATCCTTCTCCAACACACCTGATCCACACCTTACATATGTCATGTTTTGAAAATAGTATGCTGGCTATGTAGCATGCCTGTACTATGTGACCAGCAACATCAGCACCAGACAAGCATACACCAGCTTAGACCTGCTTAGGCCAGGTTGGACATTGTTTATTAAAACAAAAAAGTATCTGAAATGCTGAAAAAATACAGTTTAACTACTAAACACCTCTCTGTAAGTGGCACTTTTATCAAGTGCCTCAGTTAACAGTGAAAGTATAATCCCAGAACTCTCCAGTATATTTTAATTTGATTATTACATAAACAGGACCAGAGTTCAGATTTTGGGCATTTTTGAGGGCAGGAATTTCCAAATCACAAGCGCAACAGGAGATGCTCCTGTCATGTTGATACAAAGTAGGCAATGTGGGCAAAGCTGAGTGATAGCTAAATGCAAATTAGGGGGAATATGATGTGGTCATTACCTCTGGGGATGTTAGCACAGGCATGGGAAGGTGTGTGATTTGTGGTTAAAGTGATTTGGGCTCTGAAGCCCTTTACCAGTAAAGTACAACATAGTGCCATGGTATTTACTGGGTGTCCTTGAAACCATGACAACCAAAGATCAGCTGAGGGCCAGTAAGGGTGAGTTCCCAGTTGTTTGGGTAGAGAGAGTTTAGACACAGTAAGCTGTGACATGAATCCTAATTCTCATTATCGGATTGTTATAAGGAAATTGTAAGGTTATTTAACTTAGTTTGACATGATCTCACTTGCATTACGAGACTTCATCCAGGGAACCTGTGTGAGTTGTGGATCTTGCAGCCTTACCTGTTCAGGTGAGGTGCTGCTGCGGATCTCGTAGCTGTCCTGAGCTTCTTTAAAGGCCTCATAGAAGTTCTGCTCCCCTTGGTCTACAGTGATGGTGAGCACCCCGTCATAGGCCCGCCGCAGCTTACTGTCATTGGCCAGGATCTCGTAGGTGACATTTTTATATGGCAGCGAGTAGAGCAGCGTGTCATACGGGATAAAGACATAGCCACGGTCAATCATGCGCATATGCGTCGCCGTTGTCAGCAGATTATACTGAGACTGCCCACCAATGAGGACAGACTGCATGCACATGATGACCACTGTGGAGACAGAGAGATATAGAAAAACCTGATGCAGTGCAATCTACACAAATGTATGACCTTAAAAATGGATTTCAGCTGCATTATGGTGCACCCACCCAGTGCTGACCTAACATAATGGGTGTAGCGTATCTGAAACTGCATTGTGATATTTAGAAAATGCAAATTCAGGACAGTGAGAATCACACAGACGCACCTCTCACTCGGTCGGCATCCCGTACTTTTGTTAGAGCCTTCCTGGGCCCGTCTTTGTCCGACTCCATGGTGACGACAGTGCTGACCGGTAGACCCAGACTGCGGAGTGATGAGGCCAGCTCCTGACCAGTTGCCTCCCAGATGTCACTCTCTTCGGACACGACTGCCACATGCGCCCACTTAAAGAATCGTAGGACGGCAAACAGCACTCGGGATGAGAGTGGCAATGGACGCACAAATGTGGGGTACATGCCTTCTTCCATGTTAGCATTCAGGCAGGCCCAGGACAGCAGGCCTTTATTCCAGTTCTTAGCCAGAAGGGCAGCAGAGGAGCAATAACCAGGGTTGGCCGGCCCCAAGAAGGCTGAGCCGTAGCCCTCCAGCTCTGCGAATCGAGCCAAGCCTCGGGACGTATGGCAGTCCTCATTGATGAGCGTGTAATCATACCAGTAACCTTTGTTGACATTGGGGTCCTTGTTGATGCGGCTGACTGCAAGTCGAGCAGCGAGATCAGGCAGAGCTTTGGAGTACAAGGGGTCACATGTCCAGGGTCCCACAAGAGCAATCTTGAATGTGGCGCCCCAAGCCTCACAGGGCAGGTAAAAGATCATGAACAGAGTCAAGAGGAGCCAGTTACCCCACAAGTTGTAACCTCGCAAAACCCAGTTTGAGGATGTGGGAGTGTCACTTTCTATATCCTGACTAGTGCTTCCTTTCCGTCGTCTCCTCTGTTTTGTGGAAGGGTCCTGATGCCATCGTGGATGGTGCGACTGCCACAGGAAACTAGAGTCTCTATAGGTTGCCATCTTGTTTTCCACCTGTTATGGCTCAGGGAAAAGTTGGAAAAGTGGAAAGTACAGTGTGTGTTTTTATGTCTGTGTTGGGAACTGTGTGGTTACTCTGTGTGGTCAGCCAGCAGGAGGAATGGATGATTTTAAATGCCACTCTGATTGTCCTTTGAGTTTCTACCCACTGCGGGCTTCTAGCCCAACACTGGGTCAATCAACAGACAATACCCAGTCATTGCTGAAAAGGTGTGTGCATGTGTGGGAGTGTGTGTTTGAGGGAAGGACATAGGTGGGAGGTAATAGGAAGATGAGAAAGGCAAAAGACAAAGAAAGAAAGTCAGTTAATGTCAGATTTCTTAAGAACTCATGTAGGTTTTAAGTAACTTTATAAATGATGACCTTCAGTATAGTGTTACCACATTAACATTAACATTAACATGCCCTTTCTTACAACTCTAAATGTTTCCAAACTCCAGTGTCTCCACTTCTACATCTACCTTCTCCCTTAGTCTCCCAAAACCTTTTCACTCTGCTTTGTGGCAATTTCAGCTGGGGCTGTGTGCAAGACCTAGTGCTAGGTTGTGTTATGGGCTGTATTATAGGCTGTATGTCTGGCTGTTTAATAGAATGTGTGCTTGGTTTTGTGCCAAGCTGCGTTACATGCTATTTCACAAGTTTTTTACCAGTTTTGTGCCAGTCTTTGTTAGACACTTCATGCCAGGCTTTGTGTGCACCAGGCTCTGGGCCAGACTGTGTGCCAGGCTGTGTTCTCGTCCCACCCCCATGTGCTTGTGACAAGCTGATTAGGTGATGCAGCTCAGGCTGTATTAGCTGTGGCCACTGCTTGGGCCAAAGAACGTGAGGCCTAATTTCCTTTATCCCTTATATCTTTACTTTGCCATCTCTCTCTCTTTCTCTCTCTCTCTCTCTCTCTCTCTCTCTCTCTCTCTCACACACACACACACACACACACACACACACACACACACACTCTCTCTCTCACTGGCTCTCCTCACTATATCCTAAGATAACCTAAGACTCAGAGGGAGACCGTTCTGGCTGAACTCACTCCCTCGCCAATCTTTAGCCTGTACTTAAATAACACAGGAATTAATTCCTTGGTTACACGAGACTTTACAGTTGCACTTCTCCAGCCATGTCTCCACCCACTACAGTGTCCTTCACACAAGGCAGTACATTTGCCATATAGGGTCAGATTGATTGTAATTATATAAAATATGATGAATTACATATCCTCACCATCAATCTCCTGAATGTTCCCATTAATTTTACAGAAGTACAAAATGTGATTTTAGCTATTTCCAGATAATTTTGTGTTCCTTTCACCATTAAAAATTAATCCCTGTGCAATTATAAATATAAACCCCATTCCCAGAAACTTTTTCCCCCCACATATTTCCCATTCCTTATGTTTATGACGTAATCATTGTTTCCTGACCTCCTCAAAAATATCTCCTTCAAACAAACAAGTTGGGATATTTTGTAAAATGCAATAAAAACTGTGATATGTTCATTCTTTTGAAGCATTTAACTTTCAGAAGCAAACAAAAATGCTTTTATTGTAATTCTTAAATGTAAGGGCATACAGAAATTGACACCTGTAGCACACTCAAAAAGCTGGGACATAGGCATGTTTACCACTGTATTGTATCATCTTTCAATGTAATTACACTGTTTAATCATTTGGGAATGGAGGATACCAATTGCACTTTTGCAAATGGAATTGTTGCCCATTCTGACTCTATACAAGACTTCTGTTATCTGATTCTTCCCTTCATGATGTGACTTCCTCTTTGTCAAATAGATTTTCAGGTTGCATTTCAGGATGCAGCGGTGGACAGTGTGTTTTGGTGAACAGTTTTCAGACGTACTCAGGAACCCATGTGGCTATATTTGTCACAAGCTCATGCAGTGCTGCCTGAGGACTTGAATTACCCTAAATCAATAGCATTATGTATGGTAGATAGTGAAAGCTCTAGAATCTTTGCAATTTTAAGGGAACCTTTAAGCCTTATTTGAAAATTACCTCAAAATGTTTACTTCAAAAAGTCATGTGTCATGGTTATGTTCAGTTAAAGGTTCAGGAAAATTAACAAAACACAGATTTTAATATATATATATATATATATATATATATATATATATATATTCATGCAGTGAATTCATGCAATATTCCATTTTTCAGTGGTCATCCCAAGCAGAGTGTGAAGTTTTAAGCCCAGTATTTGTGTTTAAGTCGGTAAATCCCGGGAGCTTTAGCAATAGCCCTGTCATTAGCCTTGTCCTACCTGTTTATTACTGGGTGTTCTCACTCTTAATCTTAAAAAAAGAGGTTAAACAATGTTAAACTGTTGGACAGTATCATGGGGTTCATGCACCCAATAAAAATAATGAAAATAAAAAGCATGCCAAACATTCCAGAGGTATTGGTATGGTATATTTAGTAACTTTGACTGAGAAGCCAACCCTAAGGTTTGAATCTAATCTACATGTGTGTAAGTCATCAGAAGACTTTTATTTTGAAAAAGACTTTGATAAGCAAAGGCTGG
The DNA here is from genome assembly GCF_029633855.1 of Hoplias malabaricus. Lineage (NCBI taxonomy): Eukaryota > Metazoa > Chordata > Actinopteri > Characiformes > Erythrinidae > Hoplias > Hoplias malabaricus. The sequence continues at coordinate 34,860,871 of NC_089801.1, read as the reverse complement.
GAATATTGGTAGAAACACAATGACTGGAAAGATGTTGGATGAAAAGAAAATGGTTTGACACCTATGGTGCTAGCATCTCTAAATTTTACTATATAAGCCAAATGAACTTATGCTGACAGAAGATATTTACTCATTAAAAGCTTTGGAAAGTATAAGAAAATTCAGAATAAGAAGAACGATCTATCTAATGCATCTGATCTACCTTAATGTGCAATCTTAGCAACCACAAGGTCAGATATTATTGGGGATGCTAGCTTAGTCACATATAGCACCCACTATTAATAATGACAGATTATGTTTATTGCATATATTAGCATACAAAGTTTAAAAAAATGATAAACATGAAAAACTCACTGATATTTAAGACCAATTTGTTTTACTGAAAATTCACAAAGTTAACTTACATAACTAATTGTGCCTCAAGCTGCACTTTCATATTCTGAAACTATAGGGAAAAGACTATAAAGCTAGCCACAAATAATTCACATACAGAGGAGGAAAACGAAGATTCCTCTAACCTGGGCAGATGGGCCAAATTGAAGGCCTTCTTGAGTAAATCTTCCATAAGAATGACCGGCGTCCAAGAGAAGCCACACTTCTGCACTTTTCCAGTAGAAAATAGGGATTTGAGCAAAAAAAAAAGAAGACAAAAATGAATGCTTGAAAGTACTAATCCAACAAAGGTTAAGTAACATAACAACCATCCGAAGAATGTCTCTTGACCTTTTCCCTGTTCCAGAAGTTTCTTTTAGGCCAAAATGAAAACAGAAATCCCTTATAATTTGAAGAAGTCTTGCCCTGGTTTTCCCTGGAATTTGGAGGCCCGTGTTGGACTGGGTCTTGCCCCAAACCGAGGTGCCTTTTTTCGGGAAAGCCGGTGGAGCAAGAGCCTCTCTGAGCCCCGGGACTTAATGGAAATAGGCAGATTTAGTGCGAGAGAGATGAAGAGCAAGAGGACAGGCGGAGGAGAAAGGAGGGGCGGAGGAGCGCTGAGTCCAAGTGTTGACTTCTCGACCTTCTTTAGCCCTTAATCCACATGGTATACACACAGTGAAGTGCCTTTGGTGTATGTGCTTAGAGGAAGGGGAACAGCATTTTGGGGCATCAATTCCAGTTCAGAATTCCAGAAAACTAGAAAAGTGGTCTGTCAAAGTCCAGGACTTGTTCTGGGATGGTTCCTGGTCCACATTTCCATGAAATAAATGAGAGAAGGTGGGCAATTTCTTTATGTACATCTCTTTTCCTATCATATCCTTTCTGAGGAACACTAAGACCTGAGATCTTTCTCTTTCATTCTTCATTCTGTCAATGTAGGCCCAGGCACTAAATCAGCTTTGTGTTGCGAAGACTCTAAGCTGAAGTCTTCTCAAAACAAAGTCGGGGCCTTTGCTCCCTGTAATATGGCGGCTTGCTATAAAAACCCATTACTCTACAAGCTTAGCTTGCTCTTGTTAACCCTCGTGCATAAGAGGTCTTTGCAAACCTAACTGCAATTATTGTGGACGAAAGATGATCAGCTGTAGTATGAGGAAATTTGACACACATTAGCAAGTTATTTTAGCAGATGTTTCGAATCTGAGACAATGTCAGGAACCAAGGTAGACATCGAATCAAGAGGCAGCCCCTAGGGACCAACACCTGGGTCTGTGTCAAAGACTGGAACAGGGTCCAGATCCTTTGGGTCCTGGTCTGGGGAGCTTGATGGGCATGGGCCCAATGGTGAGGTACATTCAAGGATAACCTGGAGCAACCACAGCTAGAAGGCGTCTAGCATCCTGCCAATTAAGAGGCCGGATTGAAGTTTCATTTCAGAGATCTTGGGGAGTTCTTAATGTTATTGAAAGATGTAGAAAAATGCAACTCCTAACAACCATGCAAGACCTAGTGTGTCATCAAAGCTGCCCTCAAAGATTAAAACAACTTTTAGAGCTTTTCTCTCTGAGAGAGATAAGAAAATAAACTTCTAAATTCACCTCAGATCTGAACAAATCTACAGGTCTGTGTTCGTTCTTTAACCGTGAGCAGAACAACTACTTTACACCATAGGACCGAAAGGATTTGAAGCTTTCAGTAAGTTATTCCTGAGATTTAGAAACATCTGTTAAGGGATAAGATGCCTCACACCCTGCAGAACAATGAGAGATATTCATCACCAGATGTGGCACATTGACTGATTTTGCTCACTTGGTAGAGCATTGGTCTGTGTGGTTGATAGCTGTCTCTTGTGATTATGCACCCTGGACCCTGTATGCTTCCCACATCTGGCAAGTTAAAGAATTTATCTCAAGATTCTGAAGGAGGAGAGGCATCTCTTCTTTTAAGGGGCAGGCTGACCTGGTTTGTCCGGTTGGAGTTTCCCTCATCGTGTGAGACCCTTACACACTGAGTTTTAGGGTTAATCTGGTCTTTGTGGGATCTATGATAGCACAATCAGATCAGTGGTTCCTCCATGACAAGAAAACATGGGTCTATATTTGAAATTGGTATTATTTGATTCTGGAGAAGCAGACTATGCAACTTGGAGGTGGAGGACTGAACTTTGGAGGTGTGTAATAGAAAACGTTCATACATCCTTCTCTAAAAAATTAAGTGCATTATTGCAAATTTTCTTTGTTTTCAGTGCACATTTTTTAGAACACTTGGGAGTTCAACATTGCTTTGGTGACTTCTGAATAATGGTCAGTGTTTAATTTTAGACCTTCTGACCTCCCAGTTGATCCAGTTATATACTTTATCCCCGTTTACTGTTATACACAAACACAGGCAGCTTCTGTCCATACAGGAGGAAGACATACTGGTTCAAACACAATCAGAGTGTCATTAAAGAGCATAAGACAGGCTTATTTTCTGAGGTCAGTGGTCACAACTGTGAGGCCAAAGGTGATAAGAATGTAGTGTTAGGCTGCAGGCCTTTTGACCTGACCCTTTGCGTGGACATAGTGATCTTGGGAGGACGGACTATGAAGAAGGACAGAAAAAGAGAAGGGGTGGGATTTATTCTGTGCACTGTGTTCTGTAACAAGAAATACCTCTCTCTCTCTCTCTCTTATTCATCTATTTTTATGCTGTTTCTAGTCACAACATATAACCACTTATGCTTTCTATGTGGCCACTATCTCCACTAGGCTCCACTGACTCCAGTAGGTTCTGAACTATGTGTGTGTGTTTGTTGGTACGTGTGTGTGCGTGTATGTGTCACTGTCTCACAGAACATCTACAGTCCAGTTGGCCTAATCAGATTACTAAGCTTGGGCCGTGCTATACTGAGCTTCAAACTGCAAGCCTCTTAGCAGCCACCAGCAGAGTGTATGTGTGTGAGGGGGGTTGCGAACAATCTTTGACACATTGATCAATACTAATGAAATAAAATGTACATCAACAGATATTAAAGGGGACTTCCACCGACTCTCTTCTCAGCTCTCTTCTAGAGAAGTGATGAGTCAGAATTGTTCACAGTGATGGTGATAGGAACCAGATGTCTGAAGAGTTTAATACATGCCGTGCTGAAAAAGTAGTACTCTCAAAAATAGTTTTACAACTATGTAACAACATTACATATAAAAGCTTAGATGTCATGTGTAGGTTCACTGGTCGCTATGGATTGTAAATAAAATGGTGGTGTAACTCCGGGTTCTATTTGCCACCACTTTAAAGAGATCAGAGACAGTAATATTCTCACAGTGGAGCATTTTGTTTCAAATCTATCTGACATTGTTTACATCATCTCAGTCACTGGTCAACACAGAATATGTTCAAATTTCGTAGAACACCCCCCACAAATGTTGTAGCCTTTTACCATGTTCCATGTACCATTGCTGTCATTCTAAATAAAGTACCCACTGTGGTAATTAGTGCTGAGGGTAAAGGATAGCATCCAGGGCTTTAGCAATTAGCAGAGCAGACCCTCCTCCTTCTTTCTTCTCTCTTTTTCTCTCTGTCCTCCTGAGTAATCTAACTGAGCAGCAATTACTTCATCCATCACTGACTGAGATCACCATCACACCCAGAGTTTTGGTGAAATACTTTATATTAAAAAATGAATGATAAAAAATGTAAAAATGTATTTTAAAATTCCTTTATTTAAGAACAGAGTTACAGGCGCAGAGAGAAAAACACATTTAATTGAATAATTATTGTTAGGTATTTATATAATGAATCATTAGTTATGCACTAACTACATTTTCAATTACAATAACACAAAGCAAATATTGAACAAATGATTTGCTAAACATTCAGGTTTTATTACATAATTACAGAATTTGAGTATACACAATTTTAAATATAATTTACACGGTATATCAGTAATATTTTAAGGGCTTTTAAAGACTGCATGAATTGGTTTTATGGCCTGTAAGATGTATTCCACATGTACAGTTTCTAGGGACAGAGAAGTGAATATTTTGTTTGTATATATATCCGTGTAATGCAAACATGCAATATATTCTGTATCACTTGCTTTAGATCCCCATAAAAAGAAAGCAGAGCAGAAGCTAAGTATAGACAGCTATGTATAGATTCTTAACGCCATGCTTATATCTTTACATAGCTTTTCACAGAGGTCTGCTGTAATCTCAACACATGGACAATCATTCCTGGTATTGGTATTGGGGTTTCATGAGATTATCGGTGTGTAAGACCTCCCTTTCCCCATCACTCAAAACTCAAAGCTGTCTGAGAATTCTGTGTTCCCCTCCAAGCATGCTGAGCTCCACCAGCTTCACTGGAACTTTGAAAGGGCTCCTGTAGCTCAGAGTAGAAGAAGAGGAAAAGAGGGAACTATTGAGGAAAAGATGGATGGTGAAAATGAGTGAAAACATAGGGTGTAGAAGAAGAAGTGAGTAAGATGGAGTGAGAAAAGTGACAGAGAAGATAGAGGGAAAGTAAGAGAAAGTAGGAATAATCCCAGCTGAGCTCAGAAACAGACATGGCTGTTCTTTGAGTTCTATATTTACTCTCAGGGCTTCGGCGAGCTTTGCTCTTCATAGCCGCTTATGTCAGGTCATGACCCCTCTTCAAGAGAACAGTGATACTTTGGAGAATGGGTGGCCATTCCTCTGACAAAGCCTTTTAATTTTTTCTTTCTTTTTCTGTTTAAAATATGAAGTGATATAAAATAATAACATTAGAATTATTGACAAAAATGTTTATGTGAAATGTGGTGGTAAATTCTGGGTTTTTTTATCCATGTACATTAGTAATTTATTATTTACTTATTTAAGTAGATCAGTATTTTTATATAAATCAATGCAAATGTGGAGAAATTTCATCTATGATTCTTTTTCACATTATACAATTATAAGGACTGGTGGGGTTGTGCCTGAAACTTGATTAGTCCAGCCACAGTTTTAATACAACTGGACTCTTCATCTCATGTAAAAGGTGCTTATTAGAAAACAATGTGAAAAAGGACTGCTTTTTAAAGGATGAATTAATGTACCTTTTATAAATGAGAACCCTTGTTTTTTGCTACTTCAGTTATAGTCCAAGGTCAATCAAACACCTGCGGTTGTCCACTATAGTACATTGCTCAAGTGTGTGGTCAGGCCTCATGAAGCCTCTAAGATAAAATCCTGGGCAGTTCTGACGAAGGCAGCGGAAACAAAGCCTTGTGTGGCACTCAGGACAGACAATGTTTGGACAGCCTTCCCCAGTGTGAGTGAGCAGAGCTTTACAGCAGGGACAGGCTCTAAAATAAGGACAATTCTGCACTGAGCATCTGGAAGTGATGCGTCTGGTTGAGAGCAGGGCTGAGCGAAGAGCGCAGTTGGACAGAGTACAGGCATCACCTATTGAACAGCTGCTTGGCCACTCTCTTTGACAGCCCACACAGAAGCGGTAAACACGTCGCTGAATTTCAGAGCACCTCTGGCAGACGGCACACTGACCCTCCAGCCTTCTCACACATGATGTGTGACAAGCTGGACACTGGAAGAAACATAGGTATGACAAGGTTAGACAAATACATCTACCTACATAAAGTCAGAGATGTATTCTTAGATGTGCTGCTACAAAGCACCTGTTAGACATATCAGCTCATATTTTACTGAGGTGGCCTCAGTTTCAATATGTTATATAATGAACAGCCCCTTATAGATGCTTACTTTGCCTTCTAATACTACAAACGGCATTATATCTGTATATCTATGATATGAGGAGAAATGATATCTCACTCCCCAGGGTTGGGGCATGTTTCAGTGTATATTTCCAGACAAAAACGCTGGCTGCTCATAATCTGGGCTAATGGGGAAGAAGTACAAGACCTGGGTCGAGCAACCATGGAAAATTGCGTCACGTCTTTAATCACACCCCTGACACAGTGCACTGAAATAGCTCTTAATAGCATCTCTATTGGACTTAGAGCCTGAAATAGAGTCTGTGCGAAATGTCTGACGTCACACTGTGCACTGGGCAGTTACGTAGCTTCAGCCTTAGCTTTAGCATTAGCCTTACCTTTACCTCCGTAAGGTCGAAGGAGTCAGCACGACTCATGATCCAGAATCTTCTGGTGTCAACCTGCAGTCAGACAGACATGGAGAGAGAGAGAGAGAGAGAGAGAGAGAGAGAGAGAGAGAGAGAGAGAGAGAGAGAGAGAGAGAGAGAGAGAGAGAGAGAGAGAGAGAGAGAGAGAGAGAGAGAGAGAGAGAGAGAGAGAGAGAGAGTAAAAGAGGGGCAAAGAATAACCATTGAGAGTGAGAGAAAGGAAAGGAACACAGAGATGTCCAGGAGTATTTAGACCATCTCACAATGTTCATGTTTTAGCACTTGTACACTAACATACTTAATTTGAATTGAAGTACCTTATTCTGTAACTCGGGTACAAATTCAGTACGGGATCATAATTGTATTTTTAATTGCAGATTTTTAAGTTGTATTGACTTCATACAATCAATTTCATCTTATATATTGTTTTTTTTACACAATTCTATAATGAAAGCTTACTAACATTCACATCTCAATCTGGAGAAGAGCATGTAATGTACCTTTAGGGAACACAACTGAACTTTAACACACTACACCTACTACTCACTGGTTTATGACAAATTAAGGAAATAAAAGACCTGGAGTTCATTCTAAATTTTACAACAACTTGGCTTTGAGGACACAGAATGTGTGTTTAACTGGCTTCCCTGCCTTGCAGGCCTGTCTCCTGCTAAAATAAATATAATGTGTAATGAAGAGAGGAATCAGACACTGGTGACCACGGGATGGTCAAGCAAATATAGGCAAACCTTTAACTCAGAAAAATTTATAATGCGTCGTTCCTAGAGTTCCGGACGCTCCAACACTGTCAATAAAAGGAAAGATAAACGGAACTCAGTGGTAAACACGTCCCAACATTTTTTGAAAGAAAGAAAGAAAGAGAGATAAATGTTACCTGTATGTCTCTTACTCCTCCGAGCAGTGCACCTGTAACTCACACAGTATTGCGAGTAAATAAAAGCTGATTTGATTTTGTTGGGGTCTATTATACTTTTTTCTTTAGTTACGGAAAGTACCCAGGAAGAGATGAGGGAATCCTCTGAGAAAACTCTTTCACTTTCACACTCTTGAATTATCTACTCATTTCCTCATCTGACTGCTCTTTTTAACCTTCGAACACTTCATTAATTTGTCGTTCACTCCTTATTTCTCACTTTATCAAAGTAAAACAGGGCACGTGCTGATTTGAAATGTTAAGTTAAAACTGATATTAGTTATCACTCTTGCTGATCTTCTTGTTTACATTGTTCCATTCACAAGCATTCCTACACAATGCGGGTAGAATAAAAGCATTTGAACAAAACTAACTTCACCTAAACAGCACCTGCAAAAGACTTTAGAGATGTATGTATGGTGTTAGTGTTACGTTTATCTCTTTATGTGTAATTATTTAATAACCTGATGGCGCCCTCTTGTGTTTAGGTAGCTGAACTGCCTCGCTTCAGTTTTGTTCTAGATACATCACGCTTAGTTAATAATAATGTTTGGCTTATAATGGTAAAATGGTCATAATCATGTATAAAATCTGTCTTAATTAGTGTTAATTAGTCTTAATTGGTCATGTTAACCTTAGTCTCTTGTGGTGGAAACATAGGTGGGTGTAAAATGCACAATTTCCCGATGATAGTGGTGTGTTGCATTACTTAAAAGAAAAAAAGGACCACAGGTGTTTAAACATTCAACTGGTTGAAAATAAAACACTTTAATAAGGACGTCCTAAGGAATCACACATGCACATAAAATGATAGTTCTACAAGTGTTCTTTTGTAAAATGGTTCTATGTAGAACCCTGATGGAACCCTGATGGAACCCTGATGGTTAAAGGGTTCAAGGGGTTGGGGCTCAGAGCAGAAATGGGACACACTTCACCGCGCGCACCTTCTTGTGTTTTACTGGAGCCTCGAACAGAAATGTGTTGAAAGTTGTTAAGGTAGTTTATCATAGTCTCTTCTTCGTATTTGGAAGTGTTTCTGTGTCACACGAGCCTTTCACTTTCTGCTCTATATTTAAAAAAAAACTGAAAGTCGTCACTTTCGTCCCCATAACGACACAAATACACGGACACACCTGACCGTTACTTGTTTATGACGAGTTAATCCAGTTACAGAAGTTTAGAAGAAAACAGACCAACAATCCGGATCATTAAAACCGGGGCAGGGGAGACACTGAATTACAGCTCTCACACACAGCACGTTTTAGCAGCCAGACCTTATAAAATATGAAATATAAGTATTTTTTACAAAATGTCTAGATCCTAGCGGTGCTCTGGTCAAGGCTGTATTATTTCTGGTTGATCAAATGTGGTGTTTGCTTTTAGTAACGTTTAAAAACACAGTTAAAAAGTAAACTCATCCGTTTCTGTCATGATCATGAGTTTTCTGGTGTAAACAAGTCGCAAATAATAACAGGTTATTACAAAAAAATATTATTTTCTTATTTTTGCTTGGGGCCAAATGTTGAACGGAAAGGAATCTGTCCAAAAAGGCATTTGTTATTTATCTTGTCAAAAAGCATCTGTTTATGTATTAAATTTCAGCAGCATAGTTGCATAGTTTATGGAAGCATTTGTGCTGCCAACCTGCCCCATGTGTCCTCTTTTTTGAAAACTCAGATATGGTCACCCTATAGATGGTTATATAGCACCTTTTAGAAAAGGGTTCTATATGACATTATGGCATCTATAACCCATATAGAGGAGCTAGAGGAACTGTTTTGGTGCCATATAAAATTAAATGCAGTTTTACTATTCTCTTCTAGTTATAGTTAGTCTTGTTTTGGATGACGTTAGCCTTGGTTGGAGGAAAGTAAGTAAATGTTTATATGGATGAAGTTAATCCTGTTTTGGGAGACGTTAAAGGTGTTTGGGCAGTATTCATCATCGTTTTGTTAAAGTTAGTCACAGGGTTAGATTTAGCTGTACTTACTGTGCTGTGTATAATCTAATCCAGTGTAAGTGCGCTTTCTCTCAGCTGTTCTGGACACTGCGTTCGGCAGTATGACGTTCTCCTGGGTATGAGTGTGTGTGAACTGCTGTCATATGACTGTGTGTGTTCGTAGTTGGAGAATATTATCAGCATGAGACTCACACATGCAGTGCACAGACAGAAAGACCTACTTGCAGCTGAGATTTACTCACAGCAGAGAGTTAGATAAGACAAGAGCAGCAGAGAAAATTCTGCATGACAAAGATCCACAGAGAAACCAATAGCTGCAGGAAATCAGCCTCACATGGGACACTCATAAAACACAATTAATCCACTTCCAGCTGTGGCTAATATGCTGCTTATAGACGAGCTCAAGGAAGAGTGGAAATTGCACACAACATTAATTTGAGTGGGAAATTTATAGAAGAAATCTGTAAGACTGGACTCTCACTTTTAGTAGAAAGGTTCATACGACTTGTTGCAGGAGTGGAATTATGGCTAATTTCATTCACTAGCTAGGTCTATTACATGATGTTGCCATTGCTTCCACTGAGAATTGTGAAACTTTGATAAAGTTTAAATATAGCTGCTAACACAAAGTCATTGGAGGAGAACATTAAGAGCTTTATTATCTCATTTAAAATGTCCTTTAAAGAACACCATACAAAATTGTTAAGAAAAAATTTAATTTAACCGATATGTAAATAAACATGTAAATACTGTAGTTATACACAAATGCATTGAAGAGTCACATCTTTCAGAGGTCATGACCATTTTAAATAACTTTGGTGGTGTGATGCCAACTCCGTGGAGATGTGTGTAATGTGTGAATAAGACGTGACTGTAAATAGCCTTTTATAAAGTCCACACAAAGCTAAGATTCCATGAATCTAGAGTTTGTCCATTATGTGAATATTTTTGCCCATCCGCACCGCTCATTTGGTAAAATGCTCCTGATGCTTTTTAAGTCCAAAAATTAAAAATGGTTTTCACACAAAAAGTAGCATTAAGAAGGATTTAGCTAAGATATAATAGACACAGAAAAAGTCTGTACAGTGTCACTGAGGTCTTCAGTATTTAGGGAATTTTGACTAGCAATTTTTTTAGTGTGCCTTGTCTGTGGACCTTGTGGGACTGAAAAATCTGGACATTTCCTTATATTCGGTCTGTGTCCATTTTTGGTGTAAAACTAAACTGTAGGCTTCGTTTCTTTATTGTTAGGTTTATTCCTCAGAAATATTTTTCACTCGCCTTAGCAAATGGCTCTTAAGCAAACAGGACATTATTTATAGGCGGAGGTGGGCCACTTCTCCGACAGCTGCGATGAGATTGGCTCAGGCCAAATACTACGAGGTAAGTCTGGCCAATGGCAGGGCAAGATGTGTGCGCGGTGGGCGTGGCTTGGGACAGAGCGAGTGAGTGTGGCTGTTTAAAGCTGAGCGAGAGTGGAGTGAGATGAAGTGTGAGTTGTGAGGAAGCTAGGAGACCATGGCTGAGGGAGAAGGCTGCTACCAGTTTCTGTGTATCCTTGGCGGTGTCACCGCGCTGTTTTACCTGCTGAAGTGGTCGTGGAACTGCTGGAGAGGGTTAAAGGTGTACATACTCTCCCAAATCTGGCACACTGATGTCAGAAAATTCGGCCAGTGGGCAGGTAAGGCAGCCTCACCAGAGAGGAGAAATACTATTCAGAATCAACAGAGAGGGACAACACAACTTCAGTTGACCAGGAGTCCCCAGACTTTTTCATTGTGATTGAATGTAATATAGCTGTATTTCAAATAGTTCAATTTGGTTGCCCTACATGGTGCTTCGTTCAAAAAAGCAGCATTTAAACTGCAGTAGACTAAATATACAGATGTAAATGCTTAGGTCTCATTGACAAAACAGTGATCAGTCTGGTTTTCAGCATAGTTTCCATATACAGACTCGGGTATGAAGGATATTTGTTGAGGTTTTAAATATTTTTAGGGAAGGAAAGTGGCTCTTTAAATGGCTAGAATTTAATTGACACATCAATACAGCTAGTGTGTGTTAGTTTGTTCAAAGTCTGACTGTTTCTGCACATTTACCTGATAATTTAATAGCAGCATGTGCTAGATTCTTGTAATTAAATTGAGGGAGAATATCACCAAACTTTCAAAATTTCTTCACAATTCAGATGTCAAACCGTAAACACTGACAAGTGGAGTGCTTTAATATGAAAGGCTTTCTTCTGGAGAAATGTTCAGAATCAGAATTGTTCACAGTGTTGAGGATAGTAACCAGGCTTCTGAAGAGTTTAATGCCTCTAAAAGCTCCCTCACAGGAGGATATTATTAAATGGTTACAAATGCTCTACCTGATGCCAGGAGCAATCTGAGTTGTAAGATACTCTGCAACTAATAATTTCACCTGCACTCCATTTCTTTTTCCATTTTTCATCTGAAATTACATACCCAGATCAAGAGGCTATCTGCTCAGGCAGTGAATAAACTAGAGGCATTATCATTATTTATTTTTACAGAAAACCCTTCAAATTTGTAAAAGAAACCATTTAGAGGTCCTGAAATATATATGAAGTGGTCAAAAGCTTATGAAAACCACAAAAAATGTAGGCGTTTGTATTATTTTAGAAAAAAATGTCTAAAAAAAATATGAAGAGTTGATGAGTCCCATTACTTTTGTTCTTTTTAAACTTGTGTCTCCAGGGGTCTACTTTCATCAGGTAAAATTTGGAGTTGATACCTCCTACTGATTTGAAGTTATTCAAGATGGAGCAGACAGTGGACAGATGGCCTCTCCACGTGTCTCTTTAGACCCCAAGCTCTCCATAAGGAAAATTATTACTTTTACTGCAAAATACAGTGTAGACCTAATGTCAACATCTTAGTGTTTTTTCTTTTAGAAAGTTTACTTTCTATGAGAAACTAGTCTACTCTTCCTCACCAAGTGTCCATTTACCCCTCACCAACCAGTAAAAACCCTTAGTTATGGTGTGTTTTATTCTGATGTACTGGGTTTATTTCTGATGTTTACACTTGTTTCTCACCGAGTACAGTGTTCCTTTAAATGACTGACGTGTTAAAAGGTGAGAGCTGTACTCTGATTGGCTGTAGAGCAAGGCAACCTCCCCCACACCCCTGCTGCATTTAAATGGCCTCAGTGAGGGAAAGGCAGCTAATAAAAGAAATATAAGCTTTCAAAAGTGGCCTGTGGCTGCCAAATACTACCGTTTGAGTCTCTCTCGCGGTGTCTGGGTCTGTTAGGCGCTGAAAACGTATGAGCTCTGCTGCGTGTTTGTCCCGCCTCCTTGGGTGCACGTTGTCATAACTCTGCCCCTGATTGGTCTACAGACTTGATTGACATGTCGTTGGAAAGCTGAGCGCCTAAGCAGTAGGTGCTCCACGGGGATCATGTTTTAATTATTTTTTTGAAAATGTGTACTTTTTTTTTCTTTTTTTCGGGATTTTTTTCCGACCAGTACTCTTGACACAAACATGAGGATTACTCACGAACGGTTTGACGGAGAGACTCAGATTTAGACTCGTTTTGAAGGGGACAGCCGAAGGTAAGCGCTGCTGTGCTAACGGGGTGTGTGTGAGCCGCCTGTGGGCTCTTCAGCGTCGAGGAGCCGCGGTTTTGTCGTTAATGAAGGAAGAAACCTGGAGTTTGGAATATCTTATTTTTTTGGCTTTAATTCCTTAGTCCTACATTTTAGTGTATATCCTCATGATCCCGAGAGTCTGCCCGGTCCATTGGTGTATGATATATATATATATAAACATTGACTCAAATATGGCGCCGTGAAAATTTTGAATATCCGTACTGTCACTAATATTATTTCATAACACTTTCCTGGCAAGGTATATTTCGACCAAAAATACTTATTTATCGAGTGGGATTATATATAATATGAAATCAATGAAAAGCAGCGACTTTAAGCCTTAATTTGGCACCTTGACTGTGGACCTGTGGTATTTGAGATGTACTGACGGATACAACAGTGAGGGGTTTATATTTTCCGCCTGCGTCCAAAGTGAGAAAAGGTTAAAAGTAATGGTCTTTAATTGTTTTTTAACCACGTGCCGACAAGCTCTTAAATCAACCAAAGGGTTAATCATTCAGTGAGAATCCTGACCAGTCCTGTATAATAACCTGTATAATACATTGAATCATTTTGTGGTTTTCTCATATCACTCACCTCTAGACCAAACATTCAGTGTCTTGTAAACAACAGTATTTACACCCCAGTAAATTTGCCCTTGTTTGCTAAGAGTATGACCCTGTTCACAGACGACAGTAACCCCTCTCTCCAGTGATCAAATGACCAGGCCATGGTTTTGAACTTCATTCATTCATTATCTGTAACAGCTTATCCAGTTCAGGGTCGCGGTGGGTCCAGAGCCTACCTGGAATCATTGGGCGCAAGGCGGGAATACACCCTGGAGGGGGCGCCAGTCCTTCACAGGGCAACACACACACACTCACACACACATTCACACACTTCTAATTTGTCAGTCCACATACCAATGTGTGTTTTTGTACTGTGGGAGAAAAATGGAGCACTTGGAGGAGACTCACACAGACACGGGGAGAACACACCAAACTCCTCACAGACAGTCAGTTCAGGGTCGTGAGTTCAGGAGTGGGCTTTAAACCCACAGCCTCCAGGACCGTGGAGCTGTGTGACTGCGACATTACCTGCTGCACCTCCTTGCCGCCCTGGTTATGAATTTAAGTACTGTAAAATTGACATTAGTGTCTCTACTAACTGTGATTAATGATGTTGTCAGTGATGCTTTATTGTTTGCACCGGTCCTTATCACTGATGATCAGATCACTCCTGAAAATAACCCATACGACCAGTACAAGCACATTACACACACCAGGCTTCCAGAGGCTGCTATCTCTATTTTCAGTTATGAGGACACTGCAGTTAGTAAAGAGTCATTGAGCTAAGCATTTCAAACATCTTTCCACAGTGGTCACTGGGGCGACGTCGGGGATTGGTCGAGCCTACGCCCTGGAGGTCAGTTGTGCCCTTAGCTCTCATTCCCATATGTATCATACATTGTTTATACTGTCCCTGGTTGTAACATTTTTTGTTTGCTTGTCTGTGTCTGTGTGTTAGCTGGCAAAACGAGGCCTGGATATTGTTTTGATTAGTCGTTCAGAGAAGAAGCTCAGCAATGTTGCCAACGAAATAGGTGAGTCTTGACATGACGTGACATCATGATTTATAGTTATTCATTATGTAAATGGATCGTTTCAGTTGTAAAGTATGTTGCTTTTAAATAACAGCAGCTTTTAATCCTTCTCTAAACACAAGGAAAAGATTTTGAGCTTGTCTTACAAGCTTTAAAACACATGGACTATGTCAGGTTTCACCCAGTAATTTTGTAATGTATATTGTAATGTGTTCTCTGCAGAAGATTTATTCTTACTGTGACATAGAAAATCAAAATGTGTATCTGTGCTGTAGAATCACAGTATGGACGAAAGACGCGGATCATTCAGGTCGATTTCACTGAAGGACCGTCCATCTACCCAGCCATCGCACAGCAACTCGCAGACCTGGAAGTCGGCATTCTGGGTAATACACTGAGCTGCCATCGGAGAAAGAGACACCTCTGTGATTACTAATATATTGTGTTTTTAAAAGCGTTAATTATTCAGCAGTCCTCTGTTCAGAGACAGACCCCAAATAAATATGTAGATATAAAGTGGCCAGTCCCTGAACTTCTCTTTAGAATGGCATTACATATAAACAGTGATTTGGCTCCAGACAAACTGAATAGTTTTTGCACGGCAAACCAGCTCATTTTCTTCATAGTCATATTTTATTCATTCATTGTTTGTTCTCATTACAAGTTACACATTCCATTTGATTAACTTTATCATTCTCTGACCTCTGACTCTCTTTCTCTCTCTCTCTCTCTCTCTCTCTCACTCGCTCTCTGTCTTCCCCCCACAGTGAATAACGTTGGTATGAATTATGCCTCAATGTTTATGCATTTTTTGGACATTCCTGACCCAGAACAGGTACAGTGGCATGACTCCTGTGTTCCTATGTATGTGGGTATGTGGATGTGTACATGCATGTTTGTGTGTGTAAATGAAGACACTGTTCTTTGTTTATCTTTGTCTTCTGTATTCAGAAAATTACTGAAGTGATCAACTGCAACATCCTGTCCGTCACGCAGGTATAAATAAATGTGTTGCTTGTTTTTTTTTTTAAACTGAGATTGATTGTGTGATGAAAAAGATGATAATGATGTAGTTTTGTCATTCTTTAGATGAGCAGACTGATTCTTCCACAGATGATTAAAAGGTACACACTGAACTTTATTTTAAATATATCTGATCTGCATTACATTGGGACAGCTGGTGATAATATATGTGTGTGTGTGTGTTTGTAGGGGTAAAGGGCTTATCATCAACATGTCTTCAGAAGCTGCTTCTCAGCCACAGCCCATGCTCGCGGTGTACTCAGCTACAAAGGTAGCACACTCCTTGCTATTAGTATTAGTACTAGCAATAATATTGTTAATGACTATGTTACTGTTATTATAGAAAATTGTTCAAAGTTTACAATCTCTTTCTTTTGTGTGTGGTATATATGAATCCATAATTCTCTTTTCTTCTCTCTTGTAGATATTTGTGACATATTTCTCTCGCTGTCTGCATGCAGAATACAGTTCTCATGGAATCATTGTTCAGGTGAAGTATAAGTTATGATTCAGCACATTGTTAGTTAATGGAGCAACGCATTGCAGTATGTTTTCACCAACGTGAAGCAAACATTATTCATGAAACTGTATGTGCATCATCTTTGTAATTATTTTTATAAACTCACGAGATGAAGAATGATAGTACTTTACAGTCCCTGATTAAAGCAGTTAATTCTCCACAGAGATGGTGCCCTACGTGAGGCAGCCATATTTAGAGTCCCTCATGTTTCCAGGCCTCTGTGTGAGAGTATAATGGCCTTTTTATTTTATAATGTTTGACTGTTTGTGGAGTAAGAATTTTTTTTCTCCCCTTCTCTCTCTCTCTCTCTCTCTCTCTCTCTCTCAGTGTGTGGCTCCATTTGTAGTAAGCACTAATATGACCCATAATATAGAGGTGAATCCTCTGGTGAAAAGTGCTGATTCATTTGCAAGAGAAGCTCTCAACACAGTGGAATACAGCACACATACTAGCGGCTGTCTCTCACATGCACTACAGGTATGGGCACACACACACAGTGCAAGTCTGAATTACAGAATTCTGGGGATACAGTTCTCCTGTAATGCCCTTGAAATGTCCAGTGAACACAGTACATCAATAATTCTAGTTGGCAGCACTGGCCCTTGTTCTAGCAGCATCTGAGCTCAAGGGGAGTTTGGACTCTAACTTATTTGTACTAGCTAAGATACACATTCTGTTTGAACACTCGAGTTGCTCTGTATAATACTGTAAATGTAAGTGTAATTCAGCTCAGTGTGGACCAAATTGCATCAAACACATTTGTTACAGTTTTAACAAATAACAATGCATATAAACCATCTATCTATATAAACTATCATCTGCTGCATGTAAAACTATAGAAAGGCTTGTTACTTAACATGAGTAACAAAACCACCCACTGCGTCATTAGCTCTTCACAGGGGTCATCAGGTAGGCACCTCCCCACGTCAGTGTTTTGCTGAATTAAGCCCACAACACCTCCAGAAGACTCAACAGTGAAGTCTGGCGTCCCAATACCACACTCCTCAAAGCTAGCTTTACAGTCCTACCTTACCCTTGTGTATCAACAACTGTAAATCCACACTGGCCTCCCTGGTGACTAGGGCTGTACCTAGCCCCACTGGCACCGTTAATGCATGCTCAGTTCCACCAGTTCCATGTGGTCTTTACGTGCTGCATCACCAACCACCACAACAGCACCTCTGCAGTGCCACTAGTCTGTGAAATATATTACCATACATCTCATATCAAATGGTTTATATTGAAACAGTGGACTGCAAATTACTTTTGCATGGAACATGGATACATTCAGTCATTCATTATCTTTAAGCGCTTATCCAGTTCAGGGTCGTGGTGGGTCTAGATCCTACCTGGAATCATTGGGCACAAAGCGGGAATACACCCTGGAGAGGGGCGCCAGTCGGAATATGCATTATGCTCCCTCTTGTAGTGCAAGCACAGGTAAACTACCCTCCTTCCCTGACTATGTTTCTATTCCTTTTTCCCCAACAGCACATCGCACTGTCCATCTTTTTCCCATCCTGGCTGCGTCTCTCTTCATTCTGCATACATCACATGAAGAATTACGCTCAGGGCATGTCTCATATAAAGGAGAGAATGTCACATGCCCACAGCAAAGAGGAGTGACTGACACACACACACACACACACACACCAGAATGACCGCCAGACTTCTCTCACTGTACACTGTAAAATACATTCTTATTAAAGGATGCACTCCTTTAAAGGATGTGCTTGTCTCAGTGCCTAGTACACTGTAGGTATTACCTTGCTCCCGATCTCCTACATAGGCAGCTGTGTATCTACATACACAATCCTTTAGACATTTGAGTTGGGGTCTGAGACAAGCCCATAGTGAATAGTTATAACACATTCAATACATTAGGATTAGTCTTGGATAAGGGAATAATTTATACCTGGAAATGTGTTAAGACAGGTCTCTGGCTTAGTCAGGGTCTGGAAAACTGCCTCAATATTGTATTTTTATATTGGCTTTTAAAATACTGTCATTTCAGAATGCATGCATTATGCAAATGAGCTTCTTTTAAATTTTTAAGCAATTCATTTTAATTATTTATTTAATTTAATTTTGAATTTTAATGTATTGTAAAGTGTGTATATCATGCAGGAATATGATTCCCCTACATGATATTCTATACTGTGCACATTGTTAGCATTTTCCCTCATTTTGCTTTCTGCAGCTGGGAAGGAAATAGCACTTTTGGAGAAGTCAGTTCAAGTTTTCAAGCAACTCCTCCACAGGCATTTTAGAAAGACACTAAAACATATATAGGACTCAGTAAAAATACAGGAAAGATCGGGACTGTTTGTTTATTGCATACATTCGCTACTGTATAATGAACTTTGAAAATACAACAGAATTATTTTTACATATTTGTTGGACTATTTACAATAAAACACTGCAATTTATATTAAAGTTATTATTATAATAAAATACATGACACCAATCTCTCTGATTTTGTACAGTGATTGAGTAAAATGCAGTGTGCTGAAAGAAGCAGTTTGAAGCATCTTCATGTTTCTTGTCAAAACAATGCCACACCTCTTACTTTCTTCAGCAACAGAGCAAAGATCTGCTTCTCTGTTCGCTCCACAGGAATGCTCAGCTTGGTGCTTCTCTTTGTTTTTTAAAAAAACATTTTCCTTTCCCCAAAGTTTAATTGTCAATAAAGTTTGGGAATTGGCATTAAAAGGGACACACTCTACCACTTTTCCACCGTGGACCACAGTTAAGGGTCTTAATGAAATGCGGCGTTCTCTCCCTGTCTCAACAGCCCTGTTCAGAACGGCTGATTTCAGTGCCTGGGCCTTTAAATATAAATGAGCCACTCACTGTTCACCCTGGCACGAGCACACAGCAAATATGAGCAGAAGCTCTTGCTTTTAGCAATTTTTGCTCAGTTCTCTTTCTTCTCTGTTATTCAGTGCTCTTATCTGACCTTGTCCTGACCTCACATAAACCCAGGTCAAGCACTGTGATTGAAGAGACTCAGACAAGGGAGTGGGACAGTTCTAAAGTGTCTACACTAGACGTCCAAATCAGTACATCTTGTTTACTCATCTTTCTAGATTTAGGCAGCCCACAAAAAAAAAGGTGGTGGCTTGGTGTGCTCCAACTACACAAGTTTCTCATAATATGTCCTATGCCCAAGTCTATGGCATTGCAGGTTTTTTTTAAGTCCATATGCTACTTACTGTGTATTGCACAAGATCATGTAACCTACAGCAGATAGAGCTTCCACTGAAAATGTTGCTGTACATCTTGTGCATATGCACTGAGACTCATATGCAGTCTCACCCCCTGCCCCTTAAAGACACCCATGCACACTATTTGTCAAAAAATGGAGACCACGCTGAGCAGATCCCACACAGGTGTAGGCACATTTAACAGAAACATAAACTCGAACCCAGAACGGAACAAAAAAAAAAAAAAAAAAACAACCTCCACAGATCTTTGTCAAACCCATGTCATGGTCAACAAAATCTCCAAAAAAAGCAACAGTAACATTCCTTAACAGATCCTTCTTTCAGAGAGTAAAGGAGTAGAACTGTCCTCATGACACACTGAGAAAATGAGGTATGAGAACACCATGTACCTGGAACGAAATTAGGTCAAATACCAGTGAGTGCTGTTCAGCCTTTACACAATCTTTCACAACAGGGCACAGATACCCGATACATTATTTACTACACAAATAAATACCCAATACAAACAGTGTCTCATAAGCAGGAGCGTATTTTTGGAGGATCACTTCCATGTTAAGTTCTGCGATTAAAACCAGAAAATAAGCATTGTTTTTCAATGTTTCCAGTTGAAGCTGTAACAAAACAGGTGCTCTATGGAAGCAAATAGGTCTCAACAGATTTTGATGAGATCGTCAATTAGTGTCTTCAATTAGCCTTTCAGATTTTTGAGACACTTAAAAAAATAAAGAGATAATATCCGCGAAAAGAAGCTAAACGTGTGGTTTTTCCACGGTATGGAACTTGTGTTCGTATTTCGCCACCTAGCGGCGACTGAATGCAACTAGTGCAGCGTTTAAGGTGGAACAGAAAATCCGAATAAGAAACTGGCGAATAAGTAGCCGACGTCAGCGTCGTGGTTGGATGTTGGTTCGATTGGAGATAAGATCGATTGCTCATCCTTTGTATCCCGGAAGTGTATCTCTATTTTTTTTTAACTCGTATTTTTAATCTGAGTTTCGTCTACCGAATTTGAGCAACTTCGAAATAGAATTTTTTATGTGAATTTATTAACCTTTAATAATAACAGTGAAAACGTGTTCTCAAAAATTCACGAGTTCAATTCCAGAGCAATTATATTCAGACGCATGATTGCGAAGCAAAATATTCAGAGGTGGAAATCTGAAGACTTAAATTCAAAAGCAGCAAAATTCAGATTCAGTGCTACAAATTCAAAGGTGGTAATATTTCAAAATCTGATGAGACAGATTTGCTTCCATAGCTCTGTAACAGAAGTCTTTAAATACAGACCTCGACTCCAGTTGGACTGCAGCTAAGCATTTCCTAAATCAGTGGTTTCCCCCCTCAACCAAACTATAACAAAATGACCATCATCTACTAATGACTACAAAACCCAGGACCGAACCTGGAGAAAATGTCAAGCTTTGAACATTTCTAGCTTATTGTATCATATTGTATTGTGTAAATGCATGGTCTGAGAATGCATTGTTGATAATAAAGCTCCACATAAAGTAATTAAGGAGTATTCTATAAAGCTGAATGGGAAGCTGAAAGCCTGTCTATAGATTAAAAACAGAATAAGTTACTCATTGGTGTGGAATATCCCTCTGACATAATTATCAATTGTGTACCTGCTAATTCTGAGGCTAGCCTTGCATATAAATACATACAGACTTACAGTCATTGCAAAAATATTCACACTGGAATAAAGAGCATGGAAGAAAAGTGGAAACTATGACTCAAAAACGGAAATATGTACATAAAGCCTATAAAGACTTTGTTGACAGAGATATTGAACACAGCAATCAAACTCTCCCGTTTAGCATCCTCACTTTTTCTTTTTGCTTGCTTTCAAATGTGACAGATGGAGCATAAAGGGGAATGTAACTGCTCTCCACACAGCGAACTGGTTCAAAGTTTGATTCCTTGCTCAGGCAGCAACACCATGCTACCACAATACGAGTTCTCGGGCAAACTTCCCAACACATAACTAACTAAATTTGTAACATGTAAAACACAACCTGTGCAGTACAATTTGGGTCCCTATTAGAACATGAAAAGAAAAATAAATACCTTTATTAAATATAGAAAAAATATAAATAAACCATCATAAGGCCATTTGCAAGAGGAAATAATTTACCCCCCGCAAGACATTTGTCCTGCTTTATGCCATTTGTACACGTTTCTCTTTGGAACAAGTTAAAAATAAAATAGATGAAGCGTGTAACATTCTCTAAAAGTCTTAAAATATCTTTTCAAATGCAATGACACTCGTGATTGAACACCACTTATCTGTATCAGGCTGATATCAGCAAAAAAGCTGTATATAATTACAAAGAACAATACAGTTAACAAAGTCCAATCCTTTAACAAATCTGTCCTGAAACAACACTCTCACACTAAGGGATGTGCTGTTGTTTTCTACCTTGGGGGCAGTAGTGAATCATTTCAACATGGTGCCCTACGTTTACAATCTCATCATAACTGAAATACTTGAATTAAAAAAAGCTCCTATCAGGATCAAGCACAATCTAAGGTTTCGATACAAGATTTTAAAAGAGAACATTTTGTATCGAGCCAATTGTATATATATATATTTTTTAGTTGAAGTCACTTTGGAAAGAAAGTTCTTATATTCAAATTAAGGCCCTGTTAATCACAGTGGAACAGTGATTAACAAACATACAATAAAACCATCATCTCCTTCTTTGGGTCAGGCTGTTTCTTTCAGTAGCATACGAACAAGAACACAAAACATCTTTGATGCAAAAACTAAATAGCACCATCTTGTGGAGAATTCTTAAACATGAGTGAGTATGAGTGGGTTAGTATGTGTAAATGTGAGAGAGTTGCAGCCAGTTCAGTGAGGTTCTTTCAGAAATAAAACAGTAAATTAAGAGAGTTCAGTGAGTAAACTGTTAAGCATGGCTGATGAGGTCTGTGCAACAAAATCACTTGAGGTGTCAGACATGGTGTTATCTTAAACAAATTGTGTGTTCCCTTGTAAGTGACTCGGACTTGAGATCAAGTTAAGTCTTCCCTTGTGCTAATAGTGGCAAAAGCTTACATTATTCAGACACTCATAGCTCCAGTTTGGCCAAACTCTTGACTTTAATCAGTGACTCACTCACACAGCAACACAATCAAAGCTCTGGACATGCATCACTGGGTCACTGATTGTGTGTGTGTTTGGAAGTGAGTCACTGATTATGTGTGCGTGTATAACAGCTATGCTCTCACACACACACACACACACACACTCAGAGCTCAGTGCATGTAACAGGGGTCAGTCCGTGAATCAGAAGTGTGGGGCCAAGCCCTTGAGTGACAGCGTCCAGCTGCGCCAGGTACTGCTGTGATTGGACGGAATTAGAGGGTGGGAGGGGCAGATAGAGGAAGCGCACAGCGGCAGAGGTGCTGTGTTCTTTCAGAAGTGAGTTCACTGCCGATAAGAATTCCTCCGAGGCAGAGGGGGGCGCTGTGGTGTCTGTACCTCGCAGCATCCGCACTACACGGTCCCAGGCCACTATCTTGATAGTGGCTCGAATCCTCAGCATCCCCAGAAGCTCTCTAAATCTCTCCTCTTTGGCCAACCAGCCTTGGTCTCCAGAGTCTGCCTCCACGCACAGGAAAATGCGTAGCCTCGCCCGGCGCCACCTGGCTGACATATTCAGAATGCAGGCCATCTGCAGGAGGAAAAGGCTGCACACATCTGCAAAGCTGCCACTGCCTTCTGCACTCAAAAGGTTGGATGGCCACACATCGATGGTCTCCATGTTGTCTACTGATATTCCAGACATTCCTATTCCTTTAACTTCAGGCAGTACCTGGAAGAAATAACGAGCCAAACACACGTTTTTGCCCATTTTGATGGCATCCGAAATGATGCCCACATATTCTTCCGGCTGAAGAGAGCGAGGGCTCTCCGTGTGACGGACAGGGGGGAAGTGAGCCTGCAGGGATGGGAGATCCACTCCAAAATTATCCCCCTCAGAACTGGAAAAGAAACCAGAGCCATCCATTGAACTGTCACAGAATGCAGGATCCTGCAGGAAGTAGTCCTCTGGGTAGCAGTTGTCATAGAAACCCAAGACCAGGGTGTTTGGCTTCATACCTCCTATTGGGGAGAGGAAGAGGGAGAAAGCATAGGTGAGAAGGGTTATATTAAACATGGAAACCATTCAGAGATTGTATTATTCATATTAATCCTTTAAAGAAAATTAAACAACAACAACAAAACCTGACATATTTTCCCCTTAGATCAATCATGATGTGGCTGGTGTCTGAGGTGTATTTCCTAAGCTTTGCACTGGAGATATATGGCTAATAGAAATAATAACCAATGGAAACCTATAGTTCAGCTATTAGCATTGAGGTGTTAGACAAATAAACAAGTATATTAACCTAATACAGTGTGACATATTGTCATCTGTACAATCTGATCAAAGCACAACATAAAAGCTAGAATCACAAGCATTAGTGAACTTCAAGACTTTAAGAATAGTTTCCCCTAATGTTGACACTATCACTTTGTTTTGTTTACTGGTGTTACTGTGGGGCAAACAGTTTGCAAGTGCACAAAGGCTTGTGGGAAGTGTAGTCTCACCAAGTCCAGTGATGCGTAGTAGGTGCTGAGTGCCCTGCCGGACCGAGGGAGAGAGAGTCAGGTCCACAAATGCCTTCACCCCCAACTTATCCACAAGACTTAACCAGAAATTATACTGCTGCTGAACAGGGTCTGACGGCAACATGTCTATTGGGGAAAGAAAAAAAAAAGTATCAAAATTTCTGCCATTTTATTTATCAAATACAGTGCTTTATAATGTTTTTAAAGACTTCAGTAAAATAATAAGACAGTATCTGTTATTTTCAGACTGACTACCAATTCTGCTATCCTCTAATCCTTCGTGAGTGCTCTTTTACTGACTACAAGAACACTGCTGACGGTAACAGAGGACTATTCTGACTCTTTTCAGTCGTGGAATTTTAAGGGCTTGCGTATTTAAAAGCATAGCCCTGACATTTTCAGTTATGTTAAGCCTTTAATTTAGGATTTTAAAAACTTTAAAGAAATGGTAAAATATCAAAATGCAAACCTCTTCACTTAGTTCTATGTTTGTGTATTAGTGTATATACAACACAAGACATTCTCATCAAGTATATACTGCCCTCTAGTGCTCACATTAAACAAAAATTGTTTATGTATTATTATTATTATTATTATTATTAAATACACCAAACAAACAAACAAACTCACTATTAACTAAGGGTGCAGTATACATCAATCCATCATAAATATCTGAATCTAAATCAAAATCTAATTAAATCAGTGATCAGTAGTATGCCTTTCTGCTCCACATTTACATATCAAAGATCAGAACCAGGCACCTGTGGGAATTCTATTCCTGTGGGAATTGGGGTCTAAATATATATAGCTCTTTAGTCTCCGTATACTTTACCAAGGTCTCCAAGCTGGACATGTCCCAGGACCAACAGTCCTCCCTTTTTCAGCTGGTTTATGAAGCTGATGAGCTGGCAGGAGGAGCGAGGGTTGGCCACCATCAGCAGCAGCTGGGGCCTCCAGAACTTCACATGATCCTTCCTCGAGTCCAGCATCAGCAGGTACTTGCGCACCTGCAGAATGGATTTACACCCAAAGGTAAGCTCACATTCAAGTTTAAGAGTATTCTTGACAGTGTCAATGACAATGGGAGCAATGGGAGCTTCTTGATCAAATTATGTAAATAATTATTAGCTCTTGTGTGTATTCAGGTATTTCTCTGAATGAATGAATGAGTGGGTGAATGATATATATATATATATATATATATATATATATATATATATATATATATATAAAATGTGTGTGTGTGTGTGTGTGTGTGTGTGTGTACATACCTGATGAAAGATGAGAGCTTGGCTGATGTAGCCCCAGCTACTCGTGGGGGATCTGTAGTGCAGGAAAAGCAGCAGCAGGAGGAGTGTCACGATGCTGGCCGAGGAGTAAACTGGATTTATCACAAACATCATTACTAGACAACTCAGCATCCCCAACAGACACGTGTGCCAGGAGAAGAGCTGGAATGTAGGTCTGAGAGAGAGAGAGACAGAGACAGAGAGAGAAATCACTACCTCACGGTGTTAATGAAGTGCCCCATGCTGTTGTGAATGCAGCAGTGCTGTACTCTACCTGAAGTTAGGAGCTGAAGCCCATTCCAGAGCCAGACAGGCCAAGTCTACTGCAGCATACGCCAGCAGATAAAACACAGTCACCAACCCGGCTATCACATTCAGCTGACCTGCAAACACTGTGCACTGACACACACACACACACAAGCTTATTAAACAGCATTTTTTAATGTGTATTTCCCCATCTTTTTCTTAAAACTGGACATTGCTAGCTTCACACACACACCTGCACCAGAATCCAGGTGAAGAGCACAGCAACCCAGGGGTTTCCTGATCTGGAGGTGACAGCAGCAGGTGCCAGGGGCAAACCTGATTACACACACACACACACACACACACACACACACACACACACACACACACACACACACACACACACACACACACACACACACTTTAGGCATGATTTCTATGTAAGAAAATCATTTACATAAAAATATTGGAATGAATTTTCTCTCTCTCACACACGCACACGCACGCACGCACCAAAAAGCTTGTCGATGGCGAGAGCGTGGAGGATGCGGGATGCTCCTATCATGGAACACATGGCCGCGGACAGAGACGCACAATAAACACCAATTATCACAAATGGAGGCCATATGTTTATCCGCTGAAGCACACCATAATCATTAATCAGCAACGACCTGAAAGAGAGAAAAGCGAGCAAAAGGAAAAGGAGAGAGAGGAAGAGGGAAAGATAAAAATAATTTATAGATGATACTCACTGTTCACTGTAATTTATTGTTCACTGTAGTCAAATAAAAATAACATAATCAACAAACAAATAAAGTGAAAGTGGGCAAACTCAAAGAAGTAATCAAAAAATACAAAACCAGTGACTGAAATGTTAATAACTACAGACTACTCTCTGACTTACCGGTCACAGGTGGAGCTGATCAAGAGGAAGAGGAGGATATAGACGATGAAGGTGTAGACTACAGCCATGATGGTGCCTTTGGGAATGGACACACTGGGGTTCTTCAGCTCACCTGGAGAAAACAATACTGACCACTGAGTGAGTAGTGCTAACCTGCAGTAAAAGCTAGATCACTGGGTTTACTATTGCAATCTTTACTAAAACGCAGTAAACACAAGTACATATTAAAAGGAACACCTACGATTGTGGGGAAACATTTCTCTCTGTTTGCTTACATTCAAAAGCTGTGTCTTTTAATGTGAAATGGTGTGTTTGAGAGAGGGAAAGACTGTAGTTTGTACATGGCTGAAGCTGAACTGTAAGTTAAGTTATTGTTATGTTCTGAGAGAGAGAGAGACTAGAATACTGGACTGAGTCAGTTTGTTTTTCGTTCATTTACAGACATTGGGGCTTTGTAAACACATTAGACTGGGTTTGTACAGGGAAACAAGTTGTTTTTGTGATTACAGTCATGAACGTCGTTTTTAAACAATACATTACAGTAAACAATAGCCATACTGTCAAAGCAGAACATAAAGCACCAGTAATAAACAATGATATATGGTCTGACCTTAGAAGTTTATAGAGCTACTGTAAACCTCACTGTACATTTATACATTTTTACTGAGCAATTTAGTCCTAACTATGTAAACATAGGGTAAAAAGGGGAAACCTAAAAGAGGAAGTCTGTGTGTGTGTGTGTGTGTGTGTGTGTGTTTATGTGTGTTTTTACATGTTTATACCTGACATATTCGCTCCTGCCATAATCCCAGTGCAGCTGGTGAACATCACAGCGAAGACAGTGGAGAATGACATCACCCTGTTCGTACTGTAGTCCAGAGAGTATCCCGCTAAAAAATAAAAGCAGAAAAAGTGAGAAACAGTGCCTTCCTCTCAACTCCATGGTGTCCACCACTGCAACAGCTGACCTTGCCTTTAATTTTCAGTCACTTGCTCATTTTCTGTAACTGCTTTATCCTGTTCAGGGTCATGTTGATCTTCCCTTCCATTAGGGGTCCTGATCCAATCTTAAGCATCGGTATCCAGGCAAATCAAAGCATTTCTCTACTGACTGGTATCTGCTTTATTAAAGAAGAACCATAGCCCGATCCTGTTGTAAATGCAGAGTGCTGTTGTAGTGTTTCTAGTTATACCACTGCACTGCTGCACTAAGTGAAATTCATACAAGCTGTTTATAAAGGCACCTTTTCTTAACGTTGATAAAAAATATTAAGCAACACTTTGGATGCAGACAAGTGCATTTCTTTATTTATTCTACGTTTTTTTCTGCAATGTACTTACAGTGTGCACTGTGCAAAAGTATCTTCTAGGAAAATACAAATAATTTGAGACTTGATATGAGAAATAGATAAAGAATATAGAAAAACTGGACATCCATTTAGAAAACTAAAACTGGACATCCCTGCGTTCCGTATTTGGGAACTTACTACATTTGAATCAAATCTTACTCGAAAAACGTAGTCATGCACAAGCATGAGTCAGGTCTCCCCATCGCATGATGCTGCGAGACATGTGACGAGCCATGAGGTTGTGTTATCGACAAATAGCCGCAGCCAGGGATTGAACATGTGATCAGGCAGTAAGGCTTAGACAGTAAGTTGCTGACTCACGTCTCAGGTTGCTGTTAAGAGTGCTGCTGTTAAAGCCCGTGTAGGTTCCGTTGCGAGAGATCGTTTGGTTGTTGTCCAGGATGTGTGTAAATGTGAAGACTTGCGGATGGACCAGCAGTGGGCTGATGAGGATGGAGAGAATGGCCACAGTCACCACCAGCAAGATGATGAAGGAGGCTTTAGCGTAGATATGAGCTCCGATCAGACACACCAACAGACACAGTAGAAGTAACAAAGAGGCGTACAGCACAGAGAACCAGTAACCCTGAGGAAGAACACGGATCCCCTGTGGAGCTCCTACCACTACAAAGGGAGAGAGAGAGGAGAAAAGATGTGCTATATATAAAAAAAGAGGAAATACAGGTGAAGAAACGACAGTGTTGTAATGGTTTCTGAAAAAGAAGATGTTACAAAAGGTGGTCATCAAGATCTTTCATGAATCAAGTAGCTGATTTGTCCACATGCATGTGGCAAATTTGTCTCAGGATTTAGTCTGACTCACGTGTGCCTAAAGAATTCATTTAATAAAGAAACCCTACACGAATCATTACAAGATCCGACTCATCACTCACCTGGATCCTGACCAAAGATGTCCAGGATTGCCTCCACAAGGCCGAGCACATAGACCCCGCAAGCACACACCTTAGCCAGGTAGAACATGAGGCCAATGCTGCCTCCAAACTCTGGACCCAAAGATCGACTGATCATGACTGATGTTTGCAGATTAAGGACAAAATTTAATACATTCATTCACTAAAACATCATTTTACACTGGCACCTGGTTCCTGAATGTTGTGAAAGATACAGTAAGCCCCTCCCCCCTCCACTGCCCCATTGGTTGAGATGGCACAGATTGACAGGATGGTCAAGGAGATGATGAAATAGGCCACGCCCAGCATGAGCAAACCCTGGAGGAGGCCAGCATGACCTACGACAAAACCTGTAAAACACAGTTATTAAAGTTAAAGTGATAGCTCCGTAGAAATAAACACATTTAGACAGATATGAACTAAACAGAAAGGTCAAAATAGAGGGGGAGGATTAGAGAAAACATCTTTCATCTACCTGTGCGGAGGAAGAGAACGATGCTGAACATGGAGAGGATGGTTGGCACCATGACCCCGAAAAAGGTGTTGAGAGTCCGGGGGTTGTTTCTGGAGCTCTCTGCTGCCCCTGAGGAGCTTCTCCTGGACTCCCCCTCATCTCCTGCCACGCGGAAGACTCCATGAGCCAGGAGAGGCCTACGCTCCCCTGCCATGGCCCAAAAACAACAGCTTCTGTTCTAATGACCTTCCTGATACCCTGAGGGGCTGTGGGAGCAGGATGGAAGACCGAACTTGTATTATAAATGTTATTAGATTTGCTGTTGACTGATTATATTTGGTATAGAGATACAGTAAGGCAGAGG
This sequence comes from Hoplias malabaricus, assembly GCF_029633855.1. NCBI lineage: Eukaryota > Metazoa > Chordata > Actinopteri > Characiformes > Erythrinidae > Hoplias > Hoplias malabaricus. Next base: position 34,831,370 of record NC_089801.1, on the reverse strand, counting down.
CAAAAACAAGGCTAATGTATTTATTGAGACCCTTTGATACACAAAGTCAAAGTGTTTTACAAAAGAGTACCGAGAAATTACAGGAAAAGCTCCTAGTGAGAACTCAGGCAGCTTCATTTTGAATCAGCTGAAGCTGTTTAAATATCAAACAGAAGCTGTTTCTGATTTTTATTCATATGCAGTTGGCATGCCCTTATCTTCAGCCATTTGCCTAGTTTATATTGAAGCTGGCTTGGGAGGCAAGTTGGGGAAGAGGTGGGTGAAGGACGGTCTCTTCCCCAACATCCACAGACAGGGTGCCCTTGAGCAAGATCCAACTGCTTACCAGGTGCAATGTCTGCCCACCTCTTCAGGTGTGTGTGTGTGTGTTCTTACTTTTCCCAGTGCACTTGTGTGTATGTGTTCATTGTCACAGATTAAAGAGTAAAATCGGTTAAATCTGAGGCTCACTTCTGTTTTACATTGTGCAATAACCAAGGAAATACACTAATATTTATTTTATATGTAGCTTTATTATGTATCATATTTATTATATGACTTTATTATTACATTCTCAGCAATATATAATCACTTTTTAAAAGCTCATTATATACCCAGTTTACCAGAATAATGACAACAGCATAAAGCATTTTATAAAGAAACGCACAGCTGCTCACTAAAGAAGCATGAGGTAATTTTCAATATTGTGGAGCACAAAAACAGTGGCATAAATCAGGTGTTGACCACATGTAAAGCTTAACCTCAGAGACAAGAGTCTGAACAGTGCTACACTGAAAGAGAAGGGGCGTCTAAACATCTGTAGATTAACTTAGAGCCAAATTCGCCTGGAGTTTTAGTTGTTGACATAAGACAGATCTCCATTAGGTGCGAGACGTTTAAGACAAAGCAGGAACTGCCATCAAAACATGCCGTAACCTCAAATTAGCAGAGCTGGCATTTCTAGCAAGCTTATAATAAGATTATTACAAGCTTAAAACACCACAAAGTCCAACAATTAACTGCCATAATACTATAATATTTCTGGGTGGATTTAAAACATTTGCCAGGGCATCTAATAAGAAGGGCGGCTCGGCGCTTTTTAAACACTTTCAGCGCCAAAACAACAAAGACAATGCTGAACAGAAGACAGTAGGAAGTCACAACTCCAAAATGAATGAAGTCAAAACTAAGGCATAAAACCTTACCTTATAATCATCTAGGAAATGACTTTTGTATATGATAAACGATGACCGTCCTTCCTCAGCATCCCCCTTCGCACTCGTGGTTTGCCCCGCCGCCGCCGCCTGAAACTGTTTAGAAAAGTCACGAGACTTGGGCGAAACCATGTGACTCTGAAAATTGGGGGAGGGAGGAAGGCGGAGAAAGTTTTCAGGAAGAGGTTTGCTTGAACCCAGGCCAAAATAATACGGGTGGGCAATACAGTAAAAGGCGATGCAACGATACCAAGGCTAATATTAATGCTGATATTTTTCTCGTGGATAAAATTGATTTTACAGAGGAGGTTTAAACATTCAGATTTAAAGGGAATATTATATTAAATACATTTCAACCATGGGGCAAATTTTGTATAAAGAAAAAAAATCCTTAATTTTCCGTAGTCTTTTATCCAGTCCAGTGTAGCAGTCAGTCTGGAGCTTACCAGTGGCCTGAGTGTTTCTGTGGCTTTTCCACACGAACACGATTTGGCACAGAAAACTTGGCCAACGGGTCCGAAACAGCATGTTGGAACGCACCCTGAACATAGCACTAGTCCATTACAGGGCATCACACACACTCAACTGTGAACAAATTTCAACAGTCAATCCTCCTACCAGCATGTGCTGCAGGAAACCAGAGCACCAGGAGGAACCCCACACAGACACAGGTGGAACTCCTCAGAGACAGGCTCCAGAGGTGGGAGACTGAACCCAGGACCCCAAGAAATTCTCTATCTATTTATTGCCGCTGTCCAAATAAAAAAAAAACGTGTCTACATTTTTGTTGATTTTTCATTTACTACATCATTTGAACTCAGCAGCTATCCTTCATATCGTACATTTCATGATGAAGGGACCTATAGAAATGCTCCCTGGAATAAAATCTTTTAAAATGAACTTCTATTGAAAAGTAAGGTTTTTTCCTTCTCCTGTAAAAAAACTATTTTAGGAGATACATGTTTTTAATTGGACAGTGATGATATGCCTGTATATATGTTAATACAGTTTATATACATAGTGAACATGTAATCACAGCCTCTGTAATTCTGCGTTTAAAATATAGGCTTAAACCTTTAATAGTTTTTAATAATATTACTGTAAATGAATTACAAACTAATGCGTGAGTAAGCGTTGATGATTATTTTCTGCATTTCAGGACAAAAACAGCCCTGTGGTCAAAGAGGAATTGTTGGTTAAAAATCACACATTCTCACTTCCTCTTTACAAGGTAGCGTGCATCCATTGCCCAAAGCAAACTCAGACAGCAGTTATAAACAACTTTAATACTCACAGATCATGTACACATTTTCTGTCACCAACAAAGCAAAGCCAGCCAAAACATTTCAGCAGCTCACAAAGCATTTTAAAATACTTAAGACAGGGCCCGAAAAAAAAGGTGTTTTCTGCTTGAAAATTTGTTATACTTTATAAATAGATTAAGCTGAAACACTAGGCCATGTTTTCCATAATGAAGGCAACAGCATTTGTTTGATGCACACATAAAAAAACCTCATACAAAACCACACTGATCCTTTCTTATTTAAAGGAGATCTATTTCGTTTGTGTGTAGAGTTTGAGACAGAGACAACATTTATTTATTTTCCTGTCAACACTGCCATTATGTAAAAGTTACTCTATTTTTCCAGTGATGCAAAACATGTAAACAGGAAATTACAAAAAAAAGCTTCAGATGGTAAATGTATAGTCATCTTCAATGTTGAACGTGTCCATCATTTCCTTCCTTTTTGAAAGCCTCCCTTTTAGTTTTTCAACTGCTTTTTTTTTTACACACCTCCAAAACTCAGTCTTAGAATTTTGCTGCATTTCCTACATCTCAAAATAAAAATAATGTCAAACAAAACACGTAATGCTGAGTAGTGGGCTCTGGGGCTGCAAGTCCATTATCTGAAGTCCATTCTTTTTCTTTCACTGGTGTGACAATTGTCTTTGTTTATTACCATATTTGTTTTTTGTTTTTTTTAAAGTAAGGGCTTTTTGAAAGATCCACATCTTTTCAGAGCAATACTTCTGAGTTGTCTTCTCACAGCAGAAGACAAGAACTTTTCTGAAACCTAAAGCAAGATCTGTGTGAAAGCAACACTACCTGCATCCAGATGGTTGCACGCAAGTGGAGCATCTGATCTCCTGACAAATAACTTATAATTAATGTCTGTTATATGAAAGAACAGCCGTCTTTGTGCAGTAGTTTATTCAGGTCTGAAATTTCTGCCGTGTATCAGCTAAAGCATAGAATATAGCTTTGAATACTGCTCAAAAACATTCCCTTCTGTTATCAGCCGGAGGTTGGTTCAAACTGTACAGTCAGAAAAGTTGAAAAACAGGCACTCTTCTTGTAAAAAAAAAACTTGTTCCGCTCTCCTTAAAAACTCAACTCAAACAGAGTCCTGGGAATTCAGATGTGGCCAGACGTAGGACTGCCCAGTGGGGAGAAGCGAGAGTGTGGTGTGGGGGGCCGTGTTGGCCAAGTTAGCGGCCCCACCAGAGGGTGAGTGTTTGAGGCGGTGCTTTTTGAGCTGCCCGAGCTCACGGAAACAGCAGCCACAGAGAGCGCAGCGGTACGGCCTCTCGCCCGTGTGGATGCGCTGGTGCTTGTGGAGGCTGTCCAAGTGCCGAAAGCGTTTCTCACAGTAGCGGCACGGGTACGGACGCTCACCGGTATGGATGCGCTGGTGAGTCTTCAGGCAGTAGAATCGTCGAAACCCACGTCCACACACGTTGCAGCGGTGCACTTTGTCCGCGCTGTCCCTCGCTGCTGGACTTGGGAATGTGACATCACCCTCTATGGGTGGCATCAAACCCAGCAAGGCTTCACCCTCGCTAATCTGGGGCTGACTGGGTGTAGCAGTCACTGTCAGTAGGGATGAGGATGCTGCTGCCAGGTCTGTAACCTGAGGCTCTGAAGACTGAGGCTCAGGATCTTCTTCAATTTTCACAGCACTCTGTTTGACCTCATTGCCGTCCATCACCTGGATGAGTCCCAGCTCTGTGACGTTGCCCGCAGGAGCGCCGGCCATCTCGAACTCAAACTTGCCAGTGTCGCATGGGTCTTCGAGTGCTTTGGAGGATGAGCCTGCCACCTCCTGCTCCTCTGGAACTCTCCCAAAGTCTTGTACTCCACTGGCAGAGGCCTTGTAATCTACAGAGGGAAGTTAAAGGCATATAGAATATCATGAATTTCCTACCCTCTTCCAAAAGTTACACAGTGTAGATTCTGTTGTGATGAGCAGATTAGCAATAACAGAATCTATTCTCTATACATGAAGCAACAAATGATTTTGAAGCTGTAATTTTAATGGTATAAATATTTCCTAAAGTTTCTTTAATTCAGTGTTGAAACAGCCAGTGTAAAATCAACAAAATAAATGGTACATACACTCACTCTTCTCAGCAACACCGTCCTCCGTAATGTAAAACTCTTCCACCTCTCTCTCCACCATCACTGGCTCCGTGTCTGATGCAACATGAGCGTTGGTGCTCTCTGTCCCCGCCACTGTCCGCCTGGCTCTGCCGCGGGGCCCATCTTTCTGCACCGTAGGGAGACAGAGTCCGACGCTTGGTGCTGCTTTGGACCCAGGTCCAGCCCCAGGTCCAGCTCCTGGGCTACGCGGCGAGGCGTTCCTTAGGGCTCTCCCGCGCTGAAGGGCTCCGTCACTCCCCACAGGGGCTTCCCGATGGTCAAGCAGCAGACATTGCCTAATGTTCTTCTCGGCGGCGGCCATGTAGTACCGCACAGCGCGGAGCTCGGCCTCACTGGCCTGCAGCCGCTCCCGCAGGCTGCGGTTCTCTCTGCGGGACTCGGCCCGCCCCGCGTCCCGTGCCGCCGCCAGCCGTGCGCTCAGGAGCCGCGCTGCCTCACGGAGAACCGCGTCCACCGCGCCGCGCACCGCCTGCTCCACCGCCGAGGAGAGCTCGAACTGCAGCAGGGACGCGCTCATTCCCTCCGCCGCCATGGAGCTTTCTCAGGGTTGTTTTTTTCTGTTAAAGAACAAATAACGTTAATGCTTAGGTTTTAGGGCCCTTGCAATTTGAAGTAGAACCGAGACTTCAAATTAGATACAGGAGATTAGGAAACGACTTTAAATTCAGAGTTAGTTCTCTGTCGGGTGATCTTTTACTGAATGCTGGAACTACTGCACTATTTAAGGTGGAACGGAGAACTCGAATAATATTTAAACGGTTACCTTAAGTTCCTTTCTGCTTGCTCTCTGCTGGTTTGTGCTGCAAGCGGATGATGGTTTTACCTTAAACCTTTTAGCATTAAATGCTACTCCATTTAATGAGGAAGAGAAAACTAGAAAAGACAATGACAAGAAGCCCCCTCTGGCTGTCCCAGTGTTTTTAAGGGGTTAACGTAAGCCTCCTACTGCTCTCGGTAGTCTCTTTCATAGTTTTGATCCAGTTTATGAGCTGAAATTTACAGACAGTTAGCTATTGTTAAAAACGCCAGTTTTAGAAGCTTAAAATTGACCTTAAATGTGTTCATAAATGTAGAAGTAAACACAACAGATGTGACTCTCGCTCTGTAAGCGTTCAGCAGAGTCGCACAACGATGATGTGAGGGAATTATGGGAAATGCAGTTTTTGTGCCTGTATAGTTATAAATTAATTATTACAATTCGTTATTCATTATTACATTAAAAAAAATCCTTTAGCAGTATGGAATGAGCAAACAAACAATTCTTCTGGAAAAAACAAAAACGTTTGTACAAGACATAACAGTGATGTGGAGAATTATGGGAAATGTAGTTTTTCCCTTTGACTAAATAAATACATACACACATATACATTTTTGTTTAGACGTATTAAATGAACAAACAATAGTGGTTAAATGAACCGAAAAAAATATTAACAGTAATATCAGAAGATTATAGGAAATGTATTTCTTGCTTCCGAGCAACTAATGCTACCACAACTGTTACAACTAATAAAACACTTCTACTACTAATGAATACACTTGGATTAAATAAGGTAATGATATTGCCATTTGCATTGACAATGATACTGAACTGAAAAGGTAGTTCAGTCTTGTTTCTACAATACAGTGCTAAATGGATGTAACAATACATAAACCTTCCATTTTCTCCCTTCTTTCATATGTTTGTTTGTTTTATTTATTTATTTATTTATTTATTTATTTGGGCGGCACGGTGGCGCAGCAGGTAGTGTCACAGTCACACAGCTCCAGGGACCTGGAGGTTGTGGGTTCGATTCCCGCTCCAGGTGACTGTCTGTGAGGAGTTGGTGTGTTCTCCCTGTGTCTGCGTGGGTTTCCTCCCACAGTCCAAAAATGTTGGTAGGTGGATTGGTGACTCAAAAGTGAGTGTGAGTGTTGCCCTGTGAAGGACTGGCGTCCCCTCCAGGGTGTATTTCCGCCTTGCGCCCAATGATTCCAGGTAGGCTCTGGACCCACCGCGACCCTGAACTGGATAAGCAGTTACAGATAATGAATGAGGATTTATTCATTTATCTATTTTTTGAGGGCCGTTGTCAACATTTTTATAGAAATATCTTTTTAAATTACCCCCCAAAAAAACTCATACAATAGGTAGTGAAAGACAAACTCCTTGTATGCTTAATATAAATGTCTGAACAAAATGTATTATTGATCCATTCTTATTAGCTCTGTTTTTCAGTATCTGTGTATTGTCCTCTTAGTGTGCAGTGCTGCTACTGACATACGCATACTACTTTCTGACCTTTGCACTTTTAGTCTTTGTTTGATTAATAAACATGCAGTTAAACATTATTGGACAATTGTAGTTTAAGAAAGTCTTAATTCAGAGCCCTGTATATTTTAAAATAGCATTTAGAAAAGTGAACATTATACTAAGTATGATAAATTTGTATTCTGTAATACAGAAAGTCATTAGTTGAGGACTATAATTTGAAATAGCCAATGACTTATGAAGATTTATTAAACATTTTTTTTCCAAATGCTGATAAATATTTTATGATGCTCCATCTAAGGGAAACCAAGCTAGTTTCATTGGGTTCCTCCTCTTCTTCTTTCAGGTCTAAATCGAGGCCCACCAGGTTTAAGTGGGTTTCTACAGTTTCTCCCACCTGCCTGCTGCCTCTCACTGTGAAAACACAACACCACAGTGCTTTGATAAGGTCTTTGGTTCAAGGTTTTAGCATAGACCTCAGCAGAATACATCATTTCAGGAGATTTGACTTTTAATTCAGATAGGTCCAAGAATCTTGTAAATGCTACGCTGAAGTAGACTGGTTTATGAAAAAGTAATAGTGCCCCCTAGTGCTCATTACTGTGGCTGACAGTGACCCTTCTGGAGCTACCGCTGCAGTTTAATTAAAGGGAAATTCCACCGAAGTTTAAAATTCTCTGTCAAATCAGTCACTGAGATGTAAATAATAGTCCTGATTTTTCTCTGTTCTAGTGGAGTTTACAGTGCCTAAACACAAAACCGCCCACAGTGGTGGTGATAGGAACCAGACCTCTGAAGAGCATTATAGATAATGTGGGTGCATACTACTTGCTGTACACCACATATTAAATACTATATTCTATCTTCATTATAGTACATATTAATACCGTGTTACTAATATATATTTTGTACCATAAATGAACAGTGAATACTAATCCCTAAGAAACAGTGTTATTATATAATACCAGAATCAAAAGCAGAATAAATCACATGCTACTGTCATTTTTACATGACGCATTTAAGTGAATGTATTGAGTGAATAAAAATAAAGTAGCATGATATTTTTGACATGGAAATACACTACTGTATCTACATTTGATCAAAACACTAAAGCACACTGAACTGAATGCTGTGAGTGATATATAACCCGGCTCTCAGTAAACATTCACCGACGGAGAGTGTGTTTTTCTTTTTCTTTTTTTTGCTGTGTGCACTAGTGACTGTGTACGTGTGTGCTTTCTCGCCTTATGTTTTCTGTGTGCGTAGGATTGGTGTATGGCTCTTCGTGTCCATCCCTTCAACCATCACTTGCTTGGGCCTCTGCAAACGGTGTTGCTAGGCAACCCCATCCTCAGCTACTACAGTCCCTAATGGGGCTTTAAGAAGAGCAGGGCAGGTGGAGTGTACCATTACAGTGGGCTACTGTAGGGGGGTGATGTGTGGTGATCATCAACTCTGGCTTGACTCAGGGCATGGCGTTTTAAAGCTCCAGTGACAATGAATCAGTCCTGGAGAGCACTGGGCTCAGTTTTATAGCAAGGCCCTAAATATGAGCAGTGCATTGAGTTTATTCTTTTATGATCAGGCAGCCTACCCACACCCCTATGAGTTTGTTACCCTGATGATTATGCCCTACTGTATTATATGTGCTATTCTGTGCACTGCTATAATATCTGTATTATAGCCACAATTAAATGCACTATTATTTGTAATATTCCATGCACTACTATACCATATGTACACCGCTATAATACATGTGCTGTTTTATGTACCATATGCACTGCAATGCAACTGCTATATGTATTTTATTATAAAAGACTACATATATTATATTATATACACTTACTATTTTATGCACTGCATTATGCACATCTCTATGCAATATTATAGGTACTATTTTATCAAGAAGTGTATATTCTACCCTATAAACAAATGTATTACATGTGTTACTTTATGCATTACTATATTGTATGTAGGTATTACAAAGCAGGTATAATTACTGTGGGGCGGTAGCACTACTGTATGTAAAGTGTAAACTATTTCATATTTCACTATAATAATATTTAAGGGCTTCTGTAAATATAATATAGCTGAAATAATAGTGCTAATTGTCATGTATAGTGTACATAATATGTGTAAAATAGTACAGATACTGTACTGTCATTTACAATAATAATCTATATGTATTATTCTATACTAATGTGCTGACGCCCCACAGTAATTATACCTGTGTAATTAGGAGTTAGCGTCCCTTGGGTCTCCTGAGAGGGAAAGCACAAAGGGAAAAAAATTAATTAACAGCATGTGAAGTTATTCAGGGACAGGATTATTCTGGGTATTAGCAAACGGTTAGAAATGTTATAATAAAAATCATAATAACAATAATAATAAAAAAATACAGCCTACATAATTGTGTATAGTACAATTATTACATATACCCTACACATTCTCTTTTAAAATGCCTACCTATTATAAATTCATACTCCAGCTGCACATTACATTATATTCACACTACATACTCAGTTATTTAGATATGTTTGCAAGAACTACTGCGGCATTTAAGGTGGAATGAAGAATTCGAATGAGGAAGCCAAAGCTTAGCCTCGTAAAATGAACACATTCTTCCCGTTTTGGTGAAAGGGGTGTTCTGCAATGGTACTGTCTCCATAAAATGGGTGTGGTCGAGCCTTGCATATGAGATGTTTGGTTTTTTCTGTCACCCAGCCGATTTCACACGGGACTTGGACTGAAACACGGCGTTTAAAGGCTCTGTACACTAATTTAATTGCTTGAAATTCAAGCAGGGTTCATTTCAGACTGGTTCACAAACCTCTGGTTTTGTACTCTGTAGGGGCTGATGGGTTACGCTTATGCTCCTCCAGCCAGATAGCCGAGTCATTTTGGGTCCCTTTGTGTCATTATAAAGCTTTATTTATTCCTCTACTGTGTTTTTCTCCCTCAAAATCGACTGAATAATTCTCTGTTTTGGACGAGGAGGCGACGAGGGAAGAACAGAGAGGGAGGAGGACGAGCAACGGAGGAAGGAAACGGACGACAAGGCTAGGGGGAAAAAAACAAGAAAACAGACAGAAATTGGAAGATTTGAGGGCCTTTTTATGGACTGGACTTCGTTTTGGGTCGTGTTTGGTGTAAAAAGGAGAGTTTGCAGCCACCGCCTCAGGACTGGGTTACAGTAACGTTACAGCAATAGAGCAGTTCCAGTGTTTTAACCGCTGTAGCCTGCAAAACCCTCACAAACAGCGTCTCTGCTGGAGAAATGAACTCTCTGGCCTTCGGTCCGAGCCCTTTTTGATGCGTTTGTCCAGAGCAGCATCTCTCAGGCCTAACCCACAGCTGCCATTATGCCTCTTCACATTTGAACACTGTGAGGAAAGACAAGCTCCATCTCTTCCTCAAGCTCGGTCCCAGCGAAGAGCTCAGTTTCTCTCTTTTCTCCCCTTTTCTCTATCTCTCTCTCTTTCTCACCCTCAGCTCGCCTTCCCTCTGCTCTACACACAGGTAGGTTACAGTTCATCTGGAGAATATCGTTTATATGTTTATTTCACCCATACTCAAACAGGGAACGCTATTCTGCCTCCAAACCGAGAATTAACTTGCCTTTTTTTCGAATTCGCAGTTCCACCTTAAATGGTGCAGAGGTTGCATTGCTGGCGCCTTTACAGTTTAAGGTGGAACGAACGGGACGTTAAAATACGAAACTTCATGAGCATACTACACACTAATTCTAAATGTACATTACACACACACACACATTATATATATATATATATTGTTCCATCTATAACCAATTAACATACTACATTCCAGTGACACATACATAATACATACATTCTGCATTATCTGTACTACTACACCACCCTCTACACTACAGAAGCACAATAAATATATGCTGCATACTGCTGATGAATATTATGTTCCAAACAAAATTACACACTACATTTTACTACATAAGTCGTACTATATACTCCATAAAAAAATTACACACACACACACACACACATATATATATATATATATATACTACATACTATTTGTTACACAAATGTGCATACTACATTTTACTATATAATTCCTCTACATAAATATTAGAATATATATTACACACTGCCGACAAATACTATTTGCTACAAAATACTAGACACTAGACAATGCATACTACATATAAATACTGCATACACAAATGGAGTGGAATATGTATACACACTATATAACGTAATACATACATAATACATATTACAAATTCTTTACAGATTCTTTCTATGTAATCATGCCGTTATATGTGATTATGAAGTTTGCTGTGTTGCTGCAAAGCTGGACAGGTGTTGGAATGGAACTACTGCGCAATTTAAGGTGGAATCAAAAATGTACAAGACAATAAGAAGCTAACTTTTCATTGTAACCCCTCCCTGTTTATCCAACAGCCAAATCCACCACTTCCTCAAGTGCAAGGGAGTTACCCGTAGATAATTCTCTGCTAAAAGGAGACCATTAGAACCATTTGGGATAATAAAGCTGATGGTTTTGCCATTAGTGACCACCACTTTCCTTAGATCCTTTTAAACCCTCACATATATTTAGAATTAGCCACAGATCGTCAATAAATCTATCATCAATCATGAAGTCTCATTAGTGGAGGCTGAATTATGTAAGAAATGGTCTTGTTTGCTTCTCGTCTTTATATAAATTGTCCTGGAACCTTCTGAGATCATTTCTGAAGCTGTGAGCCATAGGCTGGCTTTAATTGTGCCTTAAATTGAAGGTATTATAAATTCTTCATAAGGATCAATGCAAGGCCAACATCTCAGTATAGACTCTTTAGCCCCTGTACCAAGATTTGGCCAGGATGGAGGCTTTATATTCCCTGAGTTAGATGTATTAGATGTACATCATCAGTCATTGTTAACTCAGTTGTTGAAGGATGCTGAGGCTACAGTTCCCCGAACATAGATCTGATGTTTGGTATGATACAGATGTTGGATATTTTTAGAGACGTGGGCCACATTTCCAGCTCGTTTGGCCACAAGATGCTCACAGAATGGAGAATGTGCCTGCAGGGGTGCGGCCAGGCAGGCTGGCCTTTACACTGAGCAGCAGAAGGATGTGGTCATGGTGCCACTGAGGGGTCTACATGCCCTGTAGCTCTGGACACTGGCTTTTGAAACTGTTTCTGGAGGCTTTTAAAGACCTGACCTCAGTGAAAACATGCCAAACCGTAACCGGGATGGTTTTTGCATTGCATTGATTCCATAGCCTTTGTCTAAACCTCAGGGATTTAATAGTGGTTTTATTTTTAAAAACGTGTTATGAAAGCTTAGAAATACTAATATTATTTAGTTGGGAAATTAAATGTAGGGTAAAACTTAAAGTAAACAGCTGGAGCATAAAAGGCACATATTCTACAAGGGAACACAGTTGTAGATCTTAAAGATATGTCTGTGATTAAATGATATTGAGCACCTCGCTGCTCACCCCAACTCAAATGCACACCAGTGGGGAGCAAGAGCAGAAACTCTGGTTTTTAGTTGTTTTTACTCAGTTCTCATTCTTCTGTATGCTCGATGTGTCTGTTTTGCTCAGTTTAATTTGTACAAAATGTACCTGTACCGCTAAGCTGGACCTAGCCTTTGGTCCAAACTATTTATCCTGCCTGTGGATCAGAGCAAAAAATCATGAAATAACACTCAGTGCTGAACTATAAAATCAAGCAAATACATCAAGACCATGACCCAGAACTGATTTAAATGTTCTGTGTGTATGCTACAGTAGATCATTTAAGCTTGGTCCTGGACAATACTGAACAAGAGAAAAGAAAACAGTCCAGGATTAGGTTTAATTCCTATTCATAAAACTGACCTCAAATCTTAGTGTTAGGCAGAGGCATTACTGACATTCCTTCTGAATTCAAAACTCAAATGATTAAAGTTAGACAACATTATTCTGTTTGAGTGTGTGTATATAGACTGAATTTGGGGTCATATTTGGAAATGACCTGTTATTCACTGTAGCTTCAGGATCCTCACGTGCCCCCTTCTCTCTGCTCCACATGCAAAGTTCTCTGGCGAGGGAGGTATGGCTTCTCAGAATCTGTAACTCTCACACAAGGACGTGCAACTGTTAACGGGAAATATGCAAATCTAGGTCACTCACAGCATATGCAGGACAGTCATCGTTTGGTTGTTGGCTTGTGCTGTATTTGAATGCAGCCACTAACACATGCAAAAAAGTAATCTCATTTGAATGAGGCTATGTGTTACCGCCTGACAATGTAATCATCAGTTACGAGGGCCACTGTCTGATAACAGGAGCTGCATAGGGAAGTAATCCTGCTTGGTTTTTTTTTTTTTTTAAAAACAACCCCTGTCCAGTATATAGGGTTACTTTGATGTGCTCATCTAAAGTAAAACACAAATCATTATCTCTTAAACCTTCCACAGGTGACAGACAAAATTACCTTGTACGATGGGCCCAGAGCACTGGCCATTTTGACAGATGACCACGAGCTTGATCCTTGTCCACAGCCAACAAGATCAGACTTTCAAGAGAGTACACGATGATGTCTGACCATTTTTTTTACCTGGGAACTTAAAAATTGCTTCAGAATAATAAAATAATCTATTTCCAAGGGGACATTCTACCACTTTTCCACAAGTAAACAATATTTATGAAACCTGTCAACCCCCACAGCAGCCTTCTCCCCCTTGTCTAAACAGCCCTGTTCAGACAGGCCACTCTCAGTGCCTGTTCCTTTAAATGACAATAAGCCGCTCGCTGTTCACATTGACCTGAGCACACAGCAGAAGCTCTGGGTTTTTGACTGTTTTCTCTCAGTTCTCTTTCTTTTCCGGTCTTTTTTCTCCGTTTTAACTCTGTGTTCTTATTTCAAAAACCCGTTTTATCCCATGTTTTCTGACTTCCGATCACAATAAATTTACTGGGTGGCCTTATTCCACATTGTGTATGTTCGTGGGCTCCATTTTTTGGGAGTGGCATAATTTTTATTCTCCTCCAAATAGTTTGAGTCTAAAATGATGCTGCAGTTTGAAGTAGTTTCAGCAGTGGTTTTGTGTGTGTGTGTGTGTACGTGACAAATAAAGATTTTACTAATAAAATATAGGGGCGGCACGGTGGCGCAGCAGTCACACAGCTCCAGGGACCTGGAGGTTGTGGGTTCGATTCCCGCTCCGGGTGATTGTCTGTGAGGAGTTGGTGTGTTCTCCCCATGTCCATGTGGGTTTCCTCCGGGTGCTCCGGTTTCCTCCCACAGTCCAGTCCAAAAACACATGTTGGTAGGTGGATTGGCGACTCAAAAGTGTCCGTCGGTGTGAGTGTGTGAGTGAATGTGTGTGTGTGTCTGTGTTGCCCTGTGAAGGACTGGCGTACCCTCCAGGGTGTATTCCTGCCTTGCGCCCGGTGATTCCAGGTAGGCTCTGGACCCCCCGCGACCCTGAATTGGATAAGCGGTTACAGATAATGAATGAATGAATGAATGAATAATAAAATATAAAAAGGCTGTAAGGACCAAAATTGTGTACAATTTGTCCATAATCCTAATCTTGTTTGGACACGGTAAGTGGCTCCTGGATCAGTAGAGAAGAGACATGGGATTACACTGTCATCCAGATTACAGCAGATTAAAGTGGTCACTGCTGCCCCTTCGCCCCAGACACAGATTATGGTTGAAAGCTTATAACAATATTGCACTGATTATAAGTATTATATTCATGTCTATAAATAGTAATGGTTATAAAAATATATGGAATTAGGGAGCATCTGAATCATGAATAGTTGAAACCAACACAGAGCACAATTTGTACCTAGGTCAAGGTGATAATATTGTGAATTTAGATGGTCTTACACTATTTGTCCACTTAATATTTGATTAAATTACTATGCGCTGTCGTCTGGTCTTACAGGTGGCTGAGGTCAACAATCAAATTCAAAATGAGTGAGCTGGAGCAGCTTCGGCAGGAGGCTGAGCAGCTGAAGAACCAGATACGAGTAAGAGCCTCCGCATTGTACATGTTATCTTCAGGGCTCTCAGAGTGTTCTCATCATACAGCTCCACTGACATACCTTAGCTCCGCCCACCAACTGGTTGCCAGGTTTTAACAGAAGGAAATAATCCCACTGTAACCAAATTTGGTTTATTGTCAAGTAGTAAGTATTAACCAGCATTATGTAAGAGATTTCAGAGTCTGCTAAGACTCATACCTCTTAATGTACATCACAGCTCTTAGAGTAAAGTACTTGTCTGATAATACCCCCTCAGGTCTGACCACATCCCTAAGTAAGATACATATTATTTATCAGTTCAGGAGCTGATGCAAAATATCCACACTCCGTGACCAATCTGTGCATTATTTCACTGATTTTGTAAAATATCTTTTCAATTAATTGATAAAGGTGTACATTTTATCGATACTCAATTTTAAATAACGCAGAATTCACCCGGTGGTGATGGAGACCTCACAGAAAGACGTTACATGGTTTTGTACTGGTTATAAATACACTGCCTGATACCTGATTTTTTTAATAATAGTTTTGAACTAAGACTTTGGAATAGAGTGAGAGATATTTAAGGCAGAGAGGTAAAATGTAGAAAATGCAGCCCCTAATATTTCCACTTTAAAGCCAGTAAAACCCAGGGTATCTAGAGTGTATAGTCTGTGTGTTGGGGGTATTTCTTATTAAGTAATTTATTATTAATATTATTATTATAATAAAATGATTGTTTATTGTTTTGCAGGATGCAAGGAAAGCATGTGGGGACTCTACACTTACTCAGGTAGAATATACATTAACACATGGAATTTGTGAGAGGCCACTGAAGGCGATTGCTAAAATATGTTTATAATGTGTGTGTGTGTGTGTCATGTGTGAAGATAACAGCGGGTCTGGACCCAGTGGGTAGGATTCAGATGAGGACAAGGCGCACTCTGAGAGGTCACCTGGCCAAAATCTATGCCATGCATTGGGGCTCTGACTCTAGGTAGAACACACACACATTTATCCTCCTGATATAGAGGCCTTGTATATGAGTGCATTATGATTTTCTACAGTGGAGGATCTTCATTCCTCACACTATAGAAAAGTACTGTGCGTAAAAAAGATAGAAGAGAGTTTCTTTCTCTATCCATTGCTCTCAGGCTCCTGGTCAGCGCTTCACAAGATGGCAAGCTCATCATCTGGGACAGCTACACTACTAACAAGGTAATGTTACACCTGTATTTACCAAAGCAGTGGCTCAGAAAAGGTCCAGATGATACACTGGGCCCCACTGTTCTATTTACAAGAATATTTTTTTTAATTAATGCACATATATTTATGGAGCTGACTGTGAGTTGTGCTGTGTGATTGGTCAGATCCATGCCATCCCACTGCGGTCCTCCTGGGTGATGACCTGTGCTTACGCTCCGTCCGGAAACTTCGTAGCCTGCGGAGGCCTGGACAACATCTGCTCCATATACAGCCTGAAAACCCGTGAGGGCAACGTCAGGGTCAGCCGAGAACTACCTGGACACACAGGTATATATATATATACACACACACACACACAGATTTTGTCTTGTTCTGTCTATGGGTTTTGGCCAGGTGTGATGGAATATTTTTTTCTGTGTTATCTCTAGGTTATCTTTCCTGCTGCCGCTTCGTTGATGACAATCAGATCATCACAAGTTCAGGAGACACCACCTGGTACGAGGCCCTTCATCCTCACAGCATGAACACAACAGCAATAACCTACACCACCACATACAGCCACTTACTTACAGGACCTTATGATAGTTTTACATTTTTTTTATATGAAAAATTGTTGATTTTGACATACTTTTCTTAATGCTGTTGTTTTAGTCAGAATAAATATTATAAATCTAGTATTAAGTAACAGCATGGCAGATTTTGACTTTAATTTAAAATGCATAATTTAACAGAATCACAGAAAGTATATGGACAGTGTTTACTGTAAACCAATTTTACAATGTGTATTAATTCTGCTGAACTGTAAATAACTGTGGTGTGTGTGTGTGTCCAGTGCTCTGTGGGACATTGAGACGGGACAGCAGATCACTCTTTTTTCAGGCCACAGTGGAGACGTGATGAGTTTGTCTCTGTCTCCTGATTCACGTACGTTCATATCAGGAGCCTGTGACGCTTCGATTAAACTCTGGGATATTAGAGACAGCATGTGCAGACAGACGTTCACTGGCCATGAGTCTGACATCAACGCCGTGTGTGTGAGTACAGTTATATGAATTTTGATATTTGTATGATCCCTGCCAGTAAGAGCAGTCTACAAAGTACCAGGAATGTTCTTTTACGTGTTAAAATGCATTGTCCACTAATTGTTTACCATACACAGACCTGTTGACCTTATTTAAAAAATGTATTAAAAACGTTAAAATTTGTAATAAAAAAGCATTTCCTCCCTCCCTCAGTTCTTCCCCAGTGGCAGTGCGTTCGCGACCGGTTCGGACGATGCTACGTGCCGGTTGTTTGACTTAAGGGCGGATCAGGAGCTGGGTCTTTATTCTCACGACAACATCATCTGCGGAATCACCTCAGTGGCTTTCTCTCGCTCGGGTCGCCTGCTGCTCGCAGGATACGACGACTTTAACTGCAACATCTGGGATGCCATGAAGGGAGATCGTGCAGGTGGGTTTCACTGGGGACACTCGGTACACAGCAGTGAAGAGAAGTACACCCTTACTACTCTCATTTCTCTAACCTGTATATAAGCAGCTGTAGTCCAGCAGCATTTACTTTAAATTTGGGACAACTTGGAGCCAAACTACACGTCAGTCGTGCTAACTGAACATGCAACTTCAACATATACTTCACACACCTCACATTGAATGGAGCTGTTCGGCACAGTCAAGTGGACTTCCTCATCAGAATGGAGTTTTTGAAACAGTGCAGTAAACTGAAACAGTGGGTGTTTTTATATGCAAATTAGCTTCTCTCTAACTATGTGTGTTCTCAAACTGAAGAACTTTTGAAGAACTCCAAATATAACCAGAGGGCAGCACAAAGCCTGGATGTTAGGTTAGATTTGGTCAGAGAATATAGTGCTAGTTATAAGAAACAAACACGGCCTAAAGCTACGTCCTACGCCCTCTACAGGTGGGTAGCAGTCAGTACATATCTTAAAAGATCACTGCCTGAAATGTCCAACCTTATCGTTCATGTCATCTGACACTGTATTAGACACACCCCCTACGCACACAAATGCGCTGTTTCGGTTCTGCCACATCATTGACTACATGTATCCTTGTTTCTATAAAGGTAATTTGACCCAACTGTGTGAGGATAAGGATATTTGCATGTTGAGGGAACATAGAACATAAGTATACAGATTTCTGCTAAATTTCTCACCTTCAAATCCTCATTTTTTTTAGGAGTCTTGGCTGGCCATGACAATCGTGTGAGCTGTCTGGGTGTGACTGATGACGGAATGGCAGTGTGTACTGGCTCCTGGGACAGCTTTCTCAAGATCTGGAACTGACCTCTCTCTGACACTCACACACATACACACACACACCCTTATTTAACAAATACTCACTTCAGCACACAGTGTATGCCTACTTTACTGTACATATAACACAACACCACACAAACACATGCACAAACACAGAAGCATATTGTACATAATATATATAATGCCAACTAGGTATGAGTTTACAATGACATTGCTTTATATACATAATGCCACACAAATCTGTACATGTCGCCAGTAAAAGTGTATGCAGGTTTGGCCCCCCCTAGAGCTAAACACGAATGTTCTATTAAAAACATATACACACACGCACACAAATTGTCTTTGAAAGACTTGTTTGACACAAAATAGAACATACGCCCATAATCTTACAACGTAACAAACATACATTCAGAGAGAGGAAAGGGTATTTGAGGTGTCAAACATCCATTTGGACTTAAAATGTTTTTTGAACATCACCTAAAGCAATCACTCCATCCTACACACACAAACAAACACACATACATATACACACACACACACACAGTCTTTACAAGATGGACACCATTGCTTGCACTCCAAGAAGACGGAGAGAAGATTTTGGGACTTTTTTCAATTTTTTTTTGTTTTCCACTGTCATATAAAGCAGGTTTTCAGTATAGACGTGTCTGAAGTGTGAGTAGTGTGGTATTGTATTAAATGAAGGAGAAAGCACTGGGAAAAGGACGACGCTGAAAGCAGGTGACACACTGGAGACACTGGTAGGCACCTCCCGATTTTCCACCATTTCAAAATGTCTCGTCGGACTCAGTTTCCAACATTTCATTTATTTTTTTTGTTTTAAAAGATGTACGCCGGCATATAGGGCATCTAAGTAAATATAATGATTTTTGGTTAAATGTTTTGTTTATATTTTTTAAATGCTTATTTTATTCATGTTTTCCCCTTTGTGCCTCAGATAACACTGTAAGGACAATGAATAAAAGCTGGAAAAAGCAGTAGTGTGAAAGTAATTGTCATAATGTGCAAAACTGGATTATGTTACAAAAAGACTGTAAAACAAGGGAAGAATAAACCACACAGTTTTAACTTAGATCAAGTTATTTTTTAATTTTCAAACAATCCCGTATTTAAGACATTACAGGCGAATGAGTTCATCCAGCACACTCTGTAAGACTGAAAACCATCAGTTCATTAAAAGCATCTCAAGCTCCACCCTCTCATAAATGTAAACACTAAAAAATACATCTACTTTAAACAAGAACTTTGAGAGGGGAGGGAAAGTAAGAATGAAAGAAAAAACTAAAACATTTATAAACCCATCACAGAGGATTTCAACTTTGTTGAGTCTTCCTACTGACCACCGATCTCTCCTAGTTACCAGAATCAAAAACCAATCAAACAAACCATGAACTTATTTTCTGTATTAAATATTTTACAAAAAAAAACAGCCAGGGGTTTAGTGCTGTCACTAGAGAAATGCCACGGGTTAACTAAGTAGTAATAGCGTGTAGAGCAGATAAACATGCCTCAAAACAGTGGTTTAAGGCCATAAATGAGGAAATCACACCCCAAAAAAAAAAAAAAACACAACCACAGCACACTCTACCTGAAACTGGATGTGGCCCATGTGTAGCACATATCTCAAGGGTAAATACACTGGTCTATGGTCAGTCCTCCAAGCACAAGGCATTACATTCACTTGGCTGAAAAAGTCAAGACCTGATCCTAGGTTCACGTTTTTTTTCCTCTCAGATCAAAGGTCACAGGACTTCATAAGCCACAGTGTTTTGTTGACTAGGTTTGTGGAGACACTTTTAAAAGGGCTAACTGTATTTGGCTAACTGTAAACTGATGGTGTTTTTTTTAGCACATAAGCTTTAATTTGACTAAACTTAGGTTTCAGAACAAGAAACAAAGTGGGAAAAATGTTGCGAATTCTGAAATGTCCAGATTTCTGGGAGACATTTACATTTGTAAAAATAAAGGCACCCAAAAATGTTCAAAGGAGGGAAAGAATTATTCTCTTTCTGTGAATGGTTTTCTTTGTGGTTTGTCATCCAGATCTATTAAATGCTTACTACTTGATGTTTGACTTATATTTGACAAAGGTGCATAAAAGCCATACAGTAGTGCTCTAATATCCCCATTTTATTGAAACATGAGAAACAA
The DNA here is from genome assembly GCF_029633855.1 of Hoplias malabaricus. NCBI lineage: Eukaryota > Metazoa > Chordata > Actinopteri > Characiformes > Erythrinidae > Hoplias > Hoplias malabaricus. The sequence goes on along the minus strand of NC_089801.1, from coordinate 34,810,824 downwards.
TTTATTTATTTGGTTTGAATTCTCTAGCAGTGGGTTGGGCATGAGGCTCTATACCAGTCACAGCTTTCCCCACCAGAAGTGTACATCCATTCCAGGACCAATAAGGAACCTGTATTTTTAAGGGTGTAACTGAACACACTGCTCTACAGCTTCTGTATCTCAATTCTGGTGTGATTTACTCAACTCCAGCTCCTCCTACCTTGAGCAAGCTGATTTAACACATCAGTATTGCCTTCAAACGTCAGAAAACGTTTCACCTGAAGAGTGTGATAGTGAGCCTAGATTACATTCAGCACGCCTTTTAAGCGCACAGCTAGTCCTTTAAACCTACAGGGTCAGGATGGGCCACTGCTGCTTACCACGAGCTAAAAGCTGTAGCTGTGAGGACTCATTGGGAGGAATGTGGTCAGTTGTGAAAGAAACATGGAATTAAAAGAAAGAATTAATAAAGCTGCAAGTGGCAATCAAAGGTTTCCAAGCACAAAAGCTCCAGAGGGTGCACCCCAGCACATTTGTTGCACATAAAAAACGTGTTTAGCTAGATTTAAAAGCCCCATATGCTATTAAATGTCGTAATGCATACCGTGTCCTCTCTGGTCCATGCAGTCTGGTCTGTATATGAAAAGTATGCAGCTTGTTTTAAACCTCACACTGTTGTATCATGAAAACCAACATATTTACATATATACAGCTATACAGCCTACAGCAGTTAAGCCCCGCCCATTTATGTTGAAGTTATAAGGAGTGTTTTAGCCTGGACTTCTCTTTGAATGAGGCACATTTCCATAGAGTCAACTACAAACATGCGTATAAACAGTAATGACAAAGCCTGTTTCAAAGGCATTAAAAAAGGTCTGAAAATTTAAAGTGTGTGTGTAAATATAAAAAAGAAAAAGTAGAATATAAGCCTAATTTTATTTGGGTACTGGAGTTTTCAATGCACCGAAATTAAAAAGGTGTTATCTGTGTCTATGTGTATTCATTTTTACAGTCTTTTTTTCAGTGTGTACATATTTAGGATCAGCTGAAACACCCAAGTCACTTGGTGAGCGAAGGGAAAATCCACCTGGCAAATTCTAAGTTTGAGCTGTTTTGTGAAAGTCACGGTGCAATATCGCCCCCTACTGATGACAATGTGACATTACACGGGAGCAACATGTAACATAAGACCGTCATGTCTGGAGAGGATGTGTATGAGCCGTTTTAGTGAGGGTTTATTCATGTTATAGTGCCCCTACTAAAAACCTTTAGTGCTTGGAACCTTAAAAAGTGTTAACGTGTATGTGATATCTGAGAGCGCTGTTGATTTTTGTAACGAACTCGATGCATACTGGTCCTCTTTCACTTAGACTGATCCTCCTCCTCTCTCCATCTCTCCCTCTCAGGGCATCATGAACAGCACACACTCGGCTCAAAAATAACTCTCCTATTCACACATACACCCACCCACGCTGCCTCTTTTATAAAGCTCACAGCCAGCGACGACACAGAGAGGGAGGGAGAGAGAGAGAGAAGAGCGAGAGAGGGGCACGTCAGCCCTATTCCCTAAGTAAAGTGATAAAGCACATATAGCCGAATGTACAGCTTTCAAAGCTAAAGCAGGAATATACATTGTGCTTTGAATATTATTAGGCCAGTAAAAGTATTACACATAAAAATCTGTTTCAGTGGAAGGTTACATTCATTAAATTATCGCGATATACATGTAGATATAGATCTATGTAATAAAATAATCATCAAATGATATATTAATTTTTGATTCCATCGCAAATAGGCACCCAAAAACGGCTATATAAATTCTGTTTCTGTAGCTTAAACTTTCTCTATATAGTTTCTCTATTATACACACTACTTCTGTGATTAAAATGCTTGAGGATATACAGTACCAGTCAAAAGTGCTCACACTGTGAAAAACGTTTTGGTATTTATTTATTTTTCGATAGTCAACATCGTCAATCCAGGTTTTATGAAGGAATGTGTTCAAAGCTTTAAGGCAAAATGCTAAAAATTCTTTAAATGTGTATATAAAAAACAATCCACTTTTGATGATGTGCAGAGACTTTAGTCCCGCCCCTTCATTTTAGTCTCTCCAATCACTGCCCTGGACTCCTGTTTATGTGCATGTGCAAAGACGAGGTTGAATGGGACAAAAATGGAACAGGGCTGTTTTGACAGTTGAGAACACTGCTGTGGGGCTTGATCCTTGTGGCATTTTCCAAAGATTCCATTAAGACCCCAGAAGTGTGTTAATCTGCAGAAGGGTAGAATGTCCATTTTAAAGAATGTAGAATAAAAACTATTGTAGACTGGTTTAATACTTCTTTGGTGCACTACTTCATATGACACTGGATAGTTATAGCTGTGGCTTTAAAACTTTGGGGAACAGCAAAAAACCTTCCTGTGTGTGTCCAAACTTTTGACTGGTACTGTGTGCTGGAGAAGCCGCTTGGATTCTGGTTCTGTGCAGAACACTGGGCAATTGTTACATCACAAAGCATGGAACCGGCTTGTTGCCATGGCAACCCCAACCACTGTCTGTAGGAACTTGCTGCGGTTCTCCAGCAATCGGCTCAGCCCTGAAACACACTGTGACTAAAACCGGGCCCAAGTGCACTCTTATTTTTCTGCCAGTTTTTGCACTTGGCAGAGAACTGAGCAAACCCGAAGCACCACCAGGGGTATATAAGAGATGAACACTCATGGACAGGGAACACCCATGATTCAATGTGCTAAATGATGCAATTTGGTGGCACCAAATAGCAAGAGTCCAAAATCTAAATCCAGTTCCTGCAATAATGCTCTATATAGTAATGTTCAAGTAGTGAACATGGATCCATTTTGGACACAGTGCAGCTTCGGGGCATATGTGGAGACCAAATATGGGGCCACAATTCCAGTGGCGAATAGACGCTGCCTTACACAGGCTTCAGGACTAAACTATTTGTTCCAGCTAATATCAGTTTAAGAGCACTTTCTTGACTTCCTTGATTGCACTGGGTTCACTTTGTCATATCAGAAACTAGCAATTTTCCTCCTTCCCTGAACCGTTGCACACGGGGATGATTGGTTAGAAAAGTTCATGGAAATGTTACAGCATCATTTGCAAAAATACACACACATGTACACACACAAAACCCCACTTCAAGGCACTGCTATAACAGTAAACATGGTTGTTTGGCTTACTAAGCAACAAAATGGCTGTAAATCCTGTGTAAATTACATGAGATATGAATAATAAGAATTTGAGTGTGTGAATAAACAAGAAAGTGACAAAACTTTATAATAAGGACGTGTATGAAAATCGAGTGAGTATTACTTAAGTGTAAAATTATTTTTCTTAACAACATGCTAAATAACTCAAAAGTCTTCATATTGTTGAAAACAAGTAAAATAGAAACAGACAGGGGTTTGTGTGTGCATGCGTGATTTCACAAGAATTTAGTCCAAAAGAATGTGAGAAATTAAATGCTTTAAATGATGCCAGTCTAGCGGCGATATATACTTTAAGAATCTTTAACAGACGCCAGGGTCTATACTGAACAAATTTTTAACATGTGACTAGCATTTGATTTAATATAATCTAATGCTACTGCACTGTGCATATCTCATAGAAGAAAAATAGTTTAGCTGATGAGGCCTCAGCCTCAAAAAGCCACTAGAAACAGGTTCCAAATGGTCAAAGTGCTTTGATGTGTTACAATCGCATAAATTTTTCATTCAACTATCGGCACATTGAGAGCATTTTAAATAGCAACCTTCTTATAGTTCTAGCTAATAGGGTCTTTACATTACAGTTTTTCCAATAATAAAGCTAAACCTGGGTGTCATTGTAAATCATGACAAGTGTATTACAATTTATCACGCTGCTTAATTGGATGCTGTAATCTTCATCATTTGAAACGTGATAGCTTTTGTTTTTTTGTATAACACTGGTGTATTGCGTAATGAACATTGTGAAAATATTTTGATGCATAATTTATAATCGCATTGGTACCTTGGTCTAACATTCCTGCCATAATATCCAACCAGATAACTGAAGAACTGATCAACTTCTCCAAGCAGCAGAAATTACAATGGACAATAAATATCGAAAAATTCTGTAAACAAAGCTTTTGGATCCACAGCAGACTGTGTGAGCAACTGGAGGGAGAAAAAAATGATTCTGATGCTTTTTCTGGATTTGCTAGTATTGCAGGCAACACCACACACACATGGCCAAAGGCTGCAACTCAAAGGAGTAGAGCCCACTCACACACGTCAACCTTTCTGCTATTGCTTTGGACCACACTATGTACTTTGATGTAGAGTCTTACACTCGTATTCATGTACACACACACACAGACACACACACACACGTGTGAGACCAGCCGAAATAACTTAAAAACAAAAACTCCCACGCACACCTGTTACCATCTAATAAAATTTCCTACTCAAAAAAGCTGGGTCCAAATATTCACTAAAGAAACAAATAAACAAGCCCAATTTGCACATCATCCTTGATGCACTTTAGAAAGACTAATCAGAATATTAAAAACAACATTTCTCATAAGGCTGCTTCCCACATTTCACACCAGGGAGTGATTTTGGCAGCATAAACACACAGCACAGTTGTGAGAGCCTTTAAGAAACAAGTGTAAGATTAGCTTTGACTGAACAATGGAGTTATTATAACGCAGACATAGTGGGCTAATTGCACAAGAATATGGAATAGTGTGTTGAAACTCACTTCAAAATTTTCCATTTTCAACAAGGCAGGGATGCTATATACAGTGGCACACATTCACAACTGGACAATACATTCATGCTGCCAAAAATACAAAGAGAAACAAAACAGAAAATCAAAATGAACTTCAATTCATCTCCCTGACCTCGTAATCTGACTGGGTTAAAGGGGATCTCCCCCTCTGTGAAAACTTCAAAACGAGAACAGCACAAATACAGCACATATTGCAATAGAACAGCAAGAGATACAGTAGATTATTAAAGTAAGAATAATACCAAATACCTATACATACAGAGAATATCAAACTGCTCAAGATATACTGTTCTGACAAAGAGGGAAAAAAAAGGCATTCTCAAAAGCTAAGTCAGAGAGAGACTGCTGTGTAATAGTGGTTACACTTCTGTGCCCTACAGTCCAAAAAGCGCAAGGCTAAATTCAGTTTGTTAAAGCAGAGACTACTGAGAGCGCTTTGACCATATGCATGGTCAGTTGACTTCTTGTTGTCAACTTCTCCATTTCTTGGCTGTACAGCTAAGAGCAAAATTAACAAAATAGGCAACCCAGCTCAAAATATGACAACTATGTGAGATCTGCCTAAAACTGTTCTAATCGTCTGTTGAAACAAACAAACAAAAAAACAAAATAAAACCGTAAAATCACTGATATTTTGAACCCTTAAATGCAACTGATGACCAAACGACTAGGCTACTGCACTATACAGTACATTGGAGAATGGAAAATTACAGATGCTGCAGTAAAACTCCCAACCACTAGAGGTGCATCCATCACCACAGAGCTCCAAAATATTTCTGCTGCTTTATGCAGCCTCACATAGCATACATTTTCACTCAGTGCTTCTGTGGGGATGCTGCTTCTTCATAATTCCTCTCTTCTCTTGTAATAAGGATGGAATGTTGAAATAAGGCTCTGAGTGAGCAGAAAGCAGACTAGTTTAAATCTGGCAATCTAGTTGAAGCAATAAAGAGAAAAAGAGTACTTGTTCTGAAGTAAAAGTAAGCTCTGTTATGGCCAGTATAGCAAAGGTGCACACACCCATACATACCCACCCCCCCCACACACACAAACTCTGTACAATAAGCTCAGAGTCTTCCTTCACAAGATCTATCACATTGATGCTCCACTATGCATGTTAGTGTGTTTTCAGGAGTGTGTGTGTGTAAAACCATTTCGTGTGAGCACTGTAAGTGTTTACTGTATTTGTATGTATGTATGTGTGTGTGTGTTAGTATATATATCCGAGGGAGAGAGACAAAACTGAGCAGAGCAGTGAGGACAGAGCTGCTCTATCACCAATTCATGATGCAGTTTCTGTTCAGGGTCATGAAGTAAACCTGGCTGCTCCCTCCAGATCGCACAGATGCAAAGAACACCTGAAAGAGAGGGAAAGACGGGACCAATGACTTCAGAATAACACATGTCTGTATATCAGTTTTTAATGTTTGACCAAATTGTCCAACAGATTCCTGTTGTAAAGGAGTGAAAATGGGGTAAAGACTAGTTGTAGCAAAATTAAAGTGTTTAAAGTGATAGGAAAAGTGTGTACATGCAGGTTTGTAACAGACCTTGTCATTCCTTTCACAGAGGAACTTGAGTCTTTGAGCTCTCTTATGCATGAAGACCCCATCTAGGTGTCCTGTCTCCACAGAGCGGATTTCTATAGCCTTCTCACCCCATCCCATGATCTGATTAGAACAGATATGCGCTATAAAAAGAGAAAGAGTGAGAGAGAGAGAGGAATACAGAGGCTTTAATTTATATGGAAAAAATACTATGATAGATTTTATTGTGATTATATTGAATATTTTGACAGGAATATCCTATGACATATCAAAACAATTATGTGCTGCCTTACTTTAACAAAATTCTTGGATCATGAAAATTGTCCTGATTCAGAAAGAGACTACACATATTGTATACATTTTATAAATACTGAATTCATGAGCTCTCATGTGTTTGGGATGATCAAATCATTTACAAGAGCACACCACCAGCACCAAATGAGTGTGTGCATGTTTATTTTAAGGAGAGTGTGTGTGTAGCCATACCAACAGAGGTGGGCATCTCTCCCCACTGCAGCACCACATCTTTGATAATGCGGCCATAGGTGTTGACATACACTCCTTCATCCTCATAACACAACAGCATCTCCATCCCATCAGAGCTGGGCAGGAAGACAATGGCATGCGGGGTGACCTGAGACTGGATCTATTCACACAGACACACACAGATTTATTCATTTATTCCCCTGAGTTTACTCTAGCCTTGATTGCTTCTACATAGACAAGTAATATTTGTGGCACGAATAGTTTTGTGTAATTTACTGAGCCTCAAAACCCCCGCAGCAATTAAAGAGCTGTTCCTATCCACCTCACATCAATGAAATAATAAAATAATAACATAACTCATAGCATCAAATGCTGTTATATGTTTCCCAATGTTTAGGTTTAGACCCAGCTCATGAACCCTCAGGCAAATTACTAACGATAGTTCACCATCCACCACAAGGCCAATCAAATCTCATCACACAGCCTTTTGTTTGCTAATTTTTTGAAATGCCCTACTGTAGTCTTGAATGTCTCTAGGCGTCTGCAGTGAACGTCTCAGCCACTAGTGGCCGCCATGGTAATCTCTGGGATAGAGTAATACAGTCTGAGGCCAGACAGTGAAGTGTTTGGAAGAGTATATGGTCTGTCAGACATAAAACAGCATTAAATCTCATTTGGCAACTCACATGGACAGGAATATAGATGTCATAGTTGTTCCCAGAATCAACATCAATGGCATGGAACCCAGCACTTGACCCGTAGATGACTTTTAACCTCTGACCTTCCTCCACTGTTAGATCAACCAGTTGAGGTCTATGAGGCAGGTCACTAAATGACTAGAGAGAGAGAGAGATAAAGAATTAACTGTTGACAACTTCTTCCCAACTAAAACTGTACAAAAAAAGCATAATCCAAAAGCCTTGCTCATTAAAAATAATAATAATAATAATAAAAGATGAAAAAGATTTTTTTTTCACCTTGAAGGCCATAAATTTGTGGTAGGGTTTAGGAGCCCAAGCATAAACCTCCACTGCATTCTTCAAAGCAATCACCAGGAATTTAATCCGCTCATACTTCACTGTGAACACACAGAAATGCAGCATTAGTCTCACAGTAGGAAGGAAAAGTGGAGATTTAATCACCTTTCAAACCTAGGGTTGGGCTTTCTACTTTATTTTCCTTAATCTACTTTGCATGTCATTCTAACACATACTGTGCTGTGTCTTTAATTCATTTTCTTGCCAGTCTGGTAGTGTATACTTAACTACTGAGTGTGGAGTTTTAGTCACTTTGTAGTGTATAATTTTTAAAGTTAGAAATCATTCATATGTATTCATAATGTGCACGTTACCAGCACCTACTAGTCTACCTTAAATTCTGTACAACATTCCTTCTTGACTATGTAAAGCTGACTTACCAACTTTGTAGTGCACACAGCCCTCCATCTCCCCAACAGTGGTCCAGCCCTGCTTTTTCTCCACTTCTGGATCATTGTGGAGAATTTTATTCCTCAGCCAGGCCAAGTAATACACACGTACCTTATTCTTCTTCCCTGGGGAGGGAAAAAAAAGAAATGCTGAATGAGGTCTCTACTAGTCACATTATACCATGTCAGTTTTCTCACAGGATCAGTGATTGGCTATTTTGTCCAGCAGCCTTCAACCTGGCAACAGGAGAGCCAGTAGATTCAGTCATCAGTTTGAAATTCAGGTTATATATATATAAATTCAAGATTAAAAAAAGATTTCAAAACTATCGAAATAAGTGGTAATGTACTAAGTACATGGACAGTCCATAACACACACCAGGCCCCAAAACTAACCTGATATAGTGATGAGCAGGTTAAGTCCCTCCAGCACGTCCATCTGCTGGAACCGTCGAGAATTAATTAGCGGATAAACTTTACCCTGCCCGCTGCGGTCCAACAACTTAAGACCATTCTCTGTTCCGACCAGCAAGTTTACACCTGCAACACAGATATTTCAAATCACTGTAATCCACTCTATGGTCCCATTAGCCAATTTATATGCAAAAATACACACATATTACAACAGGCACATAAAACCCATACCCCAAAGTGCAGCACACAGGATCTCAGAGTTGAACCTCTTCTTGTATTTACGGATCTCCGGGGTATCACTGACGGGGCGAGTGTTTGTGGGATTGACATTAACCATGGAGCCCTTTCTCACCTCCAACTTTAGCTGATCAAATCTAGATCCCAGGCCTGCAGGAAGAAACACAAATTTGAACAGCTGGTAAAATAAGAATGAAGAACATACAGGTATTTCTCACAGAAACATTTGCCTATAACGCTCATATGCACAATTTTTAATCATATTAATTATTACTAGTACTGCTATTATCATTACTAATATTATTACTATCATTAACAATAAGAATAATAACAAACCTCCCACTGAGATGGTCTCCCCTGTCCCTCCAGATGGTTGGTACATTCCAAGATCAACAAAAGTAGTGAAGGAAGATTTCCCAGAGGCCTTGACTAATCCCCTGGATTGATACTGAAATCAATAAATTCACAGGATCTGAGTGACTCACAGTAAACATTGTTACAACAAATCAAGTCCTTTTACCTTGTTATATACGTAACAGACTAATGCGAGTTAAAATATGACCTAAATTAGAGCCAGGACAGTTCCAGGTGCAGAAAAATGTATAACACCCAGGCAGGCTAAAGGGCTCAGAGCAAATATCTGACAACATGGACATGTCACTTATTTACTCTTTACTTATTCACATTACAAATATTTGTTGAATGTATGAATACCAGGGCATTAAATAAATAATAATAATTTATTAATAATAAATGCATGTTTATTCAAGTTTATATGAATTATTTTTACATTTATTGTAAGGCTCCCCCCCTCCCGGTATATCCCAGCTCGGTCCTAAACTACAAAAAAAGAAAGGTGACTCACATCGTAGGTAGAGTCTTTTCCTGGAGATGAGTGTGAGGCGGAGTCAGTGGGGGAGTGTGACGGCTGAACCACGTCAGGCAGGTTGGTGTATCCGTTATGATTACGCTTTTCTGGCGTCTAAATACAAATGAATATCCATTTAAACTAGTCACCTTTTTGTGCAGTAGTGAAGTCCCATGCTGTCCAATGTGACCCTTCACACTTAGTTTCAGCTACTACATTTAATTTTTACAGTACGTATTTATTTACTAAGAACCTCACCCTCTGCACAAGCATCGTCTGGTCCCCATAACTGCCAGCCCGCTGCTCTTCATCCCCTCCTTCACCATCCTCTTCCTCATGAACCACCATTGTGTTCACAGAGTCAGAATCTGCATCACGTGGACTAAAAGTAAATGCACAGAGTGAATTAAATACAAATAAAAGAACACATAGAAGAGAAAGATATTTATACAAATAGCCATGACCTTTTCTACGTAGGTGACAAAATCAGACACAAACTCGTGCACATTTCCTTCCCCTTTCCCTTCCACTCCTCCCACTTTTTCAAACCATAGTGAGAGCCAGGTTCAGGACTGAACAAGTCTATTTTAAAAAGAATTTTGAAAGCCTGTATAAGCTGGCAGGTCTGGGTGCATTGTGGTGATTTACAGGCTTCAGTTTAAAAAGGAAAACATGTTCCATACCAACTAAATATCATTAACTACAATTAGGGCTGGACAATAATTCAATATCAGTATATAATCGCTACATTCATTACACGACACTATCACCAGTCCAGTGCATTCAATTTAAAATTTGGTTTTAATATATTAATATCGACACCCAATAGGTTTATGTTTGATGGTGATATCATGTTTCCTGTTTGAAGCCTTTCCATGGATTTTATACTGTTATTTATACTGTATTAAATGAACTTAAAGAAAGTTGAATGTGATTGTGTTGTTCCCCTTTGCTACTACCGGTCAGTGGGGCTCTCCTCTTCCTGCCCTTCTCCACTCTCGCTCTCCTCACTGCTCTCGCTGCTCTCTGAAGATGATGAGTAGTCATTGGCCTTGACCGGAGGACGAGGTTGCTCTTCTGTGCGCTCTTTCGAGTACAGCCCATGGTCCTGCAATACACAAACACACAGAGAAAAAGAGAAAGAAACCTATGAACATCTGAGTGCATCACAGACAAATACTTGTAAAAAGACATGCAGTGCACATAATCATGCATAATGGATTGTCAAATATAGCTGATAGGGCCAGCTCCATATATTCATACACCATATATTCATCAGGATAATGGAAGTGTCATTTGATACAGGACAAATGTCACTCTTCTTAAATGTAAATCATTCCAGGCTATATTGTAACAGAACATCAGTTATTCTCTTTAACATTGAGGAAAACAAAAATTCCCATCCATCTCCATCCTTAATTACTCAGCTTGTAAAAATATCTGCATTTTTTTTTAGTTTACTTCACTCATTGCAGAACATCAGTAAAATTAATCTGTACAATCATATGCACCGAGAGACAGACACCCACACACAAACACACACATGCAGGTACTGACCTCTCCTATTGCTCTCTTATAGCTCTGAGGATTGCGGAAAAAAGGAATCGAAGGAATAAAATAGGAGTGAAAGAGGAGAGGATTATGGGTTAGTGAAAAGGGGGAAACTGTTAGTCGCTTAGTAAGTATTGATAGTAAAGATAATGTAGTAAGAATTTTAAAAAAAGCCTGTACGTGTGTATGCTTTACCGCTGGTCTGCTCGGTCTGGAGGAGGTGCGGGACTCTCCTGGTTTGTGCCGGCCGTCGCGTGTGAGGATCGGAGAGGAGTCCATTTTAGATGAACCTGAACACAAGACATGTACATATAACATTTACCAAACACCACGCCGCAAAATACACTTTATATAGTATAAACATTAAATTATATAAGACAGCACCTAACACTAAAACCTGATTGTTATAATCGTGATCTCGTTACACTCGCGCACACACACAAACTCACTCAGGATGCGGTGTCTCTCCAGGGAGCCAGTCTGAGGCAAGTTGGACATTAGACTCAAGCTGTCTCCTCTTTCCCAGCGGTCATTGCGGCTCAGATCTGGATTACTGATACGCAAGGTAAATATAGCCAAACGTCAAAACAGACACTCAATATAAAATTATAACCATGAGTTTAACCAGCTGTGTCTCTTTGTGAATTTTTTGTTTTTCTCTATGTATGTAAAATGCATGTGAGTGTGTTACCTGGCTCGTACTGGGTGCCTGATGCCAGAAGACAGGTTAGTATTAAGAGCAGTAGCTATAGAGGCTGTTCTCTGAGGAATCTTGAGGAAAAAAGAAAAGGCATAAAGTTCAGAGAAGCAGGTATTTCTGAGCCGTCATTACAACCACAATATGTAATTAAAATAACATGCACTACGCTGCATTACAAATGCAGCAGGCATTATTTACAGAAGGTATTTTTAGTATCTCTGCCAGATTTATAAATACAAAATATATTTAGCTCTATTATAAATACAGTGTATATAGTAGGGCATTATAGACATATTCTCACTTTTGGAGGCTGCTCAATCTCAGGGAGGCGGATCCAGGGACCATGGTCATCTCTGATTGGACGCTGCTGTGGGGCGGGGCTCTCTGAGGTGGGGTCAGAATTCTGCCGGACAAGCTCTCGAGAGTGTAGTGGGCGGGGCGTGGGGGTGGGGGAGGGGTCCTGGGTGGGGAAGGCGGACATGGTCTTAGTGGGCTGATCACAGAGGGACTGAGAACGCGGCACTGGAGCAGCGTACGGCTTCAGGGGCACAAGGTGGGCCATCTGAAACTACGAGTGTCCACAAAGGAGCCAGACAGCCAAAGAGAGAGGAAGCAGGGAAGGAAGGCGAAAAAAAATAAAAAATAAAAAAAATAAGTGTAGCACACATTCGAGAAAGCAGGCAAGAGCAATCCGGGGTTAAAGTGGAAAGCGCATGAGCATTGTTTGTTTTTGTTTCATTTTGTAAATGCAGTCATGGTTTATTTGGAAAAGGAGGTCAGGAAAGGAGAGTAAATCCCACAGCAGGAAGGAAGGAGGATGTCCCCATTGAGTGTGAGGGACAGGAACAAGGGAGGTCCAGGTGAAAAATGGAAAAAACAGAGAGGAAAGAGATAAGGATACAGTCACTGAAGGGAAACAGAAAGCAGAAGTCAATGCAGAAAATATGTCAAGAGATGGCCACCTACACTCACTCCTGCCGCAAAGCTGCATTAGCCTTTAAATAAACACGCTACAGCTGCTCATTTTGCATCGTCTCTTAGCCTTGTGCATATTACACGTGCAGTGCCCATCTTTAGAAAACCTTTATTCTTACTGATCCATTCATCAAGTTTTCAGCTAATGTACCAGTTACTTGTTAAAGGCTTCTTTATGACAAAAATCAAGTTGTCCTGCTTAGTCGATATAAAGATTTAATTACACTTTTGAATATCCAAGCCTTATGAACATACATGCTCTCTAGTGCCGTTCAAAAAATAAATTCATATTCAAGCACATGTTAACACACCTTGCCCTGGCCACCCTGGGGTTCAACAGGTCTCTGCATAGGCGGAGTCTGTGCAGCCTGCACTCCTCCTGATTGACTAACAGAATCAGAGCGTGACTGGATATTGGTGTCAGAGACAGTAGTGCAGATTTTAGGAGATCCCTGCCTGTTCAGTTTACTGCGCTCTTCCACCTGAGAGAGAGAGAGAGAGAGAGAGAGAGAGAGAGAGAGAGAGAGAGAGAGAGAGAGAGATACAGAGGCTGTAATTTATATGGAAAAAGTACTATGATAAATTGTATTGTGATTATATTGAATGTTTTGACAGGAATATCCTATGACTTATATCAGAACAATGATGTGCTGCTTTATTTTAACAAAATTCTTGGATCATGAAAATTGTCCTGATTCAGAGAAAAACAGAAACTCCCATCTGAGACAAATCTGAAATTTGTTTAAGAGCTTCATATTCAGTCTTCTGCAAGATCAGTACCACAACATCACGACACTGATTAATAAATAAAATGGTGTTTAGACTTAATTCACATGAGCATTCATCACTACTGGGGTTCTCAGCCTGGTTTAAGCCCTGAAGAGAGGAGGTTGTTTATTTATGAAAACGAAAACTGTGCGTATGTATATGGCAATGAGTCTGAAGGCATATTTGATGCATTCATAGCAGATGTAGATGTCTGCACTTTTAAGCATGTTTACCATCCAAAAGCTAACCGTTTTTTTCATACCGTGTTTGTTCATATATGCGGTTATAATAAGCTAGATTTTTCTGAATATGTGATTACTTATCTGCTGTTAAAACATATCTAAATCACAGACATTCAGAAGATTCTAGCTGACATTAAAGTAAAAGAGTCCAGCTCTAGCACTGGAGAGCTTTAATCCCGAAACGTCTTTCCATTTTAACTCATTATTTAGTTATTAAATTTAGGGTGGTCTATGATATAATGTGCATCTACAGAGGTTTTTAAATGTGTATGAACCTCTCTGGCCCAGGCAGGCTTGTTGTTTTCCAGGTTTTTGCTGTAGTGGTACAGAGGCTTCTTGTCCTGTTGCTGCTGTTGCTGCTGCTGCTGCAGAGAGACGAGGTAAGCATGCTCCTGCTGGAGCTGCCTCTGTAATCTCTCTGACTGCCTTTGCTCCTCCAACTGCTTTCGCTTATACTCCTACACAAATGCAAACAAAAGAGACAAAATAATAGAAACATCACATTAACCCCATATACTGCAGGCTGTTATTTGATCACATAAAACGGCAGGTGTTAAACGACCCACGAGACACTGTGATAAGTTTATGGCCAGAGAAATTCACCCACATTCAGAGGTAGTCAGAAAACCTGTCAATACATGTGTAAAAGGAGTGCATATATATATTAGCAACCATTACAAAGTGGAAAAAATTATGTTTATCAAGCGCTGGCAAGCAGATCAGTGAGGAAAAGAACAGGGACCGGGGAGGGAAAAAAATATTAAAAAAATTAAAAGAAAAATTGGAGTGGAGAAGTGTTACCATGAGCAAGGCCTGCTCCTGAAGAAGCTGCTGCTGGAGGATTTCTAATTGCCTCTGCTCTTCCTCCAACTTATGCCTTATAAACTCCTACAGACAGATAGACAGAAAGAGCAGAAAAAGAAAGACATAAATAAACAGGCAGAAAAAGACAGATGAAAGAGGGAAAACAGATGTGAACAGGCTCGAAGAAGAAAAGTAAAGAAATAGGGGCTCCTCAGACTTTAATGGTGTTTTTAAAGTAGTGTGCATGTATAGACCAGGAGTCAGCAGCTCCTCAAAGGAGTGCCTATATATGTGAACGGTAGTAAATCTGTGTTGTGGTAGAATCAGGGTTAAGACCACATGCACTTGTGTGGGTGGGGGTGTGTCAAGTTTGAGTGTGTAAGTGAAGCAGGGGTGAGTTTGAGCCCATGTGAGTGGGTGCATGAAGAGCTATAAGTAGCAAAAGTATGTTGGAAGCAAGGCAGCATGTGTATGTGTGTGCATGTAGGTGTTGTCTTTCAGAGTCTAAATGTACAACAACATAAACAGTTGTTGTACAGTCAGTCACAATTACAGTCAGTGTAATTAAACTTTTTCAGGAATGATCAATATTTCATTATTTTTATATTAGTTTAATTATAACCATATTTTTCCTGATAAAATTTCTGGTTTAAAAAAAAAAAAAACACCCTCATTGTCTCTCTGTGCTTAACTTAACAATAGTCCACCAACTAAAAAATATCAACTCTGACTTTATATCTACAATGAGCCAATAAGGTAGGTGTGTCTACCTGAGTGGACAATGAGTAGACACAGTGATAAAAACTTGAGCAGATCCACTCGTATCAGCGCACATACACTAACACATCAGTGTCACTGTGGTGCTGAGAATGACTTGTTTTCTGAGGGTCCAGACCATTGAAGAACAGGGTTAAAACAAAGTTTGACAAAGTATGCAGAGCAAGAGATAGACTAAAGCCTCTAACTGTAGAACTACAAAATGGACAGAGTGTAGAAACAAGGATCCTATAGATGTGGTCATAATGTTATGTTTGATCAGAGTAAGTGCAAGGCTCAGCACCACTTTTCTGAGCATGTGCATGTGTAAATAATGTGTTTAAGTGTGTAAGGCATCTGTTTGTGTGTGTTAAAAGTGTCACCTATCAGGGGTGTCTCTTTTCCTCTAAAGAAAAGCTTGGCTTGCTAATTCATGCCGATTGGTCTTTTGTGTTTTTGTTACTTTGAATTCTACTCAATGTGGGACTCCTCACTCTCACACACACACACCATACACACAACTGCGTTGAGAGCCTGCTGCCATAGCAACCACTTCATAGGCATGCCAGGGCAGTAGTGGGTGTATGGATCACCCACGCTGCACAGTGATTGGCTGAGTCACACTGCTCCCTGAGCTATGATTGGCTGACCTGCTCTCTCTCAGCCATCCTCCGATCCTCCTCTCGCCTCATGTCGTCGAGCCGTCGGTGAGGAGCCTTCTCCTGCTGCTGCCGCACCATTTCTCTCTCCTTCCTCTGTTGCTGTGTGTGAGTGGTGTGAGAGAGAGAGAGAGAGAGAGAGGGGCAATGAGTCACTAACATATCTGGCTGAAATAATAAGTGGCTTCCTGTTGCTAAAAATCATCCAGTGATTTTGAGAAGTTATAGGAGAGAGAGAGAGAGAGAGAGAGAGAGAGAGAGAGAGAGAGAGAGAGAGAGAGATGGGGGCAGGTGAGGGGGGACTGATGAGTCACCTCTCTGCAGTACTAGATCTCTCCCAAGCTGTGCCCAAGTCTGAATAAATCCATCAATATCTCAGAGCAGTTAAATCCATCAAATCCTAAGAGCTGTTTCTACCTGTTACATCCTCATCACTGTGGTTATATACTGGTGAAACATATGTGGCACAAGAAGATGACATAGAACCAGTGCTTTAAACAGGTAGTATATAAATTACAATAAACCTGTATACAAATTATCAACAGAAACATGCAGTCTGAGCTATTCAGCAACTGGATACCAACATTTGATGCATTTAAGTAATACATGAGAGCTGGAAGAATTTATATGGGCCAGCTAAATGTGTTTATGTTCAATTGCAACACTATACGTCTACGATTATGTACACACCACTTATATTTTGTTAATCCATCTATTTGAAGCTGTACCAATTTTCTGGCATATTCAAATGTGCACCAACACCTTGTAGTCTCCAAAGATCTTTGTGAATCAAAATAGAGAATGCTATATTGTTATTGCTATTTAAATCAGAACTAATTCTGAATAGTTGCATAATAGACTGACACCAAATTGCATCATGATAACCATTAGCTGGAGAGTGAAGAGACCATCTTACCTCATGCATCCATTAGCAAAATGTCCGAGTGTTGCTTTACATGCATCACAGATTACACAGCGATTGGTAAATTGTGATGCGTGTTTACACAATGGATGCCAAGTGAGCATTACTATAGGTTTAAAGGATAACTACAACAAATAATAAAGACAACAATGATCTAAAGAAAGCACATCAAGTAAGAAAACATTAGCCTAATCAATTCAAACACTTCTTGCATTCAGAGAGAATAATGTTGACATTTTAAAGAATATGACATCATTCCTCTTCATTTATTTCCTAATTAGAGAGAAGATACTATTAAATATACACAAGTCTTCACTCATTTAAATCAGGTGGGGGTGGTAGATGAGTCCACCTGCTCTTTAGCAGCAGATGCTAATATTACACTGATATTTTAATGGAAAGTTTTACACTTTAAGGGTATAAATGCAAATTAAGCAAATAATGAAGGTTCCCAAAAACCTTCATTTAACTGGAAATAGATTCTGAGCTCTGTCATACACTCTCCATTAAAGAACCAACTCTTCTGTCACCCTCCTTCCATCTTTCTCTGTATAAGCCTCCAATACCCATTCTCTCCTGCACAAAGGCGGAGATAAATATAACGGCTAATGACGCTTATTAAATTACAGACTCACAGCTTCTCCTTTTGTTGTGGTCAATTACTGGGCAGCCCTCTGCTGTGAGCTCTCATTCGATCGCTCTTTGCAAAAAAACATTTCTCATCTGCTTTATTCTTGCACCGCACAGGAAATATCAGAATCAGTTCAAGTAAATTCAGCTCCAGTCAACCCAGATTTAAAAAGCCCAGAAAGCTTTGAATAAAATCAGTTCAGCAGTTTACAGCATCTCTAAAATGTGTCCATAAAATCAAAGACACTCTCAATGGAGTTTGCACAGCCATTTTTTTTTTTACATTGAACTTTTACTGTTATATTCTAGGGGTGGGAAATGTGACCTTTTTTTAAGGATAATGCAATAAATTGCACTGCATTACACTACTCTGAGTCTATTGTAAATATCACTAGCTTAAACAACACACTCTATATGTACTCTCACTTCAAGGTCCTTCTCAATCATCAAATTCTTCACATGCCTTTCACCTCTGGGTGTACTATTAATAAAGACTGGCCCATTCCAGACTACAAGACTTCTCTGTTCACACAGAGAGCCACTGAACAAACTAACCCAGCAGAAAGTACCTAAAAGTCTGAGTAGGACACACCTGTTTCTGACTCACCAGGACAGTGGTGTTTTTCTTTCCCTTTCGATTATTTCTCTAAACAGAACTCTCCTACATTAGACATCTTCACTTAAATCAAATCAAATCAAATTTATTTGTATAGCGCCTTTTACAACTGACGTTGTCACAAAGCAGCTTCACATAGTGTCAGAACAGAACATTTAAATCTAAGCCCAATGCGAGCAAGCCGAAGGCAACAGTGGCAAGGAAAAACTCCCTCGAGGCTGGAGGAAGAAACCTTGGGAGGAACTAAGACTCACAAAGGGGATCCATCCTACTCTGATCAAACTATAGATTGAATTTTAATTGAATTTTCAATGATCACCAATGAAGTGTCATTATGCTACAGTACAATAACTAATTAGTTGCTAATCTGAGTCCATTTCTACTTCAGTGTAGTTGAACTTAACATTCTGAACCCCTGTGTGATCCAGACACCAACAACCTTTGGCTGTTCTAAAACGCATGAAGCTGTCAGAAAACACCCGTTTTTTTTCCCCAGCTGGTTAAGATGTTACACAATGAGTTTCATCACCAACTCTGTAATTCTTTGTGGTTTGTGCCACAGTAACATGTGAATGAGAAATCAGGAGCTATTGTAATCTGTAATAGCATGACTTCATAGATCATTTGACAGGTCATAGACCATAAAAAAGGCCCTGAACCATTAATTTAAATCAGTGTTAAATCAATACTGCTGTCCTTAGTTCCCCAAAATGTAGTGAATAATTTAACACTGTGGTAAACATGCCTCTGTTACAATATTATGGAGTATTCTGGAAATTTTCCAAAAAACTTTTTTTTTTATATACATAGACCAGGGACCAAAATATCACTGCACTGATAAATTAAGTACAAAACTGAAAACATTTCACTTCCATTAGAGCTGGTGTAAAACAAACGCTGACATACAGTGGTTTTGGTGTTTTGGAGTTTTGTTTGTAGAAGATTAAGATGTGTTCCACAGAAACAGACTCACTGTTGACATTCCAGACTCAGGTAAATCTACAAGTTCACATGCTTCCTCCACATCCCTATCATTTGCAGAAGGATTTGTGTGCCTAACCACACTTGGCAGGCAAAAAAACATTCGCTGGATTTTGTGAGAAAGTTTGTGTTTGTGCATGTGTGTGTGTCTATGTTTTTGGGCAATGGGTGTGTGTCAAAGGCTTGTGAGGTCATGTGAAATATGCAGAAACTTGTAGACTTATTTTGTTCTTGTTATGTGCAGAGATCTGGCATTTTCACAGCCTCAAAACTGTTCTTTTCTTTTTTTTTTTTTTTAAATGTCTAAGCTTGATGAGTTATCCTAGCTAATTGTTGTTATAAAAACGGCAGAATCTCACACATTTTCTTTCCCTTACATTTATCATGTGTGTGACATTGTGTTAAGAAAACTACTATAAATCATTCCTTCCCTGCTATTTTCAAATCTCTCTTAATTCCTAAGACTTTCCCTAACTTTTTTGTGACTGATATATACATAAATTACCTGTATACTAACTGGCTGAAGAACAATCTGTCTAATGGCCAACAAGCCTAGTGCATTACCTCTTCTAGTCTGCGTCTCTGCTCTTTTTGCTCCTCAATGCGTTTCTGTCTGTCGTGCAGTAGCTGGCGTTTGTGCTCCTCTGGGTCACGGCGCTGAGCAGCCAGCTGAGCCTGCTGCCTTTTCAGAGCCTCCGACCGCTCCTTATTCTCCTGCTGCAGCCGGAGAAAATCCCTCCTCAGAGTGGACTCGCCTGGTACGTTCAGAATAGAACTACATACAAGCGAGAGAAAGAGAGAGAGAATTACAACAAAATTACCAGAAGACACTGGGCCATCCTGTGTTTATTTGTGTATGTGTGTTTTGTTTATGTACTGCACAGGTATAGTAGCACCTGGACTCTCGCTCATCCCCTCTATTCTCATCTTCTTCATCACTACCACTATACTCATACTCTGTCTCTTCTGAAGGAGAGAAAGAGAGAAAAAAACGAAACGAAACAAAAAGTGAGTTAGTACAGATCATTGTTGTATAAAGAAATCACTCAGTTCACATAAACAGTAGGAATATTTTAACGCTTTGTACAGTGAATATTTTAACTTCTGAAATGACAAATCATTCAGGAACTACTACAAACCTAGAGCTGAAGTTTTTATTTTTAGAATTTATTTAAACCCTTAGTTTTCCATTCACCATGATAACGGGCTTGTGATCTAACAGGCCAAGCCCCTGTAGGCCAAACACCATGATTTTAAGTATAAAACAGAGGCAAATTAAAAATGTACCTAGTGCTCTACTTTAAGCATGTTGCAATTTATGACAGAGTTGCAAGATGGAGAGGGAAATATACATCCCAAACAAATATCTCCGTATGGTGCGTGGGTATCTTTAGACAGCAGTTCGTTCAGTGAGAGGACCTGCTGGAGGCTCTAATTACACTACTGCACATCTGATATGAGCCACATTAGATAAAGCACATTCTGAATAGTATCTGATTGGCTGTAGAAAGGGAGAACCTCTTCATGAACTCTGGAGCCCAACAAACTCCCATTAAACCAAAACAAGCAGAGAATCTTGCACTTAATCTTTAAAGTTAATTAAAAGAGTTTGGTAAAACTCCAACAAAAGTTTTGGAGAATTCTGTAAGCCGTATTTGTTTTTTACCAATATATTCATTTAAGCCTAAGCCTATTAAATACAGGCTTTCTAATCTTTTTCTTACATTCTGCAATTTTACATCGGAAATATTACTTGGCCAAATACAACAGACCACTTACCCTTCTCTCCTCGTTTCTTGCGTGTGCGGTCAATATGGTCTTTGAGCTGGATGCGGACCTGCCGCTCTGTGGGCTGATCCCGGATGAACGAGTGCTTCAGCAACTGCTCTGTGGAGGGACGACTGGGATAGGTTTTTACCAGACAGCCCTCAATGAAGTCTATAAACTTTTTGGACCTGAAAGGAACAGTAACAAAAAAAGTAACATGTATCAACAAGCCATCAACCAACACGATCCAGCTTTAAGGATTCAGTGGTACTGGGGGTAAAAATATTAAATATAGTTTTGCTTCCTCTATTTCTTAGAATAATCTGAAAAGGTCAATTAAATATTTATGTTTATTTCTACAAACTTAGTATTGAAAATGTTTTGCCTGTGCTGAATGCTGTCATATATGAATCGCAGGACACCAGACTACATAAAGTCAAGCTGCATCAGCCTTCCACTTTGTTCAGAACGAAATAAAGTGCGACATATGTGTCCAGGAAAGGACAGAACAAGAAAAAGGAGGACATACAGAGAGAGCTCAGAGAAAGCATTGGCAGGGAGCTTGTCTTATGTAAGCTAACACCAAAATAACAGAGGTGGCTAACAGTACGGGGCTGATGTGTGCATAAAGAGAAGAGGAGAAAGATTGAGAAAGATTGAAAAGTGAAGACAAAGGCAGAAAAGAGAAGATGAAAACAGATGAGAAACAGGGAAAGGGAGAATATAAGAATACATTTCATATTATATATTAGAGAAGGAAGCATCAGCAGCTAAAACAGGCAGCTCTTAAAATAAAAGGTGAGAATAGACAGTCCTCACCATTTCTTGGACTTGAGCTTTGGAGGAGGGTTCCGGGGAATGAGGAACAGTGCTCTCATAGGGTGCATGTCACACAGAGCTAGGAGAATGAGAAAGAGAGATATGTTAATTTTAATACTTAATATAATATTATATTTAATCTATACTATAATGAAAACATGCTCATATTTAAAGAATAATTTTAGTTATGCACCTGATGTACTAGGCTTATACAGCTAACAAATAATGGAAGATAATCACTAATTTGCAACAGTACAACTGCATAATGAAGAGAGTCAAGATGTTAAATATTCTCAAACACTTTATTTGGCTTCTGACACTGTATAAAAAGCTTGCTATAATAATTAACATAAGTACTTTGCAACTATTTTTAGCGACATTAGCCATATATTCCCTATGATACTTTCTCAGTAAATGATCCATGAGGAAAGGTACAACATTACTGACACTTTTGAAAACGTATTATTCAACAGAAACTTTGAAAACTAATTTAGGAGTGAACAGAATATTCTAAATAATTGTGTGTAGTTTTCAAAACCAATTATTAAATAATAACTCCAGTAGGAAACTAGACAAACTATATCAAATATCTCCTCCAGTACTGAGCATTAGCAAATCAACTGCAGTGGAGCTTCACAGTACATCTCACATATATAAGTATAAAAAACTGTATGTACGGCTGTATGTACATGCATTTTATGGCTCAGATGTCTGTGTAAAAGTGCCTGAGCATAGTAGATGAAGTTTGGCTATCATAAAAGTCCAGTTTGACAGGATCAGTAAACAAAATGTTCCTGGACCAGCACTTTTAGTGGAATTCTGAGCATGGTCCACGCAAAAAGCTGCTCAGACCACGGTGAGCATGAAAGAGTGAGACAGGGAGAGAAAGTGACTAATGTTGGAGTTGCATAAGCGCCGACGGTGGCACACTGACCAGCACACCCACGTCCGCACACTCTCCTACCTCAGTTCCAAAACACGGCTCTATTTCAACACCCTCCAGTTACTCTACATGCAGCTCATACCCTGAAAGTTGGCCAGCTACAAGGACTCAACAATATGGACCAAAGACTAATACTACGATTACACTGCAACATAATTGCAATACATAATTAATGCTACACTTGGAAATGTATAAAAAAAAAAAAAAAAAACATTGGTTACTGAATGCAATATTAGTAATTGAAGACTGCATGATCAAAGCTTCTTAAGAGATACTGGTCAAATATTTTAAACCCTTCTCTAACACACCTGACTCACCACATAATTGACTTTATTCTGATTAAAGGTGTGCTTCAGAGGGAAAGTACAGAGTGGAGCACTGCACTAAGGACAGGAAAGCAATACTCCAAGGTTAATCTTTACTTAAGTAAGTCATTATATCTGAGCTCAACTCCTTGCAAAGCCATAAGCAGAAGGTAATGCTATAAAATAATACTGGGACTACCATTTAGCTCCCAGTCGTGTAGCTTCATTTACTAAGGCTGCACTAAGACCGAATGGTGGGCATAGGGAATTTCATTAATTAATGGCCTACGGTCCCAATTTACGCAACACCATAGCATGCATGAATGTCTGTGTGTGTATATCTTACGGGGTGCTCCTTCTGCCATCTCTATAGCTGTGATTCCCAGGGACCAGATGTCACTCTGTGGAAGGAGAGAAAACACACGACAGCTCATTAAAACCAAAGCGAATACCATGGACTCACAATTACACAACAAATACATACAGAAATACTAAACTAATACGGCAATATAAAAATGAGGAATGTCCTGATTTGATCTAATATCTGTTTAGGCCCAGTCCAAATTAGATTATAACTAAAATGCATTAATAATACATTGTGAAAAAAAATTGACCTTGATGTCACACTATGCACATATGAAATATAATATAAACATAAATATAAACACACAAACACGTTACCCTGTAATCGTAAGTGGAGTCTGGGTTTTCATCACAGGCGATGACCTCAGGAGCCATCCAGTATGGAGTTCCAATAAAGGTGTTCCTCCTGCCCACAGTACGGTCCAACTGAGCACTCACTCCAAAATCAACTAGAGTGAGAAAGGGAAAGAGAATGCGCAAGAGACAAAGAGACACAAACAAAGAGAGATATGAGAGATGGGGTTAACTTTTGAAAACAACTGTAGCAGAAACACATTTCCAAAAAAAATAGCAAGCAAAATTTCTAATGGCTAGAAAAGCAGGTGTGTGTACTGGTTTAATTATACATGATTATATAAACACGCATTCTGCTCAGTGTATCAGAGCTGATGTGTGCCAGCATGTCTACATCAGAGCAGGGAATGCCTCCAGGAGCCCATTGTACTTTGCTCCAATTGTTGGATTAAATGTTAAATCAGAGCACATGATAATAATGAGGTCACACCAATCAAACCGACACTACTGGCTGAGAAACACGGCACACACAAATAGGGACTCTGCTGACCCGTTACAAATTAAGACGACAGAAACACGTGCATGCACACACACACACCACCCTTACCGAGTTTGACCTCAGCGTTCTCAGTCAGAAGGACATTTTGGCCTTTGATGTCTCTGTGGATGACCTTATGAGCGTGAAGATGGGACAGACCCTGAGAGAGATAAAGACAGACAGACATCCACAAGCAGTCAGACAAACAGTGGGAGCAACTAACTCAATACTAATAAAAATGGTGTTTTGCAAATTGTGCAGCCTCTCTATAACCATCAAAACAGTTCTTTGTTTATGCGTGTGGTGTCTCACCCGCAGGATCTCTCTGCAGATATATGCAATCCAGTCTTCCTTCAGTGAGTTTCCTTTAGTATTTTTCACTAGGTCAGTTACAGAGCCAGCACCACAGAACTCCATTACCAGCTACAAACACATAAATGCATAACTTAATTTTCCACATGAACAACATTATTATGTGCAGAAACCAGACCTAAAACTAACTGCCGTATGATTCACACTGATAAATGAAATGAACTTTCGTTCTGATTGTCACTGACTATATTTGGGCTATTTTGTTCTGAGTCTAATTATGCACTGTCAATCAGACTCAGAGTTTATACCTAAAGCTAAATTAGTCATAAAGTGCCAGGGGTCTTGTACCAAATTGATGTTATTATGCATGAGACACAGTATTAAAACAGATCTGCAGAACTCCAGCCCTAAGCAACCACACCAGATTTAGCTAATCAAAGCAGGACCAGGGTACCCTGCTCTAACCTGCATTCACAACTATGGCCCAAACATTGAAACAACCCCTCTAATGTGAAACACCTGCCATGTGACATGGTGAATTTCTCATAGCCTACATTTTTCTTACATTGAATTCTGCTTTTAGGGCACTGTGTGGTTTTGTGTACCAGACACAATAATTTCTCATTGTAACATTGTAAAAACAGCTTGGTGTGTTATAAATATATTTAAACAGTTGTCTGTTTTGATTGGATGTCATGTATCATGTATTATTCAAAAAAAGCTGAGGCACACAGACCCAGAGCTGGTCGTCATGGCCAGGTGGGCTCTTCTTGACAAAGGCTCCGTAGTATGTGGCTATGTTGCGGTGGTGGCTGTACTTCTTCAGCATGTTGATCTCGGCTTTTATCTCCTCCTCCTCTTCCTCTGTGACGTCCATCACCTTTATAGCAGCCAGCTGCCCTGTCTTCACATGGCGCCCCTGAGAGAGAGAAAGGAGAGGGACAGAGAGGGTGGGAGTGGAAGAGGAGAAAAAAATTCAGGCGTAGCAGCTGGCAGATGTGGTGTCTATTAATATCTGGAGAAAAGTCTATATCTCAGATATCTGAGCAAGCCGAAAGCAACCTCCCAGTGACACTTTTAGTTTAAACTCCTACAGTTCATTAGACTTTCACACTGATGCAAGTTCAGTGTGAGGCTACTGCTGTACTTTACACACCTGCACCATGACCACCAACTAATCCTTTGTATACAGAGCACTGACCTGTAACTCACTGTCATTTTCTACACTTGCTCAGTAAATCACTGACCTGTTTAAGACTTGAGAGTTATGGTTCTAATATATAAGTTAGCTATAATTGTGTTGCCAGCAGTTTAGATATTAATGGCTGTGTGTTGAGTTATTTTGAGGGCACAGCAAATTTACATTGTTATACAAGCTGTAGACGTACTACTATACATACTATTACTACATATAATAAAATATTTAGAGATACTGTATATTATATATTTGTTAGTTTATTTAAGTTAATGTACTTTTCAGGAGCAAAGAAAGTCATCACTATCTGCTCCAAAATTATCTTCATACTTTACATTTTGTCTCCACTACCCCCTCACAACCTTTCATCCAAACACTCCTTATCCATCCATCAAACACCTCCAGTTCCCCTCCTCATCCCTTCCTCTCTGCTGCTGCGAAGAGGTAAGCAGAGGCAGGTCTGCCCAACAACAGCAATCTGCATCCACAGCTTACTGACACCCTGTTAGTGTACAGATATAACTCCTCTTTCACAGGAATGTCTGAATCTCTCCTTCCTTCAGCCAAAAAGTGAAGCAGAAGTGCATAAAATGTCTTTCCTCAAATCTATGTAATAGTCATTTAATTTATCGCCTTAAGTTAGACCAGCTGTTCTGTTAAGGTGCTTTTCAGACTGATCCTAACTGACAATTGTTCCTTTCAGAAGAGGTAGTCTCTGCCAAAGCAATCCTTATAATTTCATGGAGAATGGGAGTGGCTTAACTGCTGTAGGCTCCTTTTATGTAATATATAGGGTAGTTTAGGGTAGTTTATGTTATTATTATACAGTGGTTATTGTTGTTTTCAGGATCTATGTATTTAATATACATTTCTAAAAATCCTGGCCCTTGATGTGTTCAGAAAAGCTTATTGTGACCCTAAATTTGTACAAGAACAAAAACATACCATATTCATCATTTGCTTTCATCCCACATTTCTTCCTCCACCGTTGCCTTTTGTTCTTTAACTGACACGCTCATTCATATTAAATTAGATTAACAGAGCATAAAGAAAGCAAACATTATAAGCCCATCCAACTTCCATTCCCGTCTCTCTCCTTCTCTCATCTCACCTTGTACACCTGGCCATATGTCCCATTGCCCACAACCTCTACCAGCTCAAAGATTCCAGCTGGGTCCTGGAACACAGAAGAGAGGTGAGTGTTAGTGCACATTGTGAAAAATATGCACACGGTATAAATCCATACACATTTACACATACCCACGTACAATGCATGTCCAAGAACAAAAGATAAATGTGAATACACTGTGGAGTACAGTTTCTTCCCAACCCAACAACCAGGAGCTAAAACTTACACTGCATCTTCAAACTGAAATTGACAGCTTCAGCTCAGAAATCTCAAATCAAAATCAGTATCTGGCAAAGCAAAAGTTCAGTCCAAAAGGCAGTTCCCCCTTTAGCAAAATATAGTTTATCAGTGAAATTTGCTCCTTTAAATTTGCACTGGAAGGATATGTATATATAGCACTGTGCAAACTGCATGCATAAATGCTGACACATTTGCCTCAAATAGCAATGAATTGCTTTATAATCTGTAAAATATATATATATATATATATATATATATATATTTTTTTTTTTTTACATGGTTCCTGACATTGAATTACTGCTACCTAAACAGTCAAGACCTGAATTTGGTGGAAAACAGAAGGGATGGGCTGTAAGAGCACATTTATCATTAATTGTGAAAAAATATGTCAATGTCAAATATCTCAAGTAATTAGACAGCAATGATTATTGAATGATGCATGACACAGAACTTCATTAGTCATGTTTCATGGAGTGAGTTCTACACAGTGTGTGAAATGTCAATCAACGTATTAAAGGTTTCTTACAGTATTTTTTTAAATAGCTTTTCTTATGCATACACACAGACAGGTGCCAACTACTTCAGAATAACAAAATATGACGAAACATGAAACCCATCTGGGAAAGTGTATATCTCAAAGCTTCAGAAACCACAATCACAGTGAGATGATTAAGGTACGCAATGTGCTCAGTGCTTTTTGGAGGAGAATAACTCTGTTCTTTTGTTAGCTACATTAGCCTCCTAGCTATGACTATCATCCAGAATTCGTTGTGTTTGGTTGCAGTGAGTTGTAGTGTTTTTGTTTTGCCAGACAGCATGCAAATGCTCTGAACTGATGGGAGCAGCTGTTACAGTACCTCCCCTGCTGTGGAGACCTAGTGTGTGTCTATATGTACATATACACGCAACGCTCTTTCTGCTCAAGGTTCATGTGTGCACTACGTCATGGCTGTGAAATGCTGCCAAGAACTGTGAGTGAAGTGGGTTTAAAAACAGCCACACATGCACACTTCTACAGCATGGCCTTGGAAGGGCTGGGTGGGTGGACAGGTCTGCCTTTCTTTACAGCTCTCACACACGCCTAGTTCTCTCAGCTGTGCTCTTTCATACTCCCTTTTCCCTTCCTTCCTCAAGGGATCACAGTATCTTCCCTCTGACAGTAAACAACATGAAGCGACTGGTTAGAAGATATGTGGTTACATGCAAATTAATGAAAAAAAACAAACAAACCCCAAAACAAAGCCATAAAAACCTGATGCAAGAGCTTGACACTGCAAAAGCCAACAAGGTTTTTGCTAATGAAATTAGTCAAATTATTCTATATAATATAATATTATATCATATATAAAATATGATTATGAATTATGAATTAAAACTGCCGCTAAAGACGTTTATAAGAAAAAGGTGGTGAAAAGAAATGATAAAAGAACAAATCAAATATTAGAAAACAAGGAACATAAAAATATATATACTCCAAGACAATGGAACTGGAAGAAATAAGGACAAAGAGAGATTAGTTGAAAATGATGACAGGGTTGCCCACCTCCTACTCAGTGAGTGGGCAGAGGAGGAGAGAGAGTGTGAGATAGAGAGGGAGCGAGAGAGACTGGAGGTGTGGGGAACTAGACAAGTGTGGGGAAACGTGACTTCAGAGGGCTAGAGACAAGTAAAGACGGTTGAGAGGATGGAGAGGTTGAAAGAGGGGAAAGCAGAAGGGCTGTTTCATTCATGCCAGTTGGTAAGGGCTTCATAACCATGTTGAGATTATAATATGACCTGAGTTATTTAAATACTGCAACATTGAAACATTAGTTATTTTTCTGCTGTGCTTCTTCTTTGAACATTTTAGGGGACGGTGGCATAGTTTTTGATGGGAGAGAGGATCTATCTTCAGAACTCTGTTGCATATTCTCTTTTAAAATGTGGCCAAGAACCACCTACTTTGAGAAGAAAGGACCTATTGAATAACGCATACAATAATTCATCACAGACCACCGTTTTAGCATGAAATGTTGGCATCTGTGTTTCTAGTGCTAGACTGCCCAATATAGCGTGAATGAAAGACAGCATCTTGGACTGCTTCTAGAGAACAACATGTTGCCTGCAGCAGTTGGTGCAGGATAGTATAAAAGGCTTTAATGATTAATACAGGCATGTACTGCGAACGCTGATTCTGTTACCGCTTTAGGCCATCAATATGAAGACCACAAACAAGAACAGAAGCAGTTTACTAAATTAAACAAACAATGTGGACATATATCAGTATACAGTTGCTGCAGCCCAGCAACAAGAGGAGGACTGTTTGAGAGAGTTAAGTGTGAGTAACAGAGATTACAACAGAAATTAGTGAGGAGGCCAAAATGTATTTCATGATTGCAATGATCTGCTACAACAGTTACCCACAGGCTTAACTGGCAAAAATGATTAAGAAACTCATGTAGCATTAAAAATATACAATACGTTTTGTATTGGAAATGTACACGGTAGTAGAAATGTAGCACACAATCACACAAGCTATCTGGTCTTATACAGCTTTCCTTCACTGCTAGCAGCATTAGCATTTTTAATAGAGTAGGAATTTAAGAGGGGCTATGTAGGTTATTCGGTATATAAAACACTGTCCCACACCACAAACATGTTTTTAAATTAATGCCCCATAAAGTCTGGTGTGAGATTTGTACATAAATCTGCTGCTTTATTTATGCTTGTAAGCCCATGATCCTAATACCTTTTGCGGAGACAATAAAAACAAAACTTGAACATAAAATTGCTATGAATTTTTCAAATGCATACCTACTATGCTAGTAAATTATGTTAACTCTTATATTAGCTATTTAGCAAATATCTGTAATTATTTATCTATTAGCCCCAAATGGGTGGCACTGGGGCTGTGGGTTCAAAACACTGTGGGTTAAGTCGCTGTCAGTGAGGAGACGTGAGCTGTGGCATTAGTGTCTGCATGGGTTTTCTCTGGTTGATATGGTTTCCCACAGTCCAAACCATGTGCTGCTAGGTAAATTGGTTTATTCTATAGCCTATAGTTATTCTATAGTTTATTCTATATGATTTCACTATTTTTGTTTGTAACATCATACTTGTATCATTAGAATAATCAAACCTATCCAATATAAATTGGAGTTCATATCATATTTCCAAATCCTCCATTGAAGCTTAGCTTAGTTTAAGGTTCTTTTTAAAAATAATAAAAATAATCTCAGTATTCAGAGGTTACTTCTGAGTCTATCTGAAGGAAAACATAGCTCCAAAATTACCTCCTACAGGATTTCTCGGGACATTGAACTAGACAAAAAAATTGCTTTTAGAAACGTACCACGGTAATGTTCCACTAATGCAGCAACACAATACTCTCTAACAGTTGTCCTACTGTTTCCATCTTATATAAGCCCTAAAAAAGAACAGAAACCATACAACCTAATAACTCTGAAACTCTCTTGGGACTGCTTATTGCTTCGAGCTTGTTTCAGTGGCAAAAAATGTTTTAGCAAAGATTGTAAGATGTAGAACAACACCCTTTCTTTTCAGATACTGATAACAATACTGGGTAAACTATCCTTAAAGTGTGCTACTCTTCAAAATATAATGTTTTACTTCATTTTTAGATATGTATATACTGCACTATGGTAGAAAGAGCCATGGTGTTGCTTTGGACGAATTAAGAACAGAAGCACACCCACCACAGCTGCCTGCAACTTATTTATTTACTCTGTTTCTTCTAAGTTTCACTTCTGGCTAAATCACAAATAACCTTTCTTTTCTTAATCCACAGCTTCAAAATGCTTGGATGGCTCTGCAATGCAAATGTAGAATGTTTTATAAAGCCAGCAAAACACAGTTGCTGATACGCGCCAC
This sequence comes from Hoplias malabaricus, assembly GCF_029633855.1. NCBI lineage: Eukaryota > Metazoa > Chordata > Actinopteri > Characiformes > Erythrinidae > Hoplias > Hoplias malabaricus. The sequence continues at coordinate 34,779,711 of NC_089801.1, read as the reverse complement.
AATTCAGTTTACCTGAGATTTAAAAGGAATAAGCAAGTACATTAGCAAGTACTCATGGAAACCTTTATATATTACATGTCATTTATCACAAATATGAGAACACATCACCATTCTGCCCACCCAAATTATGAGATTACTTGCCAGTGTTTTGTGTGTGTATGTCAGCTGTAGTCATATCTGTCCAATGCTGTACTGAAACTAAGACCTTAGTGGGACCCTATTAAATTAAGGTTAAAATGCTTTAGAAAATGTGTGTATGAATGTAAGTGGTATTTTTTCCCCCATATCATAATGTCTGTGTGTATACCAGAGAGCAGGTCTTATGGAGGATGATCTATCAAACAAAGAGCTCCATGTGAATCATTTCTCTTAAAGCTCTCTCTGAAGAATTACAGCCTAGCAGGCAGAGCTGTGGCATGCAACGCACTGTACCATCTCACCAGAGACACATACGGGGGGAGTGGGGGTGGGGGTGAAGAAATAAAGAATGAAACTAGCAAAACACTGAAAGCCATGTTCCTTGTGCATCTTAGCTTGGTTAAAGCTCTCTCACCCTAGAGACACAAAGGCCTCTCTTCACCAAAATCAAAGACGAGACTAAAATTCCTCAAAAACCACAATCAGGAAGTCGGAACACCATTTATGTTTATGTCAAACCTTTCAAGAGTTTCAATTCTGCATTTTAAGCTAACAGTATGGTCATGTGTATTCTGCCTAACTGCTAAAACGTATTTCCCAGAGATGCACTAGTTTCACAAGTTGAGATTCACTCAACTAATGAAAAGTTTAAATCTGAGTTTTGTATTTGAATGCTGCTGTTCCGACCACGGATGCACTGATCCGATATTAGGATCGGATATCGGTCCCGACATTAACAAAATGAGCTGGATCAGGTATCGGATAAATAGGCCGATGCATGAAACCGATATTTTGAATTGCACTAAAAGTCTTTGTCTGATGTCAGTGCCGGATCAGAGCACGCTGACGTCTGTTTGGTGACTGCTACTTCTAGCCATGTCTCACTCATGTTTTGTTTGTTGTTCAGTTGTGTTTAATTAATGGCTTCCTGTCTGAGTGCGAACCTGGTTTCTCCGTTGTTGGCCGGGGGTTAGGTGTTTGCTATCTCTGATGCTAACGGCTGGCCTGCTGACCAGAGGAGTCCATGTCCATCAATACTCTTCGGCAACTTCCTGCCTGTCTTTGCCGTTTCTCTTGGCTGGGATTGTAGATGGGAGAAACCAGCTTTGCTGATGGCGATTTGCTAACACCGGAGCTAGCTGCTGCTGATTCGGCAGAGGAGCGCGTCCAGGTGCTGGCGCTCTGCTGTGGAATGGTTTTCTGCCACTGTTCGTGGTGATGGCCGGGGGAGCACATGCTGTATATTCACTCTGATGGTCCGTTTATATCTACTATTATTATTTATTGTTTTCATACTTAGTGTTTGGTTTCTGATTGTATTTGACCAAGGTGTTTGTTTATTTTTCAGGTTCAGTTGCTCGATTTTATTTTGGATTTCTGTTTAAACTAAATATTTAATTTCTCATGTATTTGACAAATGGAAGCTACTTTTTTTCCATTTGGGGCTGATAAAATAGATTAAAATAAATATAATGTAAGAAGTTTGACTCTGGTATGCCAAGGTCCTGCACAACTGTTCATTTCAGTGACAAATAAATAGCATGTCACAATGTGTGTTAATTTGTTATATTTTGTTAATATATTTGTTTGTAAAGTCAATCCTTATGTCTTAAGTCTCTTCCACAAGGTGAAGTATATAGTTTATTAATTCAACAATGGTATTGGGTAGCATATGTATCTGTATCTGAACTGAAAAATTTAGATCGGTGCATCCCTATTTCCAACATGTTGTTGATGAATAGGACAATAGAGAAAGAAATAGTGAAGGATTCATCTGCCCTTTTTTTCCAAGCCAGAGAACTCCAACAGGTTCTCTTGCTTCCTCTAAACCTGTCTGACTGGCTCAACCATGTCTTGGGGAAGCCCACAGTAGCATGCCCATTGACAATTAGCTCACTAGCTTAGCTGGGATTTGCAAGCTGGATCATATTTCTGATAGCGGATCTGGGTTCAGAGGGAGGCATTTATATCCAATGAATGCAGCCACACAGAGGATCTGACTATTTATCATCTTTCTTCATCTGAAACGAGAGCCTGTATGTATTTTAACCGACAGAAGCTGCAGGGATTACTAAAGAATTGTGCATCACTAAATCAATGCTGTAAAAACTTTCAATGCCATTCTGTGGTAGAAGAGGAGATATTTCATTATCATTAAATTAATGAACGGTATAAAGTATAATTTTGTTGCTATAATGTTCAAACAATAAGAGTTAATGACTGACTTAACCTTTTGGTCTATTAAGTGCAAAAAGCACTTTGGTTTGAGTAATAATCACAACTTAACGCATGTCAGGAATGTCCATGAATGGTTAACTATGCAAACCAGGGACCTGAAAGCCCCTCAGTCACACTATCAGTTTTATAGCATTAAACAAATATTTATGAAGCCAGACAATTCACAGGTTGTGACTTTCGCTGTTGTGGATTAATCCCATAAATATTATTATTCAGCAACTACTATGACTTATTTTGTAAAAACTAGTGTTCACTGACTACTAATACCCTAATAACTCTGTATTATGAGATTATGGAAGTACAGGGCTGAACAGAAACAGTGTACTGCTAAGAGTCAAATTCAACACACAATCTGCATGGGACTATTTAAGGTTACTTAAAACAATACAATAATCTAAGATCAAATTATAATTACAAATACAATGCAAGTCAAACCTATCAACCTATGACCAGGGGCTTTATTTAATAAATAAATAAATAAATAAATAAATAGGCCTGAACTCTTTATTTGTGTTTATGAATTATGTGCTGAACTCACTTCTGATTTTGCTCTGCCGGACATTTGTTTGCATTTTCCAAGAGTGTGTGTGTGTATGCATAACTGAATTTATGAAAATAAATAGTGTGTAAAATGTGTGTATGTATTCGTCTTCACTTTTTAATTAATTTTGCGCTGCGGTTGGAGGCAGGGGTTGAGGGTGCCTGCTGGCAAAAAAAAGTCTAGAGGAAACACTGATTATATATATCAGTAATTTGGGTGGGTGGGGGGGGGTCTATGTAAAATATAGCTGCCAACAAATTTCATTATCAATAAATTGGATTAGTTGGTCTCTTTTTTTATTCCATACTAACATGTATTAATATTCAATCCATTTGTCATAAACACTGAAACATGGGGCATGTGGTAGGCTACTCCAAAAGCAGGATGTATAAACAGATTTTATGGAAAATGTGAAAGAAGGTAGCAAGGAAAATGGTACCAACAAAACAGGGCCCACGGTTGCAATTCTTTTAAGATCTCTGTGTAGAACTGTTGAGTAAATTAGGTCCCAGGACCTGCCTTTAGTCTACTCACTGACCCAGAGTGCACTGAAGAGTATCTCAACTTGCAGGGAATACTGATGTATACTAAAGCTAAACATGAAATGATTACACTAAATAAATTTATTCAGTGTCACCACTCCGTCTACAGACATTTCTCTCATGGGGACCCAAGCTCTAAGTGTATTATTACACTGTGGAAAGAGCTGAGATTCTGCTGGAAATGTTCAAATTCAACAAGATATTTTCCAATGTATCACTATTTCAGATGACATGTAAATCTGCATTGAATGGCCTGTACACTCCATGTTTGCTGTTGATAATATCTGTGGTATGTGCCACAGAAACAGCTACAATTTACTTTTCCATGACCATTTCCTAACTTCATGTTCACTCTTAGAAGTAAACAACCCATTTTCATAACTGGGACTTTATGACAGACATGTAAAGTACATCTGCCCTGATTTGCTGCTATTGACCTGAACCTATTGAAAAAAATCCTTATTGCTTCAACACAAAATGGCACAAATAGGACACACTGTTGTAAGTTAAATACAGTGACATCACAAAAAAATAAATCCAAAACATGCTGTTTTCGGTGCCAAGTTTTACCATTTTACTGTGTTACAGTGTTTAAAAACTAGCCCGTGATATTCCTATTTAAGAAATGGTGAAAAAACTAATTATGTGGCCTTCACTAAAAAAATAACATATTAAGAAACCTAGTACTCCCTTGCTGTGTGTTAAGAGAGGGCCTTAAACACCAGACACACCTTGTTTAGATTGGAACACTGCTTTCTTCCAAATGGAGCCTTAAACAATATTATAATTATAAATGCTACACTAAAAGCTCGTATCCAAGACCGTTCTTTTTAATGTATTTTAAACTTCTCTTTCAAAATATTTACAAGCACAAAGCAAATAACTGACATCATAGCTCAATAAAAGATGGTCAGTTCTTGATAAAACTAAAACTGAAAATCAGTTTTGCTCTTAGACAACAATAGACAAAAAAGAATGGACATATGAAGTGTTAAGGCAACAGACAGACAAATAGACAAAGAGGAAGATAAATAGAGAATGGGAGATAGATCATACGTCAAAACATGCACAGATTCTAGGGCGTCTGAGATTGCACAGTGGACTTGCAGTAACCACAGGAGGGAAAAAATCCTGTCATCAGCGGATGAGTAGCTGTTTGGAAGCAGAAATGTTTGGCTTTGGTGCAGCAGGCGTCCTCCTAAACCTATCAATGCTGGCTCTTTTCGAGGGCCACAACAGACATTAAAGCACCCAGATAATTGAAGCCTGAGTTTTCTTCACTTTTTTTGGGAAGAAAATAGATTAAAGTAAATTCAGTTTCACTCCATAGCTCTTGCAGTTTAGAACTGGAAAATCTAAGCTGCAAAAAGATCCTGTTTCAAGCTACTGGTTTTTGTGATGTTATGGAGTGCAACTCACTAAGATAGACAGATAAGCCTATTCAGATTACAGCAGTATAAAGAGATGGCATGTAAACCATCTCTGAAACCAGACTGACATCCCATTCTCTGTATTACTCGTTTAAAACTGTGAAATCTGCTTTGGTATGAGCCAACACTCAAGGTTTCAAGAGGGTTATCAGTAAAGGGTAGCAGAAGTCCTGTTGTACCAACTCCAGGAGTTTACTCTAACTGATTCAGGTCAGACCATCAAAACAGTGCTTGCTTGCTTGCACCCAAACACACACATTTTATATTTATATATATATATATATATATATAATTCAAGTCAACTTCATAGCTGAGCATTTACAGTGTTTGAAAGTGCCACTTTATTTCTAAACAGTAATTTTCTCTGAATCTCCAGATTCAGACAGGCGGGGTTTCATACATCACAACCCTGCCAATCTGTGTGTGTGCGGGTGATTAAGAGGGAGGTGGACAGAGGCAAGGACTAATTGCATATTCATAGATCCATGTACTAAATGAAGGTGAAAATGTAGAATTATATTTAAGTGAATTTTAAAACATTAGGAGTTTACTTCTAGGGAATAACATTTAAATCTGTAATTCTGACAAAAATAGGGGAGTTTTTAGGGTTGTTCAAGGACCAGAGAGAGACTTTGATTTGAAGTGAGTCTTTTTTTATTATTATTATTCTAATGATAAAAACATTTGTAAATGTTCATGTAAATATGAACCTACTGTTAATACATGTTATTGGTAGCAGAAAAAAAAAATCTGACGAAAACTGTAGCATATTGGCCCTTTAATCTGCTAGACGAACTGATCCCTTTGGGCCGAGGCTAAGGCCCGGTTCATAAACACAGAGGCCTACTGACACTCAAGTGCTCAGATCCAGTCATAAAAACTCAGACTCACCACAAGATCAAGCTCTGTGGCCTTTTCACCACAGCCAGGTTTTCATTCTGAGGGTAAAAACGGGTAAATATACCCACCGCAACCTGTTTACAGAATGACAACATGAACACACCACAAAGCACTGCCCTTCTGGGTGTGTAGGTTGGAGTGAAAGTCACTCAGGTGTTTCGAGGGCTTTCCTGTTTTAATTCTCCGTTCCACCTTAAACGGTGCAGGTTCCTGCACTATTTAAGGTGGATAAGCTGGCCAAAAAACATTAATAAAAAAAAAAAACGAGACTAAAATCTTGTCAGTTTACACAGACCTGTCTCGGGTTCAAATTAATCTTAGCGTGCTACAGTCTTTTAATTTGTTTTGGTATTTCTGAGAGATGGAGTCACGGGGAGATTAACTACTTTTAATTCTTTATACAGGTAGAAGTTACAGGTAAACACAAACTCACCCGGAGCGCGCCCAGGTCAATTTCGTCCAAACTTCGTGTGGGTGCGTTTTCGGACATGATTCCAGAGATTCAAGCCCAGAACGTAGATATTCCCGAATTACAGGTGTCTTCAGCTTTTCCTCCTTTTAAAAACGTCGATAAAGCACAGTTTTGGAAGGTTAAGGGTTTGTTTTAAATGTCTGAAGGCCGGCGATAAGTAGCTAACGCTGTTAATCCCAACCTCACTTTACATTACATTACATTACAGGGCACTGCATTTGGTTCCATTAGCTCCAACGGTCACTCCTCGACGGAGAGCCGAGTATTTCTCCTATACTGCACTCCTCTCCAATTCCTCTCATTTTGGCAAGAACTGCACTGCTGTTAGCTCACGGAAAAAGGCAGGAGAGAGACAAAATATGCAGCGTATGACTGCTTTGGCTGCAAGGGCGAAAGAATCCCCCTAAATCCCTAAAAAAACGCCCAATTTGTGGCTGTCATTAGCGGCGCTGACAGAACCGAGCTAATAAACAAACCGTCGCTGCATCAGCCCAGCGACCCTCTCAGTCTCTAACTTAACCGTTTCGGGTCTGTGCTGCCTGCCCACGCAAAAATACTCACATACACACACCTAATAACACGGTTTAACCACCGACATCTTCCCCCTGCCTTTTAGGAATCTACTCAGCTCGGAAATCGCGGTCCTTATAGGCTACAAACAAGCCTAGTGCGAACAAATTTACGCGTCTTCTCTTCGCCTCTGACAAACTTTCACCCGCTGCCGTTCAGCTGAACTGAAAAACGTCAACGGCTGATCCCTAAAAGAACCGATTCCCCTTTCCCAGTCATTAGGGAAAAAGGAATCGGCTCCAAATAGTGGCACTCGATTCCACGCAGATACGGATTCATTTAAGATGAGATAATGATCTTATTCTTAACTAAACAGTCTAGATAAAACTTTAATTATTCTGAAGTACTCCAACCTAAACACACATATTATATTGTTATATTGTTATAATTAACTGTGTTATTAACATTAGTGCATTTTGTTTATATAATTAAGTTTGTATTAAATAAAATTCGGTGTATATTTAGAGAATTTTGAGCAGAATCGATTCATGGAATCGACTCCTACTACTTGGAATCAGAATTAGGGTCGATTCCAAATATTCTGGAATCGAACAGCTCTAAGGCTCGTCGTGAATTCTAAGACTTTGTCCCTTGTTCTTTCAGAACAGTCCAGGATTGTTCATTTAGGTGGTACAACCATTTAAGCACATTTTCATATGAGCACTTTGCCCTACTTTAAATCACTATAAGGTAGAAATAGTGTAACGCACTGCTAATGTCTCTCTGTCTACAGAAATAACTTGTCTCCGTCTTGTTTTGGTACAGTCCTGTTTTTTTGTGACGGCTGTGACGTCTCTCCTTTACAAGAACACAGCTCTCGTTTTCTTCCTTATCTCCTTCTCTGGCTCTGTTACAGCTTGATAAAATGCCACAGTGCCATAGCTACACATAACCAAACAACACTTACATGGCCAAAAGTTTTTGGACACCTGTTCAATTCAACATTCCTTCTGAAAACACATCTTTGCAGCAGCAACAGCCTGTATCCTTCTGGGAAGGAATAAACTAGATAGTGGAACATTGCTGTGAAGATGTGATGGCTGCCACGAGAGTATTAAGTGTTTTGGATCACAGACAACACTCCAAACTCATCCCAAAATACATTTCACATAGCTCCATAAAAATAAAACAAATTATTAAAAATAAATAAATGGTACTAAAAATAAAGCAGCTCCACAACACAATGCAGGGGATTTATACTGCTCTGGCCAGCACTTGGCCAAGGGGACCTTAGGCTCATATGCAGTTTCTGAAGGGTATACAAGTATTGTGTGCATTGTGTGCTGGGAAGGTGCATCTACAATTCTTTGGCCATGATATAGTTCTCTCATTCCAACAGGCACTGTTAGATAAAGCAGTTATGACACAGTCACAATCTTTATGTTCTTCAGTCTTTATTTTCAACACTGATATGTATTGAGTGGTAAAGGCTGTGTATGTTAAAGACTCACTGAAAAGACTTGTCAGAGTAGTGTTTTAGACAAACAGATGAAATAAAGAAAATAAGACCAACAAAGTTTACAAAAAATTACCAAAAATAGCACTTCATTTAAACATACATTTTGTAAAATACAAACAGTAATGATTCAGAAAGAAACAGATCAGAAATTAAAGAGCCATGTCCTTCATTGCTTTGTACTTACTTTTTCTTTTTATGTTGTGAAGGGTTATGTACTACATAATTCAGTCTTGACACAACTTTAACCTTGATAAAGTTTTTTGATCAGAGCAGGCTGAAACACTTCTTATACATTGTACCTGGACGGGGCTAAACCAATGGGTGTTGACTAACCATATCCCGTGCATGTGTACGTAACTATATTGGCTTTTATACAAATACACTGAATTAAAACATGCTGGATTTACAGTTAGCAGTTTTACAGTTACAGTTAGTTACACTCAGCTAGCAATAAAATCTTTAATTTCCCACAAAAGACTCACTAAACAACATCATAAACTTCATCTCTCTAAAATACGGGCTCTTTGACCCCCCCCCCCCCCCCCCACATATGTATATACCTAAGCAAGGGGGGGGTCGAATAAAATAAACTAAAATAAAAATTAAGATAAAAACTAAAATTCTCATATTTAATTTTTTCACGTATATTAAATTTTATAAATGTATTGCATTAAGTGTTTCTAGTAGACAGCAATCCATAGAGGAACTACATATAAATTGTAATGACCGAGTATACAAAACCAGTATTAAAAAAGGCTTAAACAAATGGATTGCCTAAGGTTTCTGGAATGTAGCAAGGCTTGATAAAATGACTGCCTGTGTGTGTTGGCTGCAAGCAGTGAACAGGTGTATGGTGGTGAATGCTTATTCAAAAAAAAAAAAAAAAAAAAACTACTGTGAAGTGGCTTTCACCCTTAAAAGGTCCATAATAACAGTACAGAATTATATAAAGCAGGTTGTCCTTAAATTCAGGGGTTACTGCTGGTATTCGAGGCACTGGCACAGTTGCATATTCTTTTGTTTCTGTCTATGAGTGCGTCTGCATGAACGAACCCACTGGATAACAGTGGAAAACCAGGCTAACAGAAACTTAAAAGGAGCAATCAGTCATTTCTACCACTGGAAAATTCAGCAGACAGTTGTTATGGAAATGAGGATTAATAATATCTACTTTTTCTTTCGATAAAGTGCAGCTCACAATTGGGCACTGTCACAAAATACTCCTTGCAGTGACCCTATGAATTCAACTAGAGGTAGATTTAGCTGAAGCGAGGTGTTGTAGTTACCCTTTAAAACAGCTTTAGTACAGTATTGCACACATCTAAGTTACTAGGTGTGTCAGTATATAAGCTATTTTATAACGTGAATAACAACGGGCAACGCAGTGGTGAGCAGGTAGTGTTGCTGTCACACAGCTCCAGGGACCTGGAGTTGTGGGTTGGAGCCCCACTGTGAATGACTGAGAAGTTTGGTGTGTTCTCCCCGTGTCTGTGTGGGTTTTCTCTGGGTGCTCTGGTTTCCTCCCACGGTCCAAAAACATACATTGGTAGGTTGATTGGTGGTGTGTACCTAGCCACCGTGCCAAATCGACAGTGCAGATTATGGTTAATCCACTGTGGCAACCCCGGACGGGAGCAGCCGAAAGAAGAAATCACAAGAGAACATGCAAGATTGCTCCTTTCAAAATCAGTAAAATATTTCCTTAATTTTATGCAAATTAGAAGTAGATGTTGCTGCAGGGTCAGCCAATCAGATGGTTCAAATATGCTGTGGTGCTTTATGCCAGGCCTTCACCACCATGTAAATGCCACACAATGACTTTAACAGCAGTATATTTGTTTACATGAGCTTTTCAATAGTAGTGCAGCTACAGAAATCAGACACTGATGGACATTTTGCTGTGCATGTAAACACAGTTTTCCAATCAGCATCCTGCACCCCTCACTAAAAAAGAAGTGGAACCTTCTGGATCACTGACAACAGTATTACATAACCATAAATACTCTGTTGCCATGGAGACAACGGAGAAGTGGCGGGGTGGAGGGGGGCACAATGATTAATGCACACCTCATACCCCTGCCAAGTAAATATCCCAGAAGCTCTACTTCCACTGTACCCCACCCTCGATCCTTATTTAGTGTCTGTCACTCGTTCTTCAAAACCCAAGCCCCGCCCCCAACAAGACCCAGAACTTCACCACTTTTTCAACCATCTCATCACTCTCCTCCTTGCCAGCCCTTTATTACACTCTTCCCATTTCTTTTTTTCTCCTCCTCAAGCTGCTGTTTATCTGGACTTCCTCTGCCTGGTTTCCTCCCTCCTTCTCTCTCTCTCTCTCTTTTTCACTCCCTCCCTCACTCACTCTCCAACTCGCGGCAGCCGCGACCCCGTCAGCTCTTTATTCCCGTCACCATAACAACCACAAATGTTCTGACAGATTTGCTGGCACTGCACAGAGAGGTGCGGTACTAGAGAGCGAGAGAGAGTGAGAGAGAGCGAGAGAGAAAGAAATATAGGGAAGGAGGCAGAGCAAGCGATGCTATCCACCTACGCGCCTTTGCAATAATAAACGTACGTTCTGTTCTCTTCGTTTCATCAGAGACACTCTCTGTGCTCACCTCACTCCTCTCTCCCTCTCTCTCTCTCTCTCTCTCTCTCTCTCTCTCTCTCTCACACACACACACACACACACACACACACACACACAGCTCTTCTCACCATCCACCATTTTACAAAACTACAGCAAACTCTGAATAGTGCAGATCAGCTCGCCAGCTTCCTCCGAGCCAATTTAAAATGGTCCTTAACGCCACAAATCCACCACATAAAAACCACCAGTGTGTGGAGATGCTGATTATCTTCAGGACAACACATACTGTTTGCAGAATAGCACACATATTTCCTCTGTGGTTGTCACATGGCCTCTGTCTAGGGCTCATTTCACAATGCATCAATCTAAATTTAGCTTGCTTTTATAGTCTATAAAACAGAGCAGTGTAAATAGTTCCTCCATTGTCAGCAGTGCATTCTGTGTTTTTTTGTGCAAAAAAATCTGAAACATTAATACAATTAAATAAAATCTAAAATCTGGAATCAGGGTGAATATGATCTGGTGATGGACTGGATCCTTCTTAAACAGCTGTAAATGAAACGAATCTTTGTGAAATCTGAAGATACACAAATCACTGAATCGTTTTCTAAAGCATTGGTCCCCAATTTTATCCACCAAGGGTCGGGGTTGGCTGCAGGTTTTCATTCTAGTTAAGCAGAGCACATCTGATTCTATTTGTTTAATCAACTAGTCTCCTTTCTAAACAGTTAAAACAGTGTGTGCTTCCGTTTGGTTGGAATGAAAACCTGCAGCCGCACCACACCTTTGTTGATAAGATTGGCGACCCCTGTTCTAAAGAATCATATTCAAATCACCCATTTTCAAAGATCTGCAATCAAATCTACCTCAATCGCAGCCAACTTTGAGATTTTCTCTTGCACTTAACAGTTTCCTAAAGAATCCCATTTGTACCTGAATCGATTCATTGTGAGATTTAAACCCCTACACAGACAACACACAATGCGAGTTAGAGCATGCATGCTTCAGTGGTGAGGCTAATCACTCACCCACCCTCAGCCCATACTCTATATCACAGTAGTGCAGGTTGGTCCGTTATCACACTAAACCCACCACTTCCAGTTCTGTCAGTTCAGGGCAGATAATGAGTGTTTACAGGTTCTGATTGTTTTCATTTGGTCCGCGTCTGCTTATCACACCATGGACTGCACCGTCCGGCTCACATTACGTCCACACCTCCAGAGGAACCATTCTCTCTTTGGTGCCAGGCGGTGGGAGCAGATATTCCTCACACAAGAAGTGCAGGGGGAAGTGAACGAGGATGCCCCTGATGGTCTGGAGCTCTTGGCTGGCTTGTTTAGGGTCCGTCAGGGCAAGGTTCCGCGTGTTCTTGTGTTCTTGAAGCTCGCGCATGTTACGGATAGAGTCCAGAGGAAGACACCGGAAAACCTGCAGTCGAGCAGAAGACATTAGAATACACTCTGGTGAAAAAAATTCCCAAGATATGTTTAGTGCTTATATAATTTGCTGTTATACATGGTTAATGCAGTTAATGTCATATCTAGTTTGGACCAACATTTTGTGTCAGGTTTGTACTCTGAGCCTAACACAACACTGGACTTCAACTATAGTGTGTCTGCATAGGACAAGGTCATTAGACAGGATGGAAATTTGTGACACTTTCCTGACCACAAGTATGAGCACATCTTTCTATATATAAATGAACAAACCTCAGCTTCAGGCTGAAAAATTGTCATTGCTGCTGTTTTTAGCTTTGCAATTCACTTTTTGTTCATTTTCATCTGTAACATTTTAAGCCTACAGTGATTATGAAACCTGTCACTTAAGAGTAATGTGATGATTAATGTACAGAATAACACAAACACTTCCTATGTGTGGCTGTGCGCTGGCTGAAATGAAGCAACACACATTATGGCGCAGAAACCACATAAGAAACTGCAGAGCTTTGGAAATGCAGCATATAATTAAGGCTCGCTGTTATAATTTGATGCTACGTAAAGACCTGACGCAGTTTGGAGCAAGTGTGTGATTATTTACGCATGCAGTTAGTTTACACAATGCTGAGTGATGTCACGAGGCTAATTTTGCTAATACTTTTCTTGCTAGCCTAGCCTCTCCAGGACTTGAGTAAAGAAGTAAACTGACACCTAACACCTTTTGTCTAATTGGCTGAAACTAGAGTGAGGGAGAAATTCAAAATAAGGTTTTGGGCCAAAAAACATTTAAAAAAGTGCACCATTTAGAATCCTTTCCCACATAATGTAACCCAAATTTTCATTGGACTTTTAGCCAGATTACTCTGGAACAAATCTATGTTTCTTTAAAAGATATCCTACATGCTCCACCTTTAATCTCACTCTACACAGATGGAGTCATCTTAAAAAGGCTGTGTTACAACAGACAGTATCCAAGCAGTAAAGTGTGGACCTCCAGCCTACTGCACAATCTGGTGAGTTTACTCAAATGCTTCGTTCAACTGGCTGCCTTCTCAGACCAGAACAGCCCTTTCCAAATTTAGCCTCCTAACTCCCACAAACAGGCAATTACCAAGGTTATTTCTTTGCATACAATAATGCAGTGATTTTCAAAAAAGGATAAGAATGGATGAATCTGGGTGACATCAGTAAAACATGAACACACGCTACACACAATTCTCATTCTCCTCCTACCCTTTCATAAATGGAAGCATTTGATTCAGCGATTTTGTTCCAGACGTCAGTGAAGAAATAATCACTGACTGGATCATCAATATCAATCACAGGCTCTGAATCTGCCCCCAACAGGACCCTAAGAGAGAGAAAAAAGATACAAATAAGTTACTATTCTGGCAAAGTATATATTTATTTTATACCACCCTTTTGCTTTTGATCTGAGACATGTGTGCTATATGAAAATGGATTTGTTAATTTTGCACCTATGAGGCCAATGTAGCTAACAACTAATGAAAGCTAGCTAATATACAAACTGCAAATTCCCTGCTTATGTTTTCTCACTTTTGCCTCAAACTGTGTACAACTTTACTGGTTAATGTTAATTAAACTAAGACTATTGTATAAATAATGTATAGCATGCACTTTTTTACATAAAACACAAAGGATAGTGAACAAGAGGATCAGCAGCCATTTTGAAGTCTAAATTCTGTCCCAGTAAACCACACAGAAAATGTGGGTCCAACTACAGGGCAGGAAGATAAAGTATACCTTTTAAAATTAGTTGTTAATATGTTTTTGTGTAATTTCCTTAAGCAAATGTGTATATTCTTGTCTACATTTAATCAAGATTCCAAGTCACACAAATCAATACAATGGATTTCCTTGAAGTTTGGGAGTAAACAGCAATCAGGCAAGCCACTGATTTCACTTGGATAAGGAGAAACATCCAGTACAGGACAATACAAGATGAGAAAACTAAAAAAGCTAAAGTTTATGTTTGGAATATCCTCAGAAACAGGTTTGGCCTACATATGGCTTGGGTGTACAGGATGTTACAGTTTAACAGCAGCTGAATCAGTTCAGTAAGCTTATTACTGAGGAAAAAGCTTCACACACACTAATCTGAGTCAGCTCCTTTACAGAAAGGCAAATGCTCTGAAGCCTAAGGCAGAAGGAAGCAGAAGTTAGAGCAAATCATACCAATGTACAGTGCTAGCACTGGCTCTGGAATGCATAATCATTTCAAATGAAGATTAGGATGTTACTAAAGAGCTTTAGGTAAAAGTAAGTATATAAGTAAGTAAGTACATAAATAATTAAATAACTACAGATACAATACATGGGCGAGATATGGCCTAAAGTTTAGAGTCCCGACTGGCTGGAACTTCGGGTGTGTGTGTGTGTTTACCTCCATGGTTGGGTAAAATGCAGAGGTCAAATTTAATTGCCATTCATTTAATTTAATTAAATTTAATTTCATATTTATAGCCCATATGTGAAGCACTGAATAGCACCCTTTTATGGACCAGTTTCCAAATGTGTGTGAATGAGTTGCGAGCCAGCTCCATGAGATGCATTATATCTTTACATTTATTTTTACATTTAACTTTAAAAAAAAAAACCCTACACGGGAAGAAAAGGTGAAGTTGTAAATATGTTGGTTTTGTGACATCAGAAAACAGTGACATCTGTTTCAACAGATGGACTGTACAGACTATGTAAATGGTGTATTTGAAATGTTTTTAGTGTTTATGCACTACCATAAACGTGTAAGGTTTTTTCCCTGCGATATTAGCCCTTTAATAAAATGATATCTGGCCCATTTGTTTTGTGCGGTTTATAGACTCATATAGTTTGACTTAATCTATCTTTTTAATGTATGAAATTGTTCCAGAATGAATATATTAATCATATATACAGAGAAGTAAAATAATTGATCAATTAACACCCCCCCACACACACACACACAAACACACAAACAAGCACTCAAGGTGACCCTCTCAAAGCCAGCTGATTTCATGCAGTGGAAGGTGCTGTAGACACACATTGCCAGCCTTTCACCGTTTCCCATAGCAACACAGAGATGTGCTGCTTGCTGGCAGGAAGGAACACAGCGTGCCCCACACACACACACACACACTTATAAAAACTCATACATACACACGAGAGGAAGTTAGACTGAAAAATGAGCTACAGAACATGCATCTCTCACTGGCAAACACCACACTTCTATTTTCTTACTAAGACATTATTTCTGAGCAGCTCACATTATTCTGGTGTTCTCTATTAAAACGAGTTTGTATTTATTAGATTTTGTGTTACTGTTATACACATTCAATATCATAAATTTAAATGGAGCAGATACAAGCTTTTATTCAACCCTAAAGCAATGATTATTAAATAATCTGTTATTCAATAATCAGTGTGTTTATATGCGCTTGGAAAGTCAGCATTTTATAGATACAAGGCCTTGTTCCAGCAGTTATCATATAGAAATTAGCCTTGCTGAACCTATAGAAAAGCAGGCCGTAGGAGAGTGCAGTGAGGAAGTTGTGAGATGAGTGTGGGGATGTGGGTAATGAGAAGGTACGTTGCTGTTCTCCCTCTCTCTCTATATCTGTGTGTAATAACCCTACACCCACACACTGCCCACTCACTGGGTCAGCCTGCACAATCTACAGAGCATTTACAACACTGTGAGCTCTGTACTGGCTTAAAGCTGCAGTTCTTCATCCACTTTAAAGCCAAACACACACACACACAGGGGCTGTTAGGGTCTTATCCCTCAAATCCAGGGATTCTCTACATCTCTCCATGAGGATCTGTGTGTGTGTGTGTGTGTGTTGTATCCTTTATGGTTATTTATTTATTTATTTTTTTCCACACGTGTCAAGTCAATACCCAGCGCATAATACTGCCTTACAGATACTTTCATAAAACATTACGTACACACACACTTTCTAAAATAAAAACACACACACATATATGTCAGTATGTGTGGTCACAAATATGTCCCATGTGTCTAAAATTATAATATAACTAATAATAACAACAACATATTACATGTTATATGCTATTAAGCAGTAAACAACCATATATAACAACATTTTATGTTTTTTTTTCCAGTCCTGTTTAACTGTGGCTTACTTACACAGAAAAGACATTAAATTCCTGACAACACGCTCACCTGAAACACTCTTTTCGCAGGGCGAGTGTGAGTGGTCCTGCCTCATACTCTTCTCCATTCATTCGGGACGGCACCCTCTCCTCGTCCTCCACCAGAATGGCCAACTCACTGTCCCGTGAGCCCAGCATGCTCCGGTCATTAATGTTAGCTGAACCTGAGGACAGAGGAAAGCAGAATGGGCATTACAGACCAATCCAGGTAAACAGGATGGTTATGTCACTGTGCCTTTAAGACTGATGTGTACTACATGGCTAAAAGCTAGTGGAAGCCAGCTTATAAAACATTTCTACGGAAGTTAAGCAAATTTTCATGTGAATGCCACTGCTATTCATCCCCAAAGGTAACGGATGGTGCTCTCCATGAGTCTAGAGCTCCATTGTTTAACAGCCCCAATTCTGGTTGGTTTTATACACCTTCAGCACACACCTGGCATTGGGTGTGGTGACCAGACAAACTTTTCAAGCTCTAGTGCGTTCAGAATCATGTTTTAAGCTGCATTTCTATTTTCCACCAGAAGATGGAGTTAAAGAGTTGATGATTCTTCTGGCTGCAGGTACTGCCGAGGGCAGGTATTTTCTGTTATATACTGCTCAATATCTTCAATAACTCCTGCTATAACTCGCTTTCGATCGATTCACTTGGTAGGGCCTGACTTAAAAGTCTCTCTCTCCCATGTGTTTATATTACCGATGATGTAGCAGCGGTCATCAGCGATCAGGGCCTTGCTGTGGACGTAGATGAGCTCAGTGATGGGCGTCTGGCTGAGCTCTGAGTGTTTGCGTACGCCACACAGAGAGATATACTGCCTCCATTCATCCTGCACTGGAAGAGCAGAGCGGGTACAGTCACGATAATGATCAATAAAAGGGCCGCAGTGATTGACCGACTGACAAACATGACACTTACTCTGTTCCTTCAGTCGGGACAGAATGGAGCACTCGCCACGGTTCATCGTCCTGAAGAACAAAAGGAGAAGTTATTAGGATTTGTGTGCTTGTGAGAGAGAGAGAGAGAGAGAGAGAGAGAGAGAGAGAGAGAGAGAGAGAGAGAGAGAGAGAGTACCTGTAAGTAAAGTGAAGTATTGCTTGTATGGCTCTTCCTCCTCCTTCAGTGATGTCTCCCTCAAACCCAGGCAACAGAGGAACCACCACAAACACACGGTATTTCTTCTTCTCACTACAAACACACATACAAAAGGTATACTTGGGACCAAAAAACACACAGAAGGAAGTAAAAAGGAAAATTCAAAAGCTTATATATCCACACACACATATACACACACATACCTGTGAGCTCGTAGGATCCTATTAACAATGGCGTCTCCAATGGTGTTGTGAACAATCCTATCTTCTGCACAAGTGATGAAAAACTGATTCTGAGAAAACACATAATAAAATTAAATTATTATATATATCTCACTCAATTCCTCCAATGAATCTTCCTCAGAATACACAGCGGTAACTTCAGAAGACTGAGAGACTCTTAATGGGATGGGATTCTCTTTCTAGATTCAAGGCCTGGACATCTGCTGTTCATTAATGGATAATACAGCAGCATGCCTAATGATCAATAGAAGCTAGGAACTCATTACCATGTCATTTGGAAAATGCTAAGTGCAGGATATTCACTCTGTGATGTTATAAAATGAGGAGACCTATGCTGGCTGAAAAATAAATAGCCAGCTTAACACTAAACATGGCATTTGAAAAAAAATGCCCTTCAGTAAAAGGATTTGCTGGTAGCCCACCCACCCATGTTTTGGAGACACAAGTTTCTCTTCATTCAGAGAGACAGGAACCTGGTTTTGTATGAATGTATGTTACAAAGCAGAATGGATAGATGTTCCCCCTTAGCACTCTGATTTCCTTTCAGTGAAATAACATTTTAATTTGTGACTGCATTGCAGTGGTCCTCTAGGACCCTGGAGCGTGGACTGGACTGGACTGGGCAGGCGACTGGCTCAAGTTGGCAGCTGCATATGGTCACATGAGTCAGACACAGACCACACTATACAAATCTGTAACTGTAGCAAACTGTGTGTGTGTGTGTGTGTGTATGTATGTGTGTGTGTTATACCTCTATGTATATGAAATGTTGGCTGTTCTTGATGGTGTGTATGTACGCTTTGAGGATGGAACATTCGCACGTTCCAGCTGACCAGCGGTCCACTGAACGCAGAACCTTTAAAAAAAGAAAAAGAACTTGAAGAGGGAAAAGAAAAAAAAGAGTGGGAGGAGAGGAGGTGGGATAATGGGGCTTTGTCTCCCTGCATCATGAGACTCTCCCGCATGAGGAAGTTTACTGTAAATCAGCATCAGAAACCTCTAATAAACACCAGAAACAGAAAAATGTAATAAACATCTTAAACTGTTAATAAATATCACAAATACAGTAGTAAACATCAGAAATACTTTGATGAACATCAGACATTAACAATATATCAGAGAAAACTATCATAAATATTTTAAAACACTAATAATTAGATATACTGTAACAAACATCAAAACACTCAATAGATATCAGACAAATAATAAACATCTTAAACTATTATACTTAAACTATAAAAATATATTTCAGTAATACAGTAATAAACATCAGAATATATATAAAATCTTAAACAGTTAATATTAGAAATACAATAATAAAGGGTAGCAATACAATAATAAATATTAAACACAAAACAAAATTCAGAATACTATATAAACATCATAAACTTCTAATAAACAAATATTGTAATGAACAAAAAATAGCATAATATCACAAATATTGTTCTCAGAGTGATTGTACCTGTACAGATGCCTTTGCTGCCCCAGGCACAGTGAACGGAAGGTGAGTGGCAGTACAGTGACTCTTGGGCAGTAGATATGGGTAAAACTTGTCTTTATATTTTATCTTAAAGATCTGCAAAACCAAATCAAACACTCTGGTCAACAGTAGTGTCCACTGGATCTCATCACTCTGCACATTTTACAGCCTCTAGCACATTCATTGACCTCTGACCTTGGTAAAGTTCCAGCGCTGGATGAAGTGGCGTGCCAGGTCCCGAGCAGCCTTTCCATGAACCACTGCTCCAAGGTCCCGCCACGGGATGCGAGGGACTGTGGCTCGATCCACGTTGTCTGAGAAGGACATGAATGATACAGAGTGCTGTACTGAGTGTCCTGCAGTGTCCACCAGGCCGGATGTGAGGATGTCATTTGTATTTCTCTAATATTACTTGGTTTCCTATTTTTATAAATGCCTTTCAAGATCACAATAGTGTTTTTGTGCTGACTGCTGTTTCTCTGCTCTTACATGGTACTAATGTCTGGGTGCATGTGTGTTGGTGTCAGCCAGGGATTAGCTGATGACGTTGTACATATATGAAGTTGCTGTTTTTATGAAGAGAAGAGACCCTGACACATTAAAAGTGCATGGCATCTGGAGCTTTTCTCCTGGGCCTGATGCAACTTCTTAAGATGCCTGAGGACCACAAACTGAAACAGAGCTTATTCACAGACAAGGGACAAATAAACCTAACAATGTGGTGCAGAACAGTGTCCAATAAGGAATGTACAGCTCTGAGCAGGACCTGAGTACCTTGGAAGGGCTGGTCCAGCTGTGTCCAGTCTCTCTTGATGAAGTTGCTGTAGTCTTTGCCCATCCAGAAAAGAGCGTTACAGCTCAGATCCAACTCATCATGGCCTTCTTCATGATCCCTGTCAGAGAGAGGAACGGTAGGATCATCTTCCACCTGGACAGAGGGAGAGAGAAAATAAGGCATGACAAAGTACAAATAGAACAGAGGTACAAAATGAAAATATATTATGCACTGTAGTAATACTTCATATAAATCATTCATTACAGCCTAACCTCTGGGGCTGGTCTTGGACTGTAACTAGCTGTTTTGGAGGGCGCTACATCAATCAGCCTGTAACTACTGTCATCCCATCGTCCAAAGGCAAGGTCCAGCCCACCCAGGAAAGCCACTGATTGGTCAATGGCCACCATCTTCTCATGATGAGCCCAGAGGAACACCACTGAGGCCACGTGATCAGGATGACGCATCACCTAGACACCAGCAAAACAAACACACAGGAACGGTAGGACATTATTGGCATTGCTTTCTTTTCCAAACACACACTCAGCAGGACAAACATCCCGATGTGAAGTTTGGAAACAAAGCTATTTCTACTCACACCATGGGTGTATTTTAATGGATTTCTAATTATGTTAAAGAAACACCTGTGGTGACTGTAACAGCGATGAAGAAACACTTGCTGGGACATTGGCACAAACATATCAACCACTGCTCAATACTCATTACAGTGCATTCACCACTACCAGACCCTGCTGGTGTACAGTTCAAAACAAAGAAGGAACAGAGTGTTCAACACAGAGAGAACTAGTAAGTCTTCCACACATAAACCTCAATAAACATCAGCAAGGATCTTTAAATTGAATAGTTATATTGGAATATGTAAACTACAAGAAAGTATCAATAATCGATGGCATTTTGTGCAATTACATCTTTCCAATACAGAGGTCTCCAAATCCTCAAATGTAAACAGAGCAGCTTTAAATTATAGTTATTTGATAAACAGTGGTAGAGTTTTAGAGTTTCAATACAGGATCATTCAATGACTTGTGGGAGTAAGGGCTCTGAGCAGAGGGACAAGACAAAAATGGGTGTGTATTTCAGGGTTCGAACCTTGATGTTTGGATGCAGATTCATCAGGGTCCTCTTGCTGTAGTCACTGTTAATGCCCAGAGCCAGCTCCACCTCTTTATACAAGAGAACACACACCTTCACACCCTGCTCCTGAGAGACACACAGAGAGAAACAACATGACATATTTGGTGTCTAGACATGCAGTCACTTCAAATTAGCAGGAATGAAAGAAAGAGGGAATGATTGGGGATGATTGTAGGTATGTAGTGAAGGGGGTTGTGGGCAATGCAGGTCAAGGTGCTGCCTACTGCTTTGCGTTTGAGGATCTGGTCCAGACGCCAGTATGTTCCTCTGGGGGGACGCTTGAGGAAGACTTCAGGACTCAGCCTGTGAGAGAGAGGGAGGGAGAGATAATAAGTAATCTACATTAATTCATTTACAAGAGGAAGAGTGATTAATTTACAAGAGGGATTGCTCTGAAAACAAGCTTTGAACACAAGGAATAGAGGGTAAAAAACTGTAGATGTAGTATGCATATATACTGACCACCAATCAGTGATGAAGATCTCCTCCTTCGCCTTCTCTAGTGCATCTGCCAGGTCAGAGAAATAGCCACTGCCATTCACGTACCTGGCAATCGAAACAGAGGGAAAATAAAAGCCAAATTCTTAATATTTATTACTGTACATTTTGTCTGATTTATTGTGGAATGTAAAAGAAAATGTTTTAGCACGGTGTGTGTAAAGTCTGTGTACAAAGTCAATAGTTCATTAGACACACACAAGGATCCATGAACGCACCATTTAGTGAAGGAGTTAGGTCTGGGTGGAGCAAAGCCATCGAAGCGATGCATCTGGAGAAAATCACAGCGTGCCGAGAGAGATCGGATCTCATGACTCCACCACTGAGCCTGTCTGTAACTGTTGCACTTAATGATCAGCTTTCTGTAAAACACACACACACACACACACACACACACACACACACACACACACACACACACACACACACACACACGTTTAAATTCAGGTCTGTAGCCCATATGCAAAAAGAACCTTATTTTTAATATGTAATAAACAAGAAAAAGGAGAATAATTAATTAATAAATAATAAAAAGAGCACACATCAAGCAATAAATTAAAATAATAAAAATGTTTGTTACAACTAAATGTTATCAGATGATATCTCCACATGTTCTTTCCACAAAGAAATGTAATCATTTTAACATTACATTTCTGGCCTATTCTGAGCAGTCTGAGACTAAAAGACCGGGTAATGCCTGTGGAATGACTGTACACAAATGTAATACACATTTCCAGGAGAGAGGTCTCCAAATCCCCAAAAGTTGCCCAGTGCAGCTTTAATAAGTGAGTGTGTTCACTATAATTGGAAAGTGTGGTGAAGGTAAACTGTTGTTTAATCAGCGTACCTGCTGAAGTTTTCTATGCACACTCCATGTTTAGTGTCGGTGTAACAACTCCCCACCAGGACCTTCAGCTCAGGGTCAAACAGCAGCACGAAGGACACCAGTCCCGGATCCCTGTCCATATCAGCAACAAACAACCGATAATGAACTGATTAGATACAGCACAGGAATTGAGATGTGTGCTGGATGTTACACTCCACCAAACTAATCAGAGTGTGGCTGAGTGTGTGTGTGTGTGTGTGTGTGTGTGTGTGTGTGTGTGTTAGTGTCTGACCTAGACATATAAAGCATGAATGAGTCCTTGACTACAAGCCAGCGGTGGGACCAGCGGTAACAGAATTGATGATGACCGAAACAGTTGAGACCTTGGATGCGGTGACCTCCCGACCTCTTCAGAATAAAACCCTCACTGAGACAAAAACAGACACAAGTGACCAGTGGGGAAGCAAAACACTAGAATCAACTACTTCCCAAATACTCTTAACGTTGTATGGGTCACTGAAAGTTCAACTGCCTTTTTAACTGCCTCTCTCTTTCTCAACACACACACAAACTCACAGGCCTTTTGGTCCAAGGTCTTTGATAAAGGACAGAGGACTGACTGCAAGGAATTCCAACTAAGAACACAAGAAGATATACAAATCATAATGTGATATTTATGCACGTCAAAGCACAAAATGTGTCTGAAAGTTGGGTGTAGTCACCATGCCATTGAAGTTTCTGCAGAAAGTGTTCTCCAGTAGAGTGTTCAGATACTCCTCCAGATATTTCTGTACAACCCCCATCCCACACACACACACAAACATAAGATAAGACAATTTGAAGGACTACAAAAATATATCTATTATATTATATAATAATTCTCAGCATGAATATGGGTTGTGTGTGTACCGGTTTGCTGGAAGTCCTCCTCATCCTCTCTGTGCCATGCAGTGAAGGCATCTCCTCACTCAAACTCTCCAACTGCTGTCTCTGAATGGCAAACCTGACACACATACGTATTGTTTATATATACACACATATACAATTAAAGACACATAGTTAGATGTATAGAGAGATGTTTTTGTGCATGTGTGTGTCAGTCTGTCTGTCTATCTGTGTGTCACTCACCTCCCCAGAGGAAGAAACTGCAGCATCATCTTGTGTTTATACAGGTCTCTCTGCAGCTCCTGAAAATGCTTATATTTCCTCTTCACTGTCCAGGTGAACTCACCATGGGTGAGACGCACTGTGTACAGAGTACACACACGGACCTGCACACACATACTTTGATTTGTGAGAGAGAATTAAGCAAGCCACTTTCATTCATTCATTCATTATCTGTAACCACTTTTCCAGTTCAGGGTCACGGTGGGTCTGGAGCCTACCCAGAATCATTGGGTGCAAGGCAGGAACACACCCTGGAGGTCACACACTCCACCTGCTCCTGAGTCACCATTCCACCTACCTACGTTTGTTTTTGGACCGTGGGAGGAAACTAGAGCACCCGGAGGAAACCCATGCGGACACGGGGAGAACACACCAAACTCCTCCTTCTATCCAATGAAAGATAAGTGCAATAAAGGCAGCCACACTCCCCCTTCCCACCCCACCCCTTTTGGTCAGACTTCTCTGGATCGGAACCTGCCACGTGTTCCATTATTGATTTCACTGTTGCTTGAAAAAAGTTCAGATAGAAGACCTTCTTCTCTTACACTGTACCCTAGTTGAGTAAGGCTTGAAAGCTTGACCTGATGTTTCCTTCGGCATTTGTTCTCACAGTATTTCTTATATACTATATTAAAAATTAGCATGACGTGAGAAACAGAAAAAGGGGTGTCCATGAAGACAGCCCACACTTGTGACCGGTGTAGTGTCTTTTACCTGCTCTCTAACTTGTGTTGCTTGCGCTTAGGAGTGTTACAGTTATATGGAGTGTGTCTACACATCGACACTATTACTGTACAACAGCAAAATACAGCTCAATCTCACCAACACTCTCACTCTCTCTCACCTTAGAGCGAGTAGTGTATCTCTCAGTGTTTTCCACTCTGCAGGTGACAGGTGTGTTATGGAGCAGTGGAGACACATTTCCCTCCTTTAGATCAGCCAAATGATGCACCACGAAAAACTCACGAGAATCTGAAAAACACACACACACACAAATGCATTAAAGCAGGTAAAAACAGGTTTCAACAATACCCCATTAAACCAAATGTTGTTGAACAGAATGTGGCCCAGAGGCACCTGTATGAATCTCCAGGACATTTCTGATATTCAAATGATATCTTGACCAGAGAAGGAAAAAAATGCTAAATTAATTAATTTAAATGATTCTTTATCATTTCTATTGGTCCACTGATCATCAGCTTTCAAACAATATAAAGAGCAGCTGTAGCTTTAAAAAGAAGGAATCCAAAGTTTTACTCCAACTGCAAATATATGGTTATCATATGAGAGCAGCTGCTTTATCCCCAAGGCTGTGTGTTTCTCTGCTGACCCTGGAGCGCCCTGCTGCTTCTGTGCAGTCATATCACTGGCGTGTAACCTTAAGCACTTTCATTGTTATGGGAACAGAGTTTGGGTCAGTTTTGTCTGGTACTGAAAGATAAACGCTGCTATATTTGTGTCATTTTCCAGCTCAGAGTTAAGACAAAGTGTCAGTGCTTGAATTTCTCTCTATACCAAGAAAAGCTTTTATATATAAAAATGTATCTTACAGAGAAATAAACTACATAAACAGATCTATACAACAACTGACATCCTAGTCTGGATATGTTCAATCTTTAGGTATTGTGGGGGAATTGTTGATTGCTGGTATCCGATGTGACATAAGATCTAAAAAATAAATGTTATTTTGACCTTTGTTTTTTATTTTGTGGTTCTGAGGCATTTCATGCAGTTTGTGGGTTTTTATTTCTTTTTATGTGAAATTACTAAAGCAATCTGGCAACCCAACTACAATGGTTACTAATCACCCATGAGCAGCTGTTTATACACGTATTACTCATGTCTTCATTCTGAGAGCAAAAAGCAAGTATACTAAATCAAATCATTGTGTTTTAAATGTGAAGAAGTGTTAGCGTAAAGTGAAAGTTAACATAAGTCGTGCAATGTCCTCTGAAGTCATAGAATAAAAGACCATGTTTTGTTTTGGGTTTTTCTTGGTGTGTGTGTGTGTGTGCGCGTGTGTGTGTATGCCTCTCAAATATACAAAAATGTTACACTTTAATATCGTACCACTTATTTTTGTCCTATCAGTAGTGGGATATTTACATAAAAGGT
Organism: Hoplias malabaricus; assembly: GCF_029633855.1. Classification (NCBI taxonomy): domain Eukaryota; kingdom Metazoa; phylum Chordata; class Actinopteri; order Characiformes; family Erythrinidae; genus Hoplias; species Hoplias malabaricus. Next base: position 34,753,871 of record NC_089801.1, on the reverse strand, counting down.
GGAGCTATGCCTGGGTCAACCCTCAAAATGAAACAGAAGGTTAGTTTCAATTTTTCTCATTCTCTTCGTTCTACACACACACTCTACATCGCTCTTTCTCGCATCCTCCCCCTCAAATAGCTTCTTCCTGTCTCTGAAGTGTGGACCTTGATTACTGCAAAGAAAACAACAATGTTTAAACGCAGGTGAGTCCTGAACCTTTTGGAAATTTTGTTTTCTTCCTCAATTTTCCTTTCACAACATTCAGAGCTACTGTTACTGCAAGTATTTTACACCGTGTTATTGTAAAAACCCTGTACTCTCTGTGCTCTATTTATATGTATTTGTGGTCTGCCAGCATATCTATCTAAAGCACAGTGGCAATTTTTGACATTTGTGAAACTGTATCTTTACTCTTTTTCGTCTGCAGTGAATCGAAGTCCTTCAAAATGTTTGGTCTGTCCACACCTTACATGCCCACACATCTGTCAGAGGACGAGGTCCTTTGTTTCGAAATGAGGAGGCTGGGGATTGAACATTCACACAAGTGTTTAGCCAAAGCGAAGAATTTCCCCACCAACGGGAGCACAGCTCAATTCAGCGAATGGTGGAACAGACTCAAACATGGGGGAAAAAAACAGAAGCTCGCAATGACCATCATGGCTTTTGGTTCCGAAATAACTCTCAAGCAAAACGACAGATGCAAAAAGAAAGTGCAAGAGCTGCAGACCAAGACTAAATCTCAAGAGGATGAGATTAGTTCCCTGAAGATGAGACTCGGGGAACTGGAAAAAGAAAACCAGAGGCAGGCATTGATGATCATTGAAGCTCAAGCTAACCAAAAAGTGCTTGGACTAGAAACAGAGCAGCGCAAGGAGGAGAACAAGTTATTGCGGCAGAAACACAAGGCTGACAAAGAAAAGATCACATCATTGACGATGCAGCTCCAAGATCTGACCACTTCCCAAGACCTAGATGAATGCAGCACAAACTCTCTCATCGAATGGAGGGACGATGGATGTTCTGGGCTCTCACTGAGGAGACCACAATCACTAAACGATCACATAACTCGGCTCTGCAAATCAATTAAATACCTCGATGACCTTCCTGACTTACAGCAGAACAACTCCAACTACGAGTTCTGGAAGAAGATAAAGGAACTGATTGCTATCAGAATTCCTCCTTCTCTAGTTCTGTACTTGATCAAAGCAAAATGCCCTCAGAATGCCTGGAGTGAGGTAGAGAAAAACATCAGGCAAAGAGACTTCACAGGTATCGACCATACACAGCTGGAGTATCTGCTGCCCAAGTTGCGCAAGTCCATGACAGAAGCCCTGGGGCCAGGGCAGAATCTCTACAGCCTATTCTCCGCACGAAGCCAGAGGAACGGCGAATCCTTTATTGACTACATCAAGGACAAATTCAGGCTGTTCTGCTTGTATGGAGTGGACAACGAAGACCCGGACCGCAATGACCATACCTTCATCTGCTCTGTCCAATTAAAAATGGCTAAGCTGTACAAGAAATACATACCAATGGACTCCTACAAGTATGACGACATGGTGCGGCATGGTGCCATTATAGATAACCAACTTATGGAAGCCGAGAGTAGGAACGAGTGCTTTAACTGCAAAAGGAAAGGCCACACTTATTCCCATTGCAGAAGGCCAGGAGGGGGTGCTGAGGTTGAGTCTAATGTGTGTTTTACTTGTGGAAGGCATGGCCACTGGGCTAGAGATTGCTAGATGTAGAATAGCACAATAGTTATGGACTAGTAATTTTCCATTCAAATACTTCACATCTTTCCTTTCATAAATCTCTACTCAGAGTCCTGTGTGGTCCAGGACCAAGATTAAACCCTGTCTGGTGTGTTCAAATCTGCTTTATATTAGTTAAATATTCAGCTTCAATTAATCGGCTTTAACTTTCTTAAACAAAAACATCTGCAGATGATATATGACCCTGACATTTAGAGGGGAACCTTTAAAGGGCAGATGTTTCCTGTGTTTGTGATCATTTCTATTTTGAAACAATACTTCGTTCCGAGTTCAAAGGCTAAAAGCTCACCCCTGAAGGATACAGGGCTTGCATTTTAAAAATTGCAAAACCATGCATACTTCAGGGGCGAGCTTTAGCCAATTCTATAGCCAATCAGGAGCCTTAAACTGTCTGTTTTTATCTGCTCTTTAGAGATGTCCATGTAGTAGATGTAGTAGTAGATGATGATGATGATAAATTTGACAGAGCCTACAGTTCTGGAAAAAGTTTGTTAGACTCAAACTCACCTGCGTTTTGGTATTTTTTCCCTTTTAATACGAACCCTGCAGTTCTGGTCTTTTATTAAACTGAATAAATGCTCTGTTGCAGTAATGATTTATTAATAAAATATGCTGATTTCATTCATTAAGGGTGATTATTTTATTATTGAGCACACAAACCCATTTATTCACGACTGTCTTGTGTTTCCTCTGTGTGTGAACTTTGTGACACTGAGCACCCTCACACATTTACTCCCTTTGTGGCAGTAAATTGCATCCTGGCTCCAACATTCCTAAAAACTTGGTGATAAGACACTGTTTGGCTCTCTCTCACTCTCACTCTCTCACACTGCAGATTTGCCAATAACATACATTCACTTATATTTCTTTAACAATAATAACAATCTAACGTATACGTCAATATGCAGCAACACACTTTGTGCCGAGTGCTGTAACTTTGTACTGGTCAAAGACACCCTGGACTTACCAAGGGTCATCTCTGCAGCCACTTTATATAAACTGCAGTGCTTTGAAGAAAGAGCTGTTACCCAGTGCTTTAACTGGCTGTCTGCAATTATTAGAAAACTGATGACAATCTGAAACTGGTTCTTTCCTTAAGAACAGAGATTCTTCTGTGAAAACACTGGATGTGTGTGTGTGTGTGTAACTTGTCTTACTGCTGCTGTTTCTGATTGAATCCAGTTGATCTTCACTCAGACAGGTCACACATTCCTCATTTTGAGACCACGTATTCTCCAGATTCCCCTCCGCATTCGCCATGGCTCCAGTTACTTTTTACCTGCACACATACACACATTGTTTATATTTGTCTATTCTGCACAGTTAGTTTTTATTAGAAATTACAATTAACTTCTGAATTAAGTTGTCATAATAGGTTAAATATATGTATCATACACATTTTGGCAACCTTTCATTTTTATATAGAATGTTGATTAAAAATATCAAATATAAAATATAAATTAAATTATGTTTCCTGCACAAGACAAGTCTCTTTTAAATAAAAACAAACAAAACCATAGAGCAGTTGTTGAGTAGAAACTTTTCTGATGTGGATTATGACACTGTATGTGTACTGTCTAGTCCTTAAAGTCAATTTTTAATGAATTACATTTCTATTTTAAACAGCTCACTTCATATTCAGAAGCAGTGTTAAACTAGAACTACTTTTCCTTGCAGTGCCACAATAATACCCTACAGTTCATGACAAAAACGATGATAAAAACACTAAAACTAAACCCATAGTACTGTAACTCACGCCACCACACACACACACACACACACACACACACACACACACACACACACACACACACACACACGGAAGTTGGTGTGACTTGGGTGTTTCTAACTGATGGTAGGGATTGGCTGTGACTAAAATGGAGAGAAACTAGGCAAAATATGGTTCCCAAGCAATAACAATAACAGTCAAAATCATCCCAATAACAGCACAATGGTTTATAAAGTGGTGGATCAATACAGAATGAGTATTAATATGAGCACATATTAAGTGTTTTATGGTTATTTACTGTCTCTATCAAAATTGGGTTTGCTAGTGGGGTCTTACTGATAGTCACATGGTCTACTCTCCCTTATATAACAGGTGAGGAGTTTGTATTTGTTTGCAATATGGACTCTCTGTGAAACTCCCACACTCCTGATCCTGTGTGATTCTGGCGTCCAGGTGACCATAAAGAACTGAGCGGGAAAAAAAGCCGCTCTAGTGAGTGTTCATGCATTTGACCTGACTCTGTACACACAAAACCACACCTGGGAGGATCATAAATATCACATATACCATAACAGTCACACACACTGTAAACACTGGGGTTGAGTTCAGTTTAATGTTTTTTTTTTGTTTTTTTTTTGTTACATCCATCTGGGTTTAACAAATGAAATGTGAACAAATATCACTCAAACTTCACTTCACCTGCTGTAGCCCCCTTTAGCACTGAGCTGTGTGACCTAAGGCTCAGGTGAAGTGTCCCATTTCATTTCATGCTTCATTTAATGAAGATCATAAATGAGGTGTGTACAAACTGTTCACATATAAAAGGACACCTAAATACTGAGTTAAGATTCCTGAGGAACCACAATTTAACATTTCTGAACAGCCATGTTTTTTTGCGGTCAATATTTCCCCAGAAGAAAAAAAATGTGATAGAGGATTGTATTAAAACCATTTTATATCACTGATATACTATTATATAATAATAGCATAAAAATGCAATTACACTCCTTTAAAAAGCAAAACATTTTCAGCAAAAGCTATTTTTATAGAATATAAAACGATATAAAATATGTTTATATCATATTATTAAATTATTAAATTTATATCATAATTATTGTGACAGCAATAAATTGTTATATTTTGTGATACATACCACATGTATATTATACCACATAATATTAAATTCTATCATACATTACCTTAAAATACACTAAACGTCATTATTTTATATTATAATATATCTCCATATAGCTCCACCGCATGCTGTACTCAGTTTGGCCACTAAGGGGCAGTGTAAAGTTCCAGGTTTAAAACTCTGAGGTCAGAAATATTAATGACTTTAAAGCATAATAAAAGTCCCCTTCTCTCACTCCTAACTTCACTACAGTATTTCTATGGAAACGCACAGGAAACACTGAGCCCCAGTGACTCAGCCTTTTACTAATATTGGAATTTTTTTTGGACACATTAACTAGACACTTCACACTAGAAACATCTGGTGGATTATTCTGCAAACTTAAGTTGTCAACCACTAATACAAAAGCTGAGAAACAAAAAACAAATCAAAAACAAACAGTGTAGAATTCTTAAAATCAACACGAGAAACAAAAAGAAGAAAAAAATAAGAGTCCTGTGTGTAAGCAAGTTCGTTTATTTAATTTTTTTTTTACAGCAATACATTTAATCATTCTGATTGGCTGAGACCCTGTCTGTCTTATAACTTCAATATAATGGAGAGTAGTTTATAATAAGAATGTGATATATATATATATATATATATATATATATATATATATATATATATATATATATATATATATATATATATATATATAGAGAGAGAGAGAGAGAGACCACAAATCTAATTCATTTAAAACTTCTGTTTCTTTTGGTTGCATTTATTGAAAGGTGTGGTAAGTGCATAATGATTTAAAAACAATACATTAGATCACATTTAACAACTTTAAAAACCTACAGGACAGTAATAAGGGCTATTTAACCATGAGCCAGTAATGACCACTTCAGAAAGTGAATGCAGAAAAAACCACAAAATAAACTGCATTTTTCCAAACTATGAGGTTAAACAAGTTTTGTGTTTAAACAGAGCATGCATGCATGCGAGCACCAGCATGAGTGTGTGTGTATGTACCTGAAATATATCACAGAGTGGAGACCAAATGCTTTTACACCAATGACTGGTTTACACACTCACATTGTGGGGACTTGACTTCCTTTTGGGGATCATCAGCTGATTCCATCATCATCAGCTGGTCCCCACAGTTTAAATCATTTCAGGGTGAAGCCATGTTTAAAGTTGGTTTAAGTGTTATGGTTAGGGTTTAGATTAGGGTTAAGCCAGTAGTACTAATGGACAAGTTAATGATAAGTCTCCACAAAATGAATGTTTGTGTATATAATGCTTCAAAATAAATCAGTCTATGTAAGGTCCCCACAATTCACAGATACAAGACTGTGTGTGTTGAGGGATCAAGGGACAGTGACTCATGGACACACCCCAGTGTTTTTTTTTCCCCCCCAAAGTGTCTGCGTTTGCAGTATCATGCGGTGTTGTTCAGGCGTGTTCCTATTCAAAGACATAGGAAACACCCAAGGTGTGTGTGTGTTTGTTAGAGAGAGAGCAAGAGAGACAGAGAGAGAGAGAGAAAGAGACTGAGACATAAGGCAGACAAAGGTGCCCACAGAATTCAGGATGCTGTAGATGGCGGAGGCTGTGTTTTATTCCAGCTGTGTTGCTCCAGAAAACAGAACAATGAAAACAGACTTTAAATGAAGATGATTACCATTCCCAATGAAAAGTCATTCTGAACTACTGATTATACCCCTTACATTCACACACACAAACACACAATGAATTACAAGGTGTGTGTTTTGTGTACACAGAAACAGAAGTAAGGGTATACGTGTGAATACCCTCTCACTGTGTGTTTGTGTGTGTGTTTATACGAGCTGCATGAGTCTGCGGTGGCTTACGTTGCCAAGACAACCAAGTTTCAGGTGAACATCACACTGTACAATAGGAAGAGGGAGGGAGTGTGGGAGGGAGGAGCAAAGAATAAGACGGAAGACATTTCCAGCTACACTGTGCTTAAGGAGATCTCCACAGAAAACAGGCCGTGTCTAAAAGCTGTTTTTAACAGTATCACCACTCACTGTGCTCTTAAGAACACACACACACAGCTGAATGTGGTTTCTGTGCCTTCGCTGCTGTTTAGATCATGTTTCCTGCCACATCTGACACAGTGGCCATGGCAAAGCCTGGCAATTGTCTGTACTGGAGTCAATTTTCCAGTTAACAGTATGTCAAAATGTCAGCAATCACATAAATATCTCAAAAAGTGCCCAACAGCAAGTGAGGTGTGTGCGTTGATCTAGGGATGCTGTTTGCACAATGCTAATTTAAACAGGGAAAGCTTTTATTACTAGTTAGCTACATTAGATTCATAGAGGCAATGCATAACTAAGTAAATGTTTGACAGCAGACTGGACTATCCTTTCAGCAAATATAACTATTCCCTTTGGCAAATAAATCATCTGAAGTCAGGCTGGGGTCACATGAATCCTCTAAGGTATGCTTGTTACATGACAATACAGGCCAGAAAGATTTGAGCATTCTCTACACATTCTTACATCTGAAGGACTCTCATACTTCATCTCATATGTCAAAAAAAACACATCGGTAGGTGGAAAGGCTCTACAAATATTTGTGTGAGAGTCACTGGGTGTGTGTGTGAGTCAACGTGTAAATTTGTGCATGATTAGGTGAGTATGTGATGACCTGGCGTTCCTGTCCGGGGTGGGTGCCTGCCTTGAGTCCAATCAGTTTAAGAGTTTAAGACAAAAGATAAATCGGAATATAATCAACATAACAAAAAGGCCATGGAAACAAATAATATTTCCAAAACCATATAATTAATAAATCACAGAGGGCCAAGAACAGATCCCTGGGGAACTCCCTGAGAAACCTGTGGTGTGTAAACAAGTGGAGATTCAACTAGCAGCGTCACATTTACATATCATTTACATGAGGTATGCCCTAAGTCATGCAGATGTTTTGGAAGTGAGCTGGAATTCTTAGTGTTATGACCTAAACCCAAAACAAAACTGTGGAATAAACAGAAGGTGTTCATGTGTTCATTGGCTGAAGGACTTATGGTGCTGGATTAAAACAGGAGGCATGAAGGAAGAGAGAGAGGGCAGATGGACGAGTGAGGTAAGGAATAAGTGAAAGTGCAAGAGAGGAAACGAGGACATGAGTGTTCACATGCTGCACTCCTCCACGTTACTGTGGAGGTTTAAAGCCCATTTGCATGCAAGCAGCCGCCAAATGCTATCACCATGGCAACAGCTTTGCCTATAGTGATATGTGAGTTTACATGCTTTGATAAAATCAGGAAGTTAAGTCGTTGCGGCCGGTATCCCACAGGCCGAGCTTTGGCCGATTATCATCAAACACCATTGATTTACTCACGTCCTGATTTCGGATTAACTCATTTTTCAGCACTTGAAGAGAATGAACTTAAACTTCAGTCATTTGTCCTAATCCAAACGGGTCTCCATCTGCTTCATCTACAGAAAAAGTTTCACTACTAGTCAGAAAATCAAACAAATATGAATTTGAAGTTACAGCGGGATATCATGTCCATTACACGGCCCCTGCTGAGGTTTATAAAGCAGAAGGTGAGTCAGTGGGTTTTCTGCTCTATTCTAAGAGCATGGTAAACATAAGCATGGCTTTAATAAAAAACATTCCGTCAAAACAGACTGCACTAAAGCCTAAGGGTGAGTTTCCCACTGAAAGCTGTTTTCCACTAAAATACCTCTAGTTCTTGAACGGGTACCATTCAAGATTCTTGGAGCTTTCCAGTGAAACGGCCCCCCACATTTCTACCCATTTTGATGCAAACCAAGCATAGATACGTCATCAGCAGGGGGCATTGTGGAGTTGCTCAGTTCCAGTGTTAACGTGGCTGAATTCAGCACCAGAGCCAGACAGATAAAGAAGCAGAACTATGTTTAATCCACTGTTTCCAGCAGGCTCTGATAAGTGTGTAAATGATGCAAACTTCTGAGCCTCCTGAAGAGCTTGTTAAAAGTGACAACAGCAGAGAATAGTAGACAACTTCTGTCACCCTGTCCACAGCTAGAGATGAAGCATTTTCCTGTTTTTATTTCCTTAAATTTCCTGAATAAGAAATCAGATAACGAGTCATTTCCCATTTCAGAATGAAATGTTCCACAGACCCAGCACAGAAGCTGTAAAAGACCTTCTGCAGCTCCACTTTGGGATTGTAGAGCTTCTTAATCTTGACACGCCCACAGATGCAATCATGGTTTGTGCTGGAGTTCCTACTATCATTTGGTTTCAGCTGGGAACAAAATTGTCTAGCTTAGGAACTTATTTATGTAGGTGGAAATAAGCCAGACGGTACCAAGCTAGGGCACAAAATAAGAACTGAACCGGTTCCTCGTTGGTAAAAAGTGAGTGATGAATCTGGTGGGCTCCAGACTCCTTGTGGATGAAGCTGTTACTGAAAATGAATGAATGAACATATAACAGGAGCCATATGTTATAAATCTTTATAGAAAAGAGGGTGAAGGACTAGACAGTGCTGTGAATGGAGACATTCCACTAAAGCAGAGGTCTTTGGATCCAGGTTCCAGGCCAGGATTTTAAAATAGCCAGCCGTAAGGAACCTATACAGGCCAGTCATGTGCATTAGCAGCTGCAGCTATAGTGTCACACCAGACAATTTAAAATCCTGGCCAGGAACATGGATACAAGGTCGGGCTTGGAAGACTTCTGCAGGAAAATTTGTCCAGGACTTGGCTTAATCCCTGTATGGGAATCCAAACTAGAGGCTGGGAACACATCCCAGTACAATTATACTTTAAAATGGTAAGACTTTTGGTGAGGAGATGTGATATAATATGGTAAGCTAAGGAGCTAAGACAAAATATGAGAAGATAATAAAGAATAAATGTGAATAAATGAAGTAATAAACCCTCCAGTGAAGTGTACTCCAACCACTGCTATGTGTGATATTTTGTGTGAAACTACTGAAATTAAGAAGTGATTCGTATTTGGTCGTATCTGTGACTTTACGAGGTCATCCAACAATACTGAAATACGCTGCTGGGGAAATACAAACCCTTAACGTCAACCGCTTCCTCTTTTCACATCACAATCCTCCCCCACCCCCTCCCAACAGAGCCACAAACAACAGCCACGTCCTAAACTCTCGGGAAAAACTCAAAGAGCTCCTCATCCTGCAGGTCCCTGCCAAAGTTTCAAATCAGAAGATTCAGAGAGGCCCACGCAGCAGAGCACACATTACCACACAGCTCAACGAGCTAATGTCTGAGATTAACATTCCTGTGAACAGAGAGGATCAGGTCTTATTCAAAATAAAATCTCAGCCTCAAACACAAAAAAGTGCTGTTAAGTGAGATTCACTGTCCCCTAAACATGTGACCATATCACTACAGTAATGTCCACAGGTGTGAGTGTGCCACCTGTATTACACGTGGGCATGGCTTATACCAAACAGTAAGCAGGTGTATGTATGACCAATTTTAACATGCTTTCTGTATTTACAAAATAACAGAGTCAACCAATCAGGAGCCTTGATTTTGGAGCAAGCTTCCCTATTGGTGAATGGATGCTGAAAATACTGGCTATTCATGATTTCCTGCCCCCCCCCCCTGGAAGATACATAGTGCAGTTTCTGCACTGCAGAGCCCAGAGTAGCAATGAGAGAGGCTTTACTCTCCTACAATGATACTGATGCTGTCATTTCAAGAACAAGGACTACCTAGTGTTGCTTTAACCCAACCTGGTCCCATCACTTAGCCCATATGAGGGGCCAACATTTAAACAGCAGACAAAACATGCTGGTACCATTTATTACCATTGTTTTGGGGTGAGTGAACTGGCAGTGAAGACTGAATCTCACTACCAACTTTGGCAGAAAACAAGTTCAGTTTTGAAGTGGTTGGACAGGAAGAAATGATATTATTGGTGTTACACATGAGTGGACAAATAGTGAGTGCTGTTCTGGGCCAGCGGAGTGTGTGATGTATAATCAGAGCTCTGCAGGATATAGACTTTTGTAACACACTGACACTGGGACAGAATTTTCACCTCAGATTTAAATTAAACATTGATCCAGTCCTAAAATGTCCTCACAACATCCCATGAGAAAAAAATAACCCAGGACTTTCCTACTGCAATCAAAACTCATATCAAGAACCTCACCACCGCTGTCTCAGAGTTGGAGGACCTACCTCTGGTCTGACTCATTTCACCTCAGACTAAGCAAAATCTTTCTGTGAGGGTGACCGTGCCTTTCAATCTTTCTTTCTTTACAAGACTTTCTTCTAGTAAAACAATGTACAGCAGTTTCATTTTTTTCTTGAGGAAAAAACACAGAGTTCAGGTGAACCTTCATTAACACAGCACTTGAGATTTGCTTTGTCTTGAGAAAAGATACAAAAAAAGCACAACTTTAAAGAGGGCAGTTACTTCAATGTACCACCCTTCTTTTTTCCAGCCATTACCTAACTCTGGGCACTCGGAGCTTTCCTTTTTCCGAGTGAGAGGAGTTTCTCCATGACACGAACCACACACATTAGACTCAAAAAGCAAGACACAAAGAGATAAACTTTTACTCTGCTAAAGAGCAGCAGCTGGCTTCTTGTGGAAGCTCCCTATTCTACTGCTGTGGTGTTTTATTGTATCTGCTCCAAATTCAGTGTGAAAACAACTTTCTCTCCTTCGTGAAGAAATAAATCCCCCACTCACCGCCTCCAGAACCGCGTCGAGGTTAGAGTAGTCCGCATCAGTTCAAGACTCTCGGTCCACATTGGTCATCTACACCTTGTGTTCAAACTTTCCACACACTACTTCTTCCCATCCACACACACCCAGAGCCACTTCACTCGGCTAATGTTTTATGTAGGCAGCGAGCTTCTAGGTCGCTCATAACCGTAAACTCTCGAGTAGCAGCCCCGTCTTTTACCCTTAAACCTCACGGCCAGAAAAAGGTACACGTATATTATTTTCACTAAAGATACAAACAGAGTAAATATGTTTTTAAAATGTAAAAAGCCTGTTTTAAAAGTCCAGTTGCGTTCATAAAGTTACATTACATTTGCAGCTAACGTTGGTACACAGCATATTTTCCCCTCAGAAAGAAAGAAATTTGGCCATGGTCCCTGTTAAATATAAACAGTTTTAAAATTTATACACTTATACAATTTGGTACAATCATAAGCACTAACTAAAGTACTGTGTAACCTTGATGCTACCACCACAGTGAGCTTTTTTGAGAATATATGCATTGGTGAAATAACCACGCCTTAATGGGCTGCAAATTGGCTGGGTTCAACATAGGCATGGACTCTGGGTGGATTGGTATCAGTTATTAGAGGGACCCAGGGGGTCTACCTGTATCATATGAGCAACCCAGTAACTCTATATATGCGGCACCCGCATGGGAATGTGGGAATGAATACAGGCTACCTGAGTTTAGACTTACAGCCCAGACGGGCTCTGTGTTTAACCCGTCCTGATCTCATCACTGCCCCTAAATGGAATCCTGTTAAATTCTCATGGACAAAATTTGCTAGATCCCTTCCCTTCTCTGGAGTGATTGAGTCAGTGGGTTCTCATTTGACTCAACAGCTGTCAAGCTTGCTAAACTGAGATATCCTGCTTGGTTGAAGAGTCTCCTGGATTATTAGTTAGCCAGATAACTTAAGCCCAACACTGACGATTGTCCACGTTATGAGTTTTAGTTCTTTCTTCATAAATAACTCCCTACTTAAGCTCACCCCCCTATACAGATCATGTATACCGTAAACACTGTAATAGCAGCGGAAACATAGTCCGAGCCTTTTTACCGCAAACCTTCGAGTAGCAGCTCCATAACAAAGCATTCAAAATACACGCAGAGGCCGATAATCGACTACATGTGCTTACCCTACAGTATCCAGTCATCTGAGACCAACACCTCAGTTGCAGCAAACCCGCACACTGTGTGATTTATCGCAAAATTCACGAATATGTCCCACATTCTTGGAGTCCTCCGTCATAACGCAGCTTCTCTACCGTAATCAATGTAGAAGCAGGGCAATGTCTGGCACAACCAGTGGAATCCACGTTCACTGATATCTATTACTAAGGACTGTGATGCAGATTCATGTTTATCATCTTATCAAACTAAAATTGTGATCTAAAATCAGCTGAGTTTTTAGACAGAAAATACAGGTGTTATTCTGACCTCTGACTCTGAAGTGACTCGATAATTTACTAAAGTAATTAGTAGCCTTAATTATATTAATGAACCATATTGAAGTATCTAGATGCAGTGGCCCTATGGAAATATACTGTCTTCACTCCCTCTCTTGTACTCTCACTCTTTTTCCCACACACCTCCACACACACACACACACACACACACACACACACACACACATTTCTTCTCAGTTTATATAATAGTATGAACTGTGGAAACCAGTCTGAGAACATAGTTCAGCTTGGTGAGTGGGTGTCTATTCAAGGCGTGAAGCGGTCAGAATATTTCCTGCACAAAATATGTTGAATATCCAGTGTCATAACATGGTAATAAATTCCTGGAAAGAAACTAAAAATATTCATAGAAAAAAAAAAATCCATTTACCTGTTGTTAGTGATGACAGTGTCCTGCAGAAACACCACACTTAAATTCTTAATTATTAATTAATTATTTAATTATTATTTAATTAATTATTAAATTTCCATCCATCCATTATCTGTAACCGCTTATCCAATTTTTAGGGTCGCGGGGGGTCCAGAGCCTACCTGGAATCATTGGGCGCAAGGCAGGAATACATCCTGGAGGGGACGCAGGGCAACACAGACACACACACATATTCACTCACACCTACGGACACTTTCGAGTCGCCAATCAACCTGCAACGTGTGTTTTTGGACTGTGGGAGGAAACCGGAGCACCCGGAGGAAACCCACACGGACACGGGGAGAACACACCAACTCCTCACAGACAGTCACCCGGAGCGGGAATCGAACCCACAACCTCCAGGCCCCTGGAGCTGTCTGACTGCGACACTACCTGCTGGTGGCGCCCAATGATTCCAGGTAGGGTCTGGCCCCACTGAATTGGATAAGTGGTTACAGGTAATGAATGAATAATTAAAGGAGTGAGTAGCATGTTTAATTTATTGTCTGTCATTCTCCTCCAACCTGTAATAGGAAGAACCTTTGTTTTGCTACTTTGGACTGCAGAAACTTCCCTATGTAGGCCCCATGTATGAGTGGGACCCCTGCTGAAGGCAATGATAATCCCGTACTGCTATAGGGTCACAGGGGCCTGGGTTCAATCCTCATATTGGTTTACTGCATTTCAGGAGCTTTTTGTGTTCTTTTTGTGTCTGATTGGGATTCATCCCAAAGTAAAAAAAAAAAGAAAAAAAAATAGAAAACACTGAGCACATGTGTAACTGGGTTTCTGTAATGAGCTGTAGGGCAGAGACCTGTTCTCCCTATTGTAAGAGCCTCCAGTAAGACATCATGGAAAGATGTTTACCAGACTTTGTTTATGGTAACAGTGTTGCTGCTTTGCTACCCATTGTTAAAGATGGCCCTCAGAACTGTAGGAACTTGAAGGAAGTATAGGGAGTTATAGATTTGTTTCAAATAAATTAACTGTTGCTGTGAAAACATTTGCAGAGGGTGTGCTCGCATGGAGACCATTAGGTTTCAATCAAAATTTCAAGTCATTTTCAATTTGGACAGCTCTCAATGATGTAGTTTGCTTAAAGAAAAGGAGAAGTACAAAAAAGGAAGGAACAAATGTGCTGAAATGAATGAATAAGATGGGGTTCGTTGCTATTTCATATTGACAGTGATTCTCCGCTGTTCATAATTATAGTTAAATCCCTACCCTGAAACATTGCTCTAGAATGTGTTACTACATACTGTATAGTGTGTGAAATCAAACTTCATCCTTTTAGACAAATATAGTAGAGTTTTCTGTCAAAGATGTCACTTTTAGCTACTTTTTAATGTGATAAAGTGTGGTTTTGTGGTCAACCAGGTTTGGCACTGTTCTTAGCTGCTGTGTTTTCTCTAAACGCATTAATCATTTTGCAGATCCCCCTGTAACTAAATAATTGAAATCTATTCCTTTCACACACTGCTGATGTTATAGATAAGGGATAGGTTCTATTAGGCCTACAAATAATACCCCTTTCCTTTTCTTGTTGGTTGACTGCATTCAGGAAATTCTCAAGTAACAACAATCTTTCCACAGAAGAACAGTGCAGATGCAGGTTCTTAATTCAGATTCTGCAGAAACACACCTGAATAGACTTTAATGAATTTGTCCATGAATAATTGTATGAGGCTTGCTCATGATTGGTTAAAATGAACACACCACACCATCTTTTATGGACAGGATTGTCCTCTTATTCTCACATTTCACAAAACAAGGTCAGTGTTCGTGTGTAGTACACAAGTTCAGTTTTTCACTTGAACAAACTTTTTTAATAGCCTTTGCAAATATTAAACATCTGACTTAAACATCACATAAGTGTATTCAGAAAGCTTCTAAGAGAAGGTGAGCTCATGTATGATCAGATTCCTCTTTTATTTTCATTTAACCACACAGGAACTGGGCTCTGTTCTGATAAAGCTTTATAAAAACAGGATCTGGGCCAATTTCCCAAAGGCTTCATAGTGTTAAGATCACGTTTTAATGGTGGTGTAAGCATTATATGCTGCCTCTCAGTTAAGATGATCGTCAAGGGGACATATTATACCTATATTCCATAAGGGAATACAGTTCTGGGTCTTAAATGATAATGGACCACATGCTATTCACCCCGACCCGAGCTCATAGTAGTTGTTAGCAAGGAGCAGAAGCCCTGGTTTTAATCGTTTTAACTCTGTTCTCTTTCTTCTCCATTCTCATTTTCTCAGTTTTTAATCAATGCTCTTATTTCTCCATGCTCGTTGTGTCTGTTTTGGTCTGTCTTTGCACTCTCACATAAACATGGGTCCACAGCTTTGATTCGTGAGACTCAGACAAAGAGATTTCTAAAGGACAATTCTGTGTGGTCTTATTTCATAGCTTGTTGGTTTGTGGGCTCCAGGTACAGAAATGAATGTGCACATGCACTGAACATGTGTTTGTTCACAATATATCCCCTTTAAAACAAACATTTGTCTTAGGAACTTGGTCCCAGATCAGCAGAGTAGATACAGTGGCTTTGCAATATAAAATAGCACTTAATAAGCTTTGATTATCATCATCAAAAAAAAAAAAAAAGTAAGAGATGTTATTAAAATTTAAGAAGCAAATCAATCAAAGTCTTATCCATACACTCTCATCCACTGAGATATTAAATCTTCAGTATAAATAAAAGACATAACAACAGATAATAAAATAACAATACAAGTACACTCTTAAAAATAAAGGTGCCAGATAGAGGTTTGTGGTTATGATCATGTGTTTGAAGGCTGAGCTTTGGAAAATGAGATTTTTGGTGGTTTCTTGAGTGTGGCAATATCTGACTAGCAAGCTAATGCTAACTGAAACCAGCTAGCTACTTACAGCTAATTTTCATGCCTGTGTTAGCAGATGTAGTCCCTTGTATAATCAAAAAATATTTAGCAATTTATATTTTTGAGTGTACATTTACTACCACAGTATAAAGATAAATAACTATATTACCCACAATTACTTGGGAGAGGGACTTCCAAAATGGATCCTGGTGACCATCCTTCGGTGGTAAATACACTCTTAAAAATAAAGGTGTTTAAAGGGGTCTTAAGAAAAATGACAGTCAGTTCTCAGTGCTTTGCCATTTTGGACTGAAAAATATTTTGCGACCTCACCTCATTTAATAAAACAGTTATAAATGTGAACTGTTGAAATCTGTTACAGAAGCAGTGACGGTTGATTTTAAGGCTGCAACACAGGAAAAAATAAACGATGAAAATCTGAACAAAATATATCATATAAACCAAGAACCATTTAAAATGATTCTGATGTGGCACAGAACACAAAGAAGAGTCCAAGGAAACATATCTATGGTAGATCAGTCCATACGAATCCCGCAATAACAAGAGAATTTGCAGAAGAAGAATTTACAGCAAGTCAGACACAACCTCTCAATTTAGGAAAAGGCTGCTGATGAACCCACTCATAAAGTCCAGTGATTCCTAAACTGCTACCAATACAGAGGGATATGCACAAACTCTTCTGTATTACTGAGTTTATCTGAACTGAGACTTTGAAATCTCTAAGACGAGTGGTGGTTAAGATACAATATGGTTGTGTAGCTTAGAGTTTGAACAGGTTTAAACTGTGTCTCTGAATCAGAGCTCCTCTTTAATCAGGAGTGTATTTTTTGTTCTCCCAGGAGAAGGGATACTCTGGCACTTGGTTGAAGTGACCCATGAGGAAAATGGCCACTGTCCCAATGGAGAAGAGGAGGATAGCTGCCCAGAAACACACTTTATCAACCATTTTCCCAATCAGCACCCAACTCTCCATCTCCTGAGAAAAAACACACACACACATACAGAGAGAAATCAGCACATTTGTAGAAAGCTATACAAATAGGAATGTGTAAGTAATAAGGGATTAATTGAAATGAATATACAGAACTTATTATTATTATTATTATTATTATTATTATTATTATTATTATTATTATTATTATTGCTAATAATTTCACCATGGTAACAAACTGTAAGTCTTCACATAAGTCAACATGCTTGGGCTTGCCATCATCCAATGGACAAATATCCACACACACACGCATACACACACACACACACACACACACTTACAGATCCGATGTCATTCTGTTGTCTGGTGCTCTCAGCGATAAAGTTGCAGGCATCAACACACTCCTTAATCTCTGGAGCTGCCTGAGCCAGACTCTTATATAGAGTTGCAGTGCTGCTCACATCTATGGTGCCCACTAGAGGGAGACACAAGCACACACACACACACACACACACACACACACACACACACACACACACACACACACACACACATCCATCCATCCATTATCTGTAACCGCTTATCCAATTTAGGGTCGCGGGGGGTCCAGAGCCTACCTGGAATCATCGGGCGCAAGGCGGGAATACACCCTGGAGGGGACGCCAGTCCTTCACAGGGCAACACAGACACACACACATTCTAATTCATTCTTTTTTTATATAGTGCAGTGGAACTAGGTTTCAATGTGTGTGCGTGTGTGTGTGTGTGTGTGTGTGTGTGTGTGTGTGTGTGTGTGTGTGTGTGTGTCCATACATACCAAAGGAACGTGTGAGCCCGTGTCTCTCTCTCTGTTTGTCAAACATCATCTCACTCCTGGGCTGCTTCAAAACATATTCCTCCGCCCGCTGCATCAGGCCAAAGGAACTACGTCTCCTCTCTCTTACACCCCCAATCCCACTTTCCTCCTCCTCACCATCATCCACCAGCGGCGCCATGCCCAGGAACCGAGGGACCATCTCCAGGAATATCTGAAGAAGAAGACAGAGAGAGAAATTTAAAAGCCTTAGTTTGTTAGTGACTTAAATCACTGGCCACTACCAGAATGCAACTAGTGCAGCATTTAAGGTGGAACAGAAAATCCAAATTAATCGATTGCTTATCCTTTGTATCTCGGATGTGTATCTGAATTTTTTTGGCATCTGAATGTGGTCTATAGAATTTGAGCAACTTCAAAATATATTGTTTGAATTTTTTTCAGCTTGAATATTTTATCCGAATTTATTAACCTTGAATAATAACAGTAAAAACGTGTTCTTGAAAATTGATGAGTTCAGTTAAAGAGAAATTATATTCAGATGCATAATTGTGAAGCAAAATATTCATAGGTGGAAATCTGAAGACTTAAATAAAAAAAAAATCTGATTTTTCTGAATCTGAATTTTCTTCCATAGGCGCTGAAGTCAGTGCGTTGTAAACATATCTATTCCGTCTTGAAGTGTGCTGCATTAGACTCTAGAATGAGATCTTCCAACTCACACACACCCTGAGACTTACATGTTTGAGGGTGCGAGACATGGTGTGTGTGCTGGGGCTGCGCAGGGAGAAGTTGAGGACAATGATGCAGTTGGTGACGATGAGTGTGGTCACGGACATGACAAAGATCAGGTACCTGTCACAGGGGATCCCACCAGAGAGGAGCATTTAGAGAAACAGAACCTTTGGAAGAATAACCTTAACATCTATCTGTTTCAATGTGTTATCAGTTCTTTTTTTTTACATACAGTGAAACACTTTAGCTTGACCTTCTTTACTAATAGACTGATCACTAGAGATGCAGCCAAGTGGGATTATGGGGAAAAATACTGAAACATTACCTTAAATGAGAACACACACACATAAACCTACACCCACTCATATACACACTCACTTTCCAATGAGAGGTACAGAGAGAGAGGTTTCAGGAACCTTCTGAGCAATGAGAAAGAGAAACACAGTCTGAGCCAATAGAACTGAGATAGACACTGTCAACTTCTGTCCTCCAGCTGAAAAGAGTGAGGGAGGGGTGGGGTTAGAAAGAAAAAAGTGTGAGAGAGGAATTGAATGATAGACATACAAAAAGAGGAATATGTGAGAAAGAAAAGCATTAAAAGAACAAGAAAAAAATTAAAAAGAGAAGTGTGAGATAAAAAATAAGGGAAGGAGAGAGGAACAGAGAAAAGAAAAAGACGACAGAAAAAGACAGAAAAGTGTATACAAGAGAGAGAAAGAAATTGTGAGACCGACAAAAAGAGCGGAATATGTGAAACAGAAAAGCATTAAAGCAAGAAAAAGAATACTGTGTAGATAATAAATATAGACATATTTGATTATATAAAATATATTTGTCCATCCTGACCCTGGGCTGGAAGAAAGTAAGCCAGGACGACGAGTGAGGAGATGAGAGAGCAGGGCAGGATGATATTGATGATGTAGAAGAGAGGTTTCCTCTGGATGATGAGATTGAAATAAACCTCTTGGTACTCCAAGTCATCTGGAGAGTAGCGGGGATTGGTCAGTTTTCGCGCTGGACGATGCTTTATGGCCCATTCTCCATTTTCTGCAGAAACAGCCCAGGTTTATTATACTCAGTGTTAGCATGACAGTAAGAACCTGTGGATTTGGTACGAGCTGTGCTGTCACTGGTGTGTGTGCTGTGTAAGTCTGTTACCAGTGAAGGCCTCTGGGTCGATGTCCACCCACTCAATGGGTTTCTTGTTCTCTGCATCGATAGCCAGGATCATGTCGATCTCATTAGCACTGTAGGTTTGAGACCTGCCATAAAGAGGCAAAAGGGAGGAAAATGCATTGTGTGGACTGTTAGCATGGAGTTTGTTTTTATTATTTGGTAGCATTGTAATGCATAGGGGCTTATAACTTTCTAATGTGGCCATTGTATTATAACATATGCATTCACTGGCCACTTTATCAGAAACACTTTTATTATAGCTCCGTTTTGGTGTACAGTTAGAGACTGATTCTGGATAGACTCCAGACCCTCCACAACACTGAGCTGAATAAAGGGTTACGATGAATGAATGAATGAATGAATGAATGAGTTAGAGACAACCTGTTGTTACAGGGACACAGACATGTCTTGTCTGAATATTATTAGGTGGTGGACCACTCTTAATTTATGATTAACCATGAAATGAAACACACACACACAATCACACACACACACACACACACACACACACAAATCCATGTCAGTGTTACTGCTGTGCTTAGAATGGCCTTTCATTATATCTGGACAACAGCAACTCCAGCCCAGTAGACAGCAGCTGAAGACTTTGCAGTAACATATTTATAGTGTTGTAGACATTATTTAGTGGCCAGTGAGTGGAAGTACAAATTGGACAGTGTCCTGGAACATATCAGTTTGCTTAGCAAGTTGCTAACCATGTACACTATATGGATAATTGTTTGATGTCCTCTTACCTGAAGACCAGTGTACAATTCTGCCAGTCGAAGGGAAAATAGGTGATTTCAATTGCGCAGGTGCTGCGGTAAATGGCTGGAGGCAACCAGTACATGCTGCCGTCACTGAAGATTAGCACATTAGCGTAATATGCTACATCAAATTTGCCATCAATGCTGCAGAGAGAGAGAGAGAGATGCGGGAGGTATTGGTTGTCAGTACTAATGTTACCTCAGAACATTTTTCTTTGTTCAGTTTTGGTGCTACAATGCTATCAGAGGCTAAAAACATTAGAAATCAATAGTTGTTTAAATGTTTTTTTATAAAACACCCTGAGACATTCTAACCTCCTGAACTCTTTCACATTTCATCTTAAAACATTTTTAACAACACTGAATGACTTATGAACCTTATAAATTAAAACCAATTTCACCAACAGCAGCCCAATAACTCTCCACTCATTTTAATGTAGATATTAGATCTGTTTTTAAAACCCATACAGAGCTATCCTCCTCACTTGTTCTCCAGAACTATGTCCGGCAGCCACACAGTGTTGTAGGGAACACGGATCACACCGATTTCATGGTAATCCGAGGTGTTCCACGCCAGTCGATAATCATGCCATTGCTGAAATCAGTTAAGAAAAAGGGGCAAAAAAAAAAGGAACGTGATAGACGAGATATAACACTACAAGAGTAACATGGTATTGCAAGGTAGAGAAGAAATGCATGCTAAACGTAGAAGAAAAGAAAAACAAGATAACATTGAGAGAGAAGATGAGAAGAATATCTTGGAGCATACTCAAAGCATAAACTCAGTGAAGGGGGCACAGAAAATGGTATAGAGGCTAGGCTAACAGTTTACTCACGATTTCAATCCACACATTGGTGGTCAGCGTCTCTTCCTTCTCGTTCTGTCACAAATAAAATATTTGTTTAAAAACAACAAATAATGCAATAGTAAAAACTTTAATTGTTATGAAGGTTAGTTGGATCCATATTCAAATACTATTTGTGGTTGTGTTGAGATGTGTAACAATGCTGTATGTGGATCAGACACAGCAGTGCTCCTGGAGTTTTATACACTATGTCCAATCACAGTCTGTTAGACATTCCTACCTTGTTGGTCCACATTCGGTTTTTGTTGGTCATCCTCTAGTCCTTCATCCCACAAGATTCACACAGGATTCACACAGGATTCACACAAAAGCATTCACACAGGATGCTTTTGTTCGGTGGTCTATTCTCAGTCCAGCAGTGACACTGAGGGGTGTAAAAATTCCACTAACTCCGCTGTGTCTGACCCACTTGTACCAGCGCAATAGATACTAACACACCATCACTATGTCAGTACCTCTGCAGCACTGAGGTTCATCAGCCACATCATACCAGCCGTGTTGTGGTCCTGTGAGGCTACTGACCACTGAATAACAGTAAGAAATTGCACTAACAATGTATACAGAGTCTGTAATTGTAGAACTACAGAGTGCTCATGTATGGTCAGTGGAGCAGAGAGAATGGAAAGTGAGTGTAAACAAAAGGAGGTAGTTTTAATGTTTTGGCTGCAAGGTGTATATATTAGTGGTTTCAGTGCGTGCAGTGTGTGCTTCTGTGGTTGTTACTGTGAGTGTGAATTGCATATTTTTTTCGTTTAGGAGATCGTTACCAGGGAAATGAGGTTTGTGAGAGTCAGTTTGACCTGAACCTCCACTTTATCGTCTGGGTGCCTCACTGGGCGGATGTTCTTATTGTAGTTTTTAAACTTATCCGCAATCAGCTGAGACTCTTCGTTCCCACTGACTGAGAGAGAGGGAGGGAGGAGGGAGGAGGGAGGGGGGAGAGAGAATGAGTTACAAATAATGAGCCGTTCTCACACACACAGACCATAGATAACCTAAACACAGCCTTACGAACAACATATTTAGAGACAGAGAGAACAAAGCAATAGGAGAAGTTAGAAGGAAGCAACATAAAAAATAGACAAAGAGAGAGCAATGGAGAGTGAATACGAAGAATCAGAGTATAAAGAGAGAGTAAAAACACTAGAGATCGAATAAATGAGAGAAAGAAAGGGATAGAGAAAATTGTCAATGATAAAGAGACAGCAAAACAGTGAGTGAGAAACAGAGTGATTCTTTCACTGCATGCTTATTATTTTCTTATTAAATACAGATCTTTAGGATTTAAAGGGTTAAACTACCACAAAACTACTGGGAGCCAGGTGTCACCCACTGAAAGAAGCCCACTCACCTCTCGCAGCAGTGACCATAAGCACGGCCACCGTCAAACAGGTCCAGACGGACCGGGCCTCCATCTCTGGGCCCTGAAGAGTGTCTGAAGCGGCTTTGTAAAGAAGACAGATCCAGGGCAGTTATTTGCCTTCCCCTTTCTGTCCAGCTGTCACTGCGTCAGGCTCGGGTTTCACTGTTACCCCACACCCCCGGAGTAGCCCCCCATTACCATCCCC